>NC_074684.1:17732130-18473337 GCF_029448725.1 Salvelinus fontinalis
GCTGGAAAAGGCCGTGTTTGTCACCAAACTGTTCCTGGATGGTTGGGAGAAGTTGCTCTCGGAGGATGTGTTCGTACCATTCTATATTCATGGCTGTTTTCTTAGGCAAAATTGTGAGTGAGCCCACTCCCTTGGCTGAGAAGCAACCCCACACATGAATGGTCTCAGGATGCTTTACTGTTGGCGCTCACCTTGTCTTCTCTGGACAAGCTTTTTTTCCGGATGCCCCAAACAATCGGAAAGAGGATTCATCAGAGAAAATAACTTTATCCCAGTCCTCAGCAGTCCAATCCTGTACCTTTTGCAGCATATCAGTCTGTCCCTGGTGTTTTTCCTGGAGAGAAGTGTCTTCTTTGCTGCCCTTCTTGACACCAGGCCATCCTCCAAAAGTCTTCACCTCACTGTGTGTGTAGATGCACTCACACCTGCCTGCTGCCATTTCTGAGCAAGCTCTGTACTGGTGGTGCCCCGATCCCGCAGCTGAATCAACTTTAGGAGACGGTCCTGGCGCTTGCTGGACTTTCTTGAGCACCCTGAAGCCTTCTTCACAACAATTGAACCACTCTCCTTGAAGTTCTTGATGATCTGATAAATGGTTGATTTAGGTGCAATCTTACTGGCAGTAATATCCTTGCCTGTGAAGCCCTTTTTGTGCAAAGCAATGATGACGGCACGTGTTTCCTTGCAGGTAACCATGGTTGACAGAGGAAGAACAATGATTGCAAGCACCCCCCTCCTTTTGAAGCTTCCGGTATGTTATTCAAACTCAATCAGCATGACAGAGTGATCTCCAGCCTTGTTCTTGTCAACACTCACACCTGTGTTAACGAGAGAATCACTGACATGATGTCAGCTGGTCATTTGTGGCAGGGCTGAAATGCAGTGGATTTTTTTTGTTGAGATTCAGTTCATTTGCATGGCAAAGAAGGACTTTACAGTTAATTGCAATTCCTCTGATCACTCTTCATAACATTCTGGAGTATATGCAAATTGCCATCATACAAACTGAGGCAGCAGACTTTGGGAAAATTAATATTTGTGTCATTCTCAAAACTTTTGGCCACGACTGTACACAGTATTCAGACGCCTACTAGCTGTCACACTTGGAGCAAGTGAGAAGGGTGTAATTGCGGCCTGCAATTCTGGGCGTTCTTGCATGTGGGCATTTCTGCATCCAGTACAGCAGGTGGCGTTAATGCACGTTAACGTTGGATGCCAGCCGCCCACAGAAGAAGGGGCAGGAGCGACAACGGTAGCTAGCTAGCTGTGCACTGGTACACAGTGTTCCTCTTCCCCGCCTGTCGGGCACTGTTTTCCCATAGTACTGGCAGGTGCCAGTGAAGGACACTGTGTGCTAGCTTAGCCAGCTAGTCCAGTATACAGCAGGTGGGAGACGGGGATGACACCATCTGCTAGCTAGCTAACTAGCATGCTAGCTAGCCAGTACAGAGTGTCCCTAACTAGCAAGCTAGCTAGTTAGCTAACACAAAGTGTCGCCCCAGCCTCCTGCCTGCTGTGCTAGTGGGAGGCGCGGATGACATTGTCCTGTCAGGCATAATTTTTTCCGGTACGCGGGAGGCGGGAACCTCTGGTACGTGGGCATTCCTGCACATGCACATTGCACACTATTAGAGAAAGTAGTAGCTTTAAGGGAACGACGCATCACTACAATGCATTACAATGGGAAGGCTTGTTTGGGTATGAAGAGTGGGTAGGACAGGGAAGGGTGTGTGGTGGTAAGGGGGGTTTGAGGAATGGGTTAGGGAAAGATGGAAGGATGGGGGAGTGGAGAGTGTGGCAGGGAAGGAAGCATGGGACATAGACCATTCCTCCTGACTCCTGTTCATGACTGACTCAATGCAGAAAGGAGAGACTGACTCGGTGTCCTGCCTCTCATTCAACATTCATGATAGCCTCTCTCTGGCTGTGCTGATGCTGTACTGGGCTGAATGCTGCTCTCCCTCCCTGCATCTTAATCCACACTGAGCTCCCCTCTCCCTGGGACACTGAGCTAGCTCTTCCCATCTCCCTGGCCTAGTTTAGGCTGCTGCCACTGGGCTGCTCTGAGGGCTGTTTGGAGGGTCAGTGCTAATCGCTGGTTTACATATGTCCCGTCCAGTGGCATCACAGCGCTGCAGCTAACAGGGGAGGAGAGCATTCAGCTGGGCCCTGTCCCAACGCAGCGCAGTCCCCTCTCTCCCTCTCTCCACTCAACGACCAGCTGCCAGGGACAGAACCTGAATTTGAATAACGCCTGCAGTGTGTGTGTGTGTGTGTGTGTGTGTGTGTGTGTGTGTGTGTGTGTGTGTGTGTGTGTGTGTGTGTGTGTGTGTGTGTGTGTGTGTGTGTGTGTGTGTGTGTGTGTGTGTGTGTGTGTGTGTGTGTGTGTGTGTGTGTGTGTGTGTGTGTACTGGATATGGAACAGGGACAGGGGATGTTATAAAAATTGGTGACATGGAGCAAGAGAGAACGAACAAGAGAGAGATCCGCATTGGATCAAAAGTAATTATTCACAACAGGAGGCTGCAGAGTTAATTCAACCAATCAGAGCAAAGGTGGGGGATGGGAAGAGAGAGAGAGAGACTGAGGGAGAGGGAGAGAGAGGGAAATACGGAGGGAGAGAGAAACCATGTTTAAAGGAATCACTTCAACGCTACACTTCTTCTAGGCCTTTCGTTACATAGCACACTCCAGAAAGACCATCCTATAAATTAAAACGGTAATGACCATGGGTAAAACACCCTGACCTCTGCATTCAGGATGTTAACAGTGCAGTCATAGCAGGTTAATGAGGAAGTGGTGATTCCACACCAGGAGCTAACTTTATTACACCGATCAGTTCTAAAATGGCTGACATTTCACCAGTGCTTTTGTCCTGGACATAATACTAATGTCTCCACTGCTAGCATAACAAGTCAGGTCAATTGTCTGAGGGGAAGCTCTCTATGCGTCTGCTCTAGGAATATGTAACTGCTTTCCAGTCACCAACATACATATGAAGTGACAGAATATTGACATTATGTACTGACATTGAAAGACAACACGGCTGGCACTAAGTGATCCATGTGTGTACGTGCATGTGCATCATATGAGTGTGTACATGCACGCCGCATGTGTGGCTGCATATGCATGTTCGTATGCATGTACAGTACCAGTCAAAAGTTTGGATTCATCTACTCATTCAATGGTTTTTCTATATTTTTACTATTTTGTACATTGTAAAATAATAGTGAAGATGTCAAAACTATGAAATAACACATAATGAATCATGTAGTAATCAAAATAGTGTTTAACAAATCAAAATATATTTTATATTTGAGATTCTCCAAAGTAGCCACCCTTTGCCTTGATGACAGCTTTGTACACTCTTGGCATTCTCTCAACCAGCTTCATGCGCTAAGAAAAGTCCACCAAAAATTAAAACCTCGACATCAATATGGAGTCAACATACAAGTGTAAGTAAAAACAAATGTAAATAAGTTAGAAATTGTGCTACTAATACACATGACGGCACAAACACGTCTCGTAAAAGTAATGATGTTTTTGTTTGGTTAGCTTATGGAAATTGTAGAAATAAAACATTTTTCTTCTTGAGAAGTTCCAGCTAGGCAGGCTAATGTTAGATAGCTAATTAATTTGCTAGCTATCATACAGTAGGCGTATATTAATAATTATATATTTAATGTAAGTACACATGCAATCATAACTGACTACAGTGCATATGGAGCACCCATAAGCTACCGGTGGCTGAAAAGACAATCATTGCGGGATGAACGAGTGACGAATTTCCGGGCAAGGGCGGTCCATCGGAAGGCACAGTGTCCACTGGGCCTCCCGAGTGGCGCAGTGATCTAAGGCACTGCATTACAGAGATTCTGGGTTCGAGTCCAGGCTCTGTTGCAGCCTGCCGCGACCGGCAGACCCATGGGGCGGCGCACAATTGGACTAGTGTCGTCCGGGTTAGGGAAGGGTTTGGCTGGCAGGGATGTCCTTGTCCAATCGCGCACTAGCGACTCCTGTGGCGGGCCGGGTGCAGTGCACGCTGACATGGTCGCCAGGTGTACGGTGTTTCCTCCGACACATTGGTGCGGCTGGCTTCCGGGTTAAGTGGGCATTGTGCCGTGGGCATGGTTGGGTTGTGTTTCGGAGGAGATCAGCTTTAATAGTGCAGATAGATTTAATTTAGATACATTTCAGATATATGCAGATATAGATACATTTCCAATCCCCTATATATTTTTGGGGTAAACATATATATTTATATATACACACACACCAACATATATAGTATATATAAATATACATACATACATACAAATACATAAACTCAGCAAAAAAATAAACGTCCTCTCACTGTCAACTGCATTTATTTTTAGCAAACTTAAATAAATATTTGTATGAACATAACAAGATTCAACAACTGAGACATAAACTGAACAAGTTCCACAGACATGTGACTAACAGAAATTGAATATTGTGTCACTGAACAAAGTGGGGTCAAAATCAAAAGTAACAGTCAGTATCTGGTGTGGCCACCAGCTGCATTAAGTACTGCAGTGCATCTCCTCCTCAGGGACTGCACCAGATTTGCCAGTTCTTGCTGTGATATGTTACCCTACTCTTCCACCAAGCCACCTGCAAGTTCCCGGACATTTCTGAGGGAAATGGCCCTAGCCCTCACCCTCCGATCCAACAGGTCCCAGACGCTGGCCATGGCAGAACACTGACATTCCTGTCTTGCAGGAAATCATGTACAGAACGAGTAGTATGGCTGGTGGCACTGTCATGCTGGAGGGTCATGTCAGTATGAGCCTGCAGGAAGGGTACCACATAAGGGAGGAGGATGTCTTCCCTTTAACACACAGCGTTGAGATTGCTTGCAATGACAAGCTCAGTCTGATGATGCTGTGACACACCGCCCCAGACCATAACAGGCCCTCCACCTCCAAATCGATCCCGCTCCAGAGTACAGGCCTCGGTGTAACGCTCATTCCTTTGACGATAAACGCGAATCCGACCATCACCCCTGGTGAGACAAAACCGCTACTCGTCAGTGAAGAGCACTTTTTGCCAGTCCTATCTGGTCCAGTGACGGTGGGTTTGTGCCCATAGGCGACGTTGTTGCTGGTGATGTCTGGTGAGGACCTGCCTTACAACAGGCCTACAAGCCCTCAGTCCAGCCTCTCTCAGCCTATTGCTGACAGTCTGAGCACTGATGGAGGGATTGTGTGTTCCTGGTGTAACTCGGGCAGTTGTTGTTGCCATCCTGTACCTGTCCCGCAAGTGTGATGTTCGGATGCATCGATCCTGTGCAGGTGTTGTTACATGTGGTCTGCCACTGCGAGGACGATCAGCTGTCCGTCCTGTCTCCCTGTAGCGCTGTCTTAGGCGTCTCACAGTACGGACATTGCAATTTATTGCCCTGGCCACATCTGCAGTCCTCATGCCTCCTTGCAGCATGCCTAAGGCACATTCACGCAGATGAGCAGGGACCCTGGGCATCTTTCTTTTGGTGTTTCAGAGTCAGTAGAAAGGCCTCTTTAGTGTCCTAAGTTTTCATAACTGTGACCTTAATTGCCTACCGTCTGTAAGCTGTTAGTGTCTTAACGACCGTTCCACAGGTGCATATACATAAAATTGCGCCGGATCTGAAGCCAGACGTTTTACGTGCCCGCAACCGATTGTTTTTTGTTTGTTTATAAGTTATTTTTTTACTAATTTTGTATATAATGTTGCTGCTACCGTCTCTTATGACCGAAAATAACTTATAGACATCAGGACTGCAATTACTCACCAAGGACTAGCAGAATCCTTTTTCTTCTTTCACGAGTCTGACGAGCCCGAGGCGGAGTATATACGGCTTCCTCGGGAACAGTCCCCGACCCCCGTGACCTGCGTGAAGAGGTGGAGGAGAAAGAGAGGCCGGAGAGCGGGCTGCCTTCTGAGAATTCGGAGGCGATCAAATAAACCCCCACTTCCCTCAATTCTGCTAGCAAACATGCAATCTTTGGAGAATAAAATCAATGAGTTACGGGGAAGATGAAACTACTAATGGGACATTAAAAACTGTAACATCTTATGATTCACAGAGTCGTGGCTGAACGACGACAATATCAACATACACCTAGCTGGTTATACGATGTACCGGCAGGATAGAAAAGCGACGTCTGGTAAGACAAGGGGCAGTGGACTATGTATTTTTGTAAATAACAGCTGGTGCACTATATCTAAGGAAGTCTCGAGCTATTGCTCGCCTGAGGTTGAATATATCATGATAAGCTGTAGACCACACTATCTACAGAGAGAGTTCTCATATATATTCAACGTAGCTGTTTACATACCACCTCAGTCAGAGACTGGCACTAAGATAGTGAATGAGCTGTATTCCACCATAAGCAAACAAGAAAACGCTCACCCAGAGGCGGCGCTCCTAGTAGCCGAGGACTTTAATGCAGGGAAACTTAAATTAGTTTTACCAAATCTCTATCAGCATTTTAAATGTGCAACCAGAGGGAAAAGAACTGTGGACCAACTATACTCCACACACAGAGACGCATACAAAGCACTCCCTCGCCCTCCTTTTGGAAAATATGACCAAATTTCCATCCTCCTGATTCCTGCTTACAAGCAAAAATGAAAGCAGGAAGCACCAGTGACTAGATCAATAAAAAAAGTAGTCAGATGAAGCAGATGCTAAGCTACCGGACTGTTTTGCTAGCACAGACTGGAATATGTTTCGTGATTCCTCCAATGGCATTGAGGAGTACACCACATCTGTCATTGTCTTCATCAATAAGTGCATCGATGACGTCGTCTACATTGTGACCGTACGTACATACCCCAACCAGAAGCCATCGATTACAGGCAGCATCCGCACTGAGCTAAAGGCTAGAGCTGCCATTTTCAAGGAGCGGGACTCTAACCCAGAAGCTTACAAGAAATCCCGCTATGCCCTCCGACAAACAATCAAACAGGCAAACCGTCAATACAGGACTAAAATCGAGTCATACTACACCAGCTGCCCTGTGACACAAGCCTACCAGACGAGCTAAACTACTTCTATGCTCGCTTCGAGGCAAATAACACTGAAATATGCATGAGAGCACCAGCTGTACCGGAAGACTGTGTGATCACGCTCTCCGCAGCCGATATGAGTAAGACCTTTAGACAGGTCAACATTCAGGCCTAAGGGCCAGACGGATTACCAGGATTACCAGTACTGCAAGCATACGCTGACCAACTAGCAAGTGTCTTCACTGACATTTTCAACCTCTCCCTGTCATAGTCTGTAATATCAACATGTTTCAAGCAGACCACCATAGTGCCTGTGCCCAAGAACACTAAGGTAACCTGCCTAAATGACTACCGACCCGTAGAACTCACGTCTGTAGCCATGAAGTGCTTTGAAAGCCTGGTCATGGCTCACATCAACACCATCATCCCAGAAACCCTAGACCCACTACCATTTGCATACCGCCCCAACAGATCCACAGATGCAACCTGTATTGCACTCCACACTGCCCTTTCCCAGCTGGACAAAAGGAACACCTATGTGAGAATGCTATTCATTGACTACAGCTCAGCATTCAACACCACAGTGCCCTCAAAGCTCATCAATAAGCTAAGGACTCTGAGACTAAACACCTCCCTCTGCAACTGGATCCTGGACTTCCTGACGGGCCGCCCCCGTGTGGTAAGGGTAGGTAACAACACATCTGCCCTGCTGATCCTCAACACAGGGGCCCCTCAGGGGTGCGTGCTCAGTCCCCTCCTGTACTCCCTGTTCACTCATGACTGCACGGCCAGGCACGACTCCAATACCATCATCATTTGCCGATGACACAACAGTGTCACCGACAACAACGAGACAGCCTATAGGGAGGAGGTCAGAGACCTGGCCATGTGGTGCAAGGACAACAACCTCTCCCTCAACGTGATCAAGACAAAGGAGATGATTGTGGACTACAGGGAAAAGAGGACCGAGCACGCCCCCATTCTCATCGACGGAGCTGCAGTGGAGCAGGTTGAGAGCTTCAAGTTCCTTGTTCCAACAAACTAACATGGTCCAAGCACACCAAGACAGTCGTGAAGCAGGCACAACAAAACCTATTGCCCCTCAGGAGACTGAAAAGATTTGGCATGGGTCCTCAGATCCTCAAAATGTTCTACAGCTGCACCATCGAGAGCATCCAGACTGGTTGCATCACTGCCTGGTATGGCAACTGCTCGGCCTCCGATTGTATTGATTGTATTTTTGGGTAGAGCAGACATTTCCATGTATTTGTGTTAGCTGCATGTGTGACATAACTCCACCAGTCCTATTTCTGATATAATTTACAAAGTTATTTTTTTTATATATATTTTTTAAAAGGTCAAGGTTTTTTATCAATTAGTATATTTGAGTTTAACCACAATATTATTTATTTGTTCTGTCTTTTCTGCTGGATTAAACTGAAATTGCAACCAACTTTCTATGGCGTGTTAAAAAATAATGATATTTTGGAGATTATTTTGTTTTCGAATTACCAAAAGTGAGCGGTTGTAATCTGAATAAAGGGAAAAGGCCAATCTGTAACATGGGGTGAGACATTCATACTAATTTGCTAGAGAAGCAGTTCAGATTTAAGTATAACTTTTGTATGACTGATGCCTTTAGTGATACGTCTAATGCTTTAATATTTAATCATTTCTGCCCTCCGATTTCATATTCATTATATTAATAGGCCCTTTTAATTTTGTCTGGCTTGCCATACCAAATAAAATGGAATATTTTTTGCTCATATAATTGAAAAAAGATTTTTGCTAGGTGTAGGCAAAACCATAAGCAAATAGTTAAACTGTGATATGACTAAAAATAGTTAATCAGGGTGATTTTTCCACAAATAGATCTTATCTATTTTTGCTAACTTTCTATAAAAATGTATTGGAGTGAGATTGAAACGAAAACATATGCTTAAAGTACTTAACGTCCTCTTTCAAAATATAGTTTGGTGAATCATGCGTGATTCCATCATTTGTAACAAGTTAAGAAAAAAAAATTGGTTGCATTTCTATGTTGAAGATTTAAAAATAATTTGGTGCATTTTTCCCCATATTCCATCCAGTTCACTTTATTTTTATAATATATTACACTGGATCTTTCTTGAATAAGCTCCTCCATTTCTTTTTCCTCTAACTTACTCTGCGCCTCTATGGTACAGTTTTTATTGCTATCTATCTGTACTGTTAGTCCTTCAATTTCCTTTGTTAATATGGACTCTATTTACCTAAATTGCTTTTGTTTTAGAGATGAGTACTGAATTGCATGGCCTCTAAAGGCACATTTAAAAGTGTCCCATACAATAAGGGGATCTGCTGTACCTATGTTATGTCTGAAAAAGTCAGTTAAAATTATTCTGCCCTAGTTAAAAACAAGTTATCATCCAATAGACTTTGATTACATTTCCAATATCCTTGCCCAGGTGGAAATTCTGTAAGAGTAATATATATGCCAATTATGTGACGGTCCGACCGCATTCTGTCCCCTATCAACACATTTTAAACTTTTGGTGCCAGAGAGAATGACATAAGAATGTAATCAAGGTGACTAGCTTGATTGAGCTTCCGCCATGTACATCTCACTAGGTCAGGGTATTTAAGCCTCCGTATATACACTAGTTCCAATATATCCATGACATTTGGGATTTCCTCAAGTGCCTGAGGGTGATAGTTTGTAGTGTGATTTCCTTTTCGGTCCATAGAGGTATTTAAAACCGTATTATAATCTCCCACCATTATAATAGAGTCTTGTGTTTTCAAATGTTCAAAGAAGCGTTATTTGGACCTTATAGGTTAATGAGCCATATCTGTTTATGGCCCAATAAACATATTTAAAATCATCCATCTACCTTGAGGATCTGTTTGGACAATTTGCACATTTGGATCAAAATGACTGTTAATTAATATGAGCACACCTTTTGAGTTTCTTTGCCCATGGGAGAAATATACTTTGCCCCCCTAGTCCTTTTTCCACACAACTTTATCTAAAGTTGTTGAATGAGTTTCCTGTAAACAATAGATATTATATTCCTTCTCTTTTACCCAGGTAAATACTGATCGTCTTTTCTTATTATCTGCTAAGCCATTACAATTATTGCTGGCTATACTTATTTCACCATTTACCATAATGAGATACAAGTTTCAAATCTATTTATCATAATATATGTTTATAAACTTACCATTAAAAAGTACCATAGTGATTGAGTGTCCATATAGCTATACCATGATATTTGCATTGCTACTACGTAAACCTCCAATTGTTCCCCACTATTCCACCCGCTGAAACTCCTCCCCATCCCAAGTTGGGTTGTCATCCCAGTGACCGGCAGAACCCCCCTGTTCCCCTGGATCCCAAGGCCCCCGAGAGACCGGGACCCATCCTTCGAAAAGAACACACAGTGCCACCACAGAACAGAAGCAGATCAGCCGACCAAAAGCATTTCCATCACCCTCACCTTGTATATAGCTATTAAAAAAATATCTTACTTTCCATAATGAACTATTAATATTTTAATAATGTAGGTAGTTCATGCAAAGGATTGTTACCTCTTACCAGGATTGCCATTACAAAAGTTAAATTTTGGCAAGAAATTATTATTTCAGCAAACAATTATTGTGATTCATCCTGTATTGTCCCGAACATCTTTATTCCATAGCAACAGTTGTGGGATACACGCACGCACGCACGCACGCACACACGCACACGCACACACACACACACACACACACACGTACACGCACACGGACACACACACTCAACCCCTCTCCCCCACAAACAACCATAAGCTCAGATGCTCAACAGTTGTTACATCCCAGAGCCCAACTCAAGAAAGGACTTGCTTTACGAATTCATATACGGTTCCAGCTGTATAAGAAATTGAGCAAAAACTGGCAAAAATGGGAAGATTTGATTAACCATTGTCAAGTCCTAGGTGATGGGAGATCAGATACACCCCCTTCCCCTGAAACACACACACGCTGGTCCCCCGTTGTGACCATATTCCCAAGCATCTCTGTGCAGTCAGACCTTTGATTATTTTGTGCCACCAGGGCCACAATAATATGTCCCCTCTCTGAATGTCCAAGTGTGACCACCTCCCCATGGGTTACTGCAGCTAGTGTTGCCGGTACTACCACTTGAAAAGAAAAGGAGAGCCGCACACTCTAGCTCAGATGCAATAATTGAATAACCTAATATCCAACGTTTCGACAGACAAGCTGTCTTCATCAGGGTATAATGACGCCACTGCCTGGGTGGGGGCACCCCACCGGAATCCCCACCGGCTAGGTACAAGGTCGTCAAGGTTCTCATTAGCAGCTTTGAGAATTTCCTTGTATATTATACTCTCCCATAATATACAAGTAGAGAGTTAACAGCCTCAGAAATCAGCAATTAACTGCACCTCAGAACTACAACTTCGATGTTGCTAATGAACTGAGCCACGTACAGGACCACTACATACTGGCGTAGCTGAAACTCCTGCAAAGCGGGGGGGGGGGGGGGGGGGGGGGCACGTGCTCTGGGGGCCCATGCGCCCGTCATCTCACACCTATGTCTAAATTGTTTCAATAAATAATTGACAGTAACCTGTCACACCCTGATCTGTTTAACCTGTCTTTGTGCTTGTCTCCACACCCCACCAGGTGTCTCCCATCTCCCCTCATTATTCCCTGTGTATTTATACCTGCGTTTTCTGTTTGTCTGTTGCCTGTTCGTCTTGTCCTGTCAAGTCCTACCAGGGTGTTCCCGTGTTTCCTGTGCTCTACTTTTTGTTTTTCCCAGTTCTGACCTTTCTACCTGTCCTGATCCTGCCTGCCTTCCTGTACCTGCCTGACTCTGATTTGGATTACGACTCTTTGCCTGCCTTGACCTACCGATTGCCTGCAGTCCTGTACCTGCCTGACTCTGATTTGGATTACATCTCTTTGCCTGCCTAGACTTACCTTTTGCCTGCCCCTTGTACTATAATAAACCCTGAGACTCGTACTATCCGCCTCCTGTGTCTGCATCTGGGTCTTAGCCTGAGCCTTGATAGTAACTCA
Source organism: Salvelinus fontinalis (assembly GCF_029448725.1). Lineage (NCBI taxonomy): Eukaryota > Metazoa > Chordata > Actinopteri > Salmoniformes > Salmonidae > Salvelinus > Salvelinus fontinalis. Next base: position 17,744,212 of record NC_074684.1, read on the forward strand.
CCTAGTTAGGACTGTCTAATTGTAGTAAAATTAAGCATGTTTCTTTGTGTTGTCTGTCCTCGGATATGGAGAGCTGTGAAAGCCTGTCTGCAGACGAAGAGGTCCCAGTGAATGTTCAAAGGGGTTGCTGGCACATCCTTGTATGGAATGGGTTGTATGTGTACTTGTATACAACAATACAGTTAAAAGTCACACACAATGTAGGCTACAAAAGTATTACAACTGTAGCAGGCAAATCCTTCTCCTGGAGGTCTGCTGGGTTTGCAGGCTTCTGTTCCAGCCCAGCACTAACACACATGATTCAACTTATCAAACCTAATGAGTTGATAATAATGTGTATTATTGCTGGGCTGGAATAGAAGTCTGCTCACCCAGTAGATCTGGGAGTGGAGCAAGGTTGGCCACCTCTGGAATGGACTTTTTAGTTCACCCGAAATTAAGCTTTAGTAATAATAGCCTAATTACTAAAACGGGTAACATTTACAAACGAGTTAGCTTATTTGTGCATTTTGAAATTAAATGCTGATTCATTGAAGTGGTTATAAAGATGTTTCAAGATTACCTATTGTCAATGTTCATGAATCACAGATCACAATTCTGCACAAAAAAAAAGTGTGAAGGGGATCTGTCTCTAACTTGTCTGAGTTTTTGTGTTGCTTCCGCAAATGAACATCACCTTTTTGTCCAGTTGTGAGCTCTCCAATCTGTTTCAATTGATTTTCACTGTCTCAGGATATCATCCATGTGAATCCATGTAGCAGCTCATCATAATGACATGCATCACTAACGCAGCCACAGGCCTACTGTACGGTGGCATTAGTGGCCTTATGGGCATGTGCGATGCGTCCCTTGTCATTGTACATCTGAAGCAGAAAATAGCTAAACTCACACATCATTTCCATGTTGTTGAGCTAGCTATATGTTCTCAACTTAACATGATAAAGGAAGATAATGTAAATGAGGCTATCCATAAGCCAGATTTTCTACATAAATTTTCTGACATATGAAATAGTTTAGTGCAAATCCAACCCTTGTATTCTAGGTACAGTACCACACATGAAAATAAGGAGCTGACAATTTGTAGGTTAATTAGAAATGTCAAAAAGGAAAGTAATGGGGCATGGGAGCGTTGTAATTCTACCTTGTTCATTTGCTGAGAATGATTTTAGAATACAGAGACAAAATCAGAAGGTATGGAGGAGGATTGCAGAGATTGTGTTGATGGTGGGTGAAGAGAGATTTGCACAACAATGGTTTACAACTCAAAGCCACAATTTCCTTTATGCAAAGTACCCATTCATTTTACCTGTAGGCCTATGTGTTTTACAGGAAGTGAGCTATAATCCTCAATGTCATGACACAGGTATAATGAAAGAGCCATACGGTATGACAATCATTACGTTAAGATACCATAATCCAATTGGTAGCATATCACATGGGAAATTCATGCTTAGTGTTTCATTCACAATGTTATAATGTGTGTTCCTGGTGATTTATATCCTTTGGTGGGCAAATGTACAATTTCATTTAGTCAACACATTCACAAATGGTGGCTTTGATCACAGTTTTGAGGTTTAGATTGAGGTTCATGGCTAGGTAGCAGCATATGTAAACATTGTTGTCCAAATCTCTCTTTACCCACCATCAACACAATCTTTGCAATACTCCTCCATGCCATTGACCTTCTGATTTTGTCTCTGTATTCTTGCAAAGCAACATCATATGGAATTGGAAAACCAGACACAGCAATGATTGTTGTCTATCCTACATATTTTGGGGGGTTTTCTAGCCCGGGAACTAATGACAGTTTCATGAAGGGAAGATTTTCAAGCTAACATCTGCTCCTCCCCTGATTGGTTAACGCAGCAGTGGCCAAGAGTAATTTGCATAAAGTAGAGCAGAGCTTAACTATTTCTACAGCTCCGCCAGTAGGTTTCTCGCCGCTCACCTTCCCACAATCCCCTGTGCATTGCTCCGTGTGCCCCTGTTGAAAATGAATGGGGGCGGAACTTTGTCTGACGAATTCGGAAGTGGTGAAAACGATACGTAATTAGCCTATTTTTATAATTAGCCTATTTCTAACGGGGCGATGGCAGCCCGCCTCGGCCTCTTTACTTAATTGACTATCAGGTTAAAAAAAGGTAGGAGAATCAGGTCGAACTCAGATGGAGAGTGAGTGTGATGGCCTGCCGGACCAATGGTGGAAGCAGAAGCATTGTGCGATTCTCTTGGCGTGAGTACAGTTGGTGAGAATGAGTGGACGATGGTGAAGAACAGTGGAGTAGAAAGGGCTAAAGTTGGAAATGAACAGCAGTTTATGGTTGGAGAGCGATTCACAAGCAAGGATAGTTTTTTGGGTGACCCGTTTGCGGTCTCGAAGATGGCGATGGACGAATTGGGTATAGGGGAATCTGTCAGAGTGACCTGGAGCGGTTTGATGTTGTTTTCGTGTGTGTCAAAAGTGCAAAATGAGAAAGCTCTGTGGCTCTACAAGATGTCGACAAAGGATGTGGAAAGCTATGATTTTCAGAGTAGGGCACCGGTTAAAGGTGTCATCTCTGGTGTCTTGTTGGACATAGACGCTGTGTGGTTCAGGGATAACATTCCAGGAGTGGTAGACGCACGTCGCTTGAATCGAATGATAGGTTTTACTGTCGTTTGAGGAAGTGGTTCTCCCGAATTACATTAAACTTGGGTATGTGAGATGTGCAGTGAGACCATATGTACAGAAGCCACTGTAGTGTTACAATTGTAAAAAGTTTGGACACGTGGCAAGTGTTTGTCGAAGGAATAAATATGTAGCAGTTGAAGAGTCAGATGAAGCATGTTGTTGTAATTGTGATGGGAATCACGTTCCCGAGTTCCCAGAATGCCCTGTAAGGATGAAGGAGGTGGCAGTAGCAGGATCAGGGCCATCCAACAGGTCTCCCATGTGGAGGAAGTGAAAATCGCTGAAGGACTAAGTAGAGATGAGATGATAGTGGATGCCCCACAGTCTGCAGTGAATGCCGTGCAGGAGATGGATTCCCACACACTAACAGTGAAGAAGGTGGACTTTGTTTTTGTTTTTGGTAATTAGTATGAATTTCTTCATCCAAAAAACCTATTTGGAAACATTAGGCTTAACATGAGAAAATGACAACCAAATAAAAAGAATCATGCATCCATTAAAGCAAAGCTATAGGCTACTGCAGCACCAGCACCACATCATCTGACAGCCTATCGATAGGTAGCAAAGTAGACGCCGCAATTTCAGAACCATGAACAGCGATCGGTAGTATATACAGTTGAAGTCAGAAGTTTACATACACCTTAGCCAAATACATTTCAACTCAGTTTTTCACAACTACTGACATTTAATCCTAGTAAAAATTCCCTATCTTAGGTCAGTTAGGATCACCACATTATTTTAAGAATGTGAAATGTCAGAATAATACAGATTTTTTTTTTTTCAGCTTTCATTTCTTTCATCACATTCCCAGTGGGTCAGAAGTTTACATACACTCAATTAATATTTGGTAGCATTGCCTTTGAATTGTTAAATTCGGTCAAACGTTTCGGGTAGCCTTCCACAGCTTCCCACAATAAGTTGGGTGAGTTTTGGCCCATTCCTCCTGACAGAGCTGGTGTAACTGAGTAAGGTTTGTAGGCCTCCTTGCTCGCACACGCTTTTTCAGTTCTGCCCACAAATTTCCTATAGGATTGAGGTCAGGGCTTTGCGATGGCCACTCCAATACCTTGACTTTGTTGTCCTTAAGCCATTTTGCCACAACTTTGGAAGTATGCTTGGGGTCATTGTCCATTTGGAAGACCCTGACTGATGTCTTGAGATGTTGCTTCAATATATCCACATAATTTTCTTTCATTATGATGCCATCTATTTTGTGATGTGCACCAGTCCCTCCTGCAGCAAAGCACCCCCACAACATGATGCTGCCACCCCCGTGCTTCACGGTTGGGATGGTGTTCTTCGGCTTGCAAGCATCCCCATTTTTCATCCAAGCATAATGATGGTCATTATGGCCAAACAGTTCTATTTTTGTTTCATCAGACCAGAGGACATTTCTCCAAAAAGTACGATCTTTGTGCTCATGTGCAGTTGTAAACTGTAGTCTGGCTTTTTTATGGCGGTTTTGGAGCAGTGGCTTCTTCCTTGCTGAGCGGCCTTTCAGGTTATGTCGATATAGGACTTGTTTTACTGTGAATATAGATACTTTTGTACCTGTTTCCTCCAGCATCTTCACAAGGTCCTTTGCTGTTGTTCCGGGATTGATTTGCACTTTTCGCACCAAAGAACGTTCATCTCTAAGAGACAGAACGCGTCTCCTTCCTGAGCGGTAGGATGGCTGCGTGGTCCCATGGTGTTTATACTTGCGTACTATTGTTTGTACAGCTGAACGTGGTACCTTCAGGCATTTGGAAATTGCTCCCAAGGATGAAACAGACTTGTGAAAGTCTACAATTTCTTTTTTTAGGTCTTGGCTGATAAATGTTGATTTTCCCATGATGTAAAGCAAAGAGGCACTGAGTTTGAAGGTAGGCCTTGAAATACAATCTAGAGGAAAAAGAAACGCACACCTATTTAGGCGAGGTGCTGGCTAGCGGAGTGGAAAACTTGACAATAAACGAGAGCCGCACACTCTAAGAGCTCAGATGCAAAAATGTAATGTCTTTGAAATTTATCCACAGGTACACCTCCAATTGACTCAAATAATCACAAGCTTCTAAAGCCATGACATAATTTTCTGGATTTTTCCAAGCTGTTTAAAGGCACAGTCAACTTAGTATATGTTAACTTCTGACTCACTGGAATTGTGATACAGTGAATTATAAGTGAAATAATCTGTCTGTAAACAATTGTTGGAAAAATGACTTGTGTCATGCACAAAGTAGATGTCCTAACAGACTTGTCAAAACTATAGTTTGTTGACAAGAAATTTGTGGAGTGTATGTAAACTTCCGACTTTTTAGGGGGGTGGTGTAAGAGCTGTCGCTCTCCTCATCCTCAGATGAGGTGAGGAGAGAAGGATCTTCAGACCAATATGCGGAGTCAGGGAAATATGCCATCTTTATTTATTAATAACGAAAACTGATGGCAACACGAAAACAAAACAAACACTTTAAAAACTACAAAATAACAAAACGACGTAAAACGGAACCTGAACATAAACTTACATAGACAAACGTAAACTCACGAACAGGAACGTTACATCAAAACACACGAACAGCCAAACAGCTCCGAAAGTGAATAACAACGACGAAGACATCACAGGAGACAATCACCCACCAACAAACAGTGAGAACGCCCTACCTAAATATGACTCTTAATTAGAGGAAAACGCAAACCACCTGCCTCTAATCAAGAGCCATACCAGGTAACCCAAAACCAACATAGAAACAGATAACATAGACTGCCCACCCAAAACACATGCCCTGACCATAAACACATAAAAAACAACATAAAACAGGTCAGGACTGTTACAGAACCCCCCCCTCAAGGTGCGAACGCCGGGCGCACCAGCACAAAGTCCAGGGGAGGGTCTGGGTGGGCAGTTGACCACGGTGGTGGCTCCGGCTCAGGACGCTCTCCCCACACCACCATAGTCACTCCCCTCTTCTGTCTACCCCTTCCACTGACCACCCTTAAACTACCTTCCTCTAAATAAACAGCCAGCACCGGGACAAGGGGCAGCACCGGGACAAGGGGTAGCACCGGGACAAGGGGCAGCACCAGGATAAGGACCAGCACTGGAATAAGGGGCAGCACCGGGACAAGGGGCAGCACCGGGACAAGGGGCAGCACCGGGACAAGGGGCAGCACCGGGACAAGGGGCAGCACCGGGACAAGGGGCAGCACCGGAACAAGGGGCAGCACCGGGACAAGGGGCAGCACCGGGACAAGGGGCAGCACCGGGACAAGGGGCAGCACCGGGACAAGGGGCAGCACCGGGACAAGGGGCAACACCGGGACAAGGGGCAACACCGGGACAAGGGGCAACACCGGGACAAGGGGCAACACCGGGACAAGGGGCAGATCCCGGCTGAAGGACTCTGGCAGGTCCTGTTTGGACGGCTCTGGCAGGTCCATGCAGGCTGACGGCTCTCGACGCTCATGGCAGACTGACGGCTCTCTACGCTCATGGCAGGCTGACGGCTCTCGACGCTCATGGCAGGCTGACGGCTCTCGACGCTCATGGCAGGCCGACGGCTCTCGACGCTCATGGCAGGCCGACGGCTCTCGACGCTCATGGCAGGCTGACGGCTCTCGACGCTCATGGCAGGCTGACGGCTCTGGCTGCTCATGGCTCTCTGACGGCTCTGGCTGCTCATGGCTCTCTGACGGCTCTGGCTGCTCATGGCTCTCTGACGGCTCTGGCTGCTCATGGCTCTCTGACGGCTCTGGCTGCTCATGGCTCTCTGACGGCTCTGGCTGCTCATGGCTCGCTGGCAGCTCTGGCAGATCCTGTCTGATTGGCGGCTCTGGCAGATCCTGTCTGGTTGGCGGCTCTGGCAGATCCTGTCTGGTTGGCGGCTCTGGCAGATCCTGTCTGGTTGGCGGCTCTGGCAGATCCTGTCTGGTTGGCGGCTCTGGCAGATCCTGTCTGGCTGACGGCTCTAGCGGCTCCTGTCTGGCTGATGGCTCTAGCGGCTCCTGTCTGGCTGACGGCTCTGTAGGCTCATGGCAGACGGGCGGCTTTGCAGGCTCATGGCAGACGGGCGGCTTTGCAGGCTCCTGGCAGACGGATGGCTCAGATGGCGCTGGGGAGACGGATGGCTCAGATGGCGCTGGGGAGACGGATGGCTCAGATGGCGCTGGGGAGACAGATAGCTCTGTAGGGAGGAGAAGGAGAGACAGCCTGGTGCGTGGTCTAGGCACCGGCTGCGCTGGAGAGGAGGAAACAGCAGGAGAGAGAACCCGGAGAGACAGCCTGGTACGGGGGGCTGCCACCGGAGGACTGGTACATGGAGGTGGCACCGGATATACCGGACCGTGAAGGAGGACACGTGCTCTTGAGCACCGAGCCTCCCCAACCCTACCAGGTTGAATGAACCCCGTAGCCCTGCCAGTGCGGCGAGGTGGAATAGCCCGCACTGGGCTATGCAGGCGAACCGGGGACACCACCTGTAAGGCTGGTGCCATGTACACCGGCCCGAGGAGACGTACTGGAGACCAGCTACGTTGGGCCGGCTTCATGGCACCCGGCTCGATGCCCAACCTAGCCCTCCCAGTGCGGCAAGGTGGAATAGCCCGCACTGGGCTAAGCACGCGTACTGGGGACACCGTGCGCTTTACCGCATAACACGGTGTCTTACCAGTACGACGCCTTCTACCTCCACGGTAAGCACGGGGAGTTGGCTCGGGTATCCTACCCGGCTTTGCCACACTCCTCGTGTGCCCCCCCCCAATAAATTTTTTGGTCTTACTCACGGGCTCCCAACCGCGTCGTCGCGCTGCCTCCTCATACCAGCGCCGCTCAGCCTTCGCTGCTTCCAATTCCTCCTTTGGACGGCGATATTCCCCTGGTTGAGCCCAAGGTCCTCTACCGTCCAAGATCTCCTCCCAAGTCCAGAAGTTCTTATTGCTCCGTCGAGCATTCCCATACCGCTTGGTCTCTGTATTTTGGTGGGTGATTCTGTAAGAGCTGTCGCTCTCCTCATCCTCAGATGAGGTGAGGAGAGAAGGATCTTCAGACCAATATGCGGAGTCAGGGAAATATGCCATCTTTATTTATTAATAACGAAAACTGATGGCAACACGAAAACAAAACAAACACTTTAAAAACTACAAAATAACAAAACGACGTAAAACGGAACCTGAACATAAACTTACATAGACAAACGTAAACTCACGAACAGGAACGTTACATCAAAACACACGAACAGCCAAACAGCTCCGAAAGTGAATAACAACGACGAAGACATCACAGGAGACAATCACCCACCAACAAACAGTGAGAACGCCCTACCTAAATATGACTCTTAATTAGAGGAAAACGCAAACCACCTGCCTCTAATCAAGAGCCATACCAGGTAACCCAAAACCAACATAGAAACAGATAACATAGACTGCCCACCCAAAACACATGCCCTGACCATAAACACATAAAAAACAACATAAAACAGGTCAGGACTGTTACAGGTGGCAAACTCAGACTTCGAGGAAGTCCAGAGGAACTGTTCTATGCCATTGTCACTACAATACAGAAGTTTCAATACTGTAAAATACAATACACGATATGTAGTTCACTACTCCAACACTGAAGACTGGCTGCGTTACAAGTGTTACCAGTTTGGAGTTTTGAACTAAGAGTTTTGAAAATTCACCACACACTAATTAAGAACAAATTGTGATTTACAATGATGGCCTGTTGTGTGTGTGTGTGTGTTTCATAGTGATAGCAAGGAGGGCTGCTCTGCTCCTTCATCTCCCACTTATGTGTCAACATCAAACATGGTCTCTCTCTCCAGCTCCTTACCTAGGTCTATGGGCGGATTGAGCTCACACATAAAAGGAAGTTTTTCTTCCCCAGAGGTAGAAACACTGGAAACAAAATCAGTGCAGGACTCAGGACACAATACATCTTTAATTCTGTCAGTTCTTTGTTCAGGTGTTGTGTATTTCTTCCAAAGGGTGGGGAGAGGAGAGGGAGCTCATTCCTTCCTGTGTATCCTAGTTGTAGTGATCCTCTCAGTCTGTGAAGGCCAAATCCAATCTTTTGTGTTATTCTAACCTTCTGAACCTCCTTCCCAGGGGTGTAAACTGACAATCCAAATACATTTAAGAGCAACGCTCCACTATACTAGTGTCACGCCCTGACCATAGTAAGCTGTTTATTCTCTGTGTTGGTTGGGGCGTGATAGTGACTAGGGTGGGTCATCTAGGTGTTTTGTAATTCTATGTTGGCCTGGTATGGTTCCCAATCAGAGGCAGCTGTTTATCGTTGTCTCTGATTGGGGATCATATTTAGGTAGCCATTTCCCCATTTCTATTCATGGGATCTTGTCTATGTTTAGTTACCTGTCAGCACTATTTGTATAGCTTCACGTTTCGTTCGTTGATTTTGTTGTTTTTTGTTCAGTGTTTCATTCATTAAAAGAGAATGTACGCATAACACGCAGCGCCTTGGTCCATTCCATACGATGATCGTGACAACTAGATTATAGAAATCAATGAAAGAGAACACTTTGATAAACCTCACGTGGAACGTGTGCTTTCGGAGACGTGACAATACTTCAAAAATGTGTATAACAAATATATGCATTTTGTGACAAAGATCACAACATTCGTACTAACAGCAACTACTGTATATCCCCTCTTGCAATGAGATAACCAGTTAAGAGTTAGCGCAATATCATTTCAAATGGGGAAATGTAGGTTAGTTACCATAACATGACATGCCCACCCACATACTGTAACATCAGCTTCATCTGACTCCATACCTCAGAATATATTACAGAACACAGGATTTAAGAGCCTGGCTTCCAGCAATAATCTAACTGCTTAATGGAAACCCTTCACAGTCAGCAGCAACAGCAGAACTACAGCAATAGAGGAGGTCTGGGTCACAGGTCAACAGCCACATATTCAACCAGCTTCCGCGCCATTGCATCAAAGCTTCGCTCTGTTCTAAGAGGATACAAAACAGAGTAGTGAGGTTACCCAGGAAGCCACCAACCGTATGTGTAATGGCAATCCATTATGCAATCAAGAGAAGTTACACAACGAGGGTAACGAAGGGTTAATCAGCCATCATGCCACTCCATCAAGCAATGTCACAGAAATGCCTCCACACATGGCAACAGCACAGCATCCGTTGCTATCGGAGCCCTGGAATGAGTGCATGGGCTGAGAAGGGGAGAGAGGTGTGTGTGTGTGTGTTTGTGTTTGTATGAGGGTTTTAACACAGGCCAGCCTAATGGCATCTCACCAACAGTGGGCTAAGCTCACACTGAAACCTCCAGCACTCACGCCCACTAACAACCAGAGTAGATGTCAGGTACGTTATGCAAAATAACTATCATGAGAGAGAGAGAGAGAGACAGAATGAGGAGAGACAGAGAAAGAGGAGTGTAGAGATAGAGAGGGATAAAGGAGAAAAATAGAGAAAGAATGAGGAGAGAGAGGATTTGAGAGAGGGGGAGAGAGAAAAGCCACTGAGCTATAATGGAAGATTATCCTACTATCTCAGGGTCCTGTGTGGCTCAGTTGGTAGAGCATGGCACTTGCAACGCAAAGGTTGTGGGTTCGATACCCACAGGGGACCATTTATACACTCACAACTGTAAATTGCTGTAGATAAGAATCTGCTGAATGACTCAAATGTAATTAAACAAAGGACCAGGAAGTGGTGCTGATTTGTTCTTTACCCAACCAGATGGTCTCTTGGGAAAAGATGCTGAGCTCAGTTGGTAGAGCATGGCACTTGCAACACTAAGGTTGTGGGTTTGATTCCCACGGGGGACCAGTACGAGAGAAAAAAAAGGTATGAAAATGTATGTACTCATTACTGTAAGTCGCTCTGGATAAGAGCATCGGCTACATGACTAAAATGCTAATGTAGAAAAAATTGAAACCTCCAGCAATTCAATTTAATTTCAGATCCGTTTCCTTAGCTGGCTGTGGTTCAGCCAATTAATATAGGGCAAATATGATAAGTAAGAACCATATTTCTGTGTAATCCCACTCAGTAATGAGATGAGCCAGGTCACATAAATATCTCTCACAGTAACACACTAATGAATACAGAGCTGGGGCCCTCAGAATATCCTTCCTCCAATTTGTTTTTAAGAGACTTTTTAAAGATTTATGAGAATCGTAGAACATCATTAGCATTATCATGACATAATTAATCTGATTAATAACCCCCACCTGGTGGGTTTGAGGTTAATGAATGAATCTTTAATTTGTTACATCTAATCTTCCATTTAATTAAAGTTGTGTGCCCAGGGCTAATATAACGATTCTTGATTACCATCAACTGTTTTCAGATCGGGGTAGTCATAGCGTGACAAGCTAATGAATTGTCCTCCTATAACACTTCCACCTCGGTTTCAGATACATGGGGTAGGCAACCTGACTCACTAAATTATTCATAGATTTACCATTTTTTGCTTGGTGTTAAGCGATGACAACATGCCTATTTTGTAGGAGTGTAGACACAGACAGTCACTTTAACTCCAATCCAGTCAGACAGAAAATGTACAGAAATTGGTCCCAGATGGGTTTAACCCAACATGCGACCGGTACACCACAACAGTGTGTGGTTTGCCATTAAGAGCAGAAGAAGTCACAGTTTGGAATCATAAAACTGGGTTTCTAAGCATTTAAACAACTGGATCTAGACTGAAAGACAAGATAACAATAACTAAGAGACATCTTAAACTGAGTTTATACTCAGAGGATGGCAAACTGTGGTTGAGAGAGATAAACCTCAGTGAATGACAGGTAATCTAAGTTCTCTGAGGTGCAAGCCGTGCCAATTTTGTCTGTGGGGTTATCAGTGTCAGTGTAAACAAGGGACACTCATGGTGAAATCCCATGCATGTCACCAGAGTCTACGCTGGCATTAGCCAGGATCATTACTCAGCATGTGACAAATTAAGACATATCTTGGCACAACAGAGGCTGATAAGCCTTTAAAACTCACTTAACAGGCATGATAAACCCTGCAATATTGCTCACGGGCAACCCGAGTACTCATTCTCTGTCACTGGAGGCCCTGGGTTGAAGATTTGTGCTGTGTTTGCCGGGGAAGTTTCTCTGGATTAAAGTGGAAGGGCAGAGAGAGAGAGAGATACACTGCTGGATGACAGTGACCTGTAAAGATGAGAGCTTTGTGAATAATTCATAGACAGGCAAAGTCGGCCATGCATGCATGGGTGGACTAGGGTAAAGCCAACCTTGGAGAAATCGGAGAGCTTCCTCCTCCACTACGCCATTGCCCTCCACATGAGTGGGCACTGGAGGCTGGAGCAGAGCCTCAGTCCAACCATGACCATCAGACGCAGTCACTCACAAACCCAACAATCAGTCCCGCTATCTGGAGACTTCAGGTTCTTCTAACAAGTCAAACTTTTCTCAAGTTCACTGCCCTTTTTCAGTTACTTGTGTTGACACTTTCATAACGGTCGAGACTTGAGACAGGACAGAATCATGAAGCTATTGTCTTACGTTCTCTTTAAAACGGGAAGCGTTAAATAGAAAAGTAGTCATAACTCTGCTAAGCATGGGGAGTAGCTAGCTAGCCAAGCTTAAAGCCAGATGCTAGTAGTGCTTGTAGACAAGGTCCCCAAGTTCAGGCCTAACTTCCTACCCTGAACCTCCTTTAAAAGACTGACGTCGTGTTACAAGTTCAGGTTACTTGGGTCCAAAAGGAAGACCCTCGGGAGCAGAGAGCCGTGTGTAAATGCATCAGCAGGTCTACGTCTTCCCCTCCCATCCCTCCTCATACTCTCAGAGCTGGAGACTGAGGCCCTCACCCCTGCATGAACCTGGACTTCTGATCAGGAGGAGAGAACAGCAGCACTCCAACACTAAACAGAATTTCCATCAACCTTTAGTTCTAAACCCATTTACAGAATCGAAATCTAAAAGGACAATTAGGGACTTCTTAATCGCCATTATCTTGATTCTGTGATACTAGAATTTGGATAATTGTGATTCATTAATGCATCATCTGTACAGTAATAGCCACAGCGAAATGAGCTGGCCATTCATTTTCATTAACTTGAATGAAAATGGACTATAAAAACACAACACTGCTGCCTGCTTTCTGTTGTCCATAATTTGAAGCTAAATATAAGGACAAGTAATGATCAAATCACCTCCAACATGACAGAGAGGCAAAATATGATGTTTCCACAACAAACGTTCATAATTATGAGAGCCACCATCACAGTACACCTGCTAACTCCACCTGCTATCAGCGCAAACACATCTGGCAGAGTGTAATTTGCCTTGGCAGCGATTCAATATAAACCTTGAGGGGAACATTTCTTACTTTTCTATTAGCCTTTCCCTACAGTTATTAATCAAGTGCCAGACACAAATCAGAAGCCATCATGCACAGTGCTTCCTAAGGATGACCGAGGGGGAGATGGCACTGCTGTGCCTGTGACAGACAACGGGAGGGGGGATATCAGCCACACGGTGGAGATGAGAAAAGCCACTGGTTCCGGGGGATTCGGAGACTGGGAGACCACTCTCTCTGCAGGGGCTGTGGCCAGTATGAAAATCAGCAGCGAGGATGTTGATCGTGGGAAAGCGGTAGAATGGTAGGCACACCGGGTCCTCTAGGGAGGGATGGATGATCCTTCAGGAGACGTTTTAAGTCATCCCTGACGATCCCCAGCCTCCGTTAAGTTCCTTCCTTTTTCATATAGCAGGAAAACAGTGCTAGACTTCTGAAGTGTCCCGGGGACAACAACACAGCTGGTAAGTAAGGAACACCTATGGTTTCTTTATGGTCTAACGGGAGAGGAAGTAGACGTCTTAATCTGTAGAAAACAGATATAACATATAACTTACCTTACACAGTACCACACTCTCATTGTGAAGCTGAAAATTCATTGTATTGAAGAAACCTTACATGTTAGAAGAAAACCAGTCAGGCCTGTAGAACTCTCTTTCAACTGAGAGTAGGCAGCTTGGAGAAACTGCACTACTAGTTCAGTGCCTCACACAGACTACTGTAGATCCACTGGCCTCAGATCTCAAATCCAAATGCTGGAGAATCTCAGTCCTTTGCAGGCGAGATATCTTCAAATGTACTTCAGTTCGTCCAACTGCGAGACACAATGGAACTCTAAAGCTTGGTCAAAGAGCACTTGGCCTGAGTAACCAGTTGCTGTTGTTTCGCTGTAAACCCCTCTCACAAAGAGGACAACTTAGTGACAACAGAGGCAGATCCTAGAGGTGCATTGAAGTCAGTGATTTTTACGATCACAAAACTTTGGAGGGTGAAATCTACTCCCAGTGATGTACGGATGGTGACTTAAGGTTTGATCTATGGGAAGGGAAAAAACTTTTTTCTTGACAGTTGCTTGGCCACAACAGTTCTGGCAGTCCTTCATGGATAAAATCCAGGTCCACTTTTGAGAGTCCTTTTGTGTTCAAAACATATCCAGAAAAGACAGATGCGGCAGCTTCATTCGCTTCGAAATTACAAAGAAAGATTGAGTTGAAATGACATGGTCATCTCTTGGCTCAAGTAACCTCCTCCAGTCACGAAAATAAGCATTGTGTGGCTCTGCTGGAATTAGAACATATTTTTGGTGACTATGCTTGTGCCCCATTCACCCACGGCGTCCTCAAATTTTTCAAAGTAGTTTTCTCGACTTGTTTTCTTGTTTGGTTTAGTTTTTTCGCGTTGAAGCATAGTTCCTACACCCTGGGTATTTTTGATTTCCTTAGCGCAAAGCTGAGCAAACAGACAAAGGGAGCTGCGATAGAACCCTGCCAAGTCTTGCCTGGCTTTTTTCTCTTCCCCTCCTCTCCCTCTCTCTCGACATGGCAACCTTCCCGAGATGCCTTGGCGGGGTTCCAACATGTCTGTCTGAGTACCCCCCAAACACCCACCCTCCCCCCGAAATAAAACCGTTGATTTGGGCAAATTGATCAAAACGAATCTCAGATTAATTTCTGAGCTACGCCATTCGACCACTTCCTTCATCTCTGGCATCTCCCCTCTCCCGCCCCCCACCCAGATGCACACAGACACGTGTGGTACTTGGAATCCTTGCCAGCCAATACCTCCCAATGCCTACCCACACACCCCCTTAACCTCTCCATACCCCCACCACAGCCCATTCCCCTCTCCCCTCTCCTTCCCACCCTCACCCAAGCAAGTCACGCAGGGAGTTCCTCCATCTCTCTCTCGATGAGACTCCCCAAAAATGTCTCTGGGATGTCTTTACAAGACCTGAAGCAGCTTCGCTTTTTCAATGCCGGGGTAGTCTATTCACCATGTGCCAAGGCACAGCATCTCCCGCCATTCTGGGGGGGCACCTCAGTGCCCACATCGCTGGTGCCAACTCACCACTGCCTGCCTCCATGTTCACACCATCCAGTAGCACATAGCCACAACCCCCAGCCCACGCAACAGCCTAGCATGGTGGAATTTGGACTGGCAGATACAGGAGTGATCCTATAGGGAATAAATAAGACGCACAGCAAAACAGAGGCTGTTGATTGGCTGTCAATTTCTCTTAAAGCCATTTTGCTACTTTATTAATTCATGGCTTTCCCCGACAGTTTGGGATATTAGATTAAAATGGATTTTAAACCATGTAGCTCGTAGACTACAATAAATGTTTACATAAGGTAAAATCGTAAGATCTTCTTATATCCATTAACTGACTAGAGGTGATGCAGCAGGTTTTTTATTTAGTAAGGTGGAGGTAATATATATGTGCTGACTTACACTTTGCAACAATGCAACGGATTATTCCTGATTATGAAAGAAAACTGAAAACACAATCTACAACAAACAGTCCAAGTCCATCAGTATCCCTATCTATTCTAGAAGAGGACTGTGGATGGATGGTACAGCATACACCTTACACAATCACATCATTTGGAATGACCACATAAATCAAGATTGACCCCTATTCTACTTCACTGGAAGCTGCTCTACACAGAACTAGAGCCATCTGTGATCTGCAAAATATAAAATACGCAGTCACATGCCTGTCAGCATCTACTGGGATTTGGATGAATTTCACCATGTCCATAAGTAAATAACCATTTCACTGTCCATAAAATGCATAACAGATACCATGACTACTCTCTTATCCAGGACATCATAATCGTGCAGGGCAATAAATGAATACACTTCATTCTGTCTCTGACCCTTCATTCCTCTTTCCTCACTGTTCCAACGCCCCGTCATGTGTGACCTTCAGAGGGCTAGCAGCAACATCAGGATGCCTTAACAGAGCGAGCAGAGCCACGTGCAGTGGTGTGGTGCCTGTCTGTGTAGCTGTGCGTGCGTCTCCTGGCAACCTGCCAGCCCCGTGGTGCAGTGATGTTGCCATAGGGCTGGGACTGGGGAGGGAGACCAGGGCTGTATGGGGCTGGTAATCAGACCACTGCAGTCCTGCAGGGTGGATCCCTTCCCTGCACGGTCACGCTTCATGCCATTGCACACAGTTCCCATGTGAGCCGCATCTCAAGCAGCCTTCAGCCAGGCCTTTTACCTTTTACTTGCCCTCTCTCTTACACACACACACACACACACACACACACTTATTTGGGGCAATTCTGAAGAAAAGTGAAATGCAGTTTACGATTTGACAGTATAACTAGGTGTTGTGTTAGACATCCACTCAGATGGTGCCTGTTCTGAGAAAACCGTAGGACCCCAGACAATTACTGTTATGATTTTCCCATCCTATGGTGACAGGAACCAAGCAACACAAGGTACTGCAATTGTTTTTTCTCTCTTGCCTTTTCCTTGCGATCGATGTTTGATGTGATGCGGCGAGCTCCTAGTGCTCTCTCTCTTTGCCTACAGTGCAAAAGCTAGTAGGCTACATGTTTTCATTCTCATCACTGCAGACCGCACCCCTCTAACCTTCAAATGTTATGTAACTCAACTTGTGTCAGCCATTCCCCTCAAACTGAAAGTTTAGCCTTTTTCCATCCTCTGAGAGTCAGACAAGAAATACAATTAATCTTTAATCTAAATGGAGTGTTGGAGACAGCATCTTTCTTTAGACATAAATAAAGGTCACATAAATAAAAAATTAACTATGTCAGTTAAGAACAAATTCTTATTTACAATGACGGCCTACTCCGGCCGAACCCGGGCCAAATGTGCACTGCCCTATGGGACTCCCAATCACGGCCGGATGTGATACAGCCTGGATTCTAACCAGGAACTGTAGTGACACCTCTTGCACTGAGATAGTGCCTTAGACCGCTGTGCCACTCGGGAGCCCCTGAAAACATTATTTTTTGCACCACTGACTTTAAACTAGCACAAATTCCCCCAAGAGAGTCAAGTTCTTGCCAGTTGGATAGAATGCATATTCAATCACTTTAAGGGCAGTGAGATCCAATAGAAATATCCTTGGTATAAGGCCTACATAATTGCAGGATTAACAGTAATATGCACTACAATTTTCCAGCCTTTATTATTATTATTATTATTTCTATTTATTTATTTATTTTTTACAAATGATTAGCTTTGGAACAGGTTGCCTTAATCAGAGGTGTGTGTGTGTGTGTGTGTGTGTGTGTGTGTGTGTGTGTGTGTGTGTGTGTGTGTGTGTGTGTGTGTGTGTGTGTGAGTGTGTGTGTGTGAGTGTGTGTGTGTAGAGAGAGGGAGAAATAGAGAGAGACTAGTCTACATTAGGGTCGTCCCTACCCTAAACCCTAACCATTTTAAATGTCAACTTCAATGGGGTAGGAACGTCCCAAGGAACCCGGATTGCACGGACCTTTTTTGAACAGTTTAATAGCAGCGAGATGTGAATATACGCATGCGCAATATGGAGGTTTCAGTGACAAAACAAAGCCTCTGCAGCGCTTCAAAGTCATAGCAGGGCAGAAGTGTAGTCAATTCGTGCAACACATTAGTATGTCGGCTACACAGTCGTACGACAAGTGCTTGTTGATATAAATATCAACTGTACACGCTTTGTGTTTTCAATGTTTACATAATTAGGCCAACGTACAGTTCCTACGGGTGTTTTGCTAAGCAACTAGGTATGTAGGCTAGCTACTATAGGCTATAGCTACCGAACCTAGGACACCATGCGACACAGACACACACAGGGAAAGTCATCCTACCTGATACTTTTAAACTTTCACTTCTCCCGGGTAGAGCGGTCTCTGGAGTCGGCATCTGTGTTTTGGAAGAGATATCTCCCATTCTACTGTGGGTAAAATGACGCCAAATCAAACGGAGTCGAGTCGTTACGACCATTGAGCTCAGCGGTTGCAGTCGTGCGGACACAAACTAGCCGAGCCTTCTTACTTTCCTACATAACAACTTGTGTAACGCGCCAGTTTTCGTGTTTATAATCTACAATTGGCAGAGCACAGCCTATTACCAAACCTGCACAAAATTATATATTTGATTTAGCTATAGGCCTAAGTAATTAAAGCAAATGTAATAATGATTAAATGTAGTTTGCATTAACAAATATATAGGGCTATAGGCTGAAAGACCTATGAATGCCAAAACCTTCGCCTATATGAAATGTTGAGGTAAATTATGTCATTATCAGGATATAATTAAGCAATAAGGCATGAGGTGTGGTATATGACCAATATACCACAGCTATCCAGGAGTGCCTGGATACAGCCCTTAGCTGTGATATATTGGCCATATACCACAAACCACTGAGGTGCCTTATTGCTATTACAAACTGGTTACCAACGTAATTAGAGCAGTAAAATTACATGTTTTGCCATAGGGGTGGTATATGGACTGATATACCACGGCTGTCAGCCAATCAGCATTCAGGGCTCGAACCACCCAGTTTATAATGGAAACAATCATTTGTGTAGCCAATCATGTTTCAGCCTTGATACATTGTAACATTAGTAAAACAACGCATTGTAAACATATTTTGAGACACAAGTCAGGTTCTGGTAGTTTCGGTGAACTAGAATAACGAAATACATGACCTGACAAAATATAGCCATTCCAAAAATAATTACATTTGCCCTCCTTTTCTTTTAAACATTCTGTTATTTTCTGAATCAGGCTTTGACTATTTTGTCATGGTCCATTTTATGAAATAAGCATGTTGCCAGAGTTGAACCATTGCATTTTTTTATAGCTTGTTGCATTATTAAATAGTTATTATTAATAAATAAAGAATGGAATACGTTGGGGAAAATGTCCTATCTGTTCATTTCTCAGGCAACATTTGCTGATAAAAAATAAGTCTGTCAAGTCCGTTATTAACAAAGTTACTCAAATGAATATGAAAGAGGTTTACGCAAGTTTGAATTAAAAAGGATTTGCCTCTTCAAGTGTGGAGAAACTCGAATCTAGCTTTTGGTTCAAGGCCCTTGCACACAGCGCTGTTCCGAGGGGCTTTGGGTACCATGCCTGAGCAGGCAACTAACATTGCCATTTAAAAAGATTTGTGTAAACTAGTTTTCAGCAGATAAATGTGCAATAATCTGGAGTTAAAGCAAACAGCTGTGAATGAGTTTAGATCATGGATAAACTTCAATTGTATTTTGAATTTATTGTTGGCCTTTTTCGAAAATCTGCATTTTTTTGGACAAGATTTCTCTGCAACAGACTCGAATGTTATAGGCATAGGGATACACGTCAAATAAATCAAATTGTATTGGTCGCATACACATTCTTATCAGATGTTTTTGCGGGTGTAGAGAAATGATTGTGTTCCGAGTTTCAACAGCGCAGTAATATCTAACAATACACACGAATATAAAAAGTAAAAGAATGGAATTAAGAAATATTAGTTCGAGCAATGTCGGAGTCCGGAGTGTGTGTGTGTGTATATATATATATATATATATATATATATATATATATATATATATATATGTGTGTATGTGTGTGTACCGCAATAGTTAAATAGGATAGGCCTTGACTAGAATACAGTATATAGATATGAAGTGGATAAAACTGTATGTAAACATTATTTAAAGTGGCCATTGTTCCATTATGACTATGTACATAGGGCAGCAACCTCTAAGGTGCATGGTAGAGTAACCCGGTGGTAACCTGACAATGATTAAAGTTCAGTCCAGGGTACTGGGCGGAGGCCGGCTAGTGGCGACTATTTAACAGTCTGATGGCCTTGAGATAGAAGCTGTTTTTCAGTCTCTAAGGTCCCAGCTTTGATGCACCTTTACTGACATCTCCTTCTGGATGGTAGCAGGGTTAGCAAGACGTGGCTCAGGTGGCTGAGGTCCTTGATGACGTGCCTAGTTAATGGGAGATTGGTGTGTTGTTAATTCCTATAGGCCTAAATCTATAGTCCGGTACACTCAGGCAAATTATCTAATTTGGAAATCCACAAATATAAAAAAAATTATTAAAACATACATAAGTTTGATCCAACACAATCACGTGAGAACAATTTGTTTACGGAAGTCATATAGTTGGTTATAGATACTTGGGTTTGATAAAAGGATTGTCTGGAGACTGATCGATGTTGAGGCACGAGCGGAGACCACTGTCTTTCATTTGTGAAATCAATTAACTGTTATGGCTGCATAGGCCCTATAAAACTCAACAGCAATGCGTCACGTTCATAGTGCATCGCCTATTGTCCATAGCGTTTGAGACTTGGTGATAAAATAGATGGGAAAGGCTGTGTTTTGTAGTCTTCCATTCAACACCAATATACTACACATTCTAGATGTACACTGTGGTCACCTGCAGCCTGCAAGCCTACATTAACGCCACTGCACCCTTTCACTGCAGGGCTCGCTGGATTCGTTGGCTTCTTTGCCGCATAGAAGGCCTCTAAATCAGATAGGCTTTATTCATTACTGTGTAATATAGGTCAGCATAAAGGGGTGGATTGCAGAGCTTGGCTTACCATACAAGCCATCTGGAGTTCACTGAGCGTCGAATTTGCTCACGGGAGGCACGCGTCCGGCTGCTCGGCAGATGACACTGCGTTTTACTGCGGCACGAGAGGGGGATAAGGGGACCTCAACCAAATCCATGCATACGAACAGGTGTTCACTTTGCACAATAGAAAATGTCTGGGTTATGGTGCAGCTATAGGTCTGGGGTTATGGTGCAGCTATAGACTACATACAACGTCGCCTTTGTTCTGCAGTACTACCACATTTTACGCAAGATGTAGACTGCGCCACCGATGTAGTCCTATCCAAGGCCTATTACAGAAATGATTGAAAACAGTTGAACATTTAACATTGCAATGTGCATTATTTGTACCATAAGAATTATCCACTCATATAAACGTAGGCCTAATAATCCATACATATATCATATTCCAGGCCTTATATGATGCTATTTTTAGCGAGCACGATTATTATATTTTTTTTTCATATTGGATCTGTGTAATTTAATTCAGGGTTCGAATGAATAACGAAAGAATCACAATAAATCATTGGGCTTCGTATGGGACAGGACGGGGATGTGGGTTGGGGGAGAGAACGCACAGATGACAGGCCATATGGAGACGGCCCATTTGGGGTAAGAATATTTTAATTCCCAATACTTCATAAAGGTTTCTCGCCATGTTTGCAAAATATTTACGATTGGCCGAGTATGAAAATATAGCAGTGTAGGCTATATGTACACCGCTCTTGAGAATTATCAATAATTAATTATGCCCAGGCACGTGCAGTTTGATAATTGTGCATTCCACATGAGCAGGGATATAGTGAAGAGGCATGGTGTCTCCATTTTTCCAGATGCCTATAAAAAGGTGCCTATAGTCTTCTTTCGCCACATCAGCCTATACACATAGCTATAATATTAGGCCCCTATATATTTATATTGTGCTAATTGAAAATGTAGCCTAATAAAATGCATCAAACATTCACATATTTGTTTTCACACGTCGATAGGCCTACATTTATTTTCATTAGAAAAACGATGTCAATGCAAAATGTAGGCTCATGATTATGGCCATCGTGTGTATTTTTCTGTTAAACACGTCTATTGTTATTGCAAGGCTTATAGGTAGGCTAATCTCGGTAAATCAATTACATGAGAGAAGAGGGGAGTTGGAGCGTCCCATTTCGAAACCCCTCCGATTTGTTTAGTAAACCGGCAGATGCTACCTCTTCCCTTCTGAATAATTCTCAGAAGAGAAGAGAAGTGGAGAAACAGCACAAGAGAGAGGAGCAGGGCGACCACGCTTTAAGCTGCGCACGGCGATGATAAACTGGGCTACTCTGCTCTCTGTCAGATGGCTCTTTGCATCAGACCCTTTTACGTGAGTCTCGGCTGGCTCTGCCTCCAGACTGCACCAAAGCTCTCTCCTCTCAGTGTGCTGCTTAGATGTAGCCTATGCTTTTAGCATTTCCCGCATCCTTTGAAGAGGTCAGGGTCTTTTAATGCACAATCAGTGGAATATGGGTGTTTTCATCACCGCACCAATTTCCATCTTTCGCAGCGCGCAGACAATATGGCAGAATTGATGTCACTGGAAGGACATTTCTGTTCAGCATCATCAGCGGAGGAGACCATCCTTGGTACCCAGCCGGATGTACGGACTGTTTCGATATTGTTTCGAGGAAAATGAGAGTTGATTGTAAAGGTATCGCAACAAGGCATTTGTGTAAGTTGTTGCGCTGAATAACATGTTGCAAAGTTAAGTATAAATATTTTTGCCTCAGCATTTTGACACAATATTCTGTTTTCTAAAGGGGCGGACTAATTCAAATACGCATAAACCTTATGTAGATATGCATGTTTTTAGTTAATTGTAAATAAAGTGCTATTTCTAAATATGGGATTGTTAGCATATATATATATGCTCTTTACTTTTGGCATCTTCTCAATACGTTCTATTACAAGGCCTATTATCCGTTATATATTCTTAATTCTGTCAATATGGCTTCTGTTTATCCCCAAAACCAATGTGTTGTCACATCTTTGCCAAATTGTACCTCCCACTCTTTTTCTCCAATATTGAGCTTACCCCTGTATGATGCAGGTGCGTTCAGTGCCTCCACCTCCTAACCCATCCTGCTCGACCCCCACAAAAAGGCAGGGACGACTCTATTCAGCACAACAGCTTTTCCCCCTCTTTCTTACCTCTGCTGCATTTTGCATGAGCTATCTAGGTCATTCGCATTTTAGCGTATGCAAGATTTGACAAAGCTGATGAGAAGCCAGATGGGCCCTCTATTTTTTTCGGTATCATGGGAGTTGAGCAAAAGGACCGACTGCAGCAAGCCCTGTATTTTCGCTGCTGTCACTCGGGCCTGGCGTTCGTTGCACCACCAAGGATCGGGCTATATCTACATCCAAGGAAATAATAGAGAATACATCTCATGCGCTCGGAAGACTGCCACTGCCAGGATATAGGTAACGTAGGCCTAACATAACGGTTAGCTTTTTTGTGTGCCTTTTTAGATTTTCAGTGGAGTTTATTCTTATTAGTCTATATGTCATGTCGACATCCAATAATGCAATGGTGAATAACAATGTATACGCATTAGGCGCTACTGTATTGGATAACGGTGCCTAGCCAGCCGGTGGAATACGTAGTCGTACATTTTGGTGCAAGACCGTTGCTTTCAATGAGGTTGCCCTCATTACGCGCACAGCAGCTCGTCAGGCAGTTGCCATTACAGTAGCTGTTACAGATATACAGAGAAAGACTAAAGGGGCCCTGTCTCTCCTCGTGTTCACAGCGGACCTTGATTTAAATGTCCATACAATTAAGGCACGCGGTGAATGCCAAGAGAGAGGGTAAACATCATCAACATGTACGATGTGTGTTCATGTGTCATATTACACAGTAATAGGTCGTCAGATAAGCCTCTACCTCAAAAGGTGAAAGGTCTTTCTTTGGAGGTTCTGTCCCGTGCCTTGTGCTAGCATTTCTGTAAGGAAGCGACTGGAGCGCGCCATTCCATTCTCTGCTATAGCCTGCGCGGTTAATTGCTGTAAGGTCGAGGTGAAATCTCATCCATATAAATGCACACGCTGCGTTTTGTGGAATTGAGATCTTTGTGGATTCTTAACTGGGACACTTAGAACCTATACCTAGAAGAAGGGACTCTGGATGGTGACAAAATGGAAAGTAATAGACTATTAAATCAACGTGTTTGTTGTATGACAATATTAAGTGAAGGCCTGTGAAATGGATTGCATAGCTTCCTATAATGGAACGAAAGGTACACTAATGCGCACAACGCGGTTTGTTACACAGTGATGTATGGTCAACAAGAGATGCGTAAAATAAAATTCGCAGTACAAATCGGGACATCAGTGACATAATCCGTGTGGCAGGATTAGTTTGTCCGGCCTAGCAGCGCATGTCAAATTACTCAAGGAATACAGTGTCGTTGTAGGCCTACATGTGTCGGGTCAGGGTAAAAGTAATGTGATACGATCGATATTTTCAGCCATGAAAAACGCAGTGATTACATTATCTCATATCAGCAGGGATTAACAAAAGGGTTGTGGATTATGTCGATTACGTTTTACATGCATTTTGTAATATTCTGCAATTATGATTGTTGTAACCAATTCTTTGCAATAAAATCTCACAATGCACAAAATAATGTTAAGAATTTATTTTTTAAAACCCCAAATGATGCATCGGTTGTTTCTTTGGTGCGCTATGTTCAGACAATCCACAAATGTGAAATTAATAACATGGCTTGTCAAACTGCATTGCAGAATGCATGTAAAACTTTCATAATGATTTTCTATATTTCAGATAACATTCCTGAAATGTATCTGGTGGTAAAGTGCATTATCACAAACAGAAATCATGTCAAAGCTTGTCATAATAAATCAGAAGTTTTCGGTTAGACAGGTTCTTCATTAAGAAATGTAATGTTTAAGACTGGTATCTTTTTTTGCAGCCAAATCGAACGAAAGAGCATAACTTCAATTTGCAAATGTACCACTGTTCCTCACAATAATTTTTATATGGTGTGGACGTAAGCCTGAATATGATCGATATCATGCACTCTGAAAACGACTCGAACAGCGCGAAAACGTTATTATTATTATTTTTTTTTAGACTTAGTTTAGCTTGTGTTTTCCCTCTAGGACCTTTGCACTTATAAATAGACCCAGAGTGATTACGACAATACCCAAAAAGGTAAAAAGTTGTGCTTATTGTAGTTTGAGATAGTAACTAAGTATCTCAAAATAATGAGCACGTTTGGTTTAAAAATGATTCATTATGCAGGTAATACAAATGCATTTATACTGATTTAACTATCAAAATCAAAAGGCGTTCTAGACAAATGAAGGCAGTTTTACAATAATCTTGAGACATAGCATGAAGACTGTTGGGGTGTCCGTTCGGACACTTGCATCTTAATCTTAAATTGGTTTGTATAGGCTAGTTTATTCTGTTTCTTTGCAATGGTAATTCATGGACATTATAACACAGGATTCCTGATTTTACATTCTTATCGAGAATGCTGTTCTGTTGTATCAAATTGTCACATTTCCCGATGTCAGTTTGATAATATAGTACAGGTAGGCTGATGGACAAGCGAAAAGAGGCCTGACATGCCTATTTGCGTTACATAACGCAATTTCAATATCTTGGTAAAACACGTTATTTCAATGCACTGATTTCTAATTAGGCCTACTTAAAACGTTTGGATTTCACGTAATACGCTGTGTTGCTTTCAATTAAAAAATTCGGACAAACGGAAAATTAGGCCTATAAGGAATAGTTGAACATGCCGCGGTTTCTTAAACGCTTTTCTGAATGTTTAGGCCTCGAGCCGCCAATAGACAACTTTGAGCGAGTAGGCCTACTGGATGGCGAAATTCCTGTTTTTCTCTCTTTGGAAGTATAACTGAAGAAGCAGTCAGAAAAACGCATACATATGACAACACGATTTATGGTGCGTAGAAGTCTGTGCAATAGGGTCCAAACCTTCAGTCGCGGGTGTTTGTGGTATAATCTCATTATAAAATCAGATAATTTTGGAGAAAAAAAAAGATAGCATTTAGAATAGTGTACCCTATTGGTGGCCTAAATAAATAACCAACATTTATATTGAAAATTAGGTTAAAAAAATATATATTGTCAGGTATGGAGACAAAATAGAGTTGGTTACCACAAAGATGATCTCTCAGTGATACCTTGCTGAGGAGATAACTGATACCTGTGCTGACCTCATTTCTGTATACCCCCTCTTAAAATAAATATTGTCATGAAGATACAGTCCTATAATCTATTATGTTCCATTTTGCTCTACAAAAATCAGAATGATATGTATTTGGGTGGGCCTTTCTAATGATGTCCATGAACGGGCATTTTGGTGGCTGATACCCCTTGTGGACAAAGGTTATTCTTCAGCTGGGAATCACTCCACCTGAGTGGGTAAGGGTGCGATGATTCATAACATTTTTACAGACATAGAACCCAATTTAATAGCAGGTAGTCTACTAATAGCTATAAGATAATACATGCACTGAGCTGTGTGGTCTACCTTTTCTGTTCAGCAACTAAATGCCATTTTGGTTGAAAACACAACTAAATGAGTAAAAGAATGGGGCCTAACAGTTCTCCCATTTTCTAGGTGGCCTTGTATTTACTTATATTAAAGCTCTAATAACCAAGACCTGAGTATTAGAAGAAATTGATGCAGAATATTTTTTATTTAACTATATTTCCAACATATGAAATACATTCAAATCTGCATTTAATCCAACAATACATGAAGCCAACAGTATTCTAAATTGCATTATGTCAAATTCTCCTATCACACAGGAACTTTGCTTTTAGAACACAGCACACTTATTACAGATAACAGCACTTCTGATTATGAAGATACATCACCTGAAGTGTAAAGGCATCTTTGAAGTCCCTCAACTAAATAAAAACCCACTTTGGTTGTAGCCTACTCCAGTCCTTCAGCAGTACCAGGAACATAGGTGAAAATGAACACACATTCAAAGGTAAAACAGGACAGAGAGGAGAAGAGGAATGTTCTGCTGAACTTTACAGACATCCCCATGGTGACACAGAATCCTGACATCAGGGACTAAGTGACCAATGGGATGCCAGTAAGGACTGTGCTGATGTCAGCGCTGCAGAAATGTATGGCGCAGTAACACAACAGGTCTTCTCAACAGTCTATTGTTATGGAATGATGTGAACTGCTCAACGCTAAAACCAAACCAGATGGAGAGGATGGATTAAATAACTCAGAAGTAGGCAGAGGCTCTAAGCAGTGTACGGTATGGTAAGTTACTGTAGTTATGGGTATGAGGTACACTGGACGAAGATGGAGTTTTCAGCATCTTGGTCCTGTCAGTGGAAGAAGCCGGAGGTGGGGAGTCCGCCACGCCAGACTCACAAACTTCAGTAAATCCTGGCACTCCGGGCTGTGAGTGGTCTGAGAGGAGGACACAGACTAGCCAATCACATATCAGATCACACGTATGTGTGTGTGTATATATATATATATATATATATATATATATATATATATATATATATATATATATATATATATATATATATATATATATATATATATATATATATATATATACATATATACACACACACACACACACACACACACACACGTGTAATAAGCCAGTCTTTAAATCTCTGTGGACATTAGTCCATTTACTTAAATCACACTGTAATCCAAATCACACACAGGAAGGATGAAACACAAAGGAAAATGGGCCCTTCTCTAAGACGCAACCCTACATGTTGTACATTCTAAACCTGCATGAGTGCCTGTGATCAAAAGTGTGGATAAATTCTAAATCAAACCCAGTGTTTCATGTGGGTGATGGCTGATTGACTAGCAACTAAATCAGCAGAGAAAGTCATAAGCACGTGATGCAGTCTCCAGGTCTAACATAACAAACCCCCTTCTTACCCTTGTGGCCATTACGAATGTATTCCAGTCGTCCTTGTTAGCTGCCTTGCCAGGTCCTTTGAACTCAATCTTATTCCACAAGACCGGATAGCCTGGGTTTAGAGAGCGAGAGAGAGCTTTCATTACAGTCTTATGTTTAGCCAACCAATTAACAGGTCTGCCATTGTACGTGGGTCTGCTAACTGCCTCCCTGAACACAACACAGTCCTCTGGGTGTTGTGGGATGCCAGTCAGTCCCTGCATCTCTGGATAGCACTGCATCTTTACATACTATATACCAGGTTATATGCACCTGTGTCTTGTCAGTAATGTTATGACTGGTGCAGGCCTCTGAGAAAGCACCTCTGCTTTGCTTACAGGTACAGTATACACATGTATGCCATCAACTAGTTAGGTTGAAGAACAAAATGTTGGGGTTCATATGTACTTTTGTGAATCTAAGCAAATTACAAGAATAACATGGCAATTATAAAATATTTAATTAAGGTCAAAGACTCTCCAACAATAGCCCCCTCACACAGACACACCCAAGACTTTTCACACCCCTGGAGTAGATGGTACAGTCCTAGACACTGGGGTAATGCCATAGAGATGGGAGAGGGCAAAGTGCTCTGTAAGGGGTTTCTCCCACCCACCTGTGATAACGCAAGGCAGGTAGCAGATGCCGGTGTTGGCTGCCGGTAGAGAGGCGTCGTAGGTGCCCCTTTCGTCATTGGGCAGCACCTTCTCCATCCGCTGGTCCATGGACACCGTCAACACCCAGTCACGGATCTCCTCACGCTGGGCATCCTGGGATATGACAACATCAACAACAGTCTCATACCATAACACCATCACAGCCTAGTGTCATCATAAGACTATAACAGGACAGTCACACAACAGCAACATTTGGCACCTCATTAAATAGTAATATACTGTAGCTAAGCCAACAACGTCATGATATAGAGCTATCAAGCTAACACTGTCACAGGACAGTTAAAACACAGCAAGATTTCAGACATGTCATGTTGTAAGACATAACGACACAGCAAAGCAAACAATATCGACTTGTGCCTTAGTGACGTGTAGCTTAGCAGGGACAGGAAGCTCGTCAGAGATGTCCGTGTCTTGGAAATCAGAGTGGTCCAGATTCCCTTCATCTATCCCCTGGAAATACCACAACAGGTATCAAGACAACATTCATTCATTATTTCATCTTCAAACGTTCAAATTAAAACAATGGATACAGAAAATGTTTGAGTCGGGACAGTTACTCACTGTTTATATGATGAAATATAGATTGTCATCTATCATATAAGCTACGTGTGAAGTTTTTATGCTGACTGAAAAAGTCAGCAGATTTCGGTCAAGTTGAGGTGAAACCCCGAGGTAAAGCTGAGTGGGGACTCACATTAGACAGATCCAGGAAGTGGTTCAGGAAGATAAAGGCCATGTTCTCCTAGCCCACAGCCTGAAGAGAGAATCAGTAGTTCAGCGAGTTGGGAGAGATTGACATTTTCCAAAATGATTTCATTTTTGTTCATTTTCCCCAAAAATGTAATTCTGAACATTGACGATGCGATAAGCTACTTCATACTGCTGTTTGAGCACAACATTATTCATAACACCTCCAGCGGCCCTACCAGGAGCACAGACTCAGGTGACTTTGATCAGAGTAGTTCCCAGGGGGCTACAGTAACACCAACCCCCCCGCCTCCCGTGATTGGCCGAGGCTCATACGAGCAGTTCTCATACCCTGGCAGCCATGCCCGCCTTGTAGAAGGCCTTGTCAGCTGGGATAAACTCTGTGTGGCGCAGCAGAGAGATAGACAGCTTGGCAGCCACACTGACCTACAGAAAGATAGGGAGAGGGGTGGAGAGGAGAGAGAGAGATCGGAAGTGAGTGTGTACCACAGCCAACACTATACAAAAACAGGCTTCCGACAGTTGTCAAGTTGGCTGGATGTCCTTTGGGTGGTGGAACACTCTTGATACACACAGGAAACTGTTGAGCGTGAAAAACCCAGCAGCGTTACAGTTCTTGACACACTCAAAACTGTCGCTACTCACCGAAACCGCTTTTCCTTGGTTTCTCAAGTGTTGTTTGTATTGCTGGTCCACATAATCGTCAAACCTACATGAATAGATAGACACACAATGCAGAAAGACGTTCTACTCAAATGAATGAAAATAAAAGTATGCTGCCACCATCTAAAATATAATTTCCACTTCCAGAAATGAGCCCATTAACACATTGGTAAAAATGTGTTAAATTATGTTAACATATTGGGCCATGTTTATAGCCTATGCATGGTCCATATTATCAGGTATGCAACTGATGCAGCAAAAAGCTAATAAATAGGCTGAAGCATGGGGTTGCCTATCTGCATTTACCCTATTGGGCTAATCATTAACCACATCCCAAATGTGATCTTTTAACTAGTTATTATCCTATCAATGAATTTTATGTCCCAAAAAAGTTGCATAAAAACACAATATAATGTAGGCCTACCTGTGAGGGTAACTGAGTAAAACATTCCTGGCCTCTACTTCTCACATAAACCACTTATGGTCACCAGCGACATCAGTAAGGGATGATAGCTCTGGATTCACCTGGTCAGTCTATGTCAGGGAAAGAGCAGGTGTTCCTAATGATTGTTCACTCAGTGTATATAAGAGTTGGTCAACCCCTTGGCGCGTTAGTGAGAGATCAGCAGCATCTGCTCAAAGAGTTGGTCAGCTTCTCACACTGCAAACAGATAGACAACGAGACTATTAAAAATAAAACTCACTACTTTAAAACTGTCATTACATAGCAACTACACACAGAGACTACGCATTGGGCCAATACGAGTGGTTGCTATACAGTACGTTGTGACCTGTCACTATCGTCTCCTGTCTCCCTCTGGACCTGTACTCATCAGCAGCAGCATTACGTCTCTCAAGTCGGCCCACATGCGGAAGGACTCAGCGCTGTCTCTACCTAACAGGCTCAGCAGGTCCAGGAACATCTTGTAGTTCTGGGGGTTGGCTGGGGCACCTTCTCCGCATCTCCCTCCTTGATCAGTTGGGCGGTGTACAAGTCCACACACACTTGAAGAATCTTGTAATTCTACAAATATTAAAAAGAAAAATGGTCATGGAATAAAACTGAAAACATAAAAATAAGGATGAAAGACAATGAAACTAAAGCAGGAGTGTTGATGGTTGAGTCACTACCTGTTTAGAGGCGATCTCTATGCACTTCGCACATTGGCCTCTCTCAGCATACATGTCCAGAGCTGCCATGACATCCACTCCTACCAGCTAGGATTAGAGAATATCACAAATTACTAATATGGTATACACTTACAGAACAACTTTTTTTTTTTAAACAATGGAAGCCTTTCAGTAGGTTTACAAGGCAATGTAAGCCTTGTAATAGCTAGCATCCAGAAACTTTGAAACATGCTTTTAAAACTAGCCTGACGGTTACAAACACCCACATTATGAAGTCTTTGGTGCATTATGCAGACAATACACACAGTGACACGTCCTTCGAAATCTGCCATTCACGTTTCACAGGCAGGAGTTTTTCCATCATCATTCAACTAGAGAAGTCAGAGCCACTGAGCCAGTCTAATGTGGCATAACAAAGAGAGCAAGGACTGGGAATATGGATCCATTTTGTTATTTCGCTCTTATTCCTGAGTGGATGGAACCTAGGCCACCATTTCAATGGTCTCCTCCCAATAGTAGGAGAGCAGAGAAAGAGGTGAGGAGGAGGCAGAGAGTTGAGGAATTAGAGGTGGGCACACTGACATGAAAGGTATCTTACAGCACACCACCACAATGACACTTCCCTTCCTGATTTTCTACTGAAATCAAAATATATTTTTTATATCATTGGATACACATAATATTGCAAGTTATTCGGTACTTGCTGAGTTAGTATTACTTAAAAACGGGCTTATTATTTGCAATACGTAGTTGCGTTAAATTGTAGCTCCTCACCGAATCCACTTTGCCTTGGTTTCTCAAATGTTGTTTCTATCACTGGTCCACATAATCTTCAAACCTACATGAATAGACAGACACACAATGCAGAAGAAAAGTTAAATGTCCTTCATTGTCCTCTATTATGTACTATAATGACTGTTCAGGAGCTGGAGTACAAGAAAGCGATGTAACCATGTAATACTCCCTAGATAGACAAATCACAGCACAAATGTACTGTACTAAAAGGACGACAGTAATAAGTGGGAGCCTATGGAGCATCAGCAGCTCTCATTGTCTGAAGGAGTCGGTTCTGTTCTCCCTACAGACAGACAGCCGTTGATTATATACGCTTTATAAAGGCTCTGAAACAAACAGGGATGCTGAGACAAAGCGAAGTCAAAACGTGTACATTTGACAAACAATGTCTAATAAAATCGACTTTGACAAAATAAACAACTAGTTAGCTACTGTCGTTCACTCTGGATGAGATCCTAAATGACTATAATGCAACATGCAGAATAGATGAAAGGAATCAAATCCCATTCACTAAATCTTCCTCTGTCTCTCTGGTTTTTGGGAGCAGCAGCAGCTGACTGATGTCTGTGAGGCCTCTGACTGACACAATGATTTCCCCTAGCTGTAGCCTAATGACAGAGGTGGTATTCTAACCGGATAGGCTTGTTGTCAAGGGCGACCAGGCAGCGTTGTAGACAGGCTCACCTTGGATCCAGCTCCTTGGCCACTCTCTTGGCTTTGTTCCATTCTTCTCCCTCGATGAATGCATCTATGGCTTCCTTAATTAGGTCCAGGCTGAGGTACAGCTCAGCCGCCTGAGGAAAATAAAACATTTGGCATCGAAAAAGAATGCTTGAAGGACGCCAGAGAATAGGCATAAAACATGGGATGCCTCGTCTTTTTCTATCAACACACTCGCTTTCCGTTGGCAGAGAGGCCTCCACACCTTTAGATTGATGAAACCTGTTGCAGCATGTAGTTACGACCCCTAAATATTTTTCACAGAATTTTTCTAAAAGACAACATAGATTATTTGACCTCAAACATTTTGAAGGACTGAAACATGAACATTCATACTGTATTTGTTCAAGACTAGCTATGAACATGCACATAATGGTCCCGTCGAGGCAATCATTGACTGGACACCTGTCTTCCACACTCCATGTCAAATCAATATTAATAAACTTTCTAAATAGCATGAAATTTCTGTAATTACTTCAATAGAATTTCCACATACCAGTTGGCATACAGTAGCCTGAAACCATGCCTGTACAAAATAACACTGAATGATCAATATCAAGAGGCCGTTAGTATTGAGGGAGCCACAGCAGGAAGTGTGCGGTGACTCACAGCACTGTATTTCCTGAGCTGGGTGAGGCAAGGGCCCACAGCGTGGATCACATCCACAGCCCTCTCCTGGGTCAGGAACTTGATGGCCAATTCAGCAGCCTGGGGGAGGTCACACACACAGGAAACATTGAGGCGCTACACTCACGGCCACAGACAGTGGCACAGAAATACAAAGGAAATATGAAACGGCACAAGTGTCCATCCAGGGCCACAGATAGAGGCTTGTCTCACAACCAAAAACACAAGTGACACTACACCAGTCGGGTTGTAAGGACAGCATGTGTGGGTTGTATTATAGTGACATTCATCGTCAGTCCTGGGGCTCCATTGTGTACCTTCATCCAGCACTTCTCCACGAGGAGGTCGTTGGTGGAGTCCTTAACCTTGAAGTAACACTCCACGGCGCGGGCGTACTCCCCAGACTGCTCCCATTCCCCAGCTTGCTCCACCCCTCCGTACACAGACAGAACACACGTCAGTAAGACATTTACATGTCCTCCTTGGCATTATGAATTAGATATAACTGAGACGCATTGGTGATTAACGGACCAGATGGAAGTGAAGGGAATAACAGAACTAGAACATAAGACTTGGAAGCCCATTCTAAGAACAGACAGAATACAGTACATGTCTGTCTGCGATTAAGGATTCAGGCTTCGAAGGCAAATACAAGAATACACAGCGCACACTTCTCTCATTAAAATCCTATCTCTCTCCCTCTCCTCCCATGCGTTACAAACTCAACCCGTGTGATGTTATAAGACAGAGACAAGAGTCAAAGTGAATGGCAACATGTGTTAGAGTGTTCTGGCTCTCAATTGAGCATGATTGACAGTATCAGAGGGCTGAATTACTCTCAATTAGGAACTGAACTAAAGACTGCAAAATAAATGTCTCTCTTCCTTTCCCCCCCCTTTCTTTATGATGGAGGCTTTGATCTTTTCCCACAAGTCATTAAAAGCAGGGAGCTGATGGTTGGAGACTGACAGAGGCCCTGCGTGTCTGCACTTTAATGAGCTGCTCATTATGGATTTAATTCAGGATAAAAAGCTGCCAATGTTTAATAACGAATCAACCCGATGCACATCTAGATTAATAACAGACCACGACACAAACTGTGTGTGTACATGAGTTTCTCTTCTCCTTCTCTTTTAACATGCAACGTTGAGACACGTTTTCTCTGCCTCTCCAAAGCCACAAACAAACATGTTAAAAATGGGATAATAACCAGGAAAAAGGATGGTAAAAACACAGATGTTTGAGTGAGTCTTGCTCACTGGGAGCCCTTCTTGGCAGCCTCCTTCTCGTACTCCTCTTGAAGGACGCTCAGCTTGTTGGGAAGGTACCCTTTACAGATCCGCATGGCATCACTCCACATCTCCGCGTCTTAAGACAACAAAACACAAAACAACAGCAGCACTCAGTACCAGGGGGCATCCAACTCTGAAGCATATCCAGCCAAACAAAGTGGGAATAATGGAATGAAAACATTACGGAGCATTGCATTCTGTTTAACCTGTAGTGTTCTCTGTAAAGCTACCGCCAGACTTCCAGAAAACAGAGAATAATGAATTAACTAGTATATGAACCCTCTGATTAAGAATGAAGGCTCACTATATAATATATATATAATCACTGTGGCTTCTTGCATAAATGTAACCGTTTCTTTTTTAAATTACAGAAATAATTCCTGATTTAAAGTATTCAACCTCACTGAGGATAATCTGAGTCAAATGGTTTGATTCATTCACATCTCCAAAGTCCTCTTTCAAACCAACCCTGTCAGCTCTTGACTGTCAATTAGGAGTCTGGAGTGTCAGTTCTGCCCAGTTCAAACACAAAGACAGTCTCTTACTTTGTGTTACTAAAATGGCCAGCTCTGGCCTCGGAGGCCAGAGAAGGAAGGCCTCAGCCTTGTGAAAGTGTTTCTGTTCAAAACAGAACTTGGCCTGGCCCACCAGCTCATCTGACACACTGTCTGGGTCGTTGACCTCCGCCACCCTCCGGGCTCTAACCCAGTCCTGGTTATGGACGTACCTGGAAGGGACACACCCGGCTAGGAGTTAACCTCCCTCTTCATTTTGTTATAGCTCCAAGTTCAACTGTTTTATTGCTCAAATTGAAGACAACAAACACTCTAAAATACTTGATATTAACAGATTAAAGCGCTCCAGCTGATATCAACTAGACAACGTGACTCATGATGTTATCTTCCAGTAGCACTAATACTGTAGGTCTCCCATCCTATACTCTCTACAGCATAGAGATCAAACTGGCTCAGGGCTCCAGTTCCTCTACGAGCCGAAGAATGCTCAACTCCGTTCTCTGATATCGATATCTGAATACGGTTACCTGTACCCATGTTTGTCCTGTACAACTATGGTTGTAACCTGAGATTCAATTGGTTCTGTGCAATTCAAGATCCTTGGGACGTCCCTACCCTAAACCCTAACCTTAACCCCTACTCTTGCCCTAACCATAATCCTTACCTAACCCCAACCCCATTAGAGTTTACATTTTAAATGGTTACGGTAAGGACGTCCCAAGGATAACGGATAGCACAGACTTAATTGAAACCCAGCTAACGAGCAAAAAAGTCTGGTTTTATTCACAAAAAGTTTTTTAAAAGTATGAATTTCAGCACCCCACGCGCGGAAGGGCAAACAAAGCAAATCACACGACCAGTTATCAAAAGTCAACTCCGCCTCGATATAAGAGAACGGGGCTGAGCGTTCCTCAGCTACATGTTAGTGAGAGCTGAGCTCCCCTCCAACCAAACCTGCCTGCACCACATCTCACACACTTATTAGGTGGTCTATAACCAACGTACAGAGAAGTGAGGGGAAGTTCTGAAAGGGCTGTGCTGGCACCGGCGCTCCGTTTGAAGTCTACTAAGGAAGGCTTGAAGCTCTGACTTCTGTAGGGGACACATGCCAGCACCTCTTGCTAGCTGGTGAATAACTCCTCCTGATATACTTACATCAGCACCGCCTCTTTCTGGCTTCCCCGCTTTGATGAACTCTGTCTCGGCTTCGGTGAACTTGCCCTTGAAAAATGAAACATTATCACAGCTCAGTGCTCGGCGTTGGAGGGATTACTAATGCATGCGTGACATTTAATGGCTGCGGAAACAGCGCTCAGACACAAATTTGGGCCGGCAATGGAGAATTTTGTATTAATCTTTGAGCTGATGCAAGCTGCAGAGTAACCTTGAGTGTGTGATTGTTAGGATGAGGAGGTGTTGTGGTGTGAGCGTGTCTGTATGTTGGGATTGCATAAGCTGTGGTATTATACCTGATCCTCCAACATTAAGGCGTTTTCAGGTGACTCAGGGAACGTGTTCTTGGTGGATAGACGAGACAGTTCACAGGCAAAGTCAAAGGAGCTGAGAGAGGACAAGAGAAGAATCATGACCACAATCTACTGTACAGCACCAACAGACTCCTCGCATAGGAATGAATGGGGAAGGTCTCAATAGCTTGTGTCCTGTTGAATGCTTCAGACTATGAAATAAATGTTTTAAAATTCAAACTTGTTGGGCAATATAAAGCAGGCTTGGTATTGTGTCAATCACAGAATAGAAACATCAAATACTTTCTCAAGTACCTCCCAGTGATCAGAATTTAACTGCAGGGAGATTCTTCATCACTTTGTCAACATGACGATATTGAAGAGCTTGAGGTTCCAGGCAGTACAGTAAATTGTAGTCCAGTGCATTGATCTACTCACCAGTCGTCTGCTGCAAAGCCGATGGAGGTCTCCAGCAGACCAAACTTGTTGAGCAGTTTGACGGCAGCCTCCCCTCCCAGACTCTTGGCCCACAGGTAGGCCACCTGCTTATGAGCACTGGCTGCTCACCACCTGCCACGCATGGAAGAGGAGCAGAAACAACTGATTAATATGCCAGAAGCTCCCACCACCAATCACCTCACAGCACAGAGAAGAGCAAGAGAGAGTGAAACAGCTACATACAGAGAGTTAGATACTGGAGCTCTTAATAAATTACTGTACAATTAAGTGTTAAATAAAGAGGATGTGCATTTATGTGCCTCTATATTGGTCCAATGGCGGGCCAGAAAGGAGGGCGCAGAAGTAGCACAGTTGCAGCCAGGTGAGGATGTTGTTAGAGTGTTAGGAGAGGTCTTGCAGCGTAACACATCCACCCCGTGCTACTTCTGCTCTGTCTGTTAGCACAGACCACTGTCTTTGATACAGGCTAAGCCAGGGATGTTACAATCACACAGTCCTGCTGTTGACAGACTCACCGTATCATGGACTCTCAGGTCAACTTTGTTAGTGGTGTGGACACGTACCCTGTAGGCCCCCTCCCACATGTCGTTGACATTACATGTTGACTGCAGCCTTCCACTCCTGGCCCTCCATATAGTGGTACTCTGCTTCTGAAAACCTGGACTCTGTCCCCAACTCTTGGAATAGATAGGGAACTCAGACTTAACCTGATTAATCTAAATCACCTTGAGCCTCTCTCATAAGAATTTTTCAGAATAATACCCATAAGATGTTTATATTTTCTCTTTGGACAGCGCCCCCTATCGCTGACCTTGGCCAGGTGCAAGTGAGTGTCAGCCAGTAGGTCTGAGTGATGTTTGGTCACCAGGCGAATCACGTCGTCAAACATTTTATTCTTCTTATACATAGTGATGGCCAGGTCCGGCTTCTCCACTGTCGCAAACAGCCTGTTTGCGACATATTCCAGGCACACACACACACGATTGCATTGCTATGCATGGAGATTGAGTAATTCTTAATCTCTGAATACATAAACTGCAAATTAGGCATCAGAAGAAAATAGAATTTTACCTCAAAAAAATGAAGTTGCACTTTACTGATGAATGTTACTCCACATTTCTCACAGGAGAGATCAATAAGCGAGGCAAGTATTGAGATGACAGAGTTCGGGGCACATGGTGACATATTGACTTTGTGGCAGGCTTGCAGCGTGAGGGAGATTACTCTGTATAATATGGAAAGACACAGGCTCCTTTTGAGGCAGATAGACTGGAGGTCGACACAACACAGCACAGACCTTATTAAAGTCCAATTTGCTATCAGTGCACGGCAAATGAACACTTTTGTTTGTCAATTTGTTGTAGTCGGACCTTGACCTGAACTGCAACTGACAATTTTCTGGATGTGAGTGAAATATAAGCAGGGCCCTATAACCCAATGTCGGAAAACTTTGCCTTTGACGTGGTAAAATCCATCATGAATTTGGCAGCAGGGTTGTGGTCGATACAGGTGTAAAACAGAGGGTAATGAATGATAGGGAGGGAGAGAGAGAGAGGAAAAGAGGAAGAAGAGAGGGAGTGGACATGACATAAAATATGTTTCATTGTCACATACACAGGATAGGTGCAGTGAAATGTGTTGTTAGACAGGGTCATGAGAGATGTTACCTTTCTGCCTCCTTGTATTTCCCCTCTCTCCCCAGGTCCTGGGCTCGACTGATGTACAGAGCCGACACGTCCTCCGGGTCATACATTTCGCTGCCAGCTAGGACACACAATCAATCAACCCCCTACATAGCCAAGTTAGATTTATGCATTGTGTTATTATATTTATATCTCTGGACTATTTCTCCTGTCTTATCCTGCGTGAATTTAAGTATGCTCCCTCTAATTCTCTCTCTCTCTCCCTCCCAGAAGAACGGAACACAGGGACCACGCCTTAGGACTACCTGGCCTTATGACTCCTTGCCCCCAGTCCACCTGGTCGTGCTGCTGCTCCAGTTTCAACTGTACTGCCTGTGGCTATGGAACCTTGACCTGTTCACCGGATGTGGTATCTTGTTCCGGACCTGCTGTTTTCGAACTCTCTCCCACCCCACCTGCTGTCTAACTCGGCTATGAAAAGCCAACTGACATTTACTCCTGAGGTGCTGACCTGTTGCACCATCTACAACCACTGATTATTATTTGACCCTGCTGGTCATTTATGAACATTTGAACATCTTGGCCATGTACTGTTATAATCTCCACCCGGCACAGCCAGAAGACTGGCCACCCCTCAGAGCCTGGTTCCTCTCTAGGTTTCTGCCTTTCTAGGGAGTTTTTCCTAGCCACTGTGCTTCTACATCTGCATTGCTTGCTGTTTGGGGTTTTAGGCTGTATTTTTGTATAGCACTTTGTGACATCAGCTGATGTAAAAAGGGCTTTATAA
The DNA here is from genome assembly GCF_029448725.1 of Salvelinus fontinalis. Taxonomy (NCBI): domain Eukaryota; kingdom Metazoa; phylum Chordata; class Actinopteri; order Salmoniformes; family Salmonidae; genus Salvelinus; species Salvelinus fontinalis. The sequence continues at coordinate 17,783,240 of NC_074684.1, forward strand.
ATACACTTGATTAAATGATATAAGCTTTAATATTTTTATCTCTGCGTTATTGGGAAGGGCCTGTAAGTAAGCATTTCACTGTTAGTCCACACCTGTTGTTTACAAAGTAGGTGACAATTTGTGTGTTTAGCCAGATCACTAACTCACTTTGATTCCCACCACAATTCACTCTAAATCCCACTTTAAAAAGAACACACAGGCCTGCTACAACTAAACATAGAAAGCACAGCAGTGTTTCCCATTTCAATCAACCCCCTGGCAATTGAAACTGGGAGAGCCAGATGACGAGATGGGACATTGAGGATACATACCTTATGTTCACGGTGGGTGGGAGCAGGCTCATATCAATCGCATCTTTGATGTGGTCTCTCTTCACAAACAGGGGCTCTGCAACCTGGGTTCCCACAGAGAGAGAGAGATGCATGAATTTCTGTGGATTCCAGCACTCAAAGTACTGCATCGATACTTTAATTAAATTCTGCAAACACGCTGCTCACGCAGCACAGAGGCAGCATGGAGTCTGGTCTGGAAAAAGCAGACATCGCCAGCTGCCAGGTTGCTAGGTCCCTGACTCATCAGAACAGTTGGAATGAGGCTGAGGTCAACTCCTCCCTTCCCGCTCTCTCCATCACTCTGTCCTCACACACCTGGCTGGAGGCGTAGTACTGGGCTATCTTCAGGTAGTGCTTCCCTCCTGACCGGTCTTCCTGTATCTCCAGGATATGGACCGCCTTCCACTGGCGAGCGCCTACAGCTGCCTCAATGGTGTTCGAGGAACAACTATGATAGAGAGATAACAAAGGGGTAGGAGAGGAGGGGGAGAGCAAAGGGGTCGATGAAGCGTTTGCACCAATGAAGGACATTGAACTAATCAAAGAATACAATACAAAGCCACCTTATTCATCCCCATGGAGAAACTAATAGGCTACGCCCAGCCCAGTCAGGGACCAATTAAGACTAGGCTGGCACTACCCAATGTCAGGATCCTGTCAAAGTACTCCACACATCAACTTTTATTGGTTATTTCTTTATTTGATTCCTATGTGTTGATTCCCAGCAGTATGTGATTAGTACGAGATGGAGCTTTACCGAGGCCCATTTTGCCAGTCAGTCAGACCCCCACAGTATTAACAGAGGGCCAGCCATCCAATTAGCATCCAGTGTTCTATCTACAGCAGCCTACCCTGGGGACTGAAGCCTTGGCGCTGCCTAATGAACAACACCTCCATTTGATTACACAGGAAATTAATCATTCACTTCACTTTATAAACAAACCCCTCACACCAGCTCCTCCTGTCTCCCACTCCTTTCATCTCTTTCCTTCTCTCTATATCACTTCCTCCTTGGTTGGATTAACTTATGGGGAGACAGCAGAGCTGACTCACCCAGCCTCGATGTAATGGTTGATGGCAGCGTCCATTTGTCTCTGCTGGACCAGGTAGTCTCCCCAGTCCTCCTCCAGCTTCACCACGTCAGTTGGGAAGGCAACACGAGCCAGCTCCACAACTACCCTCAGGGAAAGACGTCCCAGTTACATTCACATCAATATAGTTTGCAATTAATTCTCTAAACCAGTATAATTCTCTAAACCAGTATAAAACCCACCATCAAGATTGGGCCAACTAAAGAACTAATACATAACAGTACCCAATAGGTGATGTTAATGAATATGTTAACCTCCACCTGCTGTGTCAGGCCTAGCTTTCCTGAAGGCGTTGGCCCTTGTGGTAGCAGTCCAGAGCCCTCTGGTGGTTCCTGATCTTCTCAAACAGATCTCCTCCCTGATGATAGGGGAGAAAAAAGTTAATTAGTTTCAGTTCAACTTTCTCCCTCTCATTTAGTCACTTAGAGCATCTCAGGACCTCTGGTCCATAACCAGATGGTTCAAAAGCAGAGAGAGAGAGACACAGAAACAGAGAGAAACTAGGAGAAAAGTGGACAGAGCGAGAGAGAGAAGAGAGTGAAAGATTGAGGAGAGAGAAACAGAGAGAAAACAGAGGGCTGACTAACATCCCTCCCAGCACATCCTTTATTAAGACGCACAGACACCTTCCCTGACATCTGTTCTGAGGAGTCACCCATGGCCCAGAGTAAGATCTTAATCAGCACTGAGACTCAGGGTGTACACAGAGCTAGAACACTGCACATCTGTCTCTCTCTGCACCAACTTCTGCTGCCTCACAAAATACAAGCCAACTTATCCATCACACACAAATCACACTGCCAGACAATCAAGCCGAGTCCCTCAGAACTTCTCCATCAGGAGCACCGAAGAGGGGATCTAAACAACCACTAATCTCATCTCATTAACTTCTCCACTGTCGCTGGAAGACAAGCCATGTTGTCTTGAAGAGTCCTAGTGTAATGTTAACGGCAGCCGTTGAGTTCGCTGTGTGACTTTGCAGTGGTCATGACACCCACCCTCTCATAGAACTCAACTGGGGCGGCCTTGGCTGGTAGGTCCACCTTAAGGTAGAGGTTGACGACGCCCATGAAGTCCTCCTCCCCCTCTTTGACCTCGCCAACCTTCTCATGCTGGTTGGTCTCCATCAGCCACTGGTAGTAGCTGTGACTGCAGGTTGTTCAGCTCTGGGTGGCCCTGGGAAGACAAGAGACTGAGTCTAGTTCAAAGTCCATGAGTACTGGCTACTCCAGGGTACGCCAGTCTCTCAGTACTGGTTTACCTTGGCCTCAGTGATGCAGTCGTCCCACATGTGAAGCTCCTGATACATTTCCAGCACCTCAATGGCATTGTAGAGCACACAACACTTAATTATACATGAGGCTGGGAGTCTCTGCAAGTCTCAGACCAAACTCTCCAGATTCATGTTCTTACCTGCTCCATATAGTACAACTCTGCCAGCTTGTAGTTCTTGTCCAGCATGGCAAGGCGTGCTTTGACTTGGTAGAACTCTGTACCATCACCACCCTGGAGATTAGACAAGACAAGTGTCACATACAGCTAATATCAACTAAATGGAATGTCCTTTCTAGCAGACTGGTGCAGACTTATGCATTAGCAAGCAGACCCCTGCAACAATGGCTAACAGGTGTGTGTGTGATAAGCATTACTGGGGTTTAGTAACTCAGCGGAGTTGATGTAATGGATTGACTGAATGGCCTGGCCAGCCAGGGAGCAGCTGTGCAGACAGGGGTGCCAGGCTGGGGGGGGGGCAGTGTGCCAGCTGCCCACACTCCGGGGGCCAGAGAAACCCACACAGGGGCCCCAACAGACACTCAGAGCTCAGCCTTGTAGCCCAGATGGAACACCTGGATTGGGTTTCCTCCAACAGAGCATTCAAGTGGACCCAAACTAGAGCCTCCAACACTACTAAGGGGAGAGACCAACACACACTACAATACGTACATATTGGTCAGCGATATTGTTAGTCTTGTTCAGAAAGCGAACTTGAGACATCCCCCAAGGCAGCAAAGCACCTAAAAGAAACACAAAAATGGCTTAAGGGACAATGAGAGTGCAGCAAAATTAAATGTTTACAGATAAACTTTTAAACCTCTAAAACAACAGCCTTTAGCCATGCTCCAGCGCCAGGGTTAACACAAGAACGTCTCAATGGCTTCTAACCTGGGCCGGCTGTATTACCAGCTCTTTCAGAGAAGTTGCATCACGCTAAAAAGCTGCGCTCGCCATCTTATTAGCAAACCACCCTCCTTCATTTACATTCTCCTCTGGACAAAACTTTTTCCTGCATTTATGCAAATCAAAATACATACATAACGAAATCTCGCCGCATTATTGATGCCATGCTACAGTCAAATCTAACTTTCACCCCCCAAAAATAGAAGGAAAATGCCTATAAAAAGGGAAAAATGACAAAAACTTGCTCTGGTGGTGCTTACTTAAGCTAAATGTCCTATTAAGGGAGCGAGACTTCTCAACATGAGTATTACAGAGTAAACTCAGCTCTGGATGAGCTGCTTGGCTTTGTACTATTTCTGCCCCCCAGTCACACACACAGCTCAGAAAACCAGAGGGGAGGGGCTGCTCTAGGCTAAACATCTTCACAGGAGACGAGTCACTTTTCACAAGTTAAAACGGAGGGAGGAGTATAGAAAAGACTGCATTAGAAGATAAGCCTAGTGCTGCTTAGCACCCTTGGGGGACACACAATGGCATGTATGGAGAGTGTGCGTGTGTGTGAGGCCCCCAACTGTGCTGACCTCTCTGCGATGTGGAGCTGGCGGGCCTCCAGGGACAGTTTGCTCAGAGTTTTCCACATGTACTCCGTCTCTGAGGACATCTCCAGAGTCTCCAGGAACGCTGTGGCTCTGAGGAAGACACACACACGTGAGTCACACAGCAGGACGATCCCCAGTGACAACACACAGCAGGAGAGCCACAAAGAAAACAAGTAAAAACATATTCAACAGAATCACATTATTTTTTGAAGCTATACGGTGACAGTTCGACCAAAAAATAAATAATAATAAAGTGCTGGTTGTCAAAATAGACTACATACACTTCAAATAGGGTACACAGCATTTCTTTCAAAATGAGTGTGGAATGCATACCGAAATAGTTGCATTTTAAACCCACAAATTCCACCCTTGCATGGATGTTGCACAATGAGGATCTAATCAAAACCAATTCAGAAACAAGTATAGTAATAATCTCTTGACACTAGCTGCCACTTTCATGCATTTCAAAAAACCCACTGCATTCTTCAGGGATGCAAACTGGTGAGGGCCCAAAAAGGTGACTTTTCTTCTTCACTGAAACGTGCAAAAAATAAATCCCTGCTAGGGGGAAATGCAGGTTTTAAACAACAAAGAATATAATCTACATGATCAGTCTCTGTGCGTGAAATATAGGTTAATGTGAACCTAACTCACAGCTAAAAAATGAAAAGAAAGCAATCCAATGTTATTTGTTGTCTAGACTTTACTGCAAATGACACTCAAGTCTTGAGAAAATAAACAATACACTAATATTGCAGTTAGCCATGACAGCCTTAATAATAATAGAACGCTTGTGACCACACATAAATATTGTATTCTGGGGGAAAAAAACATCTTAAAGTAGAAATATAATGAAAAACAGGCATTGTATTTTTGCTCTATTATAGTGGTCAGTATAGACATTGATCAAGTGCACATGGCTACATGTGTGCAAAAATAACATACACCAAGTATAAAAAAAAGTATAACTCCCCCTCACTCACACGTCTTACAAGTTCAACACAACAAAAACAATATATTTGGGCTACACTGCACATTATTACATTGTACACTTTCTACCTGTGGACATCTGTTCTATAATGTGCCAGAAAAAGGGAGAAAAAGGGAAAGTGTGTGGTGTTCCAGTCACCTATATAGTGGCACCCATCTTAAACCAGGCCCAGCTCCAGTTGATCCCTAAATCCACTTGTTTAATAATATCTTCTTAGGGCTGCAATCCCGTTAACGGGATCAATATGACAACCGCCAGTGAAAGTGCAGGGTGCCAAATTCAATCAGAAATCTCATAATTAAAATTCCTCAAGCATACAAGTATTTCACACCATTTTAAAGATACACTTCTTGTTAATCCCACCACAGTGTCAGATTTCAAAAAGGCTTTACAGCGAAAGCACCACAAACGATTATGTTAGGTTACCACAAAGAAAAACAGCCATTTTTCCAGCCAAAGACAGGAGTCACAAAAAGCAGAAAGAGATAAAATGAATCACTAACCTTTGATGATCTTCATCAGATGACACTCATAGGACTTCATGTTACACAATACGTATATGTTTTGTTCAATAAAGTTCATATTTATATCCAAAAACCTCAGTTTACATTGGCGCCATGTTCAGAAATGCCTCCAAAATATCCAGAGAAATTGCAGAGAGCCACATCAAATAACAGAAATACTCATCATAAACTTTGATGAAAGATACATGTTTTACATAGAATTAAAGATAAACTTGTTCTTAATGCAACCGCTGAGTCAGATTTCCAAAAAGCTTTACGGCAAAAGCACAATATTCAATAATCTGAGAACAGCGTTCAGCCACAAAAAGAAGCCATACAGTTACCCGCCAAATTGTGGAGTCAACAAAAGTCCTAAATAGCATTATAAATCTTCACTTACCTTTGCTGATCTTCGTCGGAATGCACTCCCAGGACTCCCACAAGAAATGTTTGTTTTGTTCGGTAATGTCCATCATTTATGTCCAAATAGCTACTTTTGTTAGCGTGTTTGGTAAACAAATCCAAAGTCACGAAGCACCTTCACTAAAAGCAGACGAAATGTCAAAAAGTTCAGTAACAGTCAGTAGAAACATGTCAAACGATGTATTGAATCAATCTTTAGGATGTCTTTAACATAAATCTTCAATAATGTTCCAACCGGAGAATTCCATTGTCTTCAGAAGTGCGATGGAACAGAGCTCCCTCTCATGTGAACGCGCATGGTCAGCTCATGGCAGACCTTACTCATTCCCGTCTCCTTCGGCCCCACTTCACAGTAGAAGCATCAGACAAGGTTCTAAAGACTGTTGACATCTAGTGGAAGCCGTAGGAAGTGCAAACTGACCCATATCCCACTGTGTATTCGATAAGCGATAAGTTGAAAACCTACAAACCTCAGATGTCCCACTTCCTGGTTGGATTTTTTCTAAGGTTTTTGCCTGCCATATGAGTTCTGTTATACTCAGACATCATTCAAACAGTTTTAGAAACTTCAGAGTGTTTTCTATCCAATACTAATAATAACATGCATATATTAGCAACTGGAACTGAGGAGCAGGCAGTTTACTCTGGGCACCTTTTCATCCAAGCTACTCAATACTGCCCCTGCAGCCATAAGAAGTTTTAACAAGCATTTTCACCTAATTCTCTCATTCTGAAAATTAACCACATACTGTCGAGGGAAAACATGTGTTAACAGATAGTGAATAGTTCGTTAATAATGTAACAACCCTGGGTTTATAAGTGCGGATATCGACTCTGCCGCTTGAACATGCTTTTGGGGCACAGTCGATAGCGCACTGGACTTCGGGCTAGAAGGTTGAAGGTTTGAGACCTGCTCATTGCTGTTTCATTACAATACTATAGCGAATTGGTTAGGTTACTAATGTTAGCTCATCTGATGTTGTAACGTTATCTGTCCGACTTTATTAGCAAGCTCATTTTCACACCATAAACTCAATTATTTGATCAGATAAATTGGCTAACATTGCTCAACATTTCTCTGGCTAGCTATGGAGAATTCGATCCAGCTAGCAAGATACTTAACAATGGGAATACTTGTTCACACTTTCTCCCTCACCTCAAACTTTCCAAATGACAGTAGTTTTTCCAGCTAGAGCTCATGAAGTACGCTTCATCACCTTCTCACCTCAGTCCCGGTGGTCACCTAACGTTACCTCTTCCTTATCGTTCAGGGGACGCGCTGGTGTAACTGACAAGCTGCCTTTCCAGAGGCGCGTTGATGCTGTAACTAGTAAATTGGTTGTCTACTTCCTTCAGTTGCGTGCTGCGCTGCATTCTGTTGCTATGTGAACGATTGGCTGAGCCTTGGATACAGAGGCCAGTATTGCTCAAAACGCGCAACACTCGTTCGCTTACAGCCAGTCCCGTTATCCGAGAAGCTAAGTTAGCCCTATTCTCAGCCCTTATAGCTCTGCCATCCGAGGCCTAATCAAATATTCAACCTTTATTTAACTAGGTAAGTCAGTCAAGAACAAATTCTTATTTACAATGAGGGCCTACCCGGCCAAACCCTAACAAGGACGACGCTGAGCCAATTGTGCATCGCCCTATGGGACTCCCAATCACGGCCGGTTGCGATACAGCCTGGAATCGAACCAGGTTCTGAGGTGACGCCTCTAGCACTGAGATGCAGTGCCTTAGACCTCTGCGCCACTCTGTCAAGGACAATGAGAACACAAGCATTAGGAATTAATGCTTCTAGGGCCCCCGATGCAGTGCCACTAGAGATTTTGGGTTAGAGTCCAGGCTCTATAGCAGCCGGCCGCGACCAGGAGACCCATGGGGCGGCGCACAATTGGCCCAGCCTCGTCCGGGTTAGGGGAGTGTTTGGCAGGCAGGGATGTCCTTGTCACGTCATGCACTAGCGACTCCTGTGGCGGGCCGGGCGCAGTGCACGCTGACACTGTTGTCAGGTGTACAGTTTTTTCGCCGACACATTGATGCGGCTGGCTTCCGGGTTAAGTGGGCATTGTGTCAAGAAGCAGTGTGGCTTGGTTGGGTTGTGTTTCGGAGGACACACGGGTCTCGACCTTCGCCTCTCCCGAGTCCGTACAGGAGTTGCAGCGTTGAGACAAGACTAACTACCAATGGATACCACAAAATTGTGGAGAAAAAGGGGTAAAAACATTTTTTTGGAAAGGAATGAATGTTTCTGAATGGCTGGGGGGGTAAAAAAGAAGAGCAGCTCACAGTCGGTCACATTGGGTTGAATTGGGTACTAAACTTCACGGTCTGGTCTATAAATAGAAAGTAGTGGAGTCAGCCCAGCCCACGAGGTGACGCTAGGCCTTGCCAGCTGGCCTACTGTGAGGGAACAGTAGCACATGAGTTGGCCAGGACCTCCCTCTCTCACCCTGAGGGGGGACATGGTTGCTTTCTCTGGGCTGTCGATGTTGTACCACACACAGGTCACCTCTGTTCTGTCCCACCACTACGTCACTGCCGGGAACCCACTGCACGTAGGAGCAGAAACTCAACACCGTGGTTTTAATGCTGCTCTCTACGTCATACAGGTGGAGCTGAGGGAGGGGGAGAGAGGACCAGGCAGTGATGCAAGGAATCAAAGAAACTCAAATCAGAGCAGTAATGCACCTTTCAAAACTAGAAATCAAGGTCTACTGGGTCCTTTACAACAAATTCTGAACCATAGCAAAACATGCCCTGAGTGTACAAAACATTGTGAACACCTTTCCAAGACAGCTTTCTCCTGGATTCACCTGGTCAGTCTATGATCCAGTATTGATGTCACTTGTTAAATCCACTTCTATCAGCGTAGATGAAGGGGAGACAGGTCAAAGAAGGATTTTTAAGCCTTGAGACATGGATTGTGTGCCATTCAGAGGGTGAATGGGCAAGACAAAAGATTTGCCTTTGAACAGGGTACGGTAGTAGGTGCCAGGTGCACACGTTTGCGTCAAGAACTGCAATGCTGCTGGGTTTTTCACGCTCAACAGTTTACTGTGTGTATCAAGAATAGTTCACCATCCAAAGGACATCCAGCCAACTTGACACAGCTGTGGGAAGCATTGGAGTCAACATGGGCAAGCATCTCTGTGAAATGCTTTCGACACCTTGTAGAGTCCATACACCAACGAATTGGGCTGTTCTGAGGGCAAATTGGGGGTGAAACTCAATATTAGGAAGGTGTTCTTAATATCTTTTTACACCGTGTATAAGTAAAATTTGTCACTTCTCAGTCAGAAGCTCCCAAAGGGATTCCCAATTAAAATGGTTGTCATCCTTTGCCCAAGAGAGAGCACATCAAACAGGCATAGCTCTAGGCAGCCCGTTACTTTGAGCTGCTGCCTCACCCGCAGTTTCTTGTACCTGAAAAGCAGCTTGCGCCCCATCTAGTTGAGCTCCAACCAGTCAGTCTTGGAGTCGTGGCTGATGGTTCCCAGGTTGTAACCGCCAGCCAAATCCACTGTGAGTGGGAGGGAGAAGATTACCTGAGCTGTGCCTGTAGGGCATAGTATCAATCACTGACGGGCGGCTGAGGGAGACAGAAAACATTCTCAACTCCAGAGTGATTGTACTAAGGGGAGAGGTGGTGTATCACGTTTAAAGCCACATTATATATCTATCCATCTGCTAGAGACAAGAGATAAAAATAAAGATATGTGGTGACTGATGGGCTAACAGAACAAAGACATAATGAAATATGAATACGGCAATGTTCACAGTCAGCATCCATCCACTCTAACAAACACATCTATGATTCTCTCATAAATCATTTGACAGAGGCCTGGCATTGCCTCTCCTTTTATTCTGTAATTAAGCTTCTGAGAAACATGGCTAAAAAAGCATTTCCCAATTTACACTTTCAGAGCAGGTTAAGTACACAACTGACAATGCGAGGGAGGGAAAAATAAATAACTGCGCCTGTCATTCAAGGGGGAGAAATAAATTGCATGGAGGTTGCTTCTCATTTTCACCACCTAAAAATAAAAAACAGCTCGGCAGCCGACAGAAGGACATCCCTGGACTTAATTAGCACAGGAAGTGGACAGGGCAGATGGTGCTCAGCTCAGGGCTGCTTGGGTAGTGATTCAGACTTAACACAGCCGCTCACCACCCCGCACGCCCGGCTCGCCGTGGGGTCAACACCTAATTGAAAGGCATCGTTCTCAGAAAGCGGCATATGCCCGTTTGTTTCAGTATCTCTCTGTACCGGCCCTCACAGGGCCCGGCATCTCAGGCTGCTCCAGGGGAGAGAGGGAAGAGGGGGAGGGTGTGGGCCCGCTACAATCAAATGGTCGTTTACCTAATCAATACTTAAAGAAACGTGGGGGCCAGGTTGCTCGAAGCAGCACCTGCCTGCCTCCACATGAATGGGGATCATCCATCACAAAAAGGGGCAAGTCAGCGTCTTTGTGTGTTAGACACTCTTTATCTACAATAAGAATGGAGTGGCGGGCTGGGCTGGAACTGGGGCTGAGAGTGAAGGTTGCAAACACTTATTTTGAAGATTTAGCAGATACTTCACACGGGTAAGTTGGCTGCAAATCACTTCAATAGATAGTAATAGCAGAGATAAAAATATATATATTTTACACTTCTGTAAATACAAAAGGCCATGTATTTTTGTCCTGAGAATGAAAGTTATAGTCAACAAGCACCACAGTCATAACCTTGGCTTAACCTGAAAAAATATATTTCTGCAGCACAGAAATCATGTTTTTATGTCCTCGGTCTCAGGGAGCATACTCTCTGCATCATACATATTCATAGCATCACCTTCCACAAACACTTACCAATGGCAATGGTCTTGATGTCAATCAGGTAGGCTAACTTTTTGCTGTCTTCAACTCCATTCTGTTTGCGCTCATTGAGACAAACACTAGCGATGCAGACAGTGTGAGGCAGACAGATCGGGGAGCTCAGGAGGAATGTTAATACCAGCCTGAACCTCCAACCATTAGCACAGAAATAACGCCAATCTGACAATCTTGACAGCCTGAATACAGTAGGATGGATTTGTAATGACTAACTTTGTCCACTGAAAACTGTCTTGACAGCTCTATGCAAAACACTTATCCTTCTTATGCATTCAAACTAAGTATGCCTTACTGTCATGTACAACCAAAGCTCAACACTACCACCTTGTGACCATTTTTAACATTAATATAGTAGGCTGGAAAAAAGGTCTATGATTGTGCTAGTAAGTGATTATAAATTCATAAACTGCTTTCTATTATATAGTATGCATTAGGAGGAGAATGTGTGAACACCAACCGGATGAGATGTGGGTTCATGAACTCAGTTCTCACTGATCCCAGGATGTTGTTGCTGCCGCACTCCACCAGCATCAGCGCCCCCACTGTTGCAAATCATACACACCTGACAACACATCAGTCAGCAGCTGACTCCCTACTAAAAGACAATTCAGAATTCCTATGTTGAAGAAGCAATGGCAGCCAGTTAACAGGTGCATGACGGGTATTTTCTTATTCATAAGTTGGGATAGCAGTGGCAGAAAACTCACAACAGCACATAAAAACTGCAAACAAAGCTAAAACTGGGAATTGTACCATTTCATTTTCAAAGAAGAATGGCCCTGCCATCTCAAAAAAAAACAGCAGAGGGGTCTTTGTTCACCTGGGGTGAGGTGGGCGACACTCCCTGCTTTACACTACATTACACATATACCTGTAGCCAGGGCGTATTATTATTATTACTACGTGTCATTTTCAACATCAGCACTCCAGCATAGGAAAGCTCCTTAAACTCACAATTAACCAGATATTAGCAAACTGAATCCTGACAGCCCTCAAACTTCTAATTATAACATTTTAAAACAGGTCCTTGGAACTTCATCCATAACCGTTGGTTACACGGTTATTGTTCCAGCTGTAATGTTGAGACTTCGCAGAGGGGACGGTGGCCTACAATAGACACAAGTCAGCGAGGGCAATTAAATATATTTTCTAGTACTTAGTGTTATAAATCTTCTTCCAACTGCTCAATTCAAATTCTAGTCTGCAATACCACACGAGTGGAGGAAAGTAAAGAAATAACCATAGGGAAAGATTAGCATCAACTCCTATATCAAATAACCCCTATCCATCTGCCAGTGAATGGCCAGACTGTCATACCTCACTCAGGTTGTTTGGAGGACAAGTCTCCCAGCAGCAGGGTGTCAGAGGTGTGGGCCACCAGATAGCGGTCCTTCCTCATGATCTTCACCTCGTCTATCTCATGGCTGTAGTGGGATTTCAGCACAACTCGCATCCCTGTGGACAGGTTCTTTACAATCACCTCGAGAGACAATGTTCAGTTAGATAGACTGAGCCACAAACCCACTGTCACAAGCGTAGAGAGGAGTAGGCAGTCGCAGGTTTAGAACTACTGAGTTTATTAAAGCACTCTCTCTATATATAAATATGAGAGCGAGAGAGAGATATCTCTACACACACATACATACATATGTAACAGTATAACTTTAAACCGTCCCCTCGCCCCGACACGGGCGCGAACCAGGGACCCTCTGCACACATCAACAACAGTTGCCCACGAAGCAGCGTTACCCATCGCTCCACAAAAGCCACGGCCCTTGCAAAGCAAGGGGCAACACTACTTAAGTCTCAGAGCAAGTGACGTAACTGATTGAAATGCTACTAGCGCGTACCCGCTAACTAGCTAGCCATTTCACATCCGTTACACTCACCCCCCTTTCAACCTCCTCCTTTTTCCGCAGCAACCAGTGATCCGGGTCAACAGAATCAATGTAACAGTATAACTTTAAACCGTCCCCTCGCCCCGACACGGGCGCGAACCAGGGACCCTCTGCACACATCAACAACGGTTGCCCACGAAGCACGGTCGTTACCCATCGCTCCACAAAGGCCGAGGCCCTTGCAAAGCAAGGGGCAACACTACTTAAGTCTCAGAGCAAGTGACGTAACTGATTGAAATGCTACTAGCGCGTACCCGCTAACTAGCTAGCCATTTCACATCCGTTACACATACATACACACACATAAATAAATGCGGGACAAGACCCAAAGTGCAAAATAAGGTTCAGGAAAAAGGGGATTCCTCTCAGGAAAACAAGCAATATTTACAATGACGACAAATACAAATGACAGAGGGAGTATCTATACATACACAGTGATAGCGTGGGGATTGGAACCAGGTGTGTGTAATGATGACGAGACAAGTCCGGGGTTGATGAGTGAAAGGCGTTTGCCAGCAGCTAGAAAGCCGGCAACGCCTAATGCCTGAGCTGGACAGGAGGAGGAGCCAAAGCGAAGGCTGGTGTGACACCCGCAAGGAATTAAGTGACATGGCTAAGAAGAACTGTTGAGTCCACAGAGGGTGATGTGATTAGCGCAGCTCAACAACAATCTCTGTGAGCCACAACTCAAGGACTCAAGTTAAACTTTCCTTGTCAGCTGAACTGAAAAGACCACCCTTTCGTTCTGAACTGATGGCGGTGAATATCACAATGTACCCGACTCAGTCCCTCATAAGTCATCTCAAACTTGTTCTTGTAGATGCTCCTCCACAGGCAGCAGAAAAACTGTTCCACTCCGCCACACAGTGTACCCTGAACACAGGGATTGACAAAAACACGTTCATGAAGTTTAAATTACAAAAAGCTGTGAAAGGCAACGTGTAGCCTACTTTCTACAGTACATTCGGAGCTAAATCAATTATGGCATGACTGTTGCAAACAGGTGTGTTCGTTCGTGTATGGTTACTAACTGCACAGAGGCGTGTGAGCCGTCCTTCTTCCAGGCCAAGGCAGTGATGGTGTACAGGTTTGGAATCTCTTTGGGGGATGCTTCGTCCCATGCTCCTTTCAGAGGACCCCAGTTGAAGACTTTGAACAAAACAATTTATCACCCAGAAGAACTTCCCAGCAATGTAAGATACTGTATGAGGTTGTAATATCATGCTTATTACCTGAATATTGATGTATCAAAATGAAGACTGACCGGTAATAGCTGCCGATGACCACAGACTGTCCACTGGGACTGGTGGCCACAGTGAACTCTTTCTCAGCATGTTCTCGGCTGTAGTCAAAAGTCTGCTGGATGTGACCTTTCCTGCCATAGACCACTATCTTCTTGTCACATCCAGCCACTATGAAGCTGTTGCCAAACCATATGCCCTGGCATGGGAAGCCAAGGGTGGGTCAACAATTTACCCTGCAAAAAGATTGGAGAGACAGGCACATCAATACACAACCTGATACGATTTCAACTGTGAACCAGAGACACTATATAGAGAGGAGTTCACTATTATTGTGATCACCACCACAGAGTACAACTTTGAGTGAGAAGGTTGAAATAAAGAACAAGAGCACACACTGTTGTCAACGAGACAACGTAGGAATCTTTTCTGTAGACTGTAGATGACTTGTTTGTTTTTGTGTTAGCAAGGTGAACCTGAGAGGAAGCAAACAAAACACGTCAAGATCCAACACAATGTTCCGAAAAATTATTGAACTTTTTGTTAATAAAAAAATGCTGTCAATAAATGTAAAAAACATTGATTGTGTAAATGACTTACCTTTCCCTCAGTTAAACCAAAAATGATTGCGTGTTCTGCCGGCCATAGCAAACATGTCAAAGCACTCTGAAACAGGATGAAATGTGTTTCATTTGAATGTTGTTGATTAAAATAAGATAACTTAGTTCTACTGCGTCACAGAAATGTGTGATTACTTACCATCTGTACAAGTTTGTTGCAGATTACCTTCTTCTCACCCCTGTGTGAGGAATAAGACGGATGCATCACAATTGATACAAGGAGACGCTTCAGGTCGGTCAACTGTGAATTAAAACCCAGCCAAAATACAACTGAGAAGTATGAAGTTATGCTTACCATTCCTCTCAGATTTTGTAGACATAACATAATTGATCAGTTTAGGCAATGGCAATTTTTGTTGAGCCGGGAGAAAATGTCATGGCCTTGACAAATCTAATTTTATTAGTCACATGTGCCGAATACAACAGGTGTAGAGCTTACGGTGAAATGCTTATTCACGAGCCCCTAACCAACAATGCAGTTTAAAAAAAATATGGATAAGAATAAGAGTTAAAAGTAACAAGACATTAAAGAGCAACAGTAAAATAACAATAGCGAGACTACATACAGGGGGGGTACCGACACAGAGTCAATGTGCGAGGGCACCGGTTAGTTGAGGTAGTATGTACATGTAGGTAGAGTTATTAAAGTGACTATGCATAGATGACAACAGAGAGTAGCAGTGGTGTAAGGGGGGGGGGCAATACAAATTGTCTTGGTAGCTATTTGATTAGATGTTCAGGAGTCTTATGGCTTGGGGGTAAAAGCTGTTTAGAAGCCTCTTGGACCTAGACTTGGCGCTCCGGTACCACTTGCCGTGCAGTAGCAGAGAGAACATTCTATGACTAGGGTGGCTGGGGTCTTTTTTAGGGCCTTCCTCTGACACCACCTGGTATGGAGGTCCTGGATGGCAGGAAGCTTGGCCCCAGTGATGCACTGGGCCATTCGCCCTACCCTCTGTAGTGCTTTGCGGTCGGAGGCCGAGCAGTTACCATACCGGGCAGTGATGCAACAAGTCAGGATGCTGTCGATGGTGCAGCAGTAGAACCTTTTGAGGATCTCAGGACCCATGCTAGATCTTTTTAGTTTCCTGAGGGGGAATAGGCTTTGTCGTGCAATCTTCACGACTGTCTTGGTGTGTTTGGATCATGTTAGTTTGTTGGTGATGTGGACACCAAGGAACTTGAAGCTCTCAACCTGCTCCACTGAAGCCCCATCGATGAGAATGGGGGCGTGCTCAGTCCCCTTTTCCTGTAGCCCACAATCATCTCCTTTGTCTTGAGACAACATAGCTCTTCTTTCCATACTGCAAGAAGATTGGGCTCCCGAGTGGCGCAGCGGTCTAAGGCACTGCATCTCAGTGCTTGAGGCGTCACGACAGAAAGCCTGGTTTGAATCCAGACTGTATCACAAACGGCCGTGATTGGGAGTCCCATAGGGCGGCGCACAATTGGCCCAGCATCCTCCAAGTTTGGCCTGTGTAAATTGTAAATCAGAATTTGGCCAGGTTTGGCCAGTGTTCATTGTAAATAAGAATTTACAATTTACAAAGAATTAGTTATATAAAATAAATATCACAACATTATCACTCGATCAGACACAGCTTCAGTTGAGTATTTCAGCGAAAAGCTTCCGGTATCAAACTGACCTGACAGAAAGTGGTGTGTATGTAATTGATGCGAGTATAATATGTGATAGTCAAACTACATTGGTGGTGATAACTCACCTTAGAGTCCGCAGGCTTAGTAGAGAACTTATCCCTATACTCTCCTTGCTCATCGTACAGTAAGACCACTCTGTCCACAGTGCATACAGCAAATGTTATATTATTCGGTGACCATATCATACAAGTCACTTTGGCAGCTCCCTTCTGTGGTAAATGGACCACAAATTGGATAACATGTCAGTATACTTCACACGACGCTAGCTGTAGCCTCAGTGAACCCGGCACATACCGCACTGCTGAAGCTAGAAACATACTGTTAAGCATTTCGCTGCACCTGCTTTAACATCTTCCGAATCTGTGTACGCGACAAATAAACTTTAATTTGACGGTGTTCTTCAATACGGTCTCTGGAGCCACACCAAAAAGCCTAACGTCGTTACACAGACACTGTCCCTGGGTCATCTGTTGAATAAAATTTACATAAGTTAGCTACTAAAAAAAAGTAGTTAGCTAGCTAGTTAAGGACACATACTGAGGCTAGCTAGATAGACAGAGCTAGCTAGCAGCAAGCTAACGTTAGTCATCACAGCATTACGTACAGTAACGTTAGCTAACGTTAACTTTAGCTAGACCTGGTGGCTAATGTTAGCTAGTAACGGTCAAGTTTGCGGTCGTTAAAAAGTTATTCAGATGTTTTAGTTGCATGGTTAAAATCTAGAATAATCTCTGTAACTGCTGCAATGTGGAGTCGTTAGAAAATTAAATATAATCCCTAAATTCTTGCTGTTGACCTTAGCTAGACTGGGTGACAAGGGAGGCTGACATTTTGGTAAACATCCGTCCTCCCTGGTTACCGTTGTCTGGCACGTATGTGGGCGTGTTCAAATTTTACGTTTTTAATCTCACGTGCACAAGTACAGTGAAATGCCTTTCTTGCTAACTCCGTCCAAACCCAACATGCTGTAATCAATATTGCACACAAAAATAATATAAGGTAGAAGAAAAACACACGAAAAATAAGACAGGACGATAGTGGTTTACTTCTGTGCGCTACCCACTATAACTAGTGCTTTCATTTGTAAATCCGGAGGTCCGGGAACAAAACGCGAGGGCGGCTCCGAGGTACAGGAACGCATGAGACGCATTTTTTTATTTATTTTTTAAATACCCTTTATTGAAAAGCATTGAATGCATATCATCATCGCATTTGAGTAGTGGCATAGAGCAGGGGCACTTCCATAAGGGACACAAATGGGACCACCATAGTCCCTGTGCCCAAGAACACTAAGGTAACCTGCCTAAATGATTACAGACCCGTATAGCATTCACATCCATAGTCATGAAGTGCTTTGAAAGGTTGGTAATGGCTCACATCAACACCATCATCCCAGAAACCCACTCCAATTTGCATACCTCCCAAACAGATCCACAGATGATGCAATCTCTATTGCACTCCACACTGCCCTTTCCCACGTGGACAAAAGGAACACTTACGTGAGAATGCGATTCATTGACTACATCTCAGCGTTCAACACCATAGTACCCTCAAAGCTCATCAATAAGCTAAGGATCCTGAGACTAAACACCTCCCTCTGCAACTGGATCCTGGACTTCCTGACGGGCCGCCCCCCCAGGTGGTGTGGGTAGGTAGCAACACATCTGCAACGCTGATCCTCAACACTGGAGCTCCACAGGGGTGCGTGCTCAGTCCCCTCCTGTACTCCCTGTTCACCCACGACTGCATGGCCAGGCACGACTCCAACACTATCATTAAGTTTGCAGATGACACAACAGCGGTAGGCCTGATAACCGACAACGATGAGACAGCCTATAAGGAAGAGGTCAGAGACCTGGCAGGGTGGTGCCAGAATAACAACCTATCCCTCAACGTAACCAAGACTAAGGAGATGATTGTGGACTACAGGAAAAAGAGGACCGAGCACGTCCCCATTCTCATCGACGGGGCTGTAGTGGAGCAGGTTGAGCGCTTCAAGTTCCTTGGTGTCCACATCATCAACAAACTAGAATGGTCCAAACACACCAAGACAGTCATGAAGATTGCACGACAAAGCCTATTCCCCCTCAGGAAACTAAAAATATGTGGCATGGGTCCTGAGATCCTCAAAAGGTTCTACAGCTGCAACATCAAGAGCATCACTGCCTGGTACGGCAATTGCTCGGCCTCTGACCGCAAGGCACTACAGAGGGTAGTGTGTACTAGAGGTTGACCGATTATGATTTTTCAACGCCGATACCGATTATTGGAGGACAAAAACGTTGATACCGATTAATCAGCCGATTTATAAAAATAAACAAAAGTTTTATATATATATATATATATAAAACTTATATAACTTATATAACTTATATCATACACACACACACATTTTTGTAATAATGACAATTGCAACAATACTGAATGAACAATGAACACTTTTATTTTAACTTAATATAATACATAAATACACACACACACACACAGCTCTGAAGTGACAATGATACTGAAGAGTCTGCTTAGGAGACAAATACTCTCAACAGTTTGAATAAAAATAGAGTTTAAGTTACCTGTGATGAATGTTGAAAACAAAAACTGTCATTTCTATATGCAGGAAATCCTATTTTAATAATGGGCATGGTAAGAATTGACGACCAAAGTGTGAGTCATAATTCCCATGACACCTTCTAGCAAAATCTGAAAAGCGGTTCCTTCATTTATTCCATAGGATATGTTTAGGTTCACTTAAAATAAGGTCTGTGTTAAGTGTAGGCTTACACCACCTTGCCAATTTATTAACTGTGTAGATATCCATAGGACAAGGTAACTCTGATCAATATTGGCTAAATATAAGCGAAGATCTTTTTTTTTTGTAGAGTGGATTTATGAAAAGATGTTGACAAACGTTACCTTATTCTAGTGAGATTTACACAGGTATCAAAACGTCGAAGCGGTTTAAGCCTGCACAAAACACAGACCTTATTTGAAGTAGATCAAGACATTCTCTATGGAAGACATGAATGGTAAAATAACCCCTTTCAAGTTCAGCCGCAAGTTATTACAGGAATTATAACGCGTCGACTATTTCTCTCTAAACCATATACCTTTGACTAATCCGGAAACTATCACCTCGAAAACAAAACGTTTATTCCGTTCCGTATTTTATCTAACGGGTGGCATCCATGAGTATAAATATTCCTGTTACATTGCACAACCTTCAATGTTATGTCATAATTACGTACAATTCTGGCAAATTAGTTCGCAAAGAGCCAGGCGGCCCAAGCTGTTGCATATACCCTGACTCTGCGTGCAATGAACGCAAGAGAAATGACACAATTTCACCTGGTTAATATTGCCTGCTAACCTGGATTTCTTTTAGCTAAATATGCAGGTTTAAAAATATATACTTGTGTATTGATTTTAAGAAAGGCATTGATGTTTATGGTTAAGTACACATTGGAGCAATGACAGTCATTGTTTGCTTGTTTTTTATAAGATAAGTTTAATGCTAGCTAGCAATTTACCTTAGCTTACTGCATTCGCGGCACAGGCAGGCTCCTCATGGAGTGCAATGTAATCAGTGTTAGAGCATTGGACTAGTTAACTGTAAGGTTGCAAGATTGGATCTCCCGAGCTGACAAGGTTATAAATCTGTCAGAACGTTCCTAGGCCGTCATTGAAAATAAGAATGTGTTCTTAACTGACTTGCCTAGTTAAATAAAGATTAAATAAAGATGTGTAAAAAATAATAATAATAATAATAAAAAATAATAAAAACTGCCGCCCAAAAATACAGATTTCCGATTGTTATGAAAACTTGAAATCGGCCCCGATTAATCGGTCGACCTCTAGTGTGTACGGCCCAGTACATCACTGGGGCTAAGCTGCCTGCCATCCAGGACCTCTACACCAGGCGGTGTCAGAGGAAGGCCCTAAAAATTGTCAAAGATCCCAGCCACCCCAGTCATAGACTGTTCTCTCTACTTCCGCATGGCAAGTGGTACCGAAGTGCCAAGTCTAGAACAAAAAGGCTTCAACAGTTTTTACCCCCAAGCCATAAGACTCCTGAACAGGTATTTGCATTGTGTGCCCCCCCCCCACCCCTCTTTTTACACTGCTGCTACTACTCTCTGTTTATCATATATGCATAGTCACTTTAACTATACATTCATGTACATACTACCTAAATTGGGCCGACCAACAGGTGCTCCGGCACATTGGCTAACCGGTCTATCTGCATTGTGTCCCGCCACCCACCAACCCCTTCTTTACGCTACTGCTACTCTCTGTTCATCATATATGCATAGTCACTTTAACTATACATTCATGTACATACTACCTAAATTGGGCCGACCAACAGGTGCTCCGGCACATTGGCTAACCGGTCTATCTGCATTGTGTCCCGCCACCCACCAACCCCTTCTTTACGCTACTGCTACTCTCTGTTCATCATATATGCATAGTCACTTTAAACATATCTACATGTACATACTACCTCAATCAGCCTGACTAACCAGTGTCTGTATGTAACCTCGCTACTGTATATAGCCTGCCTTTTTACTGTTGTTTTATTTCTTTGCTTACCTATTGTTCACCGAACACCTTTTCTGCACTATTGGTTAGAGCCTGTAAGTAAGCATTTCACTGTAAGGTCTACACCTGTTGTATTCGGCGCATGTGACAAATAAACTTTGATTTTATTTTATTTTAAAGTTGATCAAATGTTCTGCTAGCCTACAGCATACGGATTAGAGTCTTCTCTTTTCAGCAGCCATTTGCTTTCCAACCTGTTTCCCGCGATTGTATTTGAAATATTTCTAAACGCCTGTTTTGTCTGCATGCTGTTCACTGAGATTTGCTGACAGGGGTGCTGCAGCTCCTCCAGAACACTTCACGCGGATATGACTCTACGGAAAGAAATGAAGTACAACGCTGGAGAGATGAGGTGCAGGCTCATATCTACAGAATTGGAGCAGAGAGAGATCATATAAAAAGTGAATCTTGTTCTAGTTTTGTGCAGTGACGATTTTACCATGTACATCTTGGTGGGGCAAACAAACAAAAATTGGAGGGATGCATGCCAGCAAAGCAACAACACAGCACTAAACAATACATTACTTGCACTATAACGATGACAAACGGTGCCCACAAACTGTTAGGGCCTACATAAAGCTGTCCCAACAGCAGTGTCCCAACACAACAGCGGTCCCAACACCTTACTGCTACAGTTCATTCTGCCTCACTTACTGCCTTTCAAAAAACATCGCTGATATGGCTGACTTGCATAAACAAATGTGGTTTCTACTGACAATTGAGATGTACACACTATGACATAAGGGGATGACAAGCGGATAAGAGGCAATCCGTAATTTCGATTATGACATTTAATGAGCGACAGAGCACTTTTGAAATGTATAGCGACATAATTCAGAACATGGGCCGTTCTTACATATAAACAGACAATGAAAGCTCTTACAATATTCGATGAATACGTTTCTCTACGACAGGTTGTAGGCAAACAAGCACACACTGGCCACGAACAATGTGATTACAATACCGCGTTGGTGAAAATAGACCAATTTAATAGGATGAGGCACATGGGCTACTAACAGCTTACTACACAACATACACTTAGTATTACTTTAGCTAAAGTATAACGTTACATATCTCTCTGGCATCCTATATACATTTATGAAGCTGGATAAGACGTTTATGGACTCACGTCGTGATGTGCTTAAACAGGAAAGTGGCGCGGCGGTCCTTCTTGTGCAAATTTTGTCATCAAAGAGAAAGATGCCGAATTTACAATTCCGAGTTGAATGACCGTTCAAAACGTATTTTCCCAGTCGAAGCTCGTTTGTCCCGAGTTCTGAGTTGTCGTGAACTCACAGCTAGCCACTAATTCCTTCCCAAACCACTCATTGTTGAATTTGCGATTTCCAACTTGTTGTGTAATGTTTATGTCCAATAGCCGATGAACACCGAGACGGTTATCTCTAATTTCTCTTCATATGACAAGGATTTGATTGTCGACTTGAGTCATGGTGACGACTGCTAGCTTGCCAGCTAAGATTTTGAAAGTACGATGTTGACATGATCAGTCCAATCAAAGTGTCACGTATACTCCCTCTCCGGCCTCTAGATCAAAACACACTCCCCGAACTTGCTTCTCGGCTCTCAGCGCACTCTTTACACAAAGCTACTGTAGATATAACGTAATTTGATGTCATTCTATCTGTGGCCAATGACCTTCTTGGATGGGCACTTCTAATATAACTCCCTGGCAGAACCCAAGGGTCAAAAATGTTCTAGCTCTAACCTTAGAATTGGGGATGACTTACTGTCCCATGAGTGACAGAAAACTGAGCCAATCAGGTGCAACGCTATGTATTTTCTGCTGGCTAGCCCCATCGCCACAGAAAGCACTGAGCTAGGCTGAAACACCTGCATTTCGGGGGTGCCTTACTCAAGAAAGAAAAAAAGAGACCATGTTTGTATGCTGCTTTAACTCAATTACACTTGTTTTAAATTTTTACATTGTTTGCAAACTGATATGTGACACGTATTAATGCCAAAATAACAAGCAAAACAGGCAAGCCCCCACAATAAACATAAATAAATATATAGAGGTGTTTTTTCCCCCCCAAAAGTGTGGGGCTCAAAACATGTGGGGCCCCGCCACTGGTTCTGTGGGAGATACAGGCGCACTTCTCACACAGCCACGGCCATGCGTTGGTCTCAAACAGCTTATACGGAAAGACCACGTTTACATACACACCGATATCCCGTTATTATTGTTTTTTGTTGTTGACATATGTTGTAACACATGTAAATATATCCCGTACTAACCCGAAAAGGCGTGGATCCCAGTTATGAGAAACACGGATAAAATGCCTGTGATATGCTGATTTTAGATGGGATAGACTACTGTGGATTTTCGCGGTCTGCGCGGGCTCAGTGTCGCATATCTTTGGTGTATAAATATTGTATAATTTTACTGCAATAAATGCATAATTCTGCAGGAGTTAATAGTATAGGATATTACGCAGCGTTACACGTGAGAGGTTATATGCCTACAGCCAGTGTCCAGATTTCAGTTACTATTCCATTTAACCCATAAGAATTTAAATTAGGAATATTCTGTTTATTCATGCCTACAGGGATACTCTAGAGCGGGATATCAAAAGTGCATGTAAACAGCTTCTCCCGAATGAGACCTTAAGCAGGATATTAGCTACTATCCGGAATACTGGGCACATGTAAACGTGGTCAATGTTGAGCAAACCATATACCCGGGCCCAACCCGAATCGACTCTTATAATATCAGGCCCTGCTGAAAATCTACTTTCTCACGTTATGCTTTTAAAAAAAAAGAAGATGTATGAATGAATGAACGTTGATCGCTTTTATTATCATTTTTACATTGCAAAAACTAAATCGTATTTTTCATGCCATGAGCGGTACCGGATCCGGACAAGTTGGATCCGGAACGAAACAGTTCAAAACAGTGAGGTGCTGGTGTTGTGCCGAAAATCTCCCCCCTGACAAAATTCTACCACCCTTCGCGTTGTTCATTGCTGCGACTTGCTTGCTACTTTAGTTGAGATTTCTGCTATCCACTCCGTTGTCAGTTTAGCCTACATTTCACTGATCTTAGTAGCAGATAGCATTTTTGTCTGCAGTTTTCGGTTTGGCTATTTGTTTCAAGTGTATGTGGCGGTTCTAGCTTGTATGGCGCCCTGAGCGAACCCCGGCAAGATGCCGCCCTGGTTGCCCATGTCGCCCGTACCTATATCCGCTACTGATTTGTATTAGTCTATAAATAAATATCTCCCATGTCTTATTCGACTAGTATTTTTGAAAGTGCAAGGATACAAATTCAGCCATAGTTGTTCTGAAATGTTTATCGCTTGCCAGCATTTTACTCCCTCTATGTTTAATATAACACACATACATGAATTATTAATTTCGGTTGCCTATCCTGACGTGAAGTTTGTTCGATAGAAAGTATTTTACTCTGATGTGTGCCACAGAAAGTATTTGTCTCTAGCCACAAAATTAAAGAAATTAGAGGGGGGATTCTGGCAGGGGGGAGATGATCTGGCTAAAATTCAATTAAGCACTGACTATAACCCACTACAGCAGAGTTTGCTCGGTGTTCGGGACTCCCAAGAGGTGCACTTTTTTTTGCCCCAACACTTCACAGTTGATTCAAATTATCAATGCTTGATGATTAGTTGATTATTTGAATCAGCTCAGTAGTGCTAGGGCAAAAACCGAAACGTGCTCCCCTTGGGAGATCCTGCACTAACTCCTAACACACGAAAATATCCGGAGCTCGGATTTGTGTTATTTTCAACATTTGGTTATAAAATATTTGTCAAACATAGCAAAGCTAATGTTATATATATCAAAACGCATCAAATGAAAAAACATATACCAGTGTTATCGAATTGCAAAAAGTGTTCCCTGGAGATGCCGGGGATTGAACCCGGGGCCTCATACATGCAAAGCATGCGCTCTACCACTGAGCTACATCCCCTTACATGCGTTGTAGT
Organism: Salvelinus fontinalis; assembly: GCF_029448725.1. Taxonomy (NCBI): domain Eukaryota; kingdom Metazoa; phylum Chordata; class Actinopteri; order Salmoniformes; family Salmonidae; genus Salvelinus; species Salvelinus fontinalis. The sequence goes on from NC_074684.1 coordinate 17,808,210, forward strand.
GCAGATAAACCTGTACACTACAGTTATGCCACTATACGAAATGAGTTACAAATGGTGAGTGCATATTTATTTGCCCGTCGACGGATTTATGGTCGTTAAATACTTTTTATTGAGGGTAAAAAACATTTTTTTTCTTTAGGCCAAGTATTTAGTTGCTACTAGGTCTACAAGGCTATACTATATAGTTCTCGGTAATGCTAGTGACTGCAGTAGCTACAACTATTACAAATGGTAGTAGTAGTAACGTTAATGAACAGTAATAGGGCTGTCATAGGCCTGCTAACATTAACCCCATCTAAAATGATCTCCATAACAAATGCCCACTGACTACTAGGTGACAGGTCAAACACCAACGTGACACAGCAGATATGAGAGAACAAAAATAAAACACTCATATGACAGCTATGACATTAGGAGAGGGGAGGGACATCTGAGTCTAATCAGAGAGGGACATGATGTTGCGAGACTTTGAATAAAAGGATCAACAAATTCATAGAGCGATTTGAAGATATCACCTAGAGACTTTTTAAAAGGGAAGAAAATCTTGTAGTAGGAGGGTCAGCCCAGCAAATATGCACAACCAACTGATCCAGTGTTTCGAGGGCTTTCTGTTAAATTTGTGTTACATAAAGGAATTTTTGGAGCTCATTATTGGAGCAATATTTTACCTGTTTGAGGCCCTTGTGCGTCTGTTCATCCAGCCACCCAGGAAGGACGTGGAAGGGGAAATAGTGTTGGTAACAGGGGCCGCCAATGGTATTGGCAAACTGATAGCCAAGGAGCTGGGTCGTCGTGGGGCTACCTTGGTCCTTTGGGACGTCGACTGGGAAGCTCTTGATGAGACAGCCAAGGAACTTCGCCAGATACTGGACATACGTGTCTATGCCTATGCTTGTGACTGCAGTCGACGGAGTGAGGTGTATAAAGTTGCAGACATGGTAAGGTGGTTTGAATGAAAGCTGAGATAACTTTTAGGACAGTCAACTTTTTAAATGTGCACAATAATGTGTATAATAATGTGAACACTGTGTGTAATTGGTAATATCATGTTTAACAGGAGAAAAAAGTACCTTATCCACCAAGCACTGTGTGTGATTTGATGTACACTTTGACTCACCTGCTGATTCAACAGGTAAAGAGGGAGGTGGGGGATGTTTCCATCTTGGTGAATAATGCAGGAGTAGTGACAGGAAAGTACACCTTCACAGAGGCCCCAGACAACCTGGTGGACAGAACACTGAGGGTCAATGTCGCTGCTCACTTCTGGGTAATTGAGCTTGTAATTTTTGCGGAGGCAAACAAACTATTCAAGCATTATTTAAGAGTTGATCTGTATCCTGTATGATGATCCATACATTTCTCTCTGACATGAATCTGTACAGACATACAAGGCTTTCCTGCCCACTATGATGTCCAGGAACCATGGGCATCTTGTGTGTGTGGCCTGTCATGGAGGACTGTTTGCTATGAACGGATTAGCAGGTGGGTGAATCTTCATATGGGTCATTTACACTCTTTGGAGTGAGCCCCGCTACACAACAATATTAGCTTCTATCTGTAGTGTTACTCCACATAATTTAATAATAATTTACTGTCATTGATATAACAGAAACATTTTTTGTTGACAGACTACTGTGCAAGCAAGTTTGCAGCTGTTGGATTTGCTGAATCCATTGCCTTAGAGATGCTTGTACTCAAGAAGGAGGGGGTCAAAACTACTATAGTATGTCCTTACTTGATCAACACAACCATGTTTGGAGGATGTCAGACAAAGTAAGTTATCCCTATATGATTGCCCCCCCAGGTAACTAAAACTGCAAATAATGATACTAGCGCAATTTCTATCTTTTCCCTTGTTGTTTAGGTGGCCGTCTTTTCTGCCCATCATGGACAAGAGGGATGCAGCAAAGATGATTGTTGATGCAATCCTGAGGGAGAAGATGTATTTACTGCTACCCTCCAGTCTGTACTTCCTCATGGCATTAAAAAGGTAGACATTAGTTCCTTACCTCAGTAGCCTTTTTTCATTTCCCCAAGGCCTTTTCTCTTGTATCAGAAGCTCAATGGTTTGTATCAGAAGCTCAGGGGATTGATACGCCACATCTAATGACACCTGTTGCAGAGGGAGAATGTAAAGTTTTGAAGTCTCTACCACTGAGTTACTTTATAATATTCACCTTATTGATCTCAAGTGCATTTTCTTTTGTTTCAGCTTCATGCCAGCCAAGTTGGGCATCATCTTGGTGAATTTCTTTGGAGGATTGGATTTAATGGATAGATTCAGGGGAGTCCCAGTGCCCATTCTGCCCTACAAAAAGCCTCTGCGCCAAAGATATGACAGCATTGGGGAACCACAGAATGCAATAGTCTATCACAACTAGCTAATATAAGAAGAAAACTTCTGCAGTATTGCATCTTTTAAGAGGACTTTGTAAAGGAGGTGTTGAATGGGGGTCAGGTAATTTGTCAAACAATCCATCATACATACAGATATTAATAAGTAAGTGAAGTGTACATTAGACTAGCCTACACACATTTCTTGAAATTATCATAGGCAGGCAGGCAGGCAATGGCACTGTATGCAAATAGCCTATTTTGAGAATGTTTATCAGAGCTAAATAAAAACATATCTTCACATTATTTCATGCTTTGATCTATTGTGTGAAGTGAATCAACAGAGCCAACTGAACAAACAGCACATCTTAATTTCCATGATTCTGGGTGCCAGTCTTCAAAGGCGCAAAAGCCAGCCCTTTGAGATTGTCCCCTCCTTAAACGTGCTTACGCTCGTTTTTACGCTCTATGTAACCACGGCGATGTCGCTGAAAAAGTTCCACACTGCTAAGGCGGCGTGCTGAGCAGTGTGGACCCAACGTTCAGCCTTCGAAATACAACATTTCGATGCATTTAACGCTTTCTTTTGTTTTGAAATAACATAATAATTTGTCTGAGTTTTAACATAGTCATTTGTCAAGGATTTTTTGTTGTTGCTCGTGCATCCTCATTAGCATCTGGCCAGCGTGTTTCACGTGGGCAAGCATTGCGGAACGGAAGCATCCATCACACCAAAAAGCTGATTATTGCTTTCCATAATTGATTCAAAAAATTGCGTTCATTTCGCTCAATTACAGTATTGATATTTTTTATTTAAAAAAAATGGCAACCCTGATTTTAGAAGATGGGACCACCTTCAAGGGACGCCTTTTCGGGGCAAATGCGTCGGTGTCTGGTGAAGTTGGTAAGTCGTATTTTATGAGAAGGCAAATTAGCCCATTGATTCGCAACATCTATCTAACTAGCTCATTTTAATATAATGATATCATCGTTTATATTATGACTGATAGCTATATATGTTACCCACAAAGGCAAATTTTATAGCTAAAAGCAGCTCTTCACCCAACCGTCTTCGGTGTTTCGCGCGAAATGTTCGAGTTTGCCCTGTGGTGCAGTCTTTACAGCTTGTGTCTTCTCATGCAGAACATACTATTTGACGAGTTGGCACGTGGTCGCTGTTTTTCGCAATGATGTGACATTAATTAAGATTGTATCCTGTATTTTAAACCTTTATTCAGAAATTTGAATTACACCCAACATTTAAGCAATTGTCTGAGAATGGTGCTGGACCATCTGACGTCAAAGAAAATGGGACAGTTTGATGAAGAAGCTTTAAATAAGGGTTGCCACATTAAATCATGCATGCCACATGATTGCGCAAATCACAGGGACCTACCATGACCTATTGACTCCTTCATCCCTATTTCGGTCTGTGGCGCAACTCGGTTTGACCTATTTATGAACATGTTTCGCCTATGCCCTATAAAGCATTTGTTGCTGTACCATGTCCCATACATTGCAATGGTTATGTATCTAGCATACATTTAGATGTAAGATCAATTTCTCTCATTAGATTTACTGAAAGATTGGGTAATTAGATGTTATGCTCCCCTACAAATTAAGTTTAGTTTAGCCAATAAGGGTTTTGATTAAATAGAGTGGAGTGCAGTACAAATGTCTAAAGTTCCAGTATCATCACCTTTCTCAATGTGCCAATCCTGAAATGTAGCACTGATTTACACTTTGCTATGAAAACTGGAAAGTTGACATGATAATTCCAAATGTTGTTTGTTTTCCAGTGTTCCAGACAGGCATGGTGGGCTACCCAGAGGCCCTGACTGACCCGTCCTACAGGTGTCAGATTCTCACCCTCACCTACCCTCTGCAGGGCAACTATGGCATACCCCAGGATGAGGAGGGGGACTTTGGACTCAGCAAGGTGGGTGGAGTTGGCTAAGGGTCCCAACAGAAATAATAGGTGGAGAAAATAAATATATTGACCCCAAGCGCCTGTTTGACTGTAATGTTCTATTCTGTTTTCCCCTCAGTGGTTTGAGTCTTCTAAGATCCACGCTGCAGCCCTCATCGTCGGGGAGGTCTCCCAGAACCCCAGCCACTGGAGCTCAGCCATGTCTCTGGACCAGTGGCTCAAAGAGCAGGGCATCCCCGGCCTAGAGGGTCAGTAGAGTTATCATTCTAAACATCACAGTACTGTATCAAATGTTGTCTGAATCTGTTTTGATGTGGTGCTGTTTACAGTAGTGTCTACAATAGAGGTTGTAGTTGATGCGCTTGCTTTGATACTGTAGGAGTTGACACCCGCAGTCTGACCAAGAAGATCCGTGAGAAGGGAACCATGCTGGGGAAGCTTGTTGTGGATGGAACGCTGGAGGCCAACGTTCCATTTGACAACCCTGACCAGAGGAACCTGGTCAAGGAGGTGTCCATGAAGGTAAGGCAGTGCTATGTTTTAAGTTTGGTCCGGTCATACTTTTTTTGTTGTGTTTAGATCCTAAAACTTCCTCAATCGAATGCCAGTGGTTTTGTGTGAATTACATAACGCTGATCGCGTTCCAAGTCTGTGAAAAGTCGAATGTTTTGTCTCTCACCACAGTAGATAAGCAGAGGCTTATCAGAACTAATACGTGCCTTGTCTGTCTGTGTTGAGCAGGAGCCCCTGGTGTTCAACCCCAGTGGTACTGTCAGGATCACAGCAGTAGACTGTGGCATTAAGTACAACCAAATCCGCTGCCTGTGTCAGAGAGGGGCCTGTGTCACTGTGGTGCCCTGGGATCACCCACTGGACAGCACAGGTTAGTCACAGCACTGGGTTTCATATACGATTCACAGAGACACTGTACCATCACTCCCTGTTCCCTTGTTTTCCCTCTTCTCCCACCTGCCTTGATCTTTACCTTGGAGCTTCTGACCTGCAAAGTTTTTTCAGCCATTCAATTATGAAGTTCTATTGCATGTGCAATAGTTAGTATTGTAATATTTGTTGTGGCTATGCTGACAAAGATGTGGTCCTTTTCAGATTTTGATGGGCTATTCATAAGCAATGGCCCTGGGGACCCCCAGTTCTGTAAGGAGACCATAAACAACGTGAGGAAGGTGGTGTGTGTGGATAACCCCAAGCCTGTGTTTGGTATCTGCCTGGGCCACCAGCTTCTCTCCCTTGTCATCGGAGCAAAAACCTACAAAATGAAGTTAGTACAGAGTACTAAATCTTAGTTGTGATTGGTGTCACTCTCTCTGCCTCCTCAGCTCTTAAGTTCTGCTTACTTTCTTTGTTTTGCTTCAAAGAGGACAGCCAGTGGTGCTGACTGTTGGTGCTGTTATTTGGCCACCTCCCTCAATGTCAGTGCTTCCCAGGGCCCCTCTTTATTTATCTGGGAGCGTTCTGGTGTGAAATGAGCTATTCTGCTTAGCGCAGCAGTCTGGATGCAGCCTAGTGCATTGCTGAGGGGCTGGAAAGGCCTGGTTTGTTTTGGAAAGACTCCTGGGATTGTTACTTTGTTAGCGTTCTGTTTGTCCAAGGCCAGATGAGATGCCAGCTTCCTTTTGTCCCTCTGGAATGTTTGGCCATGCAGCTGTACAGTCAGTGGGTGGAAACAGAACAGTTCACAGGGTTAATAGCAAGACCTTTGCAGTGTTTGTGTCAAGTAAGGATTCTGCAGAATATAGGCCATTAAATAATAGAATTAGACTAAAACAACCGTCTGTTTTTAGGTATGGAAATCGTGGCCATAACCAGCCCTGCATCCACAAGGGCACGGATCGCTGTTTTATAACTTCTCAGAACCATGGCTTTGCTGTGGACCCTCTCACCCTGCCTCAGGACTGGGATGTGCTCTTCACCAATGCCAATGACCAGACCAGTGAGGGCATTGTGCACAACACCAAACACCTGTTCAGGTACAACTTCCACCTCTTGAGCTGCTTCCAGACTTTCAACTTGTTTCTTTGGAAAAAATGACCCTCCGTGATACAGGAAATTGATAACCAGTTATTTTTTTACCTGTGTCATTTCAGTGTCCAGTTCCACCCAGAGCACATGGCAGGCCCCACTGACCTGGTCAGTCTATTTGATGTGTTTCTGGACACTGTTCGAGACCACAAGGAGGGCAAGAGTGGCAAACCAGGTTAGATGTGCGTTCATCTCCTCAACCCTTATTACCTCTGTATTCCAGTTGTAGGCTATAGTAACAGCCCTCTCTCCCTCCCTGCAGTGAAGCAGAGACTGACGGAGCACCTGACCTACCCTGGGTCTCCCAAGCCGGAAGAGTTTGTTCGGCCACGCAAGGTCCTGATCCTGGGCTCTGGGGGCCTCTCCATCGGACAGGCTGGGGAGTTTGATTACTCTGGCTCTCAGGTGAGACAAACTGCCAACACCAGTGAAGACTAACAGCAAATGCAATGAGCTGTTTAATTCAATGTTGGTTTTCTCTAATTTAACAGTACTTGAACTAATCACAGTCGTCTATGTCCACCCCTCCAAGGCCATAAAAGCATTGAAGCAGGAGAACATTCAGACTGTGCTCATCAACCCCAACATTGCCACGGTTCAGACCTCCAAGGGACTGGCTGACAAGGTTTACTTCCTACCTCTCACCCCGGAGTACGTCACTGAGGTAAGGAAGGACATTGCTCCCTGCGCCATCCTCCAGTCATTTCAGATGAGCGCTCAGCAGAGCGTGTGCATTAAAACTCTCATATACTCAGAACTAATAGTAGAGTAGGAGCCCATTGTTCCCACAAGTTGTCATTGATATTTGGTAATTCAGTCAATGAGTGAGAACTGACCATCTGCCAAATGTCCTCTGTCCAGGTGATAAAGAATGAGCGTCCAGACGGGGTCCTCCTGACCTTCGGGGGGCAGACTGCTCTAAATTGCGGGGTGGAGCTGACCAAAAGGGGTGTCCTGGAGAAGTATGCGGTGCGTGTGCTGGGGACGCCAGTGGCCTCCATCGAGATGACTGAGGACAGGAAGATCTTTGTGGAGAAGATGGAGGAGATCAATGAACACGTGGCGCCCAGCGAGGCTGCTCTGTCTGTGGAGCAGGTAAGGAGAGGGGCTTGGGACAAATGTCTCACTCCCTCACACACACATTGACCCATACTGAAACTATACTATTATTTTCTTGATTGTCACTTTATTCGTGGATTAGAACCATCTTAATGTTTGATTACTGTGGGCTTTTGCTGTGTATTTTGTTCTGTGTTGTAGGCGGTGGCGGCTGCAGAGCGTCTAGGCTACCCTGTCCTGGTGCGCTCTGCCTTTGCCCTGGGCGGACTGGGCTCTGGCTTCGCCAATAACAGTGAGGAGTTGACCTCTCTGGTGACCTCTGCCTTCGCCCACACCTCCCAGGTCCTAGTGGACAAGTCCCTGAAGGGCTGGAAGGAGATCGAGTATGAAGTGGTCAGAGACGCCTACGACAACTGTATCACCGTAAGTAGAGGGACGACACTATGCATGTGACTGTATTAAGGATCATTTTGAGAAAGTATATAGCACTGTAAGTACCATGTTAATATGCATTTGACTGTATTACGGCTTTAGATTATACATCGTAGTTTGTGTGAAGCCTCCTTATCAATGGAGACGCAAGACCGAATGTGATTAAAGTGTTGTGTGTGTTCATCTGGGCTGTAGGTATGTAACATGGAGAACATTGATCCTCTGGGTATCCACACTGGGGAGTCGATCGTGGTGGCGCCCAGTCAGACGCTCAATGACTATGAGTACAACATGTTGAGGGACACCGCCATCAAGGTCATCAGACACCTGGGCATCGTGGGAGAGTGTAACATCCAGTATGCCCTCAACCCGGAGTCTGAACAGGTAATAGTCCATACTGACATTGTGAATAATTTTCTGAGAGTTTATACTAGTGTTAAACCTCTGAAACATGTTCTGATATTTTTACAATAATGTTTATACTGTATAGCAATCTAAATGGGTTTTTCTGTGCTCCAGTACTACATCATTGAGGTGAATGCCCGTCTGTCTCGGAGCTCAGCTCTGGCCAGTAAAGCTACAGGATATCCCCTGGCCTATGTGGCTGCCAAGCTGGGATTGGGCATCCCTCTACCTGTCCTCAAGTGAGTTTGGATTAAAGTCAGGTTAAGAATTCAATTTGTTTTATCTACTAATACCAAGGTTCTAACTGGTCATGGTAATGATTCTGCTCTTGTCCAGGAACTCGGTGACCAACCAGACCACGGCTAACTTTGAGCCCAGTCTGGACTACTGTGTGGTGAAGGTCCCTCGCTGGGATCTCAGCAAGTTCCTCCGTGTCAGCACCAAGATAGGTAGCTCCATGAAAAGCGTGGGTAAGAGGACGAGCACTGATGTGTTTATTAGTCTGATTTGGGAGCAGCGCAGTACCTTATATCTATAGAGGCAGATGATTATACCACTTAGTGGCATTGCAGGTTTACACACTAAGGAATTCTTTGTCTCTGACCTTGTAGGAGAGGTGATGGCCATCGGCCGCAGCTTTGAGGAAGCCTTCCAGAAGGCTCTACGGATGGTGGATGAGAACTGTGTGGGCTTTGACCACACCATCAAACCAGTGTCTGACGAGGTAAGCCCAGTCAGCACATTTTTCCCTCTTGTCTTCCTTTTTATGTGAACTGTTCAGGCATGACTCTGTCCTTTGGTCTTACAGGAGCTGCAGACTCCGACAGACAAGCGTATATTTGTGCTGGCGGCTGCTCTGAGGGCGGGCTACACAGTGGACCGCCTGTACGACCTGACCAAGATCGACCGCTGGTTCCTCCACAAGATGAAGAACATTGCGGACCATGAGAAGGTGCTGGAGTCGTACAACCAGGACGAGAGCGCCATGCCTCTGGAGGTGATGAGGAAAGCCAAGCAGCTGGGCTTCTCAGACAAACAGATCGCCTTGGCTGTGCAGAGGTACGGCTGTGTTGTCAGAATGGTAGCCTGCTATTCGCACGCATTTTAAAAACATTAATAGTGGAGTCTGTTACATTAAGAAAATCTCATAGAACCGATAAAAAGTGTTAGATCAAGATTGCTGTTGACAACTTGACTTGATTCTTCAGTGATGATACGATGGCGAGTTGGAACGGGACGCAGTCGGTCTCTGGGGGTCACGTTCTGTGTGTCTAGGTTCAGTTCCCTTAAACATTGTGTTCTTCAGTTGACGACATCGAGGCATTTGTCTGAGAAGGGCTTGATTGATTTGAAATGTCTGTTTTTTTAAAATGAACATGTCTGACCTTTGACCCTGCAACTCTCTCCAGCACGGAGCTGGCAATGAGGAAGCTGCGACGTGATTGGAGCATCTTGCCGGTGGTGAAGCAGATCGACACTGTTGCAGCAGAGTGGCCAGCCCAGACCAACTACCTGTACCTGACCTATAACGGTACAGAGAGCGACCTGGGCTTCAGCGAGCCCCATGTAATGGTAATCGGCTCCGGCGTTTACCGCATTGGCAGCAGTGTGGAGTTTGATTGGTGTGCTGTGGGCTGCATCATGGAGCTCAGGAAGGTATGACTATTTATACTTTTTACGGAAGAGCTCTCATTATTATTATGTTGATATTGACATTATTTGCTGTGTGTGTCGTCCCCCACCCCCAGATGGGCTATAAAACCATCATGGTGAACTATAACCCAGAGACTGTCAGCACAGACTACGACATGTGCGACCGCCTCTACTTCGATGAGATCTCCTTTGAAGTAAGAGTGCTCGACTGATAGCATGGTCCTAACTCACTTTCTTTCAAACATTTTATTTTGTAGTTTTTCTTCATACAATATATAGCAATCGCAAACATTAAAAGGTCCTAACTTTCTTGATCTAATGCTTTTATCTCATAAACAAAGGACCTCAACACCTCTCCATCAACCCCTGTGTTATGCATGAACATGTAGCTCCATTGTCTCTTCCCTTCCTCCAGGTTGTTATGGACATCTATGAGATGGAGAACCCAGAGGGAGTGATCCTGTCCATGGGGGGCCAGCTGCCCAACAACATCGCCATGTCCCTCCACAGGCAGCAGTGTCGCATCCTGGGCACCTCCCCGGAGTTCATCGACTCTGCTGAGAACAGGTTCAAGTTTTCACGCATGCTGGACACCATCGGCATCAGCCAGCCCCTGTGGAAGGAACTCACAGCGATTGAGGTAAGCACAGAATACTGCTTCTAATCTGTTTGAATTTCAAACCAGTAATGAAGAGTCTTGGTGTGTTGATGAGCAATGCCTATTGTTTTGATCTCAAATTATATGGAAATTGTGAATTTGATGTAATATTGTGTCTTCCCCTCCCAGTCGGCCATGAAGTTCTGTGAGACCGTGGGCTACCCGTGTCTGGTGCGTCCCTCCTACGTTCTGAGCGGAGCAGCCATGAACGTGGCGTACACAGACAGCGACCTGGAGAAGTACCTGAGCAGCGCTGTGGCCGTGTCCAAGGAATACCCTGTGGTAATCTCCAAGTTCATCCAGGAGGCCAAGGTATGACTCGGTAAATGCTTGACTACACAGATTGCAATGCCCTACTGCTTTGTCATTAAAAGGATAATTCACTTAAATATAAATTACATTTTATTTTCAATGTGTAAAAAAGTAGACTACCTTTTTAAATATCCAGTGAGCCTCTAGTTTGGAACTGACTGGCGTCTGTTTCAGGAGATAGACGTGGACGCGGTGGCATGTGACGGTGTGGTGATGGCCATTGCCGTGTCAGAGCATGTGGAGAACGCTGGGGTGCACTCTGGGGACGCCACCCTGGTCACGCCCGCCCAGGATATCAACCAGAAGACCATGGAGCGCATCAAGATGATTGTTCACGCCATCGGTCTGGAGCTGCAGGTCACCGGGCCCTTCAACCTGCAACTCATCGCTAAGGTAGTCTTTCTAAAGGATGTTTTGGAGTTTCAAATCAGAGGTTGACGATCAACAAGTCAAACCGATAATCAACCGCAACGAGTCAATCAAGTTTTCGGGTCCCTGCGGGATTTCCAATGGCTGGCCACCTGTTGCCTTTAATTGCAACGAGTGTGTTTTCTGGACAGGATGACCAGCTGAAGGTGATCGAGTGCAACGTCCGAGTCTCCCGCTCCTTCCCGTTCGTCTCGAAGACACTGGGAGTGGATCTGGTCGCCCTGGCAACACGTGTCATCATGGGAGAAGAGGTGGAGCCTGTGGGCCTGATGAAAGGAGTGGGCATCGTGGGTGTCAAGGTAACGGTGCAGACAAGTCTACAACAACCATTAAATACCCAAGTTTTAATTACCTCCACTAGTGACATTCAACAATAGTCTTATGGGGGCCAGATTTGAATAAGGTTATTTGCATATGGGGCTAGACATTTTATCTTAAAACCAGTATAAAAAAAACAATGCACAAACACAATTATCTTAAAGCACTTTTATTCAAATTAAATGTTGCTATAAGATTAGCCCAATTCAGTGCTAATAATTGTTTAAATAATGGAACACATTTGTACTTATAACACAGTTGACCTGCATCACATTAATGAATTTCTACTTACCTGTCTGTTTTACTTGCATAGCTTAATCTTTAGTTTTTATTTACACAAGCCATCCATAAGAGGTTTCCTATCTCAGTTGACTAGAATAACATTATTTTAAATTTCATTATTGTTTTTACACACAAACAAACCTTTTATGCATGGCACATCTGTCTCTCTCTGCCGCATCAGTAGAGAACCGGTCCTATAACCATCTGCACCACCTGTGTTGGGACTTAAACTCATAAAATCTTGTTGCAAAGTTAGCTTTCAGTTTATCTAAACTCAGACTTCACGGGAGTCATTTGTAGGCTACTGACGACTGAATATAGTTGTGTAGGGAAGTGGCGTGTTTGGGCTCATCAGAGGAGAATTTTTATTTATTTTTTTAGCCCCAAATTAAGTCCCTTCAATTGATTTGAAGACGTCACTAAAAAACAAACCTATGACACGAAATCCTCATAATGTGTTGGCTTTCTTGTTGAGGAGAAAAGCCACCATCTGCCTAAGCTTACATAGGCTGCTCTCTTGAGAGCACTATTATCCTTGCTTAGCCACCGAACATCATTATGTAAAAGTAGATCATGATGCTCAGTAGACTACGAAACAAGCAATGTTGCAGGCTAGATGTTAATCAGATTAAGTTTATGATAGCCATAACTGAGTCCATGTTTTGTTTTTTTGCTCACTGCTGAGTTAAGCACAAACCATTCTCTAGTATATCTTCTTCGGGACGGTTGAGCGAACGTAGGCTAATACGATTAGCATGAGGTTGTAAGTAACAAGAGAATTTCCCCAGACATAGACATATCTGATATTGGCAGAAAGCTTAAATTCTAATTAATCTAACTACACTGTCCAATTTACAGCAGCTATTACAGTGAAATAATCCCATGCTATTTTTCGAGAGTGCACATTTAACATACAGTTATTATTTAACAAATTAGGCATATTTGGGCAGTCTTGATACAAAATCTTGAACAGAAATGCATTGGATCAGTTACAACTTTGCACATACACTGCCATCTATTGGCCAAAATCTAAATTGCGCCTGGGCTGGAATAATACATTATGGCCTTTCTCTTGCTTTTCAAAGATGATGGGTAAAAAAAAGTGTTTCTTTGTATTATCTTTTACCAGATCTAATGTGTTATTCTCCTACATTTCTTTCACATTTCCACAAACTTCAAAGGGTTTCCTTTCAAATGGTACTACACGGGTCCCGTGTAGCTCAGTTGGTAGAGCATGGCGCTTGCAACGCCAGGGTTGTGGGTTCGATTCCCACGGGGGGCCAGTACAAAAAAGTATGAATGTATGTACTTGTAAGTCGCTCTGGATAAGAGCGTCTGCTAAATGACTTAAATGTAAATGTAAATGTACCAAGAATATGCATATCGTTACTTCAGGGCCTGAGCTACATGCAGTTAGTTTTGGGTATGTCATTTCATACGAAACTTGAAAAAAGGGGGCGACTCCTTAGATGATATCATACAGTGTAGTGAACTCATCTGCAGTGAAGGAGCCGATAGGCGGGCCGACAGACCCGGTACCCGTTAGCAGCTCAGATCGGCTGTTTCTGGGATGTTGGGTGATTGACAACTCTTAATGGGCGGGACAAAAAGCTCGCGGGCCGCCAGTTGAATAGCCTTGACTTACACGAACAACCTCCATATGTTTGAAAGTGTCTCTCTCTCAGGTCCCCCAGTTCTCGTTTTCTCGTCTGGCTGGGGCTGATGTGGTTCTGGGGGTAGAGATGACCAGCACTGGGGAGGTGGCCTGCTTTGGAGAGAACAGATACGAGGCCTATCTAAAGGCCATGCTGAGCACAGGCTTCAAGATCCCCAAGAAGAACATTTTGCTCTCCATCGGCAGTTATAAGGTGATTACAATGAGATATGTATGCATCTATTGCTAATTTTCATGGAAATTAATTTTGAGGCTAGCGCTACATAAATGTTCCTTGTTTGTTTGTAGAACAAGAGTGAGCTACTGCCTACTGTACAGGCTATGGAGAGTCTAGGCTATGATTTGTATGCCAGTCTGGGGACCGCTGACTTCTACACTGAGCATGGAGTCAAGGTACATCACATCTAGCCTAAGTGGGCGAGTATCCACTTCTCAACAAAGTATATTTTTAAAAAAAAATCCCCTTTCCATGATTTCCAGGAAAGATTTAGCAATTTTCAGTTCACATTTTCTATTTACTACCTGAATTAAACTGAAGCCCCTCACCCTTTAGGTGATGGCAGTGGACTGGCCGTTTGAGGAAGAGGAGAGCGACTGCCCCAACAAGGACAAGCAGAGGAACATATTGGAATACTTGGAGGACCACCACTTTGACATGGTCATCAACCTCTCCATGAGGAACTCTGGAGGCCGACGCCTCTCCTCCTTTGTAACCAAAGGTTACCGCACTCGCCGCATGGCCATCGACTACTCAGTCCCCCTCATCATTGACATCAAGTGCACCAAGCTATTTTTCCAGGTAGATTTAGTTTTTTTTTTTTTTTTTTTTTCACCTATATTTAACCATGTAGGCCAGTTGAGAACAAGTTCTCATTTACAACTGCGACCTGGCCAAGATAAAGCAAAGCAGTGCTACAAAAACAACAGAGTTACACATAAACAAACAGTCAATAAAACAATAGAAAAATATATGTACAGTGCAAATGTAAAAGATTAGGGAGGTAAGGCAATAAATAGGCCATAGATGTGAAATAATTACAATTTAGCAATAACACTGTAGTGATAGATGTGCAGATGATGATGTGCAAGTAGAGATACTGGGGTGCAAAAAGATAAATAATATGAGGTAGTTTGGTGTGATGAGATGTTAGTCACAATTTTCTTTTGAGCTAGCGATGATTGTTTGCTGACTATCCTGATTGAATTGTGTGCTGCTGTGATTTGTAGGCGCTGCGTCTGGTTGGCGGCTTTCCGCCCGTCAAGACTCACGTGGACTGTATGACGTCACAGAAGTTGATTCGCCTGCCTGGTAAGCAGTAAAGCACCTTAAGCTTGGGCTATGACTAAAAAAGGCTGTTAACTTAAAATATTGCCTGTATTCAGGCAATACATGACTACTTCAGTCAAGCTGTGGAACTGCAGGGTTTCTAAACGGTTCTAATTGAGTCCCCTGTCCCCTGTGCCAGGTCTGATAGATGTGCACGTCCACTTGCGGGAGCCGGGTGCCACTCACAAGGAGGACTTCTCCTCGGGCACAGCGGCTGCCTTAGCAGGGGGAATCACCATGGTGTGTGCCATGCCCAACACGGCACCCGCCATCATCGACCTCAGCTCTCTCACCATGGTCCAGAAGGTAATGAGAGCATACATGGACATTTAAGACATTCGTGACTGAATATTACAAATAAGTGTGTTTCAGACATGAAATGATGCCTGTTTAAAAAAATATATAATAATTATAGACCAATGCAGTACTTAAAGGTTTACTCACTGTTGATCCAATGTTTTGTCCGGTCAGCTTGCCAAGGCAGGGTGTCGCTGTGACTATGCCCTCTATGTCGGGGCGGCTTCAGACAATGCTGCCGTCTTACCCTCCATCGCCAACTCCGCCGCTGGGCTGAAGATGTATCTGAACGACACCTACTCCACTCTGAAGATGGACAATGTCTCAGTTTGGATGGAGGTAGGAGACTAATCAACTGACTGAATGACGTCCTTGATTGATATCATTTGCAAGTGTTTCTGTTGATCTGAGCAGTGCTTTCTCTTTCTGTGAACTAGCACTTTGAGAAATGGCCCAAGCACCTACCAATTGTGGCTCACGCAGAGAAGCAGACGGTGGCAGCCATCTTGATGGTGGCACAGCTCTACCAGAGAGCTGTTCATATCTGCCACGTGGCCAAGAAGGAGGAGGTAAGATGGCCGCCTGGAACATCACATGCATACAGATGGAGCACTGCTTTGGCTTTGTGTGGCCCATTCATAGTCTCCAGAGGGAATGAGGTGTCAACCAAGGCATACAGTAAGTAACCTTTTAGTTGTAGTTTTTTGGAAGGAGTGATCATAGATTCCTTTCATTTAAAATCAGCTGCAAGAACACACAGCAGTAGCTACAAGACAAAGCATATAGCCCTGCTCTTATGTTCTAAGATAAGACTTTGCCTACAGAAATGTGATCTATGCCTTTGAAATGATTCCTTATGAGCCAGAAGCAGACCAGAAGTAGGATAGTATGTAATGAATTTGCTGAGTAATGGTTGGCATCTATTCCATCCTTCCCTTCCCCAGATTCTGATCATCCGTGTGGCCAAGCAGAAAGGCATCCAGGTGACGTGTGAGGTGGCGCCCCATCACCTCTTCCTGTGTGAGGAGAACGTGGCGGACATCGGGGACGGCCGGGCGCAGGTACGCCCCATGCTGGGAACCCGGGAGGACATGGAGGCCCTCTGGGAACACATGGACATCATTGACTGCTTCGCAACCGACCACGGTGAGGAGGGCTCCATTAACCCCTACCTTCAGCATACTGCTTCAGTTTTTTTATATACTCAACTTGTAACTATGTTGGCATACAACAGCCTTGATAATATTTCTGTATGTTTTGGCTAACAGCCCCCCATTCAGTGGAGGAGAAGAACTCTGAGAAGCCCCCCCCAGGCTACCCTGGCCTGGAGACCATGCTGCCCCTCCTCCTCACCGCCGTCAGCGACGGGCGCCTCACCGTCGACGATATCATCAAGCGCTTGTACGACAACCCCCGCAAGATCTTCTCCCTGCCCGCACAGGACAACACTTATGTAGAGGTAGCTACAGACGCATGGCAATACATGTTTTTCCATGTAAATTGGGCATCATGGCAAGGATTTATTCTCCTTGGGTTACCACATTGAAATACAAAGAGGGGTTGAAGGAACTGGCTTTAAGGCAATTCTTGATGTCTAAAGACCTGCTGTCTCCCACCAGGTGGACCTGGAGCAGGAGTGGGTCATACCCAAACACATGCAGTTCACCAAGTCCAAGTGGACGCCTTTCGAAGGCATGAAGGTGAAGGGCAAGGTCCGCAGAGTGGTTCTCAGAGGAGAGGTGGCCTACATCGACGGACAGGTGCTGGTCCCTCCTGGTTATGGAGAGGATGTGAAGACTTGGGCTGCACCCATCCCCACCCAGCCCCCTGAGCCGGTGAAAGAAGTCCAACAGGTACAGTCCCGCCCTTTCAAATAAGTGTGCTGCTATTCAACCTACAGTTATATGTGATGTAGCATACTAGCAGGCATTGGCCGTGACAGGCATTGGCTATTGTGTGGCAGACCCCAGAGCACCCCCGGCTGACCTCGCCGTGTGAGGGCATCCGCGCCCCGAGCCCTCGCCGCTCCGCTGGGGATGGACGCTACATGCTCCCACCCCGTATCCACAGGTCATCTGACCCAGGCGTTACACCAGGTACTACAACTCCCACAACCCCTTCTCTCCCCCAGAGCCTGGTTGTCACTTAACTGAAGTTGCCTCCAATAGTTTGTCTTACACAGCTGAGTGCCTGCTTGTTGTGGCAAAGTGCTTTGTGAATGTCTGTTTCAATAAATTGGATATTCACTGTGTCCATCTGCAGGTTTTAGGACAAAAAACACAAAATGGCGCTTGGATTTCGTTGGTAAACCTTTTAGTCTGCATCTATGAACCTACTGATCATGTGATTAAGCGCACTGTATATAGTGTTTTTCTGATAAAGCAAATCATTTGAGTCTCTCTACTGTAGGCAGCATGGTCAATTAGTACTAAGTGGAGTACATTTGCATATTTTTAAATGAGAGGTCTAAATAAACTCAGCAAAAAAAAGAAACCCTTTTTCAGGACCCTGTCTTTCAAAGATCATTTGTAAAATCCAAATAACTTCACAGATCTTCCTTGTAAAGGGTTTAAACAGTCTCCCATGCTTGTTCAATGAACCATAAACAATTAATGAACATGCACCTGGGGAACGGTTAAGGTCACAGTTATGAAAATTAGGACACTAAAGAGGCCTTTCTACTGACTCTGGAAAAACACCAAAAGAAAGATGCCCAAGGTCCCTGCTCATCAGCGTGAACGTGCCTTAGGCATGCTGCAAGGAGGCGTGAGGACTGCAGATGTGGCCAGGGCAATAAATTGCAATGTCTGTACTGTGAGATGCCTAAGCCAGAGCTACAGGGAGACAGGACGGACAGCTGATCGTCCTCGCAGTGGCAGACCACGTGTAACAACACCTGCACAGGATCGGTACATCCGAACATCACACCTGCAGGACAGGTACAGGATGGCAACAACAACTGCCTGAGTTACACCAGGAACGTACAATCCCTCCAAAAGTGCCCAGACTCAGACTGTCCACAATTGGCTAAGAGGCTGGACTGAGGGCTTGTAGGCCTGTTGTAAGGCAGGTCCTCACCAGACATCACCGGCAACAACGTCACCTATGGGCACAAACAGGACTGTCAAAAAGTGCTCTTCACTGACGATTCGTGGTTTTGTCTCACAAGGGGTGATGGTCGGATTCGCGTTTATCATCAAAGGAAGGAGTGTTACACCGAGGCCTGTACTCTGGAGCGGGATCAATTTTGAGGTGCAGGGTCCGTCATGGTCTGGGGTGGTGTGTCACAGCATCATCGGACTGAGCTTGTCATTGCAGGCAATCTCAATGCTGTGTGTTACAGGGAAGACATCCTCCTCCCTCATGTGGTACCCTTCCTGCAGGCTCATCCTGACATGACCCTCCAGCATGATAGTGCCACCAGCCATACTGCTCGTTCTGTGTGATTTCCTGCAAGACAGGAATGTCTCAATCCCATTAAGCACTTCTGGGACCTGTTGGATCGGAGGTTGAGGGCTAGGCCCCCCCCCCCCCCCCCCCCCAGAAATGTCCCGGGAACTTGCATGTGCCTTGGTGGAAGATTGGGGTAACATCTCACAGCAAGAACTGGCAAATCTGGTGCAGTTCATTAGGAGGAGATGCACTACAGTATTTAATGCAGCTGGTGGCCACACTAAATACTGACTGTTACTTTTGATTTTGGACCCCCCCCTTTGTTCAGGGACACATTATTCCATTTCAGTTAGTCACATGTTTGTGGAACTTGTTCAGTTTCTCAGTTGTTGACTTATGTTCATACAAATATTTACACATGTTAAATTTGCTGAAAATAAATGCAGTTGACAGTGAGAGGACCTTTCTTTTTTTGCTGAGTTTATATTGGTCCACCTACAGCTCTCTGCTGCTGAAGATCTTTTAGTCGGCCATTTGCTATGCTCTTTCTTCACCCATTACCAAGACTGTTCACACACAGCCACTATCGGATGATTTCAGTTTGAAATGAATGATGAGTTGTTGATTAACGTTTGATTCACGTCACTGTCTTTGTAAGAAATAATGGCTGGATGAAATTATGCTCAATGCCACAATCGCAAACGTATTAATATCCCAAATGATATTAGCGTTTCATGTCCGTATACTGGCTAATTGCTATAGTATTGTCTAAATGACTGTAGTTTTGTATCGTCTCTAACACTTGTGTCCTAACTCTGTCATGATATTCTAAACAGCTGAAGATTCAAGGGAAAGAGCATTAAGAAGAGCATTTGAAGAAGATTTAAAAGAAGGTTTGAAGCTTGTTTTAGCGCAGCTCTGCTTTTACGCATAATACTAACCTCTTGCCTAGATGTGCCATCTTTGCGGCTGTTTGTAATTATGGCAATGCATTCCAATGGAGTTATACTGG
This sequence comes from Salvelinus fontinalis, assembly GCF_029448725.1. NCBI lineage: Eukaryota > Metazoa > Chordata > Actinopteri > Salmoniformes > Salmonidae > Salvelinus > Salvelinus fontinalis. Next base: position 17,827,766 of record NC_074684.1, read on the forward strand.
TAGTTGCTTTGGTGAACACTTGTATTGCATTGCATGATTGGTTGTAGAGATGCTAGAGAGGTTATAATTTACATTCCTTCCCATTAGTTGCTGCACTATCCATGTCGCTTTGCTTGGAGCGGACTGCTTTCCTAACGCTTGGACCATTTCGAAAGGAAAAGGGGACAAACTTGCTTTGAAATAAGGTGTAATCAGTGCTTTTGTTGATCGCGAGTCAGGAAATAGAAACGACTGCAGTCCTTTTAGGAGATGTTGCTGAACTAATGAATATTAACACACGTTAGATTTCTCCTGTGGTATTTGAAGTGTTTGCTATTTCTCTGTCCCCAGAGATGGCCCCTGCAGCTGGGGATGGCTCCAGCCATCCCCCTCCCCTAGCCAGGGTCCTGTCCCCCCGGGCTGAGGCAGGGTTGGGGGTAGCGGCAGGGCAGCCCCAGACCCTGACCCACCTTCAGACCTCCCCCCTACTGCACCCCCTAGTGGGACAACACGTCCTCTCTGTCAGGCAGTTCAGCAAGGAACAGGTACTCCACATTAATGGCCAGGGAAAGATTTACTGAAGAACATATGTGCTTTTACATTTATGAAAATTATATTAAAATGAATGTCAATTGTAAAATATTGTCTAATATATTTTTTGTTATGGTGGACTCCAGTAAAACAAGCTGTTGCTAATGAGGATCCTAATACAGCGAATGGTGAAAACAAATCTAAAATTTTTATCTTTTTCAGATTTCTCACTTGTTTAACGTGGCCCATACTCTTCGCCTGATGATTCAGAAAGAGAGAACCCTGGACATCCTGAAGGTAAGAGTTTTTTTCAAACTCTAATGTAAAGAATGACAGTGCGGTAATACTTAGGGATGTACTGATTTTTCTGATACACATCGGTCCCTGGTTCAAATTTGGGGGGAAAACGACTGCATTGGTCTGCGGACCCCAAACCAATCCAAATGTAGCACGCATCGGTCAGGAAATCAATTCAAACGCTGATTCAGAATCGCTGATTCACACATTAGTTTTATTCATATTTAGTGCTGTGGCGATTTGGTCAGCTGGTTATTGTCATGCAAAAGTCTACCATTAATTTACATAAACATGTTTAGCTTCCACGCATGCAAGCCGTTGATGCGTGCCTTTTGGAACTACATTATTTTGTGTATACTAAAATGTTATTATTAAACATCACAATAAATCCATTATTTATGTTAGTCGGGTCGAAAGAAACATTGAGACGAAGAAAATGCATTACTGTAGAACAGAATATGAGTTGGTCTACTGTAGGCCTATGTTATCTGGCTATGCTCCATGCTATAGGCTGTAGACTTGTTCATTTAGCTGACAAGATATGCTTATGTCCTGTGCCAGTATTTTATGATTTTATAGTAAGAAGAGTGTAATTTGACTGAATAAAATAAAGGATATTTTTCCCTGTTCTAGAACCACTTCATATGTGCAGTTGCTATCATGAGCATGAAAGTGATAATTTGAAACAGGTCCTATATGCTAGATTTAGAGTTATTTGGCAACTTCAGTTGTGAATGATACAAATATTAAAGTCTTAGAAATCAAAACATATATGGGCTGCATGGTGCGACTGTTGGCTATTGATCTGAGAAGGTAACAAAAAAGCTTGCAGTCTGTTCCTTGCCTCAGGCTGCTCAGCTGTTCTCTCAAGGGATCATATTTTCACTCATCAGACTATATTCTCAATTTAATCTTGTCTGTACTATGTAAAATTTGATTTAGAATGGCCCATTTTCAAATAAGAGCATGTTCTTAATATGAGCAGCTGAGAAATAAATATTAGAGCACTTTCTTCATTCCAAGCATCAACCACTTTTAAGGAACATGCTCTCACTGCCCCAACAGGTGATATTCCACCCGAACTCTGTATTACTAGGATATTTAAAATCAAATACAAAGCCAGCAATTAGTGACTAACTGTACCTGCACAATCAATGAACCAACCAACCACATTGCCTAGGGCTTTACGTTCTCTCCCAGACTCGTTGATAGACATTTTGGAGCGTAGCATATGGTAACCGGTACGTCCAGTATGGGTTATACAGCCCACACTTAATGGTGATTACTTACATTTATTTTATTTTGGAGTATAGGCTAGACCAATTATGTAGCAAAAACAAAACTGATTTAAGAGGTCTATCTGCCATACCTAATGTGGTAGGCTATGTATTGTATAACATTTTAATTCTGTTTTTTGGTCGGGGTTTGGGCTCCTAAGCCTATGCAGAAGCTCTAAGTATGTGGGTGTTTTTGAATTAATCATCACCTTAGAAATTGCTGTCCATTTCGTTGTTAAACAACATCCATCATGTTTTACACTGTTTCAACCTCCAAATTGATCAGTGAGTTTATTTTATTTTTATTTATTTTTTTAAATTTAAACTACGTTATGCCTACTGTTTTGATTGTTTGATTTTCATTGTTAGAGGGACAATAGAGCCCTGAGTACCAGCATTAGGACCTGATGATCGTTAGCATGTTGGGGACTACCAAAGCATGTCCAAAGTGCATAATAGGAGATTACCATGAATTTTACTGTGGTCATAATACGGTCACTGCAACAGCCCTACTCATCTCTTTCTACCTTCATGAAAATAACTCGTCTTTTGTGTCTTTCAGTGTCGAACTAAGCATGTACGTTGCCTTCTGAAAGTATTCACTCCACTTTTTCCACATTTTGTTACATCCAGAATTTAAAATGGATTCATTTTAGATTTTTTTGTTACTGGCCTACACACAATGCCCCATGTCAAAGTGGAATGTCATTTTTATTTATTTTTCTAATTAAAAATGAAACTGAATGTGGTGGCATATTTCTGCATTACCAAATGAGGAGACTTACAAACTACACACCAGTCAGTTATACTTAAACTACATATTTTTATAATAGTAAGCTTTGCAATTTATTTTATATTACCTTTATTTAACCAGGTAGGCTAGTTGAGAACAAGTTCTCATTTGCAACTGCGACCTGGCCAAGATAAAGCATAGCAGTGTGAACAGACAACAACAGAGTTACACATGGAGTAAACAAACAAGTCAATAACATAGTAAAAAAGGGGAAAAAAATAATCTATATACAATGTGTGCAAAAGGCATGAGGTAGGCAATAAATAGGCCATAGGAGCGAATAATTACAATTGAGCAGATTAACACTGGAGTGATAAATCATCAGATGATCATGTGCAAGTAGAGATACTGGTGTGCAAAAGAGCAGAAAAGTAAAGAAATAAAAACAGTATGGGGGTGGGGTAGGTACCGATGGACTATGTACAGCTGCAGCAATCGGTTAGCTGCTCAGATAGCAGATGTTTAAAGTTGTTGAGGGAGATAAAAGTCTTCAACTTCAGAGATTTTTGCAATTCGTTCCAGTCGCAGGCAGCAGAGAACTGGAAGGAAAGGCGGCCAAATGAGGTTTTGGCTTTAGGGATGATCAGTGAGATACACCTGCTGGAGCGCGTGCTACGGGTGGGTGTTGCCATTGTGACCAGTGAACTGAGATAAGGCAGCACTTTACCTAGCATAGCCTTGTAGATGACCTGGAGCCAGTGGGTCTGGCGACGAACATGTAGCGAGGGCCAGCCGACTAGGGCATACAGGTCGCAGTGGTGGGTGGTATAAGGTGCTTTAGTAACAAAACGGATGGCACTGTGATAAACTGCATTCAGTTTGCTGAGTAGAGTAGCATTTGACTTTCAACAATTCACTATTTCTAATGAACCGTTGAGAAGTGACTACAGAAAAATACAATGATCTTTTATAGCGAAGATACACCCCTCTCAACTTATATGACGAACCACAGATCTTAGGAACTGTTCACAAAGAGATACTTTTTCTTGAGAAAGGAGTATCCCTTACCCAGATAACATTCACTATAAATTATCGTTCAGTTTGGTCCCTCAGACGAGGTTCTAATCTCGTTCCTGGTACTTCATAGTACAAAAACACCAACTCATCCAATGGCATATATCAATTATCAACTCTAGATACTCCCATCTCAAGTAAACCCCCTCTTGACAAGCTCACTGAGGGGAGTGAGCCTCTAGGTCATACACTATCCCAGGATAAGTGTAAGATCAGAGAGGACACACAATGTTTCCAGACACTGCCATACACCTCCCCCCAATGGGAAAAGGAGGGAGTGACTGGCGCACAGACATTGTGGAGACAAGTAATTGGTTCCCCATTAATCACGCCATCCCTTCACATGGTTTAAGAATGGGTAAAGACACATTCACATATGAAGACAACGTTCCATTCTGTCCTCTTCCCTTTCTGATATTCTGCATAGCACCAGCGACATGTGAAAGACAAGCCTGACCTCTCCCCTTTCTGGGCCCCAAGTGACTGAGGCCCAGCTTAGGGAAAAGTGCAAATGCCAACACTAATCCAAAAGGATACATTCTAATGACTATCTCACATAAGCATATTATGCAAATAAAACATCTTAATTATCTGTTACCCAACTAATTCTGATTCATCTGCCACATGAACTGTCTTGAGTCCATAAGTATTCAAATCCTTTGTTATGGCAAGACTATGTTCAGGGGTAATAATGTGCTTAACTAGTCATAAGTTGCATGGACTCACTCTGTGTGCAATAAGTGATTTTTGAATGACTACATCCATCTCTACCCCACACATACAATTATCTGTAAGGTCCCTCAGTCGAGCAGTGAATTTCAAACACAGATTCAGCCATAAAGACAAGGGAGATTTTCGAATGCCTCGCAAAGAATGGTACCTATTGGTAGACGGGTACCCATTTTTTAAAAGCCGGCATTGAATATCCCTTTGAGCATGGTGAAGTCATTAATTACACTTTGGATGGTGTAACCCAGTCACTACAAAGATACAGGCGTCCTTCGTAACTCAGTTGTTGGAGAGGAAGGAAACCGCTCAGGGATTTCACCATGAGGCCAATGGTGACATTAAAACGGTTCGAGTTTATTGGTTGTGATAGAACTGAGGATGAATCAACAATATTGTAGTTACTCCACAACACTAACCTAATTGACAGAATGAAAAGGAAGCCTGTACAGAATAAAAAATATTCCAAAACATGCATCTAGTTTGCAACAAGGCACTAAAGGTAATACTGCAAAGAATTGCGGCAAAAAATGTACTTTTTACCCTGAATAGAAAGTGTTATTTTGGTGCAAATACTACACATTGAGTACCCCTCCATATTTTCAAGCATAATGGTGGCTGCATCATTTTATGGGTATGCTTGTAATCATTAAGGACTAGGGAGTTTTTCAGGATAAAGATACTGAATGGCCCAGGCAAAATCATAGAGAAACCTTGTTAAATCTGCTTTCAACCCGACACTGGGAGATTTAATTCACCTTTCAGCAGGACAATAACCGACAACACATGGCCAAATATACACTGGAGTTGCATACCAAGAAGACAGTGAATGTTCTTGAGTGGCAGAGTTAGTTTAGACTTGAATCTACTTAAATCTATGGCAAGGCATGAAAATGGTTGTCTAGCAATGATCAACAACCAATTTTACAGAGCTTGAAGAATTTTGATAAGAATAATGGGCAAATGCTTGCCAATCCAGGTGTGGAGAAAGCTCTTACAAACTTATCCAGAAAGACTCGCAGCTGTAATTGCTGCCAAATGTGCTTCTACAAAGTATTGCGTCAGGGGTGTGAGATTTCTGTATTTCACTTTCAATAAATTAGCAAACGTATAAAAAATTATCATAATTTACTGTCAACAACGTATGAGACATGCTTCAGCCCAGCTTGAAAAAAAAGGGGGGAATCGGGTGCTCGACTGAGGGACTTGCAAATCAGAGCCTTAAAGGCAATTCATCCCGAAAACGTAAGCCTATTTGCTGGTCCTGTCAATAAATATCGGATTTATGCAGCAACGGTGCTCCTTTTTCTTTATTCTCTCGGATAGTCACCAGGTGAAGTATTCTGGTGTAAGGAATGTTTTAGGTTTCATTGTCATTATGGGGTATTGTGTGTAGATGAGTGAGAAATTGTTTAATCAATTTTGAATTTGGGCTGTAATGTACAACGTGGAATAAGTCAAGGGGTATGCATACTTTCTGAAGGCACTGTGACGGTCATTGATATTCAAGTCATTTTGAATTCCAAACAACCCCAGAGAATATCAGAGCTTAGTCAAACTGCCTGCTTTGCACGCTGACCAAAGTGAGGTAGGCGGCCTGTTCCTGACCTTTCACAGCTGCGCGGTACCTTTCGCATTCAAATGATAAAGTAGCTTGTGGAATATTAGGCTTTATTAAGTGACAACTTAGATAACAATACCCTAACAAATTACATATGTGCTGTTGGTATTGGGGTTTTACCTGGAATACTACAAGTAGGCTGCCGGAAACGACTAGCTGTAGGCTACCTGCTGAATGGGGCTTTCAATCACTTTGCGAGGTGTACTGCATGGCCAAAGCGGGAGAAAATAAGCTCATCAAAGTGGTCAAAACCATTTAGATTTTGAGATGGGGATGAATGCCGAAGTTGTGCTATATATAGAGTGTACAAAATATGATTAACATGTGACTTCAAAGGATCATATCGTTCAACTGGTCAGTCTCATGGAAAGAGCATGTTTTTGTGAACTATAAATATTGGTACATTAGCAGTTTAAACACTTAATCTGCAAAAATGATGAGTTAACTAATGGTTGGTGTTTTCAGAACCAAAGTGGGGGGGGGGGGGCAAAAACAAATGTTAGTGCATCTACTTGTTCTCTAATCAATCCGAATCGCACCAACTCGTTTCAAACTAAAACGTATCGGAGCCCATGTATCTAGATGGGTATCGAATTGTCTTGAAAGGGAAATGTGTACATCCCTAGTAATACTCAGACAAGCTGTGATTTGTCACAGTAGAAATTGCAGGAGAGAAACTCATTTGAGTAGCCAGTTGGGCTGTTCCATAAAGCCCACTTGTCACCCAGGGTTTGAGTCATCAGCAGGTCCTCAGCAGGAAGCATGACTAAGTTCTGATTTCTCTCTTGGTTCTCTCGCCCTTGGAGTGCGATGAGCCATCTTCCTTCAGATGAAACGCATAGGAGCAGGTGTGCTGTTTAAAAAATAATACAACTACCAGTCCATTTGAAATGACATCACATGGTACTTGACATCATTAAATCCAGACAACAATACAAGCAACACCTGCCACCTGTTTTGTGTCTATGCCTAAAGATCACATAGAACTAGTTTTGCCACTCGGGTCAGTAAATCTGTGGTAAGAATATGGAAATGCTGTGTGTGTGCCCTGAAATGCCTGAATACTGAGCTCAGAGAAATGTTGTACACTAGTCTGTTATTTGTCTTAGACCCCTCTGTGTGTTACTCTCTCAGGGTAAGGTGATGGCGTCCATGTTCTACGAGGTCAGCACGCGCACCAGCAGCTCGTTTGCGGCGGCCATGCAGCGTCTGGGCGGCTCTGTGGTCCATTTCTGCGAGGCCACCTCCTCGTCGCAGAAGGGTGAATCTCTAGCCGACTCGGTCCAGACCATGAGCTGCTATGCCGACGTCCTGGTACTCCGACACCCCATGCCAGGGGCTGTAGAGGTGAGCAGCGTTGTCGATTCGCCATGTTACAACTTCACTTAAACTTGCCCTGTCATGTTCATTAGGCAAGATGTTCTGAGAACACTTTGAAACAACAGAGGTGGTACCACCTAAACACTGACCATATCTATTGTATCAGTTATTGAGTGAGAAGCTGCACTTTCTGTATCTGACATGTTTATCTCCACCTGTAGTCTGCAGCGAGGCATTGTCGGAAGCCAGTGATCAACGCTGGGGACGGGGTCGGGGAGCACCCCACTCAGGCCCTGCTGGATGTGTTTACCATCAGAGAGGAGCTGGGCACGGTCAATGGCATGACGGTGAGACGAGCCCTCAAACCTCTGCTTTTTATGTTCTGGCAGTGTTTTTATATGAAACTGAACTGTAAGATCTGGAACCTGACTGGGTACTTTAATTTCTAATCAGCCGCTCCTTGGTGACTGCACCCCTACCTGGTAAGTTAACATAGCCAATGCCCTGACTGGTCTCTGTCTCTGTAGATCACCATGGTAGGAGACCTGAAGCACGGACGCACTGTGCATTCCCTGGCCAGGCTGCTCACCCAGTACAGGATCACTCTGCGCTACGTCGCCCCAAAGAACCTGCACATGCCCTCCGAGATCATAGACTTTGTGGCCTCCAAAGGCATCAAGCAGGTGGGTGGATCACGAGGGCCATTTTGGGGTAGAACAGATGTCTCTGAATCAAAAATGTCAATAGCACGGACTTCTAGTATGTAGGTGTCCTTTTCGCATGGTATGCACTACATAAAGCACTAAACTATGTCCTTGTGGCTGTGCAGGAAGAGTTTGAGAGCATCGAGGAGGCACTGCCTGACACTGACGTGCTCTACATTACCAGGATCCAGAAGGAGAGGTTTTCCTCAGAGGAAGAGTACAAAGCGGTAAGGATGGGGTATCACTAACCTGTGAAGCTGGCCTTAGTGTTTGATCAGTGCTAAAGGACATGTGTTTTCATCCAGTGCTTCGGTCAGTTCATCCTTACCCCACACATCATGACTGGAGCCAAGAGGAAGATGGTGGTGATGCATCCTCTACCGAGAGTCAATGAGATCAGGTACGGATGTTCCCCTAGATTACAATGCATCTCTTCATTGTATCTCCTTTTGAATCACTAATGATTGCAAAATCTAGTTAATGAATTAAGTGGGATGATTTAGTGTCACGTTTACTTTCTCTCTTGCAGTGCGGAAGTGGACACAGATCCTCGTGCTGCCTACTTCCGGCAGGCTGAGAACGGCATGTACATCCGCATGGCCCTCCTGGCCACAGTGATGGGTAGATGAGAGGTGTGTGTGTGTATATAGTGGACACGCCACTGTTAGGACCGCAAAACCAACCGGGACCAATTGAGAAATCGATAATAATCAAATTGCTCTTAGTCACGTTTGGTGTGTACTCCTGAACCCTGTTTTTTCACCACCTCCCAGATTGAATTAGTATTGTCTGTTAACAACAATGACTGTTTTGACAGTTACATGTATTGTTTCATCATTCTGAGTACAATTTGAGAAACATGTTTCATAGAACCAATATCAATATGTAGTTTATAGAATAGTTTATTTCTGTGGTTTTATTGTATGGGGAAAAGGAATACAGACTGCTCATCAGAAGGTGGAACCATTGCAGAACATCCTTTTTATGCAGGATAATTGTTATGCTGATTGTACTTTATAAATAATATAATAAAATGTCAACACTTTCAAGGGTTTTGTACATGAGTTTATTCCATTATGAAAATGAAGCTATTCTCATGTGAATGTGGTTCTACCTAGGACTTCTACCCAGTTGTCTTCAAACACTAGATGCCAGCACAATAGTGGTGGTCCAACATGAGACCGACCAACAAACCAGGCTCAATCATCGTTGGTTACATTTTTATAGTTTTCATAGAACAGTAGGTAGAAAAAAACTATTTTTACCTGAATTTCACAAGCGCCAAATTTGTGTAAGGATATGACGAAGCTGTTTCATTCCTCCTGAGACGAGGGCTTCAACCAATCAGACGTCCCTTGTCTACTGTGGCTAATGGTACTGAAACGATAGTAGCTAGCATTTTTAGGAGGGGCGGATACATTGACACATTGTCTGGCAATCTTGACATACAAAGTGGATGCCTCTATGCCACAGCGAAATATACCTCTTCCAATTTGCACAAGGTAAGATACGTCGTAAAGTCGCCCTGACCTGAGCCACGGGAGCTGATTTTTCAAGCTACACTAGTCGGTTTTGGCTAGCTACTGAGCCAGCGAGCAAGTGTGGGGTCTGGTCGCGAGGACAGTCCAGAATCTCATTGACATTGTGTAACGTTAGCCTAACGCAACGAACTACTCTGGCATGCGGTTTCAGATTGATATTGGGTTGGTTAAATACATTGTTTGGACGCACGCTTGTTTCAGGGAACATTATTAGAGTGAAAATCCATGGATAACTAATTCTGACTATCAGCGTAGCTAGTTAGCTAAATTAGCGTTCGTGACAGTCAGTTGAGCAGCCCGTCGACTTTTGCAGTTGAAACACATTTTGAAGTATCAGTTGATATCCACCAGCTTCTCATTACTAACCAATAATCTTACAATAAGCGTTCATATTTTTAGATGGTTGGCTAAAAGCGGTACAGCGGTACAATTGCCGCTCCCCAAATGTTATTGACAACATTGATTGACAGCTAGTTTAGTTAGTAAAACATTTTGGCCAGTGCCTGGGTTATTTTAAAAACTAGCTAGCTAATTCACATCGGCATAACTCGCGCAAACGCCACATAGCTAGGTGCAAAGATAATTGCAATGTCGTTACTAGTTAACGTTACTGTAGCTTGCTACCTAGCACTGCAGATGTAGCTAGTTAGCCAACGTTAGATTCTTCTTGCATGGGGAAAAGACGATGTAAAAATGGAAAGTAATTATCCATGTGGAGATTAACAAGGGATTATGGTTGTGCAATGACCATGGAATGGACAATATAACGTTATAAAGACAAGGACACAGCAGTGGTTACAAGACACCCAACCGACTATAAAAACCCTACCTTCCTTACTATATAAGAACGAAACAATTATGATTGCATGGATTATTCTATCGCAATCGCTAATCTGTAGCTACAGCTATCGGGTTTCATTTTGTGTGAGCTAGCTATTGCATAATGTTTTGTCTCTTATTTTGATCACACCCTTGCCAGCCCTCACTGCCATGTGTGTCATAGCAACACGTAGATACTGTGTGTTTCTCCAATCTCCTGTCACAGAATAGATGGCTCAAACGGTTCTTGTTTTGCCTTTTGTCAACATAACTAGTATAGGTTGGTAATGGTTAATGTAGTTATTTTACCACCATGATGTCAATCTTTCAAATGCATTTTGGCCCAGCTGTTGTGAGGTCAAATGTGAGGTGTCATAGCAAAATCCTGGTGTGTTATTTTACAGATTAGTCATGGATTATGTCAATTTTGCATCAAGTATTTGTAGCAGCCAGCAATTACACAAATCCCCACAGGGCTCGACATTAAAGCTGGTCCTCTTGTCCATCCGACAAGAATATAGATTAAAATTGTTCAATTGGACAAGTAAAAAATAATCACACATTACAATATCAAAGAATTACACCGATCAGAGGGCAACATTAGAATAATATGAATCTATTTTTCATGTACATAAATACAAACGGTGTAGGTGATAGCCTATGCATATTGGCTACAGCCTCATGTCCAAACCAATGCTGACATGAAGCGCCAGAAAATGTAGCCAAACTTTAATGAGACTTTTAATGATATATATAGAGGCGAAATGCCAGTAAACGCACCGCACATCACCCACTTTGAATTTGAGCAGAGGCGGTCAGCATTTTAAAACTATTTAACCACAAACCTAATTGTTTAAAACCTATACTTTTTTTGTTTTCTAAAGCATGTCTTACCTTGTTTCAAAGTAGCCTAGCCAAATATGTCCATAGAAATGTTGAGGGAATTATTTTATAAATACTTAATATGCCATTGAAACTAGCATATTTCTCATGTTCTGTTGGTTTTTAAATCAACGTTATTTTATTGTCCAGCAGCCAAATACATAATCCTAGTCTATCAGTAAACCATGCTAGTTGATGCATCTTTAGATTTCCCATTCTTAATTTCAAATGTATATTTTCATCTCCGTCACTAGCCCAAAGGTCGTCAGATGGCGATATTGAGAGTTCATTTTACCGTCCAAACGCATTGTACTGTGTGCAACCTTCAATACACTTGTATCCCCCGTGGACTGTTTTGTGCCTAAAACATACTAATTTCAGGCTGCAAAGGTTTCGATTTCCTCAACTTTATTTAAAAAAAGATGTGCGCTTTTGAGTGATGTTTCCCCTAATAGAATTTGGAACGTTCGACAATAGCCAGGAACCGTGTGCGCATTGTTGAACATATAATATGTAGAAATACAACTTTATCAACATTTTATGATATACGTTCTGATCTGTTGCATCAGCCTCATTGCTTTTTTGAATGTGTTTATGTGCGGTGGTTGTATGAATTTTGGATCTGTCGTCCCGGAGTCTGTTTTGAATGCTAGACATACAAAATTACAAACGTATTTAGTTGTAATATTGAAAGGGTGGCCAACCATCCTCCAGGAGAGCAGTGAATATTTTAATACCGGTTTGAATATGCAAAGAAGCCAATAGGAAGAGTGTAGCCTACATTTTTGTATTTTTCGCAATAGTAAAATAAGTGGTTCCTTGCACCATACAATTATATAATTTTTTGTGGACAATTGGGAGAAAAAAAAGATCTGTTTTACAAGTCCAAAGGACAAGTGGCAAAAAAAGTTAGTCAAGCCCAGTTCCAGTTTTTGGGTCAGTTAGGCCTAGTTTATACTCTGGTTATGAGCAGAGGTGCAGGTTAGATGTTGAAATGCCAGTCTGTCCTACTACTTGTCTTGGTCATTGAGTTGTCCTTACCCCCCACTGAAGCATGTTTAACATTGTAGCAATGTTTTATGCCTAGAGACTTGTATTTTATTTGATATATCTCAGGTTTCAACCTTAAATCAGAGGTTGCTGTTGTTAAAGTTTATGGTGGCAAATAAAATCAGATATGATCATTTTCCATTGACAAGGTACGGAAGTAGTTGTTTTTAAATGTCCTGAAGCAGCTCTCATCCCTGGGATGTTTATGAAAGTTCTGTAAGAACAACATCCGGCTCTTGAATCACTTGAAAAGGCAACAAAAAAATAGCCTTCTGCGAGAAACAAGAGGATTGCGAAAGAATGCAAAAGACCCTTGATTAAGCCCAGCACTGACAGTAGGCTGCTTGAGTGCTGCTGCCTCTCTGTGTTTTCTCTTTCACATTAAGATAATTTGGCTGTCACATGATCACAGTGGCTGTTCTTCAAATTTGTTTGATCTTTCCATCTCTGACTTGTTGATATATTTAGCAAGTAGGGCCAATTTAAATAGTTACTTAGGCCTAGATAAAGCACTCTTCTTCCATTAATCCAGTCTTTGTCCTTATTTAGGCATTATGCCAATGGGATTTTTGCATATTAGTTTGAGAAAGTTCCACATCAGGAGTGACATGTCAGCTGTCATGAACCCTGATGACATGTTGAGTATGAAGACCAAGTCACGCACCAGGCCTTGCCTGTGTATCGTCTTAGCCAGGGGTTCCCTTGGCTCAGTCTCATCTAGGTAAGAGAAGAGATGGTGTAGCCAGGCCAGGGACTAGCCGACTAGGTAAAGCTTGTCAGAGCCTGTGTGATGGACTAGCCTATTAGGTAGTGCTTGTCAGAGCCAGTGTACAGACCGTTTCACACCCAAGCTAGAAGTGCTCCCGGGCTGCAGTCTTTTCCGGGGTGTCAAGTGGTGGCTTTGACAGGCGCTGGGCCATGTCTACTCTCGCTAACCCACAGAAGCCTCTTGCGGTATACCGTTTTATTTGGAAAAGCCACAGGATAGTTACTGTCAAAACTATTTATTTGAAGTTTTTCACTTAATTTAAATATTTGTAGCTACTTTTAAGTTATTACCCGCAGTCAACTTGTACAATACCTTAGGAGATAAAGCAGATTGCTTTCTTTATTTCACCTGTCACATTATTTTTATTTATGAAGCTTACCATAGTTCTCCAGAACAGTTGAGCCAGTCACGTGTTTGTAAACAGCACAACAGGAGAAAGCGAGCTGGTGATTCCATAGCGTTCTAGATCTATTGATGAGTTTCTGTTTTGCGGCGCAAAAGGTGATGAAGTTACACTTGTATGCAATTCACGAGTAAATGTTTGCCATCATAAAATGGCTTTCTGCCAGAAGTCAAAGAACTCTGGATGAGTTATCTGTACAACTGCTTTTTTCCCCTGTGCTTCCTACTAGTGTTTTTTTCTTTCTCCTTCTTTCTTCTCCTATCTGCTCCATGTACACATGCTGCTCTTCCTTCCATTCCAGTTACTAGCGATGCTTGTATAACTTTGAGTTTGATTTGCTTATCTTTGCAATTCGTTTTTTCTCTTTTTTTCTTGTTAGCTTTTAGCTAACAGCGTCTGATTTCACTTCGTTTTTGCTAATTCTGTTAGCATTCTGGTAATAGAGGCCCAATGGGCTTTTTATGCGTTTTTAGTGCCCCCTTGTGTGCTATGCCGGTAATACAGTAAATCCCGGTACGAGAGAAGACCATATGGAAATCTCGATACCATCCAAACCTACCTGGATACACACATTTTACTCTGTGTCACAATGTTTGACGTGTGCCGGTGTGGAACACACAGGGAAAAATACTTGGCCTTACTTGCTGGCCTACATTTTATAACCCAGAAACGGTGTAATGACCATAACTGAAGCATAATCATAACAAACACACATCATGTCACATTCTCTTCCAGGAATCAAGGGATCTGTGTGTTATTGAAAGGGTGCCTTCAGTTTTCTCCCCTAGGACAGTGGTTCCCAAACTGAGGCCCTTGTCATTATTATTATTATTTTTTTTTTTTTTAAGGAACTCAATCCGGCTTTAAACTTACTCTTGAAAGTCGTAATAGTAGAAGGCACAAGGTGCAATTCCTCTTGTCATGTTAGCCATTGTATACCTTATGTCAGAAATATCCAGATCAACTAGTCCATTTTTTTATTTGTCACTTTAATATCACATGAATACACATTAGACATGGCAAAATGTATAGAATTGCAAGAAAATTTGCTTTAAACTGCAACATTTTCATTGCACCCCATGACAAAATGTGTGGAATTGCAGGAAATTAGCTTTAAACCTGTGAAACTCTCTCCACCAATAAGAGGGGTGAGAACAGTTTGTGTCATGAATAGTGCTTGTACCAATAGAAATAGACGTGGCGCGTTCGCAGGGTGGTGTTCCCCAATGCTGGAAGTGTGGCCCGAGTGGAAAAAGTTTGGGAACACCTGCCCTAAGAGATATTAATGGATTTTTTCTGCTCTCTCAGCCCACTGTGCTTACGCAGTGTCCCTGGGCTGGGCCCCTCACAGGTTTCTGGGCCAATGGGAGAGGCTTGGCACAACTCTAAGACACTGTGCGTTGATGAGAAAACACTGTCAGCAAGAAGGTGAAGTGATCAGAGTACAAGCTTGGTCAACAAATCAATCGTCACTGTCACTGACAAGGCAGAGATAATGGGTCTGATAATGAATGCCCCATGCTCTGGCATTGTGTAATGAAACAAAGGAGATGACAGTATGCCACTTCAGAAAGTTATTTATCTTACTGCAATGCACAGGAAACAATCAGCTTAGGCCTAGGTAGGTCCTATCTAAAATGCCGGATGCCTTGTTTTGCTGTCTCTCTTTACCCCATTTAGCCCTGTAATTGTTAAGTCCCTTTTCTCTACAGACTATTCACAAGTTATTTTATTTTAACTGATTAGAATTGAGGCTGGGCCTGAGCCAGTGGAACATTGGAACTGGGGCTTTAGTGAATGGCCGACAGACAGGCCGGATAGCAGAGGTAATTCATGGTGGAACACAAGCTTTGCTGGCTAAATGTTTCTGCTTGTCCAAGCTTTGGAAGTGTGTGAGTAAAGTTTGGTGGTTGTTAAGCAGATATAAATCCTTGACTTGGAGACTGACCAGTTCCAATGTAAGACAAAGTTAATTACAGAGACCACCTCTTCAGTGTTGGGACAACACCAGCCTGAAGGGAATCAACGGGAAATGGGCAGGTAGTGTAGTTTACTGCTAGTCTGCTACTGCTTGTAGCCTTTTGCCACCATTTACTGTTCCCCCTTGCAACAACCTGTAGACTACAGGTTCCTTACCAGCCAAGCCTCCTAAGCCTGTCTCTGTGCGGTGCTGGCTGTTCAGGCCCGTCTCGCCGGGCCAGTCTAGGATTGCCCTGTGTTGACTTGTGTGAGTAATCTGTGCGAGATCAGCAAAATGTAATCGCCTTTAGCTCTGGCCTGCCCAGGGCATTACTAGTCACCAGTAGTCACAGTGTGCGTGGCTGAGTGTGATGTGGTGTGTGTGTGTGTGTGCCACAGCAGGGCTATTGTCCTGTTCAGCAGAATGTGGGGCTGTGTGGAGCGTTAGAGTCTCACTGCTGGCCTTCTGCTTTGTTTTAATCACAGGGATTTCAGATGGAGGCTCCACAGTTGTGATGCATTATTCATGTTTAACACATGCTACTTCACTACACACAGTCTTGGAGCTTAATCCAAAATGAATCTGCGCAGCGCTAAGTGTATTGTGGTTTAAAAGGATCTGTAAGGGTTGTGTATAGGCCCAGTTCTTACATATCTGTGCAGAAATTGTTAAAACATAAACCCAGCCAGTGCTGAATGCTATATCCTTGTGTTTTGCTGGTTCATACTTTTTTTTAGTATCCTTGTATTGACATTGGGTTTATGAGATGGGATATTCTAGGCAGAGCTGTTCCAGTTCCCTATGGTGTTCTAGGCTAAGCAATGTGACAACATCTGTGTCTGTCTACCAGGCTATAATACTGTGATAATTATGGCTACAGACAGTACACACACACATGTAGTTACTCCTTGGACAAATAATGTCAAGATTTAAGAACAGGTCAGGTAAATACTGCATGGTGTATGTCTCTGTTGCTACAGTGACAACCAACTTAGTTCCACACTTTGTGTGTGTGTGTGAGTTAGTGCTAACCTCCTGTGTGACTGTGTATCTTGGCAGACTTCAGCCATGGCCACGACAGGCACAGGCGCAACTGAGCCAAACCGGCCAGGCCCCCAGAGGAAGATGTCCACCACAGGGGAGAGCTTGTACAAGGTGCTCGGCCTGGAGAAAGGATCTTCCGCTGAGGACGTCAAGAGAGCCTACAGGTAACACTCAGCTTGTCTCTGGTCGTTATAGCCACATAACCTGTAAGCCTGTTTCTCCATTTCCCCGGAGCAAGTTAATGATCAGCTTTATTCAGGAGTTGGTCCATCAGACACAGAACAATTACTTTTAATGAGGTATAAGCTCTTTATAGGATTCAGAGTTTTGTGATATTTGTATGTGGTGGTGTGGAGTGAGATTAATTTATTCATCCATCCATTTGTTAATTCATCCTTCTATTTACAGGAAACTAGCATTGAAGTACCACCCAGACAAGAACCCAGACAACCCGGAGGCTGCAGATAAGTTTAAAGAGATCAACAACGCCAACTCCATCCTGAACGATGACGGCAAGAGGAGGATCTACGACGAGTACGGCTCCATGGGCCTCTATGTGTCCGAGCAGTTTGGAGAGGAGAGCGTCAAATACTACTTCCTCATGTCCAAGTGGTGGTTTAAGGTGAGAGAGAGAGTACCTCATAACCCCCCAAACCACCTTTAGTCTAACAGGGTAATATATTAGGTTATCCGGGGTGTAGTCAGTAATGCTGTAACCTTCGACAGTGGGGGTGAGTAGCCCCACTCTCCCAGCTGACTGTCTCAGTGATGACATACTGACTGGACTTCTTTCACAGCCACATCACTCACACACTCATCACACTAAGAGGTGCTGGGATTTTATTAGACATTGTTATGGATATAATTCACTGTCAAGTACTGTCTTCTCCGTGCATTAGACACCCTACTGTAATCCCTGTTGGGAGTACATTGACAGTATATAATTATTTGTGTATAATTGCTTTAACAAGTCTCATAGTTACCTCCCTCTGAACCTGTCAGTGTACTGTGTTTTTCTGTTTCAGACAGACAGATGGCTCCAGGTGCAAAGCAGTCTTTATTTAGAATTGTGTTCTGGGTAGTTGTGCTCAGTAACTCTGAGATGTGTGGCCTTTGATGCTGAGTAGAGTAAGTAGAGAGGTCTAGATGCAGTGATGAAGATCCACTGACTGTCTCACAAACCTCACTCTGCTTTCACCTACAAAGAAAACTACAACGCAAAGGAACATTTCAGGGAGAAACAAAACCGCTCCACTTATGTATACCCTAGAAATGCTCGGTACAATAGGATTATTGAGAGCATCCACATGTATTACACTGTCTCTGCTGTTAATATCCCCTAGCTTCTTTCACTGGATCACCCTGTAGATCTGAGGCTAGACATAAGTTCTCCTGCGAGCAGGAAGACAGCGGGTGACTGTCCCGGCTGGGTATATGTGATCGGGAGAAGCTCCATACTGATAATGCTGTGTGTTTGTGTTATGCCCTTGTGCTGCAGACCATGGCCGTGTGCTGCACCGTCTTCTCCTGCTGCTGCTGCTGTTGCTGCTGCTGTTTCTGCTGCGGGAAGTGCAAGCCGCCGGAGGAGGATGATCACTACCAGTACGTGGACCCAGAGGACTTGGAGGCCCAGATCAAAGCTGAGACGGACAGAGGTGAGACCACGCTGGGAGGGGACCGGGGAGTTTTTAAATGGGGGGGTGGTAGGATGTTTGGTGCGCTAGTAAGTAGGCTGGGGACTGTTTGGAATTGGGTAATAAACTAAGTATGCTAGTGCACATAGCCATTTTTCTATTGTATAGTATATACTATTATAGGTGGGATAGAGCTCATGAGGAGGGTAACAGGATAAATACCTGGCGTCCCTACACACTACCTCAGCGACAGGCCGCCCCGCAGATGTTGGTTTTTCAGCCTGACTTAACGCTGTCACTTCCTTTCAGAGGAGGAAAGAAGAGGGAGGAGAGGCAGGGAAACAGCAGAGCACAGTTGGGGCCAGAGCAGCCAAACAGGGATGGGTATGAGGGAATGGAGGAGGGGGGGGGGCACCAGTGACTAGGCCAGCTAGGCAGGACTCTGGGTCTACAGAACCTGGTCCTGCCCAGGAGGTAGAGGCTGCAGGCTAGCCCTTAGATTACCTTGATGTGCAGGTATTTATAGCTTACTCATACTCTGAATGAGAGACTGCTGGTTCATATCATGTTGTTGTTTGGTATTTTTGGATGTGTAAAAGCTATGGATGTAGTGTCAGAACAGTGTGCAATAACATGTCAGCATTAACAGGTAGAGATGTCAACAGTGTTTATTTTCTTCTAACATTTCAAGCCCAACAAGAAGCTCTTTGTTTCACCCTCTCCCATCAGTGGTCCCCAGTACAGGTCAGAAAAGGGACAGGGGCTGGGACAGGAGCGAGATGAGGAAGATGCATGTAATCCTGTCAGATCTCAGAGGATTCTCTCAACCTCTTGTGTCATGTCCTTAACTGGTTGGTCTGAGGACAGGACTCTCAGCTCCTTCACTCATGTTGCCTCTTTACACAGCATTTCACTCAATAGAAAACAGTCCCAAGGACTAGACTCCTAATTGCGTTGTTTTCTGTTCTGAGGAGTGATCAGTGACCATGGTGACCCCATAGTCACGACCCTTAGCCCAAGTGACTGTCACACCATTTGGACTTTCAGTATAAGGCGTTATAGGCAAAATGACGATGCAATTTGTTTTGGTATTGGTTTCAGAGATATTCACAACATGTTCAGGCGAATACCTAGATGATATGAATAATCTCCTCACCGTATCACACAAAAACAGGAACTGCAAACCAAACATGACAAGCTAACAGCACGAGGGCAGTATGGGTGTGGGGATAACATATCAGTATACTCTGGCCCAATGAGCAGGCCTGGTTTATCTCATTCTGACAGACAGGTGTTTCTGTACGTTTGTGTTTTGATCCACCAGGTGACACGGTAATCATTGTGCAGCCCATACCTGTACCTATAGCTGTATCGAGTCCTGGGGCTGAAAGCATCAGCCTAGGCCCTGCCATCAGTCTAGGCCCTGCCATCAGCCTAGGCCCTCCCAACTGCCTAGACCCTGCCAACAGCCTAGACCCTGCCAATCCAGTGGTTGACTACCCGACCAGGCCAGTGGCTGCTGAGAACCCAGGCGAAACGTTGCCGGAGTCTAAATGACTCGTAAGCCCCCCGTCTCCCTGATGTACTTGCTGTACTCAACCCAGCTGCATCGTGTTCATCCGTCCCGCTTCCTGTGCACGTTGCCACGCCCCAGACCAACCCGTTTCACCAGACTGTGTTTGCTCATAGTGACACATGGTGCCTTTGTACTATGTTCAGCTGTTTTTTCGACTGACTCACTAACCATCCATTCTGTTTGCCTGTCAGTGTTGAGTTGCATGATGTCATGGCTGTTGCTTCAGAATGTTTTGAGCATGGCTGCATGTATGAGCTTGCCTTGTGTGTATATAATGTAGTGGACCTAATTTTGCTACAGATGGAGCAACTCGATAACAATAATTTCAGTTAATTGATCACTAAGCATTTTGTCAGTGTTTGGTCCATCGTGAATGTATCTGTAGTTACTATTTGCTGCCTTGATGATAAAGTGGATGTAATCTCTTTGTTAATTAGCCTAATATATGCCCAGTATACCATTACTTTACCAGTAAGACCACAGAGATGCTTATGCCGGGTGTACACTACGACTTTCAAAATCCTAACATCGCTGAGCCTGTCATGTTAAACAAACGTCTTTCCTGTAGTTTCTTGTCTTGCCAACATGGTGGTGCGCACAATAAACCATCTGGTGCAGACAAGGGGGTCACACACTACAAGAAGCTTCACTTCGTCGTGAGGATTCTCCATACCACCACGTAGTCTCGCGAAAACAATGATGTGATTAGATTGTTAATGTAGCTAGAACGAGCTGTGGCTCAAAGCAGTCTCATAAATGTTTTCTGTCAGACATTGACGCATGACAAACAGAGTTGAAATTTCTATTGCTTGTGAACTTCAGAGCTGAAACGAGTTGACGCTTTGGTTTATTAAGGCAAGTACAAACGCATCCTAGTAGTCATGGCTCCTGCTCGAAAGAGTCTACAACTTCTGGGTGACGCGAAACAATGTCATCATCTCACTGGTTTCTTTGGCGAGCGCTCATTGGCTTTTGCTGATCACCGGTCTCAAAACTTGTCGTTGCACATTTCACACTACAAAAGCATTGCAGATTTTGTGCCAGAATTCAACATGTTTGAAAATATTGAGATGTCTGGGGCTGCTCCAAGACGAGATCGGTAGCCCTCAGATTGCATCTCTGACCCGCTCACATTAAACGAGCGTCGGTGACAGCCGCGTGCCCCGAGTAGGCAACAATGAGGATTTTGTCTCCAATCTCAAAAATGCATCTGGAACAGCTAAATCGGTGCCCGACTTGTGTAGTGTACTACCGGCTTTAGGCGTTTTAATTGGACGTAACAAGTGAACTTCACAAGACAAAACAGGGCCCCACAGCAGCCAAGTACTCACTCAACCCACAAGACATTAGATGCCTTCAATAAACAGTAGCCGTCTATTCATATTCCGTCTATTCATATTAAAAACATCAATATAATGTCAGGCTGGTTTGTTGAAAACCTAGCCTGTGGATATGTGCTAAAAGCACAGTCCATTTGTCATGCTAACACAACCCTTTGACCCCCCTGGGGCCTTTTGTAGAGGTACATTACCTTTAGAAAGTACTTATACCCCTTGACTTTTTCCCCAAAAAATTGTGTTTACAGCCTGAATTTAAAATTGATTCATTTGAGATTGTGTCACTGATCTAGACACAATACCCCATAATGTCAGTGGAATTTAGTTTTTTACAAAATAATGAAAAACTGAAATGTGTAGAGTAAATCAGTATTCAACCCCTTTTATGGCAAGCCTAAATAAGTACAGGAGTAAAACATGTGCTTAAGTCACAAAATAAGTTGCATGGACTCTGTGTGCAATAAGTGTTTAACATAATTTTATGACTACCCCATCTCTGTACCACACACATACAATTATCTGTAAGGTCCCTCAGTCGAGAAGTACATTTCAAGCACAATTTCAACCACAAAGATCAGGGAGGGTTTCCAAAGCCTTTCAAAGGAGGGCACCTATTGGGAGATGGGTAAAAAAAATAAAAAGCAGACCCTGAATATCCCTTTGAGCATAGTGAAGTTATCAGTTATGCTTTGGATGGTGTATCAATACACCCAGTCACTACAAAGATACAGATGTATTTCCTAACTCAGTTGCCAGAGAGGAAGGAAACTGCTCAGGGATTTCACCATGCGGCAAATAGTGATTTTAAAATAGTTAATGGCTGTGATAGGAGAAAACTGAGGATGGATCAACAACATTGTAGTTACTCCACAATACTAACCTAAATGACAGAGTGAAAGGAATGAAGCCTGTGCAAAATCAAACATGTTCCAGAACATGCATCCAGTTTGAAAGAAGCATTAGAAACTTAGAGTAAGTGTTTTCCATGAAAGACAGAGCATCATAGTCAGATCCTACATAGTCTGGAATATACTAATTCTCCAATATAGTCTGGAATATTCCAATGATATACACAGTATTAGGATGTCTTTTGAAAGTTTGTTCGTGGGGACATGTTCTAATGTCACCTGTGACAGTGGTAGGGACAGGTGTGTGTGTGTGGTGTGCAGTGGGAGACCAATACCCCTAAGACGAGCCACTGCTGTCCTGTCACATCCGGCCATATGTGTTTGTCATCTCACCTCATACCTACTTCCTCAGCACCATCCTCTCTGTTGGTGCTCTGTTTGTTCAACACCATGATGCCTGTTGACATGTCAGTCTATGATTCTCTCTTTAGCATTACCAAAGTGATAGCTGGAAGCTTCAAGAGACTATGGCTATATAATGATGTTGAGATAATCCTATATTATTACTATCATTATATTGTAATCTGATATAGTAGGGGTAGTAGCCTAACTAATAGTACAAGTGCTTTCTAAGCAGTGCTCTGTGCTCTTCCTCTATGCTGCATATGGATGATGTCCCCTATAAGGAAAGTGACAGTGTGGATGAGCATCGCCAGGGGAGGGCAGGTAGGTTCATGGTACACACTTGGTCATGTTCAGTAGGGTACACTGTAGCAAAACATTTTGCAACGGAAAACAAAAATCTGTATCCTTACTGGACACGCTCAGGTAGCACATCCTTGTTTCAAAACGTTTTCCACCTACTGAACATGACCCTCGTGGAGCTTTCAATATTTCAGGACCGGTTACACCTGAGAACAGTTAAGCAAGGGCCCAACTTTAGGTCATGCCTCCTGCTAATACATTCCCATGTGAATTGCTTCTAGTTGAGACAACAGGCTATTACTTGCTGGAATTTTTTGATAACAGGATTTATTGCAACAAAGCTAGATGAGAGTTGGAAGCTTCCTGTCAACAGGGTTTACAGAGATGTTGTGTAGACTGTCATGCTTCCAGCTTGTAAATACCCTGTGTGTACCTGGTAGCCAGACTTAGCACTTGTAGCCTCAGACTGGCTGCTTTAAATTTTTTGTTTTTTTTACTGTAGTTACAGGCTTTTGGCTTGTACTGTGTTCATGAACCTCAACCTGGACAGATGTTCCTATTGGGATGTTTCCGCATTGTCTTCCTCATTGGCATCAGGTCATCATTAGTCTATATCTACAGAACCCTGATATGTTATCTGATGTTTACAAAGTCATTGCCATTGATGTGTGAAATGCATTGGGATCATTGTTACCTGTCTGTACATGCCTGTTAGTTCTTCATTTGACTTCAGAATTTGACCGTTAGTATCATACAAACCATAGAGAATGCAGAAGCTACATTTATTCATAGAGCACATAGCCTATATGTAGCCTAGTCCTTTACCTACTCGTTATGGCATGGGACACTTGGCTAACTTTTCTCTATTGAGGGTTATTATTTTCCCCAGTGAGTCTGACACAGTTCAATGTCTTCCTGCAGGTCCTCGTGCCCCTATTGTGATCCAGCCACATTCCATCTCCATCGAGGTTCCAGAGACCTCCCAGCCTGCAGCCAGCCAGCCCACGTCCAAGCCCCAGCAGTGACCCTTCCCTCCCAGCCCCATCTACCCGCTGGAGCCCTCCCCTACGGTGGGAACGGCCAGGCCCCTGAGGTCCCCACACTGGAGCCCCCAGCAGCCAGCCAGGCCAACCGTCACTAGTGCCAGTCAACCAGCCAGCCAGTCAACCCCCCCATACTGTGGTACAGATCTAACTTAATGGACACGAGCGGCAGGCTGCCAAGAGACCAGGACTCCTTATGACATGATATATGTGTCTATCTATCCACCAAACTGAGGATTGGAACACTCTATCCCTCCGTTTCTATCCTCCCTCATCTATCCCCCCCTTTCTCTCTCTTGTCTCTGTTAGAACGCTGTGGGATTGGAGACTCTCTTTTTAAGTTCAGTCTGAGTTTTAAATGGCCTGAGCCAAACATTCCACCTCCCCAGAGACTAAAGCATGGATCAGAGGAAGTAAAGGCTCCCAAACAGATTGCATGTGCTTCATTTGAACTGCATGCCCCTATTGTACAGCACTGGCAAATACATACCCCATACATCCACACCCCTGTACTACAGCCACCACCCCACCACTGCCAGCAATACCGCCAGCTGCAGGTGCTCCTACAGTATGCCACACAACCAGGGGTCTCCCCTCCACCGCCACCTGAAAGAGACCCAAGAGTGGGGCTGGATACAGTAGACATTCAAGAACAGTGAAAATGTCGGGTGGATAAAACAAGAAAAATTTGTTGATTGCTTAATTTAATTGCTAACTGTCACAATTATGTTAGTTCGACCAAAGCCAATCTAGATGCCACTCACTCCATGTGTTCAACAGTCAGCTCCCAAAGAGACGTTTCTCCTCATGCCACTAGAGCCAATCTGAGAGGATTGTTTAATTGAGGTGTGTGTATGCATTTGGGTCTACTATGCACTTTTGAAACCTGTGAAGTGGGTAAATGATCATTTCCAATGGACTGTTGGCTAACATGGGTCCAGCTAAGTGCTTACTGAAACCAATAGTCAGCACAATGCACTCTGTTTTGGGTGGAACTGACTACTGACTACAGCTAGCTAACTGCAACCAAACGTCTTATCTAACGTTTCCCATCTCAAATGGTGGTTTTGCTTTGCATTCTCCTCATAGTCTGATGTAACATGGAGATACAGGGGAGTGGGTATGTACTGTGGGTGTCTGTTTGACCTAGCCACTAAGACCATGCTATGCCACATCCTAGATGACTACTTTGTTCGCTGTACTGCCTACAGAGATCCCATCACTGAATATTTTACACTTTTCATATGTTGATTTGACTTTTAAGAAGTAACACACCAGGCTGTTTTCCATGGGGTTTTGGTGGATTGATTGCCATATTTATTGTTTTATGGGCTGAAGAGGCACAACTACTAGTCTCAGTGATGAGATGATACAATGTCCGACAGCAGGGTTAGGATCTGTACAGATCACCCAACCAGCAGTTTATCTGTACTTAAGTACAGCTCTCTTTATAACCCTGGGGGTGCAGAGTCAGGGGTTTCTCAATGTTGTGTAATCAGAATAGTGAAAGTAGTGAAGTGAATGAATGTCATGTTGTCATTGAGAGTCAGTCAGTCCCAGGTGTGTGTGTGTAGCATTGTACAAAATCGTTGTTGGTTTGTTCATGTAGTGCTGAGGTCAGTCAGTCATTCATCCCCCTCCCAGTTTTTTTTGTGGTTTGTCATTTGAAAAGGGCATTCTGTGTTTCCTGAAGAGGGGCTAGTACATGGCGTTAACCACCTTGTGTTTTGGCTGAAGAACAACCCTGAAGATAAGCTAAACTAAAATGATGTCATCAAATGATGTCAAGCAGCCATTTTATATTTTGTAGCGCTCTTCTGAGTGTTTACATAGAAATTATCTATCAGCAGCATCCTTTTGTTACCGGAATTATTGCACCTTTTCTCGCCTCTTCATATCAGTAAGTTAACAGCTAAAACCCACCTGAAATGTCAGACTGTTGGTTGTGTTTTCACAAACCATAATAAACATAACAGTACAGTATCTGGCCCCAGGGCTCAGAGAGGAGGAATATATTTATTCTGGTGATCCTTATCTGCTGTAAATAATAATAATCACAACCACATGTGTCACATGCAAATAACATTTTTTGAGAATCCCTTTGAATGGGAAAGGTTTTAAGAATCAACCCCATTTAAATGGTGTACATTGTCCTTTATTTATTTTTTTATGTCAAACCGAAAGAGCTGTTTTAATTAAACACGTTGACAGACAGTTGGGAAGAGCGAACCCTAGACTAGCCAACGTGGTCCTTACCAAGGGGCAACTGGTTGACATAGGAGCTAGGCTATGTCTTAACTGGTTGACAGAAGAGCTAGGCTGTCTCAGCTGGTTGACAAAAGAGCTAGACTGTCTCAGCGGGTTGACAGAGGAGCTAGACTGTCTCAGCGGGTTGACAGAGGAGCTATGCTGTCTCAGCGGGTTGACAGAGGAGCTATGCTGTCTCAGCGGGTTGACAGAGGAGCTAGACTGTCTCAGCGGGTTGACAGAGGAGCTAGGCTGTCTCAGCGGGTTGACAGAGGAGCTATGCTGTCTCAGCGGGTTGACAGAGGAGCTAGGCTGTCTCAGCGGGTTGACAGAGGAGCTAGGCTGTCTCAGCGGGTTGACAGAGGAGCTATGCTGTCTCAGCGGGTTGACTGAGGAGCTAGACTGTCTCAGCGGGTTGACAGAGGAGCTATCCTGTCTCAGCGGGTTGACAGAGGAGCTAGACTGTCTCAGCGGGTTGACAGAGGAGCTATGCTGTCTCAGCGGGTTGACAGAGGAGCTATGCTGTCTCAGCGGGTTGACAGAGGAGCTAGGCTGTCTCAGCGGGTTGACAGAGGAGCTATGCTGTCTCAGTGGGTTGACAGAGGAGCTATGCTGTCTCAGCGGGTTGACAGAGGAGCTATGCTGTCTCAGCGGGTTGACAGAGGAGCTAGGCTGTGTCAGCTGGTTGACAGAGGACCTAGGCTATGTCTTAACTGGTTAGGCCACCATAGCTCTGGTCTACAGTAGTAGGCAGGCAGACAGTAAGTATATATCTGCTCTGAGTGTAGGGACAGGGCTGTCCCCATGTTGTCACTCCCCTATAGAACACGGGACTATGGGGACTCGGCCACTAATAATATGATTGATTGATTGTAATTTTGTCAATGCTTTCATTATGTCATTCATTATTCACCATGTCTTCCATGGACAAAAATGATCTGTAAATGTGTATTTATATATAATGAAATTGAAACAATTAAAAGAAGGGGGATTTGTACAATGTTTGTCTTCTATGTGATTTATTGTATACTCAATTCACAACACTGAGAATAGTTTGTGTGATATCAAAGGAATGGCTCTCAGTTCTCCATGAACAAACAAAGTATATCTGTTCACAGCAGAACGCTATTCTTTCTCTGTTCTCTCCGGCAAAAGAACACCACTCGTTGGTGAAGATATGATCTGCTGCCATGAGAAAAAGTACCAAACTATCTTTATCGGGAATAGCTCAATTGTAGCCATTAGCCACAGTAGTGACACTAGCTACATTGTAAGCGGGTGGCTGCCTGTAGGCTACTCCAGTAAAAGAAATGCAACCAGGAGGTGGAGTAAACTATGAATGGAGATTTGGCCGCAAACGGGTACGGTATGGTGTGTGCTTGGCTTACTCTGCACAAAGCCTCCATGTCCTATAAACGTCCCCTTAAGCTTATTAGCAGCTCGACCCATAGAGATAGATAGAGTACTCATGGATATAACCTGTTTTAACATTGTCATTGAGGGCTTCCAGCATTTTAAAATAGCCAACTGGGTGGGGATTCCTATGAGTTAAGAGCATAGAGAATGATAGAGGCCTCCAGCGAAAGGTCGTTTTAGCATGGGGCAGCGCTGTTGAGGGCTTCCATCATGCTTCTGCCATTTTAAAGTAGTCAAAGTCAACTGGGTGGGGATTGCTACGGGTTGTAGCCTCAAACGGAGCTACCCATACTATCACATACACAATAATGGCACAGATACAAAGATGAGTCCTCTATCTCTATGGCTCAGCCTTACCTCAGCATTGACCTCAATTGTTAAGTAACTAGGAAGTTGGGGCCTCCCGAGTGGCGCAGTGGTCTAAGGCACTGCATCTCAGTGCTTGAGGCATCACTACAGACCCGGGTTCGACCCCAGCCGGCCGTGACCGGGAGACCCATAATTACCAATTGGGGAGAAAAAGGGATAAAAAAAGTAACCAGGAAGTGGAGGGTTGAGGGTCATGGGCCACTGGTCAGAAGGTGGGGGTCAGATAAAGTTTTTCCGGGTTGATTGGTTACTCAGCTGAGACCTTTTCTTATGGACTCATATTCCAGCTTAGATCTTTTGAATATCCATCACTGATAATACTTTTTCATATAACGCACATTGAGCAGGTTGAAGTTGAAGTAAGACTTTTTCAGATGAACATAATTCACATGGGCCTGCTATTCCCTGGGGAATCTATTGATAATAACATACCGGTAGAATGCCTTATAATTGTTGCCCATTGCTCAAGTAATGGCTTTGACTAATTTACTAGTAGCATAACACCATGTAGTGTGGAGTGGAGTCGTGTTTGTTGTGATGCCAATATCAGTGAGTGACCGCCTCCGGACTGGCCTGCGTTCAGCAGGTATTAGATTGGTGTTGTGTTACTGACGTTGTGTTACATTTTTAGTGCCTCGTCATCGGCACCAGCTATCTTTCTCATGTCCAGTGACTCAGGGGCCTCTAATACACCCCCACCCTACTGAATATTCCAGAGTGTGTGTGTGTGTGTGTGTGTCGGGCCTGCCTGTCTGTCTTCCAATCAGTTTACTGCAGACATACAGTGGGGCAAAAAAGCATTTAGTCAGCCACCAATTGTGCAAGTTCCTCCATGCAGATCTCCTCTAGAGCAGTGATGTTTTGGGGCTGTTGCTGGGCAACACGGACTTTCAACTCCCTTCAAAGATTTTCTATGGGTTTGAGATCTGGAGACTGGCTAGGCCACTCCAGGACCTTGAAATGCTTCTTACGAAGCCACTCCTTCGTTGCCCGGGCGGTGTGTTTGGGATCATTGTCATGCTGAAATACCCAGCCACGTTTCATCTTCAATGCCCTTGCTGATGGTAGGCTTTGTTACTTTGGTCCCAGCTCTCTGCAGGTCATTCACTAGGTCCCCTCGTGTGGTTCTGGGATTTTTGGTCACCGTTCTTGTGATCATTTTGACCCCACGGGGTGAGATCTTGCGTGGAGCCCCAGATCGAGGGAGATTATCAGTGGTCTTGTATGTCTTCCATTTCCTAATAATTGCTCCCACAGTTGATTTCTTCAAACCTTTGACAGCTCTTTGGTCTTGGCCATAGTGAAGTTTGGAGTGTGACTGTTCGAGGTTGTGGACAGGTGTCTTTTATACTGATAACAAGTTCAAACAGGTGCCATTAATACAGGTAATGAGTGGAGGACAGAGGAGCCTCTTCAAGAAGTCTAGAGAGGAGCCTCTCCTACAGGTCTGTGAGAGCCAGAAATCTTGCTTGTTTGTAGGTGACCAAATACTTATTTTCCACCATAATTTGCAAATAAATTCATTAAAAATTCTACAATGTGATTTTCTGGATTTTATTTTATTTTTCTCATTTTGTCTGTCATAGTTGAAGTGTACCTATGATGAAAATTACAGGCCTCTCTCATCTTTTTAAGTGGGAGAACTTGCACAATTGGTGGCTGACTAAATACTTTTTTTGCCCCACTGTAAAAATGGACAGAGGAATCTCTCCCTCCTCTCTTCTAACACACCCCTGGTTTGTGCTGTGGGTCTGGGGTTAGGAATCCCATGGTCCAGAGTGGCATGCAATTTGGATAGTAACCTGACCCATAACAAACAAAGGCTAAATATATTTCCATGGCAGGGAGGGTCTTTACGCTGGAGGAGAGACAGGCAGAGGGATAGAGTGATAGAGGGACAGAAAGATCGAGAAGAGAGGCACAGGAAGGTTCCCAGTTCTTTCTTCTTGAGGGCTTCATAGAGCGTCAGACCTTCAGAGAGCTTCACAGTGTCAGTTCCAGACCAGTGTTTGGGATGAACTTTGCACTGGGCTACAAACCTGGGCAACTCGGGGAGTCTAGCACAATGGATAACTTGGAGAAGCAGCTCATCTGCCCCATCTGCCTGGAGATGTTCACCAAGCCTGTGGTCATACTGCCCTGCCAGCACAACCTCTGCAGGAAGTGTGCCAATGACGTCTTCCAGGTAAGAGTGGTGGACGTTTGTTTTGCATCACTCTCCTGTCCTGAGGCCATGTGTGGTCAATTAGTGGTCCAGCAGTGGTCTGTGATTTTG
The DNA here is from genome assembly GCF_029448725.1 of Salvelinus fontinalis. Classification (NCBI taxonomy): domain Eukaryota; kingdom Metazoa; phylum Chordata; class Actinopteri; order Salmoniformes; family Salmonidae; genus Salvelinus; species Salvelinus fontinalis. The sequence continues at coordinate 17,857,946 of NC_074684.1, forward strand.
GAGCCATGATTCAAGTTTTTACAGGTGCTGAGTACATGTTTTATGGGGTGGCAGGTAGCTAGCAGTTAAAATCGTTGGGCCAGCCCTCCGACCATCCACTCAAAAAAAAAATTGGCCCGCTGCTGAAAGTAATTGGGGAACCCTGCATATATCTTTGGTCCTGTTGAACCCCTCAGGTCACTGTTTGAACTGGAGGAGCCATTCAGATATGGGACTCCAACAGCTGCCTCGGTCCTGTAGGAGAGGATGTAACATGGTCTGCCTCTCAGGCCCAGGCCATTAGTGGAAAGTGGAAACAGTATTCCAATGGTCTACTCATCACAGATACATTAGATGTATTTATGGAAGTTGGTGTGAACCATTTAGACTTCCTCAATATTCATAGCAGTCTATAGTGTCAAGCCTTCATCCCTTTATGTTGAGGTCTTTATCATAAAGTATTGACTGTAGACGATCATCTCCGCTCAATATTTTGTGGTGGGTGGATGGATCAGTGGCTCAGTAGATAAACTTTAGTTTCTGTGTGGAAGGTCCCTCACACTGACTGACTTGATCATTTGTTGTGGGTCCATCCTGGTTAAAGTATCTAACAAGGTTACTCTTCTTGATATCATGTCACCTTGAGGACCTGTAAGAGGTATGCAACTCAGTGTTTAGGTCTGTACCCAGTCTTAAGCACTGTACAGTGCAGAATCATATTTTGGTTTCCTCTTGAGTAGACAACATTTATGTGTCAAACAGCTGTTGTCCATATCCTCCCTTAACTCTTCAACACCCCCAGTGAGAGTGATGCTTTACCATTTGACTCCACTACCCCCTCTCCTCCTCATCCCTTTCCCCCCTCTCCCCTCTCAGGCTGCCAACCCTCTGTGGCAGTCTCGGGGGTCCAAGTCCATGTCCATAGGGGGTCGTTTCCGCTGCCCGTCATGTCGTCACGAGGCAGTGTTGGACCGCCATGGTGTGTATGGCCTACAGAGGAACCTGCTAGTAGAGAACATCATAGACATCTACAAGCAAGAAGAGTCCAGCAGGTCAGTGGTGTGTGTGTGTGTGTGTGTGTGTGTGTGTGTGTGTGTGTGTGTGTGTGTGTGTGTGTGTGTGTGTGTGTGTGTGTGTGTGTGTGTGTGTGTGTGTGTGTGTGTGTGTGTGTGTGTGTGTGTGTGTGTGTGTGTGTGTGTGTGTGTGTGTGTGTGTGTGTGTGTCTGGGTCTATGAGGGGTACGTGACTGGCTTCTGTAAGCATCCACTAGAACCAGAATGCTCACCAAATGTCAACATTATCCATACAGTTTGCCATACAACACATATTTCTGCTGTGCTGACCTCTGTGTACTTAAGGACATGGCATGTCAACAAAAGCCATGAGCACAAGGGGTGTACTACTGCTACAACCCTATGTGAACTCAGCCATGAAATATTGCTTCCAGTTTCACCTCTCATACAACAGGCCCTGGGCAGTCAGTGGTGCAAAGACCTAGGCATCTGATTTTACTCAAATGGTGTCACTAGCGCGTCTTTGTGTGTTCATCAGCTGCGTCATGTTAACAAACCAGGAATATAGAAACATCAGTCTCTGGCAGTGTCCTCCATATTGTTGCTGTAACTAGCACACTTGCCTCGATGGAGCGGTAAACCCGAGAACCATCCTCTTGTGGCATTGGTACAGATACAGACGTGTGTATCTGGGGGTTGGTTGTGAGTACCATAGGTCAAATCAAATCACATTTTTTGGTCACATACACTTTTTTAGCAGATGTTATTGCGGGTGTAGTGAAACGCTTGTGCTTCTAGCTCCGACAGTGCAGTAATACAGTTGAAGTCGGAAGTTTACATACACTTAGGTTGGAGTCATTAAAACTCGTTTTCAATCACTCCACACATTTCTTGTTAATAAACTATAGTTTTGGCAAGTCGGTTAGGACATCTACTTTGTGCATGACACAAGTAATTTTTCCAACAATTGTTTACAGACAGATTATTTCACTTATAATCCACTGTCTCACAATTCCAGTGGGTCAGAAGTTTACATACAGTAAGTTGACTGTGCCTTTAAACAGCTTGGAAAATTCCAGAAAAATATGTCCTGGCTTTACAAGCTTCCGATAGGCTAGTTGACATCATTTGAGTCAATTGGAGGTGTACCTGTGGATGTATTTCAAAGCCTACCTTCAAACTCAGTGCCTCTTTGCTTGACATCATGGGAAAATCAAAAGAAATCAGCCAAGACCTCAGAACAAAAATATGTAGACCTCCACAAATCTGGTTCATCCTTGGGAACGACTGAAGGTACCACGTTCATCTGTACAAACAATAGTACGCAAGTATAAACACCATGGGACCACTCAGCCGTCATACCACTCAGGAAGGAGACGGGTTCTGTCTCCTAGAGAAAAACATGCTTTTGTGTGAAAAGTGCAAATCAATCCCAGAACAACAGCAAAGGACCTTGTGAAGATGCTGAAGGAAACAGATACAAAAGTATCTCTATCCACAGTAAAACGAGTCCTATATCGACATAACCTGAAAGGCCGCTCAGCAAGGATGAAGCCACTGCTCCAAAACCGCCATAAAAATGCCAGACTACGGTTTGCAACTGCACATGGGGACAAAGATCGTACTTTTTGGAGAAATGTCCTCTGGTCTGATGAAACAAAAATAGAACTGTTGGCCATAATGACCATCGTTATGTTTGGATGAAAAAGGGGGATGCTTGCAAGTCGAAGAACACCATCCCAACCGTGAAGCACGGGGGTGGCAGCATCATGTTGTGGGGGTGCTTTGCTGCAGGAGGGACTGGTGTACTTCACAAAATAGATGGCATCATGAGGTAGGAAAATTATGTGGATATATTGAAGCAACATCTCAAGACATCAGTCAGGAAGTTAAAGCTTGGCCGCAAATGGGTCTTCCAAATGGACAATGACCCCAAGCATACTTCTAAGTTGTGGCAAAATGGCTTAAGGACAACAAAGTCAAGGTATTGGAGTGGCCATCACAAAGCCCTGATCTCAATCGTATAGAGAATTTGTGGGCAGAACTGAAAAAGCATGTGCGAGCAAGGAGGCCTACAAAGCAACATGTGCGAGCAAGGAGGCCTTCCATTTATTAAAGTGGCCAGTGATTTCAAGCCTATGTATATAGGCAGCAGCCTCTATGTGCTATTGATGGCTATTTAACAGTATGATGGCCTTGAGATAGAAACTGTTTTCCAGTCTCTCTGTCCGAGCTTTGATGCACCTGTACTGACCACGCCTTCTGGATGATAGCGGAGTGAATAAGCAGTGGCCCAGGTGGTTGTTGTCCTTGATGATCTTTTTGGCCTTCCTGTGACATCGGGTGCTGTAGGTGTTCTGGAGGGCAAGGTAGTTTGCTCCTGGTGATGCGTTGGGCAGACCACACCACACTCTGGAAAGCCCTGGGGTTGCGGGCGGTGCAGTTGCCGTACCAAGTGGTGATACAGCCCGACAGGATGCTCTCGATTGTGCATCTGTAGAAGTTTATGAGGGTTTTAGGTGACAAGCCACATTTCTTCAGCCTTCTGAGGTTGAAGAGGTGCTGTTGCGCCTTCTTCACCACACTGTCTGTGTTAATGGACCATTTCAGTTTTTCAGTGATGTGTATGCCAAGGAACTTGAAGCTTTCCGCCTTCTCCACTGTGGTCCAGTCGATGTGGATAGAGGCGTACTCCCTCTGCTGTTTCCTGAAGTCCACGATCATCTCCTCTGTTTTGTTAACGTTGAGTGAGAAGTTATTTTCCTGACACCACACTCCCAGAGCCCTCACCTCCTCTCTGTAGGCTGTCTCGTCATTGTTGGTAATGCCTACTACTGTTGTGTCATCTGCAAACTTGATGATTGAGTTGGAGGTGTGCTTGGCCACACAGTCATGGGTGAACAGGGAGTACAGGAGGGGACTGAGCACGCACCCTTTTGGGTCCCCAGTGTTGAGGATCAGCGAAGTGGAGGTGTTGTTTCCTACCTTCACCACCTCGGGGCGGCCCATTAGGAAGTCCAGAACCAAGTTGCACAGGGCGGGGTTCAGTCACAGGGCCTCAAGCTTAATGATGAGCTTGGAGGGTACTATGGTGTTGAATGCTGAGTTATAGTCAATGAACAGCAGTCTTACATATGTATTGTCTAGATGGGATAGGGCAGTGTGCAGTGTGATGGCGATTGCATCGTCTATGGATCTATTGGAGCGGTAAGCAAATTGAAGTGGGTCTACGGTGACAGGTAAGGTGGAGGTGATATGATCCTTAACTAGTCTCTCCAAGCACTTCATGATGACAGAAGTGAGTGCTACGGGGCGATAGTCATTTAGTTCAGTTACCTTTGCTTTCTTGGGTACAGGAACAATGGTGGCCATCTTGAAGCATGTGGGGACAGCAGACTGGGATAGGGAGAGATTTAATATGTCCGTAAACAAACGAGCCAGCTGGTCTGCGCATGCTCTGAGGATGTGGTTAGGGATGCTGTCTGGGCCGGCAGCCTTGCGAGGATTAACACGCTTAAATATCTTACTCACATTGGCCACGGAGAAGGAGAGCCCACAGTCCTTGGTAGCAGGCCGCGTCGGTGGCACTGGGTTATCCTAGTGAATATCTGCTATTTTTCACTATATCATGTGGTGCACAGGTTAAATTGCCAATTTGGAGGTGGGGGAGCCCTATTTAGTGGGGTTAGGGTTAGAGTTAAGCCAGGGTTGAACGTAAGGCCAGGGTTGAACGTAAGGCCAGGGTTGAATGTAAGGCTATGGTTGAACATAAGGCCAGGGTTAACTTTTATCATTCTCATTTTATATAGAATGCCACTGGGTGGCAGTCTTTTCCAGTGTTGATATCATTTAGAAACCTGTAGCAGCAACATCACAGCTTGTTCAGGCCTTGTCTTGACACAATAAAGATTAAAGATTATATCGTTACATCAAGGAAAGTGCTTTTGGTTTGTAACACCAATTTGAGCTATATGAGCAATCTATCTAGTTTCCCTCAACATGATATTCCTCAATGCCTTTTAGCAAATGTGTAAATTCTTCTATATCTATGTGTACGCTATTCCTCTAGAGAAAATATGAATGGTCAATAGTAGTACAATTCCCCCAATGCCTTCTGGGTTATCTGAAGCCTTGAGAGCTGATCCCATTTCCTGTGCCATTGACAGAAGAGCCAAATAAAGTGTGTGTGCATATGCACATTGGTGTGTGTCTGTACGCATGTATGCATGCGTACTGGATGTGTGCTTGTGTGTGTGTTTCTAAGAGGCTGTCCTTTTACTTCTGTGTCCCTGCAGGCCCCTAAACCCCACCAAGGTGGAGCAGCAGCAGCTGATGTGTGAGGAGCATGACGAGGAGAAGATCAACATCTACTGCCTGAGCTGTGAGACGCCCACCTGCTCCATGTGTAAAGTGTTTGGCCAGCACAAGGACTGTGAGGTGGCCCCCCTGCAGAACGTCTATAAGAGACAGAAGGTAATGGAGCACCCTGAGTCAAGGCCAAGGGTCTGATTGTGATGTCACTCAATATCTCTATAGCTGTCTGTCTTCCTTTCTGGTAGTCTGTCTGTCTGTCTGTTATATCGTCCTTATACTGAAAAGTAATTATCCAATATAACAGCTTACGTATAGTCACTGTCTGTATTCATTATGTCCCCCAGAGAGAGATTTGAAAGTTATTTAAAGTGTAGAGCCAGTGTGTGCATGTGATCTGCCTTATCTAAAGAGTGAGTGAGTGAGTGAGTGAGTGTGTGTGTGTGTGGTTTGTCTTTGAGTGCTAAGTGTAGTGACAGCAGACAGATGTGTTGAGTTGTGGCTACGCTGCGGGGTTTCATCTCACCGCACACACAAACACACACACACATGACCCTGTCAACCTGCTGGCATGACGACAACTAAGATTGTATATCCAGTGCATTCGGGAAGTATTCAGACCCCTTGACTTTTTCCACATTTTCTTACGTTACAGCCTTATTCTAAAATGGATTAACAGTTTTTTCCCCTCTTCGATCTACACACAATACCCCATAATGACAAAGCAAAAACAGGTTTCTAAACATTCTTGCAAAATTATTCAAAATAAAAAACTGAAATATCACATATTAAAAAGTATTCAGACCCTTTACTCAGTACTTTGTTGAAGCACCTGTGGCACCTCGAGTCTTCTTCTCCCATTCTTCTCTGCAGATCCTGTCAAGCTCTGTCAGGTTGGATGGGGTGCGTCGCTGCACAGCTATTTTCAGGTCTCTCCAGAGATGTTCGATCGGATTCAAGTCCAGGCTCTGGCTTGACCCCTCAAGGACATTCAGACTTGTTCCGAAGCCACTCCTGCGTTGTCTTGGCTGTTTTCTTAGGATTGTTGTCCTGTTGGAAGGTGAACCTTCACCCCAGTCTAAGGTCCTGAGTGCTCTGGATCAAGGATCTCTCTATGCTTTGCTCCGTTTATCTTTCCCTCGATCCTGACTAGTCTCCCAGTCCCTGCCACTGAAAAACATCCCCATTGCATAATGCTGCTACCACCATGCTTCACCGTAGTGATAGTGCCAGGTTTCCTCCAGACATGACACTTGGCATTCAGGCCAAATAGTTCAATCTTGGTTTTATCAGACCAGAGAATCTTGTTTCTCATGGTCTGCGAGTCATTTAGGTGCCTTTTGGCAAACTCCAAGCGGGCTTTCATGTGCCTTTTACTGTGTAGTGGCTTCCGTCTGGCTACTCTACCATAAATACCTGATTAGTGGAGTGCTGCATAGATGGTTGTCCTTCTTGAAGGTTTTCCCATCTCCACAGAGAGACTCTGGAGCTCTGTCAGAGTGACCATCGGGTTCTTGGGGACCTCCCTGACCAAGGCCCGTCTCCCCCGATTGCTCAGTTTGGCCAGGCAGCCAGCTCTAGGAAGAGTCTTGGTGGTTCCAAACTTCTTCCATTTAAGAATGATGGAGGCCACTGTGTTCTTGGGGACCTTCAATACTGCAGACATTTTTTGGTACCCTTCCCCAGATCTGTTCCTCTACACAATCCTGTCTCGGAGCTCTACGGACAATTCCTTTGACCTCATGGCTTGGTTTTTGCTCTGACATGCACTGTCAACTGTGGGACCTTATATAGACAGCTATGTGCCTTTGAAAAATCATGTACAATCAATTGAATTTACCACGGGTGCACTCCAATCAAGTTGTAAAAACATCTCAAAGATCATCAATGGAAACAGGATGCACCTGAGCTCAATTTCGAGTCTCATAGCAAAGGGTCTGAATACTTATGTAGATAAGGTTTTTATGATTTTTTTTAATACATTTGCAAAAATTTCTAAAAAACTGTTTTCGCTTTGTCATTATATTGTTGTCACGTTCCTGACCTGTTTTCTTTTGTCTTGTATTTATTTAGTATGGTCAGGGCGTGAGTTGGGTGGGTTTGTCTATGTGTGATTTTCTATGTTGGGATTTTGTGTTCGGCCTGGTATGATTCTCAATCAGAGGCAGCTGTCAATCGATGTCCCTGATTGAGAATCATACTAAGGCAGCCGGGGTGTCACGTGTGTTTTGTGGGTGTTTGTTTCCGTGTTTGTATTCGTGCCACACGGGACTGTTGTCGGTTGTACTCATTTTTGTTATTTTGTTTCGTGTTAGTGTTCAGTTTCGTTTTAATAAGTGATCATGAGCACTACCCACTCTGCGTGTTGGTTCGATCCATGCTCCTCCTCGTCTGAGGAGGAGAACAACTATGACGACCGTTACAGAAACACCCACCAAAAAAGGATCAAGCAGAGTGGGAACAGACAGCAGCAGAGACCGAGGACACAGGACTCGTGGACTTGGGAAGAGATCCTGGACGGCAAAGGACCCTGGGCGCAGCCAGGGAAATATCAAGAGCACGTGTCCTCCTTCACGGTCCGTTTTCTCCGGTGCCACCTCCACGTACCAGTCCTCCGGTGGCAGCCCCTCGCACCAGGCTGTCTCTCCGTCTTCTCTCTCCAGTTGCTCCCACCTGTCCAGCGCTGTCAGAGCCTTCCTACTCTCCAGCGCAGCCGCTGTCTGAACTGTCTGCCTGCCCAGCGCTGTCTGAACTGTCTGCCTGCCCAGAGCTGTCTGAACTGTCTGCCTGCCCAGCGCTGTCTGAGCTGCCTGCCTGCACAGCACCGTCAGAGCTGTCCGTCTGTCCCGAGCCGTCAGAGCTGTCCGTCTGTCCCGAGCCGTCAGAGCTGCCCGTCTGTCCCGAGCCGTCAGAGCCGTCCGCCAGACAGGAGCAGCCAGAGCCTTCCGCCAGACAGGAGCAGCCAGAGCCTTCCGCCAGACAGGAGCAGCCAGAGCCTTCCGCCAGACAGGACCAGCCAGAGCCAGCCAGCCAGGATCCGCCAGAGCCAGCCAGCCAGGATCCGCCAGAGCCAGCCAGCCCGGATCCGCCAGAGCCAGCCAGCCAGGATCCGCCAGAGCCAGCCAGCCAGGATCCGCCAGAGCCAGCCAGCCAGGATCCGCCAGAGCCAGCCAGCCAGGATCCGTCCCTCAGTCCGGTGCTGCCCCTCAGTCCGGTGTTGCCCCTCAGTCCGGTGCTGCCCCTCAGTCCGGTGCTGCCCCTCAGTCCGGTGCTGCCCCTCAGTCCGGTGCTGCCCCTCAGTCCGGTGCTGCCCCTTAGTCCGGTGCTGCCCCTTAGTCCGGTGCTGCCCCTTAGTCCGGTGCTGCCCCTTAGTCTAGTTGGGTTAATTTGGAGGAGGCTACGGAAGAGGGGATTGACTATGGTGGGGTGGGGACCACGACCAGCGCCAGAGCCGCCACCGTGGACAGACGCCCACCCAGACCCTCCCCTAGAGTTTATGCTGGTGCGCCCGGAGTTCGCACCTTAAGGGGGGGGGGGTTATGTCACGTTCCTGACCTGTTTTCTTTTGTCTTGTATTTATTTAGTTGGTCAGGGCGTCTGAGGAGGAGAACGACTATGACGACCGTTACAATTGTGTGTAAATTGATGAGGATTTGTTTTATTTAATCCATTTTAGAATAAGGCTGTAACATAACAAAATGTGAAAAAGTCGACGGGTCGCACTGTATATGCACTGTATATGGAACTGAAAAAGAACCAAAAACAAAAATATGAACAAAAATATGAATGCAACATGCAAAGTGTTGGCCCCATGTTTCATAAGCTGAAATAAAAGATCTACAACATTTTCTGCACACACAAAAAGCTTATTTCTCTCACATTCTGTGCACAAATTTGTTGACATCGCTGTTACTGAGCATTTCTCCTTTGCCAAGATAATCCATCCACCTGACAGGTGTGGCAAATCAAGAAGCTGATTAAACAGCATGAGCATTACACAGGTGGACCTTGTACTGGGGACAGTAAAAGTCCAATCTAAAATGTGCAGTTATGTCACACAACGCAATGCCACAGATGTCTCAAGTTTTGAGGAAGCATACAATTGGCCTGCTGATGGAGGAAATGTCCACCAGAACTGTTTCCAGAGAATGTAATGTTAATTTCTCTACCATAAGCTGCATCCAACGTTATTTAAGAGAATTTGGCAGTACGTGCAACCAGCCTCACAACCGCAGACCACATCTAACCACGCCAGCCCAGGAGCTCCACATCTGGCTTCTTCACCTGCAGGATTGTCTGAGACCAGCCATCCGGACAGCTGATGAAACTGAGGAGTATTTCTGTCTGTAATAAAGCCCTTTTGTGGGGAAAAACTCATTCAGATTGGCCTGGATCCCAAGTGGGTGGACCTATGCCCTCCCAGGCCCACCCATGGATGCGCCCCTGCCCAGTCATGTGAAATCCATAGATTAGGACCTAATGAATTTATTTAAATGGACTGATTTCCTTATTTGAACTGCAACTCAGTAAAACTGTTGAAATTGTTGCATTTTGCATTTATATTTTTGTTCAGTATTGTTATTCAAAGGGTTCTCCTATGGGGACAGCCAAAGAACCCTTTTAGGTTCTAGATAGCACCTTGTCTTTCTAAGACTGTAACTTTCCCCTACAGGATCCAAGTGAACGGTGACTAATATCAAAGTGAAGGTCACTTGTTAAGGATGGATAATGTGCCTGGCTGTTGAGTAATACTGAAGGGGAAGCCACCCACACAAACATTATACATACATGTTACATATTTGCTGGATCTACTTTCATAAGCTAAAAGAAGTATGTTTGAATGGACTATAACATCAGGTGGCTTTGGTGACAAATGTGCCTTGCATTCATTGCTCACTCGCTCACTATGAATCATTCATTACAAATACAGTCGAGGAAGGTTAACGAGCAACTTCAGCTTCAGCTAATGTTTTATGCATTGTTAAAAAAACAACACTTTCGATATTTAAATCTTCAATCTATCATCACAGTTGTGTGAACTACTACCTAAAGTGTCAGCTGAAGGATGGAACAAAAGCTTTCATATCCTTTTGCCCTCCAGGATTAGGGGGTGGTGACCACTGGTGAAGTGAGTACAGATATTAACCCATCATGTTATGTTGATTGGCTGCAGACAGAGCTGAGTGACGGCATCGCCATCTTGGTGGCTGGGAACGACCGTATCCAGGGCCTCCTCTCTCAGATGGAGGAGACCTGCAGGTCCATCCAGGTGAGAATGTTACCCACTACAACCACTCAGACATCTCACTTCACAGTCACAAAGCTCACTGTGGAGTCACCACACACATCACTGTGAACAACCTGTTGTATTGTAATAACTAGCATCAATAAGTATTAATACATTATTTATAAACTATTAATAAATATATATATTGAAAAAATGTATAAGGGCTTATTAATTTTATAATTAGGTGTTACCAATGGGTGTCTGTGTGCAGGAGAACGGCCGTCGTCAGAAGCAGAGTCTGTGTGATAAGTTTGATGGACTGTATGCCATCCTGGAGGAGAGGAAGAAGGAGTTGGTGGGGATGATCAGCCGCCAGCAGGATGACAAGCTGGACTACATCCGCTCCCTCATGCGTCGCCACGGAGACCACCTAGAGGGCGCCGTCAAGCTGGTGGAGACAGCCATTCAGTCCATGGAGGAACCACAGATGGCCGTGTTCCTACAGGTAGGCACTATGGATGGAACACTAGCACTGAACCTAGGTGCACTGTCTGGCCTCAGTAACTGGACCTAGGGTATGTCATGTAATGAAATAGAATAATGGTCAGATGTAACTTTAGATGTAACTTCTTGAGCAGAAAAGTTGCCTGTTTCAGCCCTTGTAAACTGGATGAGGATCAGTGTTCCTGCAGGTAGATAATGTTTCACTGTTTTAGGATCAGTAGCACTACAAGTAGCCTATGGGCCAGGGGACCCTCAACAAAGGACTATAATAGGATCAGTTGTGTGATCAATGTCTCTAGGAACTCTCTTCCTGTGGTTTTCTGATCGCACACTGTACAGAGGAATTTCCAGGTGAAAGGGAGAGCAGTCATTGGTAAAGTAAATCCAAAATATATGTGGTTTATTACAAGTTGCAACAGGGAGATACCTCCAGCACGAAAGCAGAGCAGATGTCTCACGAGCCTCTCTAAGCAGCAGTGGTGGTTCTAGACCATTTCAACTGGGGGGGGGGGGGGGGGCAAGCTGGGGCCAGTTGTACTGTTAGAGGGGCCAGTTACATTAGACGTTATTGTTGTCATCGTTTTCTTCACTGCATTGCAGGCATTAGTAGGCAAAAGACCATGTTCATAATCATCATCGTTGCCACTGTCTAATAACAGATGCAAAAAAAGAACGATAACAAAATAAGCGCAAACCAGCTGAGATGGCGTATTTCTGCAGAATGCTGTGGTAGCCATGCTGGTTAAATGTGCCTTGAATTCTAAATAAATCACACAGTGTCACCAGCAAAGCACTCCCACACCATCACACCTTGTCCTCCGTGTTTCACAGTGGGAACCACACATGCGGAGTTCATCCGTTCACCTACTCTGCGTCTCACAAAGACACGGCGGTTGGAACCAAAAATCTCAAATTTGGACTCATCAGACCAAAGGACAGATTTCCACCGGTCTAATGTCCATTGCTCGTGTTTCTTGGCCCAAGCAAGACTCTTCTTCTTATTGGTGTTCTTTAGTAGTAGTTTCTTTGCAGCAATGAAGACCATGAAGGACTAATTCACACAGTCTCCTCTGCACAGTTGATGTTGAGATGTGTCTGTTACTTGAACTCTGTGAAGCATTTATTTGGGCTGCAATTTCTGAGGCTGGTAACTCTAATAAACTTATCCTATGCACCAGAGGTAACTCAGGGTCTTCCTGTCTTGTGACGGTCCTCACGAGAGCCAGTTTCATCATAGCGCTTGATGGTTTTTGCGACTGCACTTGAATAAACTTTCAAGATTTTCCGTATTGACTGACTTAAACTTCTTAAAGTAATGATGGACTGTCGTTTTTCTTTGCTTATTTGAGCTGTTCTTGCCATAATATGGACTGTCTTTTACCAAATAGGGCTATCTTCTGTATAACAACCCTACTTTGTCACAACACAACTGATTGGCTCAAATGTATTAAGGAAAGAAATTCAACAAATTAACTTTTAACAAGGCACACCTGTTAATTGAAATGCCTTACAGGTGACTACCTCGTGAAGCTGGTTGAGAGTATGCCAAGAGTGTGCAAAGCTGTCATCAAGGCAATGGGTGGCTACTTTGAAGAATATATTTTCATTTATTTAACACTTTTTTGGTTACTACATATGTGTTATTTCATAGTTTTGATGTCTTCACTATAATTCTACAATGTGGAAAATAGTAAAAAATAAAGAAGAATCTTAGAACGAGTACGTGTATACGTGTGTACTGTATACACGCAGTGGACACTATTTCCGTGCTCTTAGGGCCCATAATGCAATTCTTCAGAAAATGGGCGTCGCTTCACAACGTTTTCAGATTAGAAAAATGTCGGAAAATATACAGGCGAAGTCTGACGAGAGCGCATTCAAATTCATTGTTTTAACTAATTATGACAAATGTAAAGAAAATGTTGAGCAATGTAATAAAGAAATTACTTTTCAAATAAGTTACGTTACACGTTATGTTGGCTGACAGTTAGTTAGCTACGCTATCCTTACGAACAGCGTAGCGTTACACAGCAGTATTTACCGGTATGTTAGCTAGTTATTTAACGTTAGTTGGTTACTAATAATACATCGAAATTGCCAAGCAGTATATTAACTATATGCTATCTAACTACCCAAATATTATTGACTTGATTGTTCACATCATTCTTAGTTGTATAGTTGTTGTGCGTTCTCAATGGACATGGTTAATTCTGGCTATCTACTCCGATTTCAGAACACTCCTGTCTGAGTGTTCCAGAGCGCATAATAATTTATGAATTTAAGTTACTCGACCTAGCATAGTTGGTTTGGCGGTCTTTATGTTATCCAGACCGTTCGTGACTGTAACTCCACTGCTGGCAACAAATTAATAACGTTTTTTTTTTGCTGTCGTTTACTGACACCTGCCTCACTCGTTGACCTCTGGCCCCCTGGCCATCAATACTGTCCTTGGAACAGAGCCAGGTTGGATGACGTGCTCCTGCTGCAGACAGCCGGTAGTTAAAACCCCAGCTAGGCGAGAGATAGATGGTACCATTCATGTCATCCATCCAGCAGTCCTCTCCTCCACTCAGGCCCCTGCTCTACTCCTCTCCTCCACTCAGGTCCCTTGCTCTACTCCTCTCCACTCAGGTCCCTGGCTCTACTCCTCTCCTTCACTTAGGTCCCTAGCTCTTATAAAGAGCTACAGATTGAGTAAAGCTCGTAACTGAAGTGTCTCTATTCAACTCCCTCATTGTTCATGCTTGCAAGCCATTGGTTTAGTCATCCAGTTTACAGGTAGTGCTTGCAGCGAGTGTTAGGATGGTGGCAGGTGCATGTTCTAAACTCATTCTGGTTTAGATATAGCACTAATTGACCTCCGAAATGAAGTGCTGGAAATGAAACTAAATGCAATAGCCTACCCATCGTTTCTTTTCTCCACAGAGCATCAAGGATATATTTAAACAGTAAGTCAAATTCTTGTTTTCGTCTGTTTAGTGTTCCATTCTGCTTCATATGGGGTGTTTAGCTGGAAGGTCACAATTTGCATTACATTCACTAACACAAACACACCAATTGCATTGACTGTAACGCTAAAGTAACTGCATAGAAGATGCGTGTGATTTGCAGATATGTCTGATTGCTGGCTGCTGATAGCTAATACATTATAATGAAGGTCTCCACCTGTAGAGTTATCGAGCATACCCAACCAGCCTGCGTCACTACCAGCCACAGGGGTACAGAGGACGTTGCCATCCATCGCTGTCTGTCACCTCCTATTTGTTTGTCTCTGAACTGTGACCTCACCACTGTGTCCTTTTAAGGATCAGCACCACTGCCAAGGTGTCCAGTATGGAATGTCCAGAGCCGGGCTATGAGAGCATGGCCCATTTTGTCATCAACACAGAGAATGTGGCAGACATGCTGAGGACCATTGACTTCAACACAATTAGGGCCTCAGGTAGCTGTACAATTTGACCATATATGGAGAGTTTGGTCATTAATGTTTCTTTATACATGACTCTAGCCTCAGGGCACTGACGCATGTTCAGCTCTGAACATTAAAACCCAAACTATTTTCCATTGCACGTTCAAGGCTATTTCCCTTATTTTTGTTGGTCTGTCTTAATGTGGTACTCTCTGTGTGGTTTCAGGTTTCCAGGAAAAGGATGGGGAGGATGGTTATGATCTGGGTGAGGACTTGGCATCGCTGGCAACGGGGGACGTAGACTATGGGCGATACTAGTTGAAAAGGGTCAAATAAAGAAAAAGCATGCTATGCTGCTCCTGTGCTTTATTCCCTTACACACATTTACAACGTTTAGGGTTCAAACACAAAGGCTGTTAAATATAGTTATACTGTATATCGTTCCTTCTGACATCAGTCTTAAACATTGCCATAAAGGCTGAAATCAAGTGTTTAATCTCTAGAATATGGATGGATCACTTGTCTTGTTTACCCCACAGCCAACTCATTTCAAATGGAGAGACCAGGAATTCTTTCTCCTCTCAGTGATAAATTAATTCCATATTTCCCTTGCTACCTCCAAAAGTATAACGATCCTAGGGCCAGGGGACCCTTTGGCCTCACAGCGTCACTGTAACATGCCAGAGATGAATGAACTAGAAGTACACATTTTATGAATGGCTATGGACAGATACTCTAGGGAGAGATGGAGGAGTGGTTGTTGACTGGCCTGTTATTTATACATGATTAAAGTTTCAACCATAAACTCCCAAGTGAGGAGTCTGATGTATTGATTGGGCTTTACCTTGGTGTACTGACAATGAAAATGCTTGTAATTTTGGCTTAATATAGAGTACAATTCAAAGGTTTGGACACACCTACTCATTCAAGGGTTTTTCTTAAAATGTTACTATTTTCTACATTGTAGAATAATAGTGAAGACATCAAAACTATGAAATAACACATATGGAATCATGTAGTAACCAAAAAAGTGTTAAACAAATCAAAATATATTTTATATTTGCGATACTTCAAAGTAGCCACCCTTTGCCTTGATGACAGCATTGCACACTCTTGGCATTCTCTCAACCAGCTTCACCTGGAATGCTTTTCCAAACAGTCTTGAAGGAGTTCCCACATATGCTGAGCACTTGTTGGCTGCTTTTCCTTCACTCAGCGGTCCAACTCATCCCAAACCATCTCAATTGGGTTGAGGTCGGGTGACTGTGGAAGCCAGGTCATCTGATGCAGCACTCCATCACTCTCCTTCTTGGTCAAATAGACCTTACACAGCCTGGAGGTGAGTTGGGTCATTGTCCTGTTGAAAAACAAATGATAGTCCCACTAAGCGCAAACCAGATAGGATGGCATATCACTGCAGAATGCTGTGGTAGCCATGCTGGTTAAGTGTGCCTTGAATTCTAAATAAATCACTGACAGTGTCACCAGTAAAGCACCATCACACCTCCTCCTCCATGCTTCATGGTGGGAACCACACATGCTGAGATCATCCGTTCACCTACTCTGCGTCTCACAAAGACACGGCGGTTGGAAACAAAAATCTCAAATTTGGACTCATCAGACCAAAGGACAGATTTCCACCGGTCTAATGTCCATTGCTCGTGTTTCTTAGCCCAAGCAAGTCTCTTCTTATTTTTGGTGTCCATTAGTAGTAGTTTCTTTAATAGCAATTCGACCATGAAGGCCTGATTCATGCAGTCTCCTCTGAACAGTTGATGTTGAGATGTGTCTGTGACTTGAACTCTGTGAAGCATTTATTTGGGCTGCAATTTCTGAAGGTGGTAGCTCTAATGAACTTACACTCTGGCTCAAACGCATTAAGGAAAGAAATTCCACTATTTAACTTTTAACAAGGCACACCTGTTAATTGAAATGCATTCCAGGTGACTACCTCATGAAGCTAGTTGAGAGAATGCCAAGAGTGTGCAAAGCTGTCATCAAGGCAATGGGTGGCTACTTTGAAGAATCTCAAATATAAAATATATTTAGATTTGTTGAACACTTTGTTGGTTACTACATGATTCAATATGTGTTATATAATAGTTTTGATGTCTTCACTATTATTCTACAATGTAGAAAATAGTGAAAATAAAGAAAAACCCTGGAATGAGTAGGTGTGTCCACACTTTTGACTGGTACTGCAGATCATGACCTTTACACTGGGCATTCAGCTGTGTTAAAAAGCTCTGTCTCCTAGTGCCTTGGGTTGGGACCTCAGCTTGACAGGTAGTGAAGAATAGACCTTTCCTGTGTCTCACACACCGATCTGAGCCATGTTTCTGTAACCGGTGTCATTACTTATAATAGTTATAAATAACTAGTGCCCACCCTTCTTGTGATGGGGTTGGGGTTGTTGTGGATATATGGCCCTGAGCCTGGGTGCTCACATGAGCTGACGTTTCCCCTGGGGCTGTCGACCTCTGATTGCAGGAAGGGATGGAAAGGGAGGGGACACACACGAGAGGCGGGAAAGAGCTGGGAGTAATTGATGGGGTGTGTGTGTGTGTGTGCGCTCACCACAGCAAGAGTTCCCTGACTATGAATTGAGATTGATCAGTGTCTGACGGCCGCCAGTGATCTGAGGTTGACACAATTTTCTGGCAACAATCTGTTCCAGCAATAATTCTTCACACTACTTGAGGGATGATACAGAACAGAATGTCCAATTCCATGATATGTACAGTACTGGAAGGGGTTAACTGAGTGGGGTTTTCATATCTCTGACTCATAGAATCTAAGGGGAAACTATAGTAGACATTGCTTAAAACTATGGAGCAAATTTAACATTTCCGAAGGACATTAACACAATTACACAGAATCTCTAACAGCCGGAAGCAGAGAATCTCCCTCCACTACGTAATGAGGAGAGTCATAGTATATTCATGTCAAGAGACAAAACACAGTGTCCTCTCCTCTCCCACTTGGTGCCCCCGTTTAATGTTTGACTTCAAAAATAGACCCAGTCCAACAGGAAAGGAAGACAATGGTGATGGTATGAGATTGTCATGCTCAACTCACATTAATCAGTCTCCTCTTTTGTTTTAATCAAGGTTTTTCCAGTCAAGAAAGGACTACTTAGAGGGTTTATGGTAATCCCCTGCGCACATCCATCCAGAGTATTGATGTTTGCCTTTACCATTCGGCAGTCAACTGGTTTTGCTGTCCACAGTATTTACATTGAGTGAATTACAGATCTACAATAGAGAATAAAGCTCAAACATCACACAGTTGAAAGCCTCCCTCGCCACCCACATCAGATATATGTACAAAAGCCTGTGTATTGTGTGTACATTTGATAAGCTAAATATAATCCAATTAAATGTATCCCACTGTTGGTTTGAATTGTCCATGTTGTGAAGAAGGAAGAATATTGTTGTTTTTCCTCACCTAACACTCCTTCTAGTGCTTGTGATTATCCTGCTACCTCCTCTTCAACAAACTTTACTTTGACAAGAGTTCCACAAGTGCCTTGAAGAAAAAAGTATGACTAATATTATAGAGACCGAAGCAGATGTAAGCTGCACTTCTAAAAGGTTATGAGGAGAACTGATTGCTCCGATGGTATAGTATTTGCACTTTTTAGTCTCAGTTTACATAATTTTATAGAAATAAACATACATTTCATTGTGATATCTTCCCTCTCCTTTTCTGAGGAAATGTTTGCGCTACCAACCCTGACCCAGAGCTACGGCTGCTGCTTTGATTTCATAGGGATCAGTAATTGAATGTATCTTTATGGTGTTAACACAATGAGGAACAAGGCAGCAGAATTCCACCATACTGACAGTCTGACAGAGCTGTCTGACAGAGCTGAGCCGTATAGTAGAAACACCATGTCGGGGGCCATTTTTACGGCTCTCACAAGTTCGCAGCAACCATTACACTATTATGTAGGCTTCCAAGTTATGCATTTAAAAAGAAGACAGGCAACTGCTGTAAAGTTAACTGTTTAATGAGAGTTAAAGGCGAAGACTGCAATGAATGTTAGGCCATAGAGGTTTGCAATGAGTGTTCAGCCATAGTTTACTACTCAGGTTTTGTATTTGAATGGGCAAGAGAAACCTCAGCAGCATCTGTTTACAGACGTAGGAATAAACTATTTTGGTAGTCAGAGAGGACATGACTATAACGTCTTACAAGTCAGCAGAATATTTTCCTTTACTACATTCACTACTGTAAGAGACTATGACAGAGTCAATATAATTTTTTCAGAACTTTTTTATTACAAAATATAAATGGCAAAAAAGCTTTTCTTTACTGCTAAACCATGGGATCATAAGATATGTCCAGATGATTAGGGTTTGACAAAGCAGTCAACATAAAATTAAGCATTTCATTTTTTTGTTCTTTAAGGTAAGCATGCTGTACTACAGTGGACAGTTCACTCAGACTAACATATAATAAGAACAGTGGGGGGGTAAAGTGTAGGATATGTTCACCTAGTCCCAGATAAAATTGGATATTAGTTGTATCACAAAAAAGCTTGGCTACTGGCAGACCCCATACCTCAGCATTTCCCAAACTTGGTCCTGAGGACCCCAAGGGTTGCACGTTTTGGTTTTTGCCCTAACACTACACAGCTGATTTAAATAATTAACTCATCATCAAGCTTTGATCATTTGAATCAGCTTTGTAGTGCAGGGCAAAAACAGAAATGTGCACCCCTTGGGATGCTGGCTGGATGGCTGTCTGACAAGTGAGCTAACAAAACAAGGGCAAATTGATAATCACCATAAACAAAATATGTGGCATAATGTAAATATAGTTATAATCAACATTTTACAGTTTAGTCATTTAGCAGATTCTCTTATCCTGAGCGACTTACAGGAGCAATTAGGGTTAAGTGCCTTGCTCAAGGGCACATCAACAGATTTTTCACCTAGTCGGCTCAGGGATTCAAACCAGTGACCTCTTAACCACTCGGCTACCTGCCATCGAACAACTGACATTTAAAGATCATAAGAGGATAGCCAATATCAATTTACACAGCATCATTTTCCTTTGGTAATGTGTTATAGGGCTATAGCGTTTGTCAACATTTTGATATTTATTGCTGGAAACTTCAGTGTAATGATTAGTATCTGTCGTTGTTATTAACTTTGTAGTAACCATTTATGCTACTGTTGACATCAAATCTTAGTTTGGTCCCTACTTTGACTAATAAACATGTTGCACTTATTCCACATTAGGGCAACTTATAACCCGATTTGATTCTGACAATATTATTGTTGTAGGCCTACTACAATGTTCCGGACATCCAAAGGTGAGAATAGAGGAGTGAAATGCGAAGTATTCACACACTATTCCATATCTCAAAGAATAGTATTCCAGTCGTCCACTATGAGTACACTGTAGCTGGGGTCTTGGTGGACTGGTAGTCCGTTGATTTTGAAAGGCTTTTTGGATAGGTGGGTAAGTTCCTTTTACGCACAGGTTGAGGGATGACAGAGAAACCAAAGGTTAAATGCAAAGAAAAATCGAAACTATTTCGTGGGAGAGTGCCAGGGGCTTTTTTTAAACTTGAGATATTTTCTCCCTTGTAGATTACACTTGGTATCACTTTCCAACTTCATCTAGATACTTGCGGTTCAACTCTGCTTGCTCCTTCTGGCTCTCGATCCGCGCCATTTCGATCATATTTCTCAGCAGGTGGAAAGTGAGGTCGATGGAGATCGGCGGGTCATCGTTTCTCTTGGTCAACTCCACGAAGTCTTCCAGGCTGTTAACCTCCCCAGGCGCGCGCTGCTGCTCAAAGGGCGGCAAACTGCGCGCCAGGTGACCAAGACCCCTCGAGCCCAGGGGCGTCACCTCAAAGGGAAACTGTGGCGGGAAACCTGTTTGCAACCGGGGATTTCTCTGCAAATAACGCAGTATATTTTCTTTGATAAGGTAGGAAACTGCGTCGCCAGCCTTCTGGAACACCTCGTCCAGCTGACTCTTGTAGCCGTGGCCGTCGAACATGGCCAGGTCCTGTGGTCGACTAACACTGGGGGGGATGTGAGAGGTGAGGAGAACAGTGGCAAGGAGCAGGACCAGGGGGACTGGCTTCATAGTGCTGAACAGACGAACAAAACGGTGCCCTGTTATGGAGAGAGGTGTAAAAATATTAGGAACAAGCACTGAACTCAGTACGCTAAAACTTCAAATTGCACTTATGTGGCTATTGTGTCTAACGCAAATAGAAATAGGCTCATTCTTACTAAATGCTTAAAGGCAAACTTAAACAGTAAAAAACAACAGTAGGCTATTGTAGCCTATTGAAACTTGCAAAACACAAAGTAGATTATAGACGAGGTTAATTGGCACACAATATACATAAATCGTTACTGAAACAAGCATGCACAGGTTTCTTTAGCTTTGTAAATAAATACATTAACCTAATCATTGTTTTCATGATACAAAAATGACCAACTAATACCTGTGTCCTTCAACTCAACACCAGAGCTCTCAGCACCTCAAACTAAAAATGTGCAACAAAAGAAAGCGAAATGAACCACTTACTTGATTGCCTCCTGGTGCTGAAAGTCTAGAAAAGTGTCAATGGAGAACCCGGTATGAAAAGTCCCGCTAAATGGCGATTGTAGTAGACCGCCTCTGTCTGAACTGTTATATACATCCAAGATAGCTCCATTGACGTCAGTGCAAGTGCATAAACTGCTTGTAAATGAGGCGACTCCGTTTTAAGTGAAGGCAAGTGTTTTGGAGGACAGCTCACAGCTGATGCTGTTGACCAAGGTCTACTGGATAGAAAAGGCATGACAGTGTCTGATATTCAACTCTTAAGTGATCTACCTCAACCTGTCACATTAGCCCTAATTAAGTCCACAAGGCAAAACCAGTTATTGTTTCACAAGGTGTTGCTATGCCTCTAGTGAAACTGGAATGACAGAACACCGCAAAAAAACACAACATTTACTTACTAAAAACAAAACTATTGTGGACGTTAAAACTAAGTGATTCGTTAAGGTGTAAATCTGCACAATGCTACTATGAATCTGGTCTCTGAATAAAGTAGTCTAGAAACGATGAGCTGTTGTCGTGATACCTTTATGCATGGTTTAACATCTTGGCGAGGCAGAGCAGAAGCGCACAGTGGGGAAACGTGCAGAGGGCCCAGAGAAACCTGTCCATGGTGCTGAAAAGGTTTCCGCTTGTAATGCACGGGATGCAAGTGGATTCTTAAAACGACAGAAAATATAAAATAGTCATATTTAGCTGATAAAACCCGCAAGAAGTATATATTGCACTCAATACAGGGGTGAAAGTAAGGCGGTACGGTCCGGTACACTTTAGAAATAAAAGGTTCCTGGAGTATCCTTTAGGAGTTCTTCAAATTGAAACTGTGGGGGAACCCCTATGAGTTCTACAAAGAACCCCTTTAAATGGATCCTCGAATAACCTTTTGAATAACCTTTTGGGGTTAATATCTGAACTACCCCCCCCCCCCCTATTAATATTATTAATAATATGCACAACAATAACACAACATTTTAGTTGTCAGTGTTTATTATGATTTTAGTGGCAAAGCAGAATTAAAAAATCAAAATTTGAGGTAAACTCCCAGCAGAGCCCCAAGTCCAATTGGTATATCCTCTAGCATGTTGATGTTAATGTGTTGATGTTCTCCGTATCGATAGCCAGAATGATTTTGCAGTGCACGGTGATAGAACAGGTTTCCTGTTATATTCATCAGAGGTGTAGCGAGAGTGAAGTCTGTGAATCCCTAAAAAAGTAATTATACAGATGTTTAACAAAACATGCACACGACAGTATTCATACCTTGGTTTTCGTGGAAAATGTAAATGAAAAAAAAAAAACTGGTTCGATGATGGTTTTCATACACATACCTTGTCTATAATGTAGAGGCCTATGGGATTTTCATTGAAGAGGTAAGATATGGGGGGTGGGGGGGGGCTTACCTGTTTTGCATGTTATTTTGGCATTTATACGTGTCACATATCAATTTGCAAACAATGTAAAAAATATTATAATAATTGAGTTAATAAAGCCACATGGTCTCTTTTTTGCATTCTGAGTAAGGCAGCTCCAAAATGCAGGTGTTTCAGCCTAGCTCAGTGCTTTCTGTGGTGGTGGGGCAGCCAGCGGAAAATAAAGAGCATAGCTGTTGGCAATGTTCTCTAGTTGTGCCATGATTAGCTCAGTGTTCTGTCACTTGTGGGGACAGTACGTCACTGCCAAGTCTAAGGGTGAAAATTCAAGCCTCTTGGGTGCTGCCATAGAGTTACATTAGAAGTGCCCATCCAGAAGGCTCAAGGTCATTGGCCACAGATAAAATTACGTCAAATCACGTTATATCAACAGTAGCTTTGATTGGACTGATCATGTCAACATCATACTTCAAAAATCTTAGCTAGCTGTCATGAATCAAGTCGACAATCTACTGGCAAATCCTTTTTAACCTTTCATGAGTATCTACCCCGGGTCCGGGAGCACCCCCCACCCCCCCCACACTGAGTAGCATAGCCTAGCATAGCGTCACAATTAAAAAGTAGCATCTAAATATCATTAAATCACAAGTCCAAGACACCTAATGAAAGATACAGATTTTGTGAATAAAGCCACCATTTCAGATTTTTAAAATGTTTTACAGGGAAGACAAAATATGTAAATCTATTAGCTAACCACGTTAGCAAAAGACACCACTTTTCTAACTCCATCAGTTTCTTACTCCATCAGGTGCTATCACCAATTCGGCTAAACTAAGATATTGATAGCCACTAACCAAGACAAAACCTCATCAGATGACAGTCTGATAACATATTTATGGTATAGGATAGGTTTTGTTAGAAAAATGTGCATATTTCAGGTAGATATCATAGTTTACAATTGCACCCACCATCACAAATGGACTAGAATAAATACATAGAGCAACGTGTTTACCTAATTACTAATCATCAAACATTTCGTAAAAATACACAGCATACACTAATCGAAAGACACAGATCCTGTGAATACAGACAATATTTCAGATTTTCTAAGTGTCTTACAGCGAAAACACAATAAATCGTTATATTAGCATACCACATATGCAAACGTTACCAGAGCATTGATTCTAGCCAAAGAGAGCGATAACGTAAACATCGCCAAAATATATTCATTTTTTCACTAACCTTCTCAGAATTCTTCAGATGACACTCCTGTAACATCACATTACAACATACATATACAGTTTGTTCGAAAATGTGCATATTTAGCCACCAAAATCATGGTTAGACAATGACAAAAGTTGCCCAGCTGGTCAGACAATGTCGTGCGCCATATTAGACAGTGATCTAGTCGTATACATAATTACTCATAAACGTGACAAAAAAATATAGGGTGGACAGCGATTGATAGACTATTTAATTCTTAATACAATCGCTGATTTACATTTTTTAAATTATCCTTACTTTTCAATACAGTTTGCGCCAAGCGAAGCTACGTCTAACAAGATGGCGTCATAAGCGATTAACATTTTTCGACAGAAACACGATTTATCATAATAAATTGTTCCTACTTTGAGCTGTTCTTCCATCAGAATCTTGGGCAAAGAATCCTTTCTTGGGTCTAATCGTCTTTTGGTCGAAAGCTGTCCTCTTGCCATGTGGAAATGCCAACTGCGTTCGGCATGAACTGGAAACCTGCCCGGCGCTTCAAAGTGTCTCAGAAATAAATGTCCCAAAATGCGCACTAAACGGATATAAATTGCTATAAAACGGTTTAAATTAACTACCTTATGATGTTTTTAACTCCTATAACGAGTAAAAACATGACCTGAGAAATATTACTGGCTACACTAATGCTTGGAAAAAGAGCAGGTCGGTGTCCACCGCGCGCCCGACGCAGCTGGAAAATAGTTCCTACCTACAGGTTTTTTTCATTTATAGTGGCTGTGATTGCGCAATCGATACCATTCAAATCGTCATCACGTAAAGGCATCCAGGGGAAGACGTAAGCAGTGTCCGTATCCTGATAGCGTTCACAGTGGCCTTTAAACTGACTCCAGATCAGGGGCCAAAATGTGTGAAATCTGACTCCATGTCAGGGAAATTGCTGTAGAATGAGTTCTGTTCCACTCAGAGACAAAATTCCAACGCCTATAGAAACTAGAGAGTGTTTTCTATCCAATAATAGTAATAATATGCATATTGTACGAGCAAGAATTTAGTAGGAAGCCGTTTAATCTGTAATGCAATTATGCTAATGAGAAAACAGCACCCCCTGTAGTCGCAAGAAGTTAATCCTTGTCATATGAAGAGAAATAATGAAGAGAAATTATAGATAAAACGTATCGGTGCTCATCGGCCATTGGACATAAACATTGGACAACAAGTTGGAAATCGTAAATTCAACAATGAGGTGTTTGGAAGGAATCAGTGACTGGGAAATACGGAATTGTAAGTCGGGAACTCGGGTCTCTTTCTAGAGCTACGACCTGAAGATCAATGATGTCATCATGATTCTACCTTGTTTTTTTGCGAGTTAACAGTTGTCTTGAAAGCACCCTAAATCCACTGCATTTCAGACTTTGATGACAAAATTTGCCCACGAAGGACCGCCATGCCACCTTCCTGTTCAAGTGAGCACAGCACAACAAGGTGGATCCAAAAATGTCTTGTATGCTGCTGCATAAATTATGTAATATGCCAGGGAGATTTGTGTACTGTAGCTAAGAAAGTAATACTATGTGTATGTTGTGTAGTAAGCTGTTAGTAGCCCATGTGCCTCACCCTAATAATTGTGTCTAGTTACCCCTCTTCATTTCACCTACTGTTCTTACTTGGTGGTGCACATGTAGCTTATAACCTGTTTTAGAGAAATGTAATCATCACATTTTTTAAAAGCTTTCATTGTCTGCTTATATGCCCCCTTTATTTATCCTACAGTTCTGACTTGGTGTACAGGGAGAACACTGTAAGAACGGCCCATGTTCTGAATTCTGTCGCTGTACATTTCAAAAGTGCTAAAGAAATAGTTATATTGACTATGATCGTCCTAGCTCGCTCATTAATGTCTCAATCGAAATTACGGATTGCCTCTCATCCGCTTGTCGTCCCCTTATGCCATAGTTGGTACATCTCAAGTTTCATTAGAAACCACATTTGTTTAAGCAAGTCAGCCATATCAGCTATGTTTTTTTAAAAGGCAAGCTGAATTAACTGTTTCGCTGCCAGACAAGCTTCCGCTGATAGCCAGGTTTAGCAGTGGTAAGATGTTGGGACTGCTGTTGGGGCAGCTTTATGTAGGCCCTAACAGTTTCTGGGCACCGTTTGTCACCGTTATAGTGCAATTAATCTATTGTTTAGTGTTGTGTTGTGTTGTGTAGTGGCTTTTTTGGCAGGCATCCCACTTTATTTTTTATTTTTTTTGCCCCACGAAGATTTACATGCTAAAATCACCACTGAGTGTAAAGAGATGACAATGAAAAAGCTCCAATCTTTATTTTAGTTAGCAAACCTTAATTGAGGGAACAGTAACTTAATTGGCACTAGCAGAGAACATCGGCCATATCCCCGGTGAGTGTGCATATTCACTGTCTTTATTATTGGGTCAGTGGCACTTTTGTTTGTTTTTGGACAATAATTTCCTCCTCCAGCTTAGATGGATGTCATATTCTATTTGTGTCTCCCGCAACATCGTTTTTATTCATCTGTTTGTCTGTGTCAGCAGAATAGGCTAGCCTGTAATTTTGTAGCATTACAAAAAAAATTGCGCACATTTGGGTGTCCAGTACCGGTAAGAAATTAAATCTACTTTCACACCTGACTGAATATAATGACTATGCATTGAAAAACAAAGGCACCCCCCCATGTAGTCGATACATAGTTTGTTGAAGAAAATAATCTTAATAAGAAATAATAATAATAATAATAATCTTTACAGAAATAGGCTAATGGATTTGTTTGTTTGGTTCAAACAATTCTCTAACACACTTTTTTTGGTTGGGAGAAGTTTGCAGACAGAATTTTGTTGACAGACAAAGCAGCATTTCCCAACTATCCCAAACAACAACGGTGCAAAGTTGGAGCAAAGCCACCCATGACGTCATCTTTGAAACAGAAGTTAGATATATGTCTTTAATATTGAAATTCCATGTACAGTTTAAAAGTATAGTTTATACAATTTAAGCATAATACAAAATAATAACATAAAAGTATATTACTGGTAATGTCATCATTTGAAATGAGAACACATCCAGACATCTCAATATTATCTGGATGAGTACTGTTTAACAGCAGAGTAAGTCATTGTATGCATGTGTCAACTCCACTCTGACTGACTATCAACTTTTTAATGTATTAATACTAACATATACAGTGCATTCGGAAAGTATTCAGACCCCTTGTGACACAAGGCGAGACCCAGATGCAGACACAGGAGACAGATGGTTGGAGTCTTTAATATTTATTAATCCAATAGGGTAAGGCAAGAGAATGGTCGTGGACAGGCAAAAGGGTCAAAACCAGTTCAGAGTCCAAAAGGTACCGAAGGGCAGGCAGAATAAAGGTCAGGGCAGGCATGGTGATCAGGCAGGCTGGAAAGTAGTCCAGAGTCAGGCAGGGGTCAAAACCAGGAAGACTAGCAAAAAGAGAATAGCAAAAGGAGTACAGGAAAAACACACTGGTTGGAAACACAGGGATAAATATACTGGGGAAAACAAGCGACACCTGGAGGGGGTGGAGACAATAACGAGGACAGGTGAAACTGATCAGGGTGTGACACCTTGACCTTTTCCACATTTTGTTATATTACATCCTTAATCTAAAATTGATAAAAATTGTTTTCCCCTGCTCATCAATCTACACACAATACCCCATAATGACAACGCAAAAACAGGGTTTTAGAAATTTTTGCTAATTTATAAAAATATAAATATATATATTACATTTACTTAAGTACTCAGACCCGTAACTCAGTACTGTGTTGAAGCACCTTTGGCAGCGATTACAGCCTTGAGTCTTCTTGGGTATGACGCTACAAGCTTGGCACACCTGTATTTGGGGAGTTTCTCCCATTCTTATCTGCAGATTCTCTCAAGCTCTGTCAGGTTGGATGGGGAAATAGTTAAAGCTTGGTTTCATCAGACCAGAGAATCTTGTTTCTCATGGTCTGGGAGTCCTTTAGGTGCCTTTTGGCAAACTCCAAGCTCGCTGTCATGTGCCTTTTACTGAGGAGTGGCTTCCATCTGGCCACTCTACCATAAAGCACTGATTGGTGCAGTGCTGCAGAGATGGTTGTCCTTCTGGAATGTTCTCCCATCTCCACAGAGGAACTCTAGAGCTCTGTCAGAGTGACCATCGGGTTCTTGGTCACCGGCCTGACTAAGGCCCTTCTCACCCCATTGCTCAATTTGGCCTGGCGGCCAGCTCTGGGAAGAGTCTTGGTGGTTCCAAACTTCTTCCATTTAAGAATGATGGAGGCCACTGTGTTCTTGTGGACATTCAATGCTGCAGAAATGTTTTGGTACCCTTCCCCAGATCTGTGCCTCCACACAATCCTGTCTCGGAGCTCTACGGACAATTCTTTTGACCTCATGGCTTGGTCTTTGCTCTGACATGCACTGTCAACTGTGGGACATTATATAGACAGGTGTGTGCCTTTCCAAATCATGTCCAATCAATTGAATTTACCACAGGTGGACTCCAATGAAGTTGAAGAAACATCTCAAGGATGATCAATGGCAACAGGATGCACCTGAGCTCAATTTCGAGTCTCATAGAAAAGGGTCTGAATACTTATGTATATACTGTAAGGTATTTCTGTTTTTATTTTTAATACATTTGCAAACATTTCTAAAATCCTGTTTCCCCTTTGTCATGATCAGGTAGGTATTGTGTGAGGATTGATGAGAATTCGTATTTATTTAATCAATTTTAGAATAAGGCTGTAACATAACAAAATGTGGAAAAAGTAAAGGGATCTGAATACTTTCCAAATGCACTGTTGGTGTGACAAACTTTCACAAAAATCATCCACTATGCAGTATTTCAGAGTTTGTTAACCATTTGTTCCTGACCACTATCTTAGTGTGGGATTGATTCACAGCTTTCTGAATTCAGTTTATGACATGATTTGTGAGTGTAAAAGTCTTATTGATAGTCCTATATGTGTGAGGTAGGGCGGGACCTGAAACATCCATTATTGGCTTTCCAAGACAAGGAGGAATTCCAGGAAACAGCTACAATCTGGACCACAGCCAATCTTCAAGACAATAATTCCGTACTAACATCAGAGTCCCCTCAGGCATCACAGCTGAATGAATAAATCAATATTTCTGAGTATAAATTGACATTACACTGAAAATCCATAAGGATAACATTGACGTCACTAACCATCCCTGTGCCTTACATGTGGTGCAGTGGGATGAAATAGAAATTGGCAATCTCGACTGGAGGCCATAGCTGAAAAAGAGCGGAACACATTGATGAAGCATAGAGTGGTTCATACCGTAAGTATGTGAAGCTTTCCACATGGAGAACTTAGGTAGTAATTTGAGATCAAAGCATCCATGTAGTCCTGCAGAGAATAAGAGACATAGAGATCTTTATGTTGGAACGATGGTGAATTTCTGGTACAAACATCTACATTTTGACACTAACCCTCCCTCACAGGGGTGTCTACCTCCAGTTCACACCTGTGTTGACCTCTGACCCTGACCAGGTGGGTAGGGGCTGACACTCGGGCTATGAGAGGTTACAGTATGCGTTGGCCCCCCTCTGAGTCAGTCACAGACAGTGACAGGTAACACTCAAAACCAGCTCAACACCATAGTCTCAATTTAATAACTGTGGGACAGTGCCCTGTCCTGCTACATCACATGGCATATAAAACAACCAGACATCTGGAACTGCCTGCACCCTCACTTAGCCTGGCCCATCTCGCTAAAGGTCAACAGGCAACAAGATTGGCTGGATTTCATTCTTTTTTTTGTAATAATGTCTTTATTGGGCAAGACTGGATGTATAAAATGAGCCAATGTTCCCAGAAATGTTGTCCGTCTTTGTTGATTTTCTGGGGCGTAACAGTTTCTAATTTCTAGCAAACAAGGCGTTGGCCACCTGGGGTTAAAACACTGCAGGGATACAACGTTAGAGACACACGATGACGTCACCAAAATCCGTCCTCCTTTGGAGAGCAACGTCTTTCGTTCGTGGTCTAGGGCTGAAGAGACAACCAACTTATTTGAGCTCACGAGGCTGCAGTCCTGTGGTCATGCAACAGTTTGCCCAGCGCTCACCATCTTCTCCCTTAATTATGACACACTGAGCTTTAGAATGTCATAACGGCATCAAACTGTTGCGTAATGAAAACGCTAATAGGCAGACACGTCGTTAGCACTAATCTTTGTTTTCCCAATAGGTAGTGTGCACTTGACCTTCAGTATCAGCATTCAGCAGCGTTGAGTGAAGTGACTGACCAATGAGGGAATGTGTAGGAGAATGGCAGCTCTCGAAATGGACGTCTCCGACCACCACGTCTCTATCTCATTCATCCTCTCATAAAGGAGGGAGGCACTGTAGCATCAGAGTGATTGTTATAATGAGACACATGAATAACCAAGTGGTCTCGGGGGGGAAAGCTTGACCCACAATATAAAATGAGGCGAAGGGAAGACATAGCTGGGCTTGTGTTGTGATTGACATGCGAGCGGACTGCCACTAGCTAATGAAGAGCAGGGCTGAGGACTGAGGATGATGCTGCATGTGTCTGCCAACATTCTCACGTGTCACTAATGTTCATTCAAACTAGTAACGTCGGTCTGTGGCACCAGACCACGTTCCACCTGGCTTTAGATGAGGGAGGTGTGGTCATGTTATTGTCTTTCACCTCACATATATTTTACATCACAGTCTTGCCTAATGAGCACATTTGCCATTTGTTTTCTGTCTCTTCTGACATTTCGGTGACTGCCCTTTCGGCCTCATTTTAGCTCAAGTGCCTTCCTTGCATAAATAATTTATGGTCCGCCGAGCAAGAGGAAGGGAGCGGTGGACGAACACCCCTGTTACACACACACATCCCTTATCTAAGACATGAGTCACCCGCCGCTATTTCAACCCTCCTTCCCTCCATGGGAGGAAATAGCTTCTAATTAAACTGTGTCAGAGATGGGGGTCACTCTGTTAGCTTCCTGGAGAACACAGAGGAGGAGAGGAAAGAGTTCCACAGGTCGCCTCAGCTCTGTTTGGGTCCTACAGGGGGTCCTACAGGAGGTGATACAAGGGGTCCTACAGGAGGTACTACAGGGGGTACTACAGGGGTCTGACAGGGGTCTTACAAAAGGACCTAAAGGGGGTCCTACAGGGGGTACTACAGGGGTCCTACAGAAGGAACTACAGGGGGTCCTACAGGTACTACAGAGGGTACTACAGGAGGTACTACGGAAGGTACTATAGGGGGTACTATGGAGGGTACTACAGGAGGTACTACAGAGGGTACTACAGGAGGTACTACGGAAGGTACTATAGGGGGTACTATGGAGGGTACTACTGGAGGTACTACAGAGGGTACTACAGGGGGTACTATAGGAGGTCCTACAGGATGTACTACAGGATGTACTACAGGAGGTACTACAGGGGGTACTACAGGGGGTACTATAGGAGGTAGTACAGAGGGTACTACAGAGGGTACTACAGGAGGCACTGGCTTCAAGGCCAACGCTAAACACTTATCTTTTAAGACAACATGTTGATTTTTAAAGATGACAAAAATCAGCATGTGTACATTTCTATAATATCTGGATTTGTGACTCATGCTTAATATACAGTACCAGTCAAAGTTTGGACACACCTACTCATTCAAGGGTTTTTCTTTATTTAGACTATTTTCTACATTGTAGAACTATGAAATAACGCATATGGAATCATGTAGTAACCAATAAAGTACTATGATTCTTCAAAGTACCCACCCTTTGCCTTGATGACAGCTTTGCATTCTCTTGGCATTCTCTCAACCAGCTTCACCTGTAATTTTTTTCCAACAGTCTTGAATGAGTTCCCACATATGCAGAGCACTTGTTGACTGCTTTTCCTTCACTCTGCAGTCTGACTCATCCCAAACCATCTCAGTTGCCTTGAGGTCAGGTGATTGTGGAGGCCAGGTCATCTGATGCAGCACTCCATCACTCTCCTTCTTTGTCAAATAGTCCTTACACAGCCTGGAGGTGTGTTGGGTTATTGTCCTGCTGAAAAACAAATGATAGTCCCACTATGCCCAAACCAGATGGGATGGCGTATCACTGCAGAATGCTGTGGTAGCCATGCTGGTTAGGTGTGCCTTGAATTCTAAACAAATCACAGACAGTGTCACCAGCAAAGCCCCCCCACACCATCACACCTCCTCCTTCCCGCTTCACGGTGGGAACCACACATGCAGAGATCATCCGTTCACCTATTCTGCATCTTAAAAAGACACGGCGGTTGGAACCAAAAATCTACAATTTGGACTCATCAGACCAAAGGACAGATTTCCACTGGTCTAATGTCCATTGCTCGTGTTTCTTGGCCCGAGCAAGTATCTTCTTCTTATTGGTGTCCTTTAGTAGTGGTTTCTTTGCAGCAATTCGAACATGAAGGCCTGATTCACGCAGTCTCCTCTGAACAGTTGATGTTGAGATGTGTCTGTTACTTGAACTCTGTGAAGCATTTATTTGGGCTGCAATTTCTGAGGCTGGTAACTCTAATGAACTTATCCTCTGTAGCAGAGGTAACTCTGGGTCTTCCTTTCCTGTGGCAGTCCTCATGAGAGCCAGTTTCATCATAATGCTTGATGGTTTTTGCGACTGCACTTGAAGAAACGGATTGACATTTTCCGGATTAACTGACCTTAATGTCTTAAAGTAATGATGGACTGTAATTTATTTTTGCTTATTTGAGCTCTTCTTGCCATAATATGAACGTTGTATTTTACCAAATAGGGCTATCTTCTGTATACTACCCTTACCTTTAATTTTATTTAACCTTTATTTAACTAGGCAAGTCAGTTAAGAACATGTTCTTATTTACAATGACTGCCTAACCCGGCCAAACCCTAACCTGGACGACGTTGGGCCAATTGTGCGCCACCCTGTGGGACTCCCAATCACGGGACGCCTCTAGCACTGAGATGCAGTGCCTTAGACCGCTGCACCACTCGGGAGCCCCAACCCAACTGATTGGCTCAAACACATTAAGGAGGAAAGAAATTCCACAAATGTACTTTTAATAAGGCATACCTGTTAATTTTAATGCATTCCAGTTCATACCTCATGAAGCTGGTTGCGAGAATGCCAAGAGTGTGCAAATCTGTCATCAAGGCAAGGGTTGGCTACTTTGAAGAATCTCAAATATAAAATATATTTTCATTTGTTTAACACTTTTTTGGTTACTACATGATTCCATATGTGTTATTTCATAGTTTTGATGTCTTCACTATTATTCTACAATGTAGAAAATTGTAAAAATAAAGAAAAACCCTGGAATGAGTAGGTGTCAACTTTTGACTGGTACTGTATGTTTTTTATTATATTATTCTTTGAGGTTTAATGTACTGTAAGTTTAATTGACAACTGTGGGGTAAAGTCATGCTGAGATGAGCCTAACCCTCTTGAGCATGGCAACGTTCTCCTCCACAGTCAGTCCA
Source organism: Salvelinus fontinalis (assembly GCF_029448725.1). NCBI lineage: Eukaryota > Metazoa > Chordata > Actinopteri > Salmoniformes > Salmonidae > Salvelinus > Salvelinus fontinalis. The sequence continues at coordinate 17,891,070 of NC_074684.1, forward strand.
TTCAAAGTTCTAGAGATCCCCAGTAAGGCACCCAGGAAACACGGAGCAAAGCCCACCTGTTGATACATGACAAGAACAAACACCGTTTTATCTGTCTTTGTGTGTGAATATACATGTTGATATAAATGTGGACGTGTCTGAAAAATTTGTGGGAAAAACAGTCAGTGGCTTTTAATGTGAGCTTTCTTTTGCATGGGCATGGGGCGTACATACAGTGGGGCAAAAAAGTATTTAGTCAGCCATCAATTGTGCAAGTTCTCCCACTTAAAAAGATGAGAGAGGCCTGTCATTTTCATCATAGGTACACTTCAACTATGACAGAAAAAACGAGGAAAAAAAATCCAGAAAATCACATTGTAGGATTTTTAATTAATTTATTTGCAAATTATGGTGGAAAATAAGTATTTGGTCAATAACAAAAGTTTATCTCGATACTTTGTTATATACCCTTTGTTGGCAATGACAGAGGTCAAACGTTTTCTGTAAGTCTTCACAAGGTTTTCACACACTGTTGCTGGTATTTTGGCCCATTCCTCCATGCAGATCTCCTCTAGAGCAGTGATGTTTTGGGGCTGTTGCTGGGCAACACAGACTTTCAACTCCCTCCAAAGATTTTCTATGGGGTTGAGATCTGGAGACTGGCTAGGCCACTCCAGGACCTTGAAATGCTTCTTACGAAGCCACTCCTTCGTTGCCCGGGCGGTGTGTTTGGGATCATTGTCATGCAGCCATGTTTCATCTTCAATGCCCTTGCTGATGGAAGAAGGTTTTCACTCAAAATCTCACGATACATGGCCCCATTCATTCTTTCCTTTACACGGATCAGTCGTCCTGGTCCCTTTGCAGAAAAACAGCCCCAAAGCATGATGTTTCCACCCCCATGCTTCACAGTATGTATGGTGTTCTTTGGATGCAACTCATCATTCTTTGTCCTCCAAACACGACGAGTTGAGTTTTTACCAAAAAGTTCTATTTTGGTTTCATCTGACCATATGACATTCTCCCAATCTTCTTCTGGATCATCCAAATGCTCTCTAGCAAACTTCAGACGGGCCTGGACATGTACTGGCTTAAGCAGGGGGACACGTCTGGCACTGCAGGATTTGAGTCCCTGGCGGCGTAGTGTGTTACTGATGGTAGGCTTTGTTACTTTGGTCCCAGCTCTCTGCAGGTCATTCACTAGGCCCCCCCGTGTGGTTCTTGTGATCATTTTGACCCCACAGGGTGAGATCTTGCGTGGAGCCCCAGATCGAGGGAGATTATCAGTGGTCTTGTATGTCTTCCATTTCCTAATAATTGCTCCCACAGTTGATTTCTTCAAACCAAGCTGCTTACCTATTGCAGATTCAGTCTTCCCAGCCTGGTGCAGGTCTACAATTTTGTTTCTGGTGTCCTTTGACAGCTCTTTGGTCTTGGCCATAGTGGAGTTTGGAGTGTGACTGTTTGAGGTTGTGGACAGGTGTCTTTTATACTGATAACAAGTTCAAACAGGTGCCATTAATACAGGTAACGAGTGGAGGACAGAGGAGCCTCTCCAAGAAGAAGTTACAGGTCTGTGAGAGCCAGAAATCTTGCTTGTTTGTAGGTGACCAAATACTTATTTTCCACCATAATTTGCAAATAAATTAATTAAAAATCCTACAATGTGATTTTCTGGATTTTTTTTCCTAATTTTGTCTGTCATAGTTGAAGTGTACCTATGATGAAAATTACAGGCCTCTCTCATCTTTTTAAGTGGGAGAACTTGCACAATTGGTGGCTGACTAAATACTTGTTTGCCCCCCTGTATAATGATGCACACTGGCCACTATTAAAAGGTTTCAAAAGAAAATTGTATAATTGTGGTGATTATGATGAGTCGGGTTGGGCCCTGAAAGTAGAGCACCTGTAGCTTGTTGTTACCTCTACAGGGTTGTACATAAAAGCCAAATGGTGTCATAATACATATAATTTACAGAAGTAAAAATGGCAATTTACCTGTTGCTGTGGCGTTACTAAAACACGGACCCTCACCCTGTAGATTGTTATTGATATTTGATGCAACATTGATCAAATCACCAACATTATGGTCACTGAGGTAGCAGTTATTTATTTATTTTTATTATTTGTTTTACTTTTATTTAACTAGGCAAGTCAGTTAAGAACAAATTCTTATTTACAATGACGGCCTACCCCGGCCAAACCCTAACGATGCCGGGCCAATTGTTTGCCGCCCTACGGGACTCCCAATCACGGCTGGTTGTGATACAGCCTGGAATCTAACCAGGGTCTGTAGTGACGCCTCTAGCCCTGAGATGCAGTGCCTTAGACCGCTGCGCCACACGGGAGCCCAATGTCTTAATTGTATAACCTATCACAGCGAACTTGAGGACCCCACAATGAGCTGTTGTATAATTTAGAGATGGAGAAATTCCTTTTCATTTCTTTGAAGTGCTCGTAAAACCCTGCCAGCTAATGACATGGAGGACCTGCTATTGTTGTATACAGACCAATGTGGGCAGCCATAAAAAGCCTCTATGAAAGTTTCATCCCACTAACCAACTGGGACGATTGACACAAATGTTCAGAGGAAAAAAGGAGGATTAGATAGACGTTGACAACTCAGACATTGATTGACACGGAAAGGAACTTTGGACATGATTTCATTTGCTTTATACAGACAGGGGCTGCTCGTACCAACTGTGCTAATCCTACCCTTCTTTCAGATCACTGAAAATCATCTAAGTCTGGGAAGATCCTGTTTCTTAACATGAACCAGCTTTACAGCTCAGTGACTGTAATAAAGGGAGATTCATCACTGTGGTTAGGGCTCCCCAGGTAAAGCTTTGGCCAATTTCACCACCTGACGTACAACTACTAATTAACTTAATTTAGACAGGGACCACCAGCATCAACTCCCCCTCCCTCCACAATGTGTTATATATGGTAACATTGACAGGACATTGACACAGAAATGGGTCTTTAAGATCTAAATTTATCCCTGGAATCCCTGTTTTGTGGAAGTTGTGTGTGAAAATAGCAATGCTGTGGAAGGAGAGCATGCATCCTTCAGAGTGTACACTAATCCCCCCTCCAGGAGAGGGCCATGCTGCGTTCGCCTCTCATTGTCCTCTCTCTTCCTGTGCATTCACAGACCCCAAATCATGTTAGCGGCGTATTATACAAGCAGGCCTTGTATCCACACCTGTCAATGCAAGGATTAGTTGACACGCGCTGAGGGGGGCTTCACGCTCCAGGGGTAAACGTGGGAACAGGCAGAAATAGATTTCTCTGATGTGTGTTACACCTATTCACTCAGCTCTGGCTGGCACCACAGTGACAGGCACTTCTGAGGGCACCTTCACCTGGGGTCCATTCATATTTAGAATGTTTGTTGTTATTTGGTTTGTAAGTAAAGGAGTCATGCAAGGGATAATGACCAGCCCATTAGAGAATGTATCTAAAGTAATATAAACCATGTTCATTTATCTATTCATGTCAAATGGCTGGTGGTACTGAAGTTGTTTTAGTTTTTTATTGAAAATTAACATATTAAATGCAGCCACCCAGATGCCCCTCTCATTTTAGTGACAAGCATTTTATTAATGGAGGCACTTTTGGTCCCCCAAGTGACCAGCTTGTCCAGAATCATGTACCATCCACCTAATACAGGGCCCTGGGGTTGAAAACAGGACCATCAGGATCCTTCACACAGATTCATCTTTAAAAAAACTGATTGGGTAACAGCAGGAAATAATCATGAAAAATGTTATTGCTTTTGGAACATTCTAGAAACAAATATGTGAGAAAACATAGTCAACCACAGCACCTCTTTCAGATCTGTAAGTCATCTTGTGTTAGAGCTTTACTTTTACATAACTGTGTAGACAGTGTTGGTCTCCTCTCAGTGGCACTGAACAAAAACAATAGAATATTCAATGAATGAAGATAAGAAGATCACAATTATAAATCATCTTTGCCTATGTAACAAAAACATTATATTTCTAGGTGACGCTCTGCACTCACTCTCCCTTCTCTGTCCAGTGATGTCACACAGAGGGTGGTCCATGACTGGGCTGATGGCCACATAAACACACACACATGCGCACACTGTGGTGAGTCACGACAACATAGTTTCTCAGCTCTCTGTGGAGTGCCACTGCCAAAGGCATCTGAGAAGTGAGAAGGAGTGTGTCAGAGGGAACATCTGTGTGTGGCATGTCCAGGAGCCTTGGTGCTGTGGCCTGGCCTTGGGTGGCCAGCCCACGCTGCCCAGCTGTTCTCTCACTCCTTCAGAGACCTACTCATACCTACTTGTGGCTGCTATTGACGCACAGTCGCAGAGCTGTTTCCCTTTAACAGCTGGCCGATGGAGTGTTTGTGACAGCACATGAACCCTCCCTACAAACCTCTCCCTTGTGTGTGAGAGAGCAACCCAATGTGCATGTGTGGCAAAGACGGATACACTGACTCTAACCAGTCATTTGAGGTGAGACAGTGAGATAAAAGACAGGAAGAGCGAGGAAGGAGGACTCACGACGAAGAAGAATCCGATCCTCATCATCTTGGCTGTCCGTGTCACGTTGTGATTGGCTAGACCCCGCCTCTCAAGCACCTGCTGGGAGATGACATCACCCACCCCAACCAGCGTGCCCGGAGGAGAGAGAGGAAGAGAAAAGAGGGAGGGAGAGGTTAGAGGAAGTGAGAGAGAAGGGGTGGAGAAAGAGAGTAACAGGAAGATCATTGGAATGCGGTCATCTGCCGCTCTGTGCCAGCGCACAGCGGGAACGTACTTAGACACATGCCAACCTGCAACGGTGCCAACGACAGAAAAAGCAGTAGAAGACCATTCAAAGACATCAACCCCCATTCACCATTAATCCCCTGTACACCTGCGTCTGCTTTACTGATAACATCAGATGTCACTACTGATGATTATCATACATAATCTACCTAAAAAGAATCACTTACCATACACCACTTGTCTTGTTATAATTGTTTTAATGGGGGTGCCATAGTAATATAATTAGAACACAATATTCTATAATACATCTCTATGGGTGTAAGACATACATACAGTTGAAGTCGGAAGTTTACATACACCTTGGCCAAATACATTTAAACTCAGTTTTTCACAATTCCTGTCATTTAATCCTAGTAAAAATGGCCTGTCTTAGGTCAGTTAGGATCATCACTTTATTTTAAGAATGTGAAATGTCAGAATAATACTAGAGAGATGTCACGATCGTCTATAGGTGAAAGAGAGGACCAAGGCGCAGCGTGATTAGAATACATTCTTCCTTTTAATAATGAAGAACACTTAACAAACAATACAAAATGAACGTGACTGCTATAACACTGAGTGCAAACATGCAACATCACATAGACAATTACCCACAACCCGTCTAATGCCTATGGCTGCCTTAAATATGGCTCCCAATCAGAGACAATGATAAACAGCTGTCTCTGATTGAGAACCACTCAGGCAACCATAGACATACCTAGACACCTACACTGAACACAACCCCATAAACTCTACCAAAACCCCCTAGACACTACAAACACCCTCGACTAGACAAAAACACACAAACATCCCCCATGTCACACCCTGACCTAACTAAAATAATAAAGAAAATAAAAATAACTAAGGCCAGGGCGTGACAAGAGAACAATTTATTTCAGCTTTTATTTCTTTCATCACATTCCCAGTGGGTCAGAAGTTTACATACACTCAAATAGTATTTAGTAGCCTTTTGGCCCATTCCTCCTGACAGAGATGGTGTAACTGAGTCGGGTTTGTAGGGCTCCTTGTTCGCACATGCTTTTTCAGTTCTGCCCACAAATTTTCTATAGGTTTGAGGTCAGGGCTTTATGATGGCTACTCAAATACCTTGACTTTGTTGTCCTTAAGCCATTTTGCCACAAATTTGGATGTATGCTTGGGGTCATTGTCTATTTGGAAGACCCATTTGCGACCAAGCTTTAACTTCCTGACTGATGTCTTGAGATGTTGCTTCAATATATCCACATAATTTTCCTATCTCCTGGTGCCATCTATTTTGTGAAGTGCACCAGTCCCTCCTGCAGCAAAGCACCCCCACAACGTAATGCTGCCACCCCCGTGCTTCACGTTTGTAATGGTGTTCTTCGGCTTGCAAGCTCCCCTTTTTCTTCCAAACATAACGATGGTCATTATGGCCAAACAGTTATATTTTTGTTTCATCAGACCAGAGGACATTTCTCCAAAAAGTATGATCTTCGTCACCATGTGCAGTTGCAAACCGTAGTCTGGCCTTTTCATGGCGGTTTTGGAGCAGTGGCTTCTTCCTTGCTGAGCGGCCTTTCAGGTTATGTCGATATAGGACTCGTTTTACTGTGAATATAGATACTTTTGTACCTGTTTCCTCCAGCATCTTCACAAGGTCCTTTGTTGTTGTTCTGGGGTTGATTTGCACTTTTCACAACAAAGTACGTTCATCTCTAGGAGACAGAATGCGTCTCCTTCCTGAGCGGTGTGACGGCTGCGTGGTCCCATGGTGTTTATACTTGCGTACTATTGTTTGTACAGATGAACGTGGTACCTTCAGGCATTTGGAAATTGCTCTCAAGGATGAACCAGACTTGTGGAGGTCTAACATTTTTTCTGAGGTCTTGTCTGATTTCTTTTGATTTTACAGTGAATTATAAGAGAAATAATCTGTCTCTAAACAATTGTTGGAAAAATTACTTGTGTCATGCACAAAGTAGATGTCCTCACCGACTTGCCAAAACTATAGTTTGTTAACAAGAAATTTGTGGAGTGGTTGAAAAATGAGTTTTAATGACTCCAACCTAAGTGTATGTAAACTTCCAACTTCAACTGTAAATATCATAAATGAAAATATACTATTCATAAAAACTACATAAACTGGTTAGTTAGACTGTAGTTACACTGTAGCAGAGGAATGGTTGACTGGGCATTTGTTCTATTCTACACATGTCCACTCCTTGCTAAGATGTTACACAGTTGTAGTACATTGTATTACTGATATCTTTGTGACACTGTGTAGATTCATGTGAACAACTGTTTTACGGTTTGAATTATTTGTCAATAAGGTTACAAATTCCAGCAACTTACTCAAAATTCCCAAGTTTCTCAGAAATCCTGGTTTTAACATTCCTGAAATCAGGGGAATAAGCGGGAAAAAGAGGCATCCTCAACCAGGAATTCTGGAAAACCTGGGATGTTTGGAAAAGTTACAGGCTTTTTGCAACCCTAGTTGTCACCAATATGCTAATATCATTAGATAGAGGCACTAAGCCAATGTAACCAATACAGCCAATAATATAGATGCGTTCTATAAAAGCACTCAGATCCAATTAGCCTACACATTCACAACACAAGAGATGTGTGACTTAACTGATGTGTATCTTAAAAATGTATAATCACTCCAAATCCATTGAGGTGATTTAGCAAGGGCTGGTTATCATGATTTAGAGTAGCAAGTAATAAAACAAAACACTGAACCTTTCTCCTCTGGACTCATCCCCAAAGTTCTGACCGAGTCATCCTAAAACACACTGGTACAGTACTGTAGGTCATTGTCTTTGGAGACCTTACTGCCACAGGTAAGGATGACTGACACACTGACTGACTGGAAGTGTGCATGCCCCGGTCACACAGTCAAACCATGCAGTAGCTCTATGCTCTGTAAATATCTCCTCACTAGAAAGAGAGAGAAGGGGAGAGCAGAGAGAGAGAGGGGAGGGAGGGAGAGAGCTGGTAGAGAGAGTGAAAGGCTTCAAGAGTACAGTGTCATTTATCAATTAGTGAGAGAGAGAGAGCGCGCACAAGAGAGAGTAGTCTATGGACACCTCCCACAGCGACGGATGGAAACTGATTTCATTGCCAGAAAGGCCTCAGTGGGACATCACAGTGTCCTGTGTGTATGTGTGTGTACGGTGTGTGTGCGTGCCCTCCCGTTAACACACACAGGGAGTGCCAATCTGGTTTGACGGAGCAGTCTCCACCAATGTGTTGGAAATGTCACGGGTTCCCTTTCCTTCCGCTGCCCAGAGGCTGTGCCTGGGGGCATCGATCACCTCGCCTCAACCCCAGACAGGAGGGGGGACAAACATACACATGCATTATTTATATGTGCGTAATCTAAAAACAGCCTCATGTGTCTCTGCGGAGATCGACTTGTATGGGAAATCTACAGCAGAGGATGCAAACATCTGATTTAGGAGATGCATTGATGAATATGACTGAGCGAGATTGATTGATGATGAAGAGAAACCCATTGACATGTAAATTATACAGGCAACAGCTGAAAGTGTTTCCAGGCTAAATAGTGTGGTTTCTTTGCGGGGTGTGTTTCCATTTTTGACAAAGAGTTGTGAAAACGGTGACTCCAAACTTGTTCTAAATTAAGCTGAAAACGATGACTCTCTCTCCATAATGTTGCTGGCTAGAAAACTTCTGAGCGGAAAAACATTTCCATCAATTCTCTGTACAACAAACAATACAGGCAGAGATCAATATGTTCTGCCTTTTTGACATCATGAAAAGTGACAAAGCAACTCAAACAAGTTCTCTCTGTGTGAACAAAAGTAAGTCAGCATCTCGTTAGATATAAACACAAGCCCATTTCAGGATCAAAGCATTCCTCTCTGTGACACTCTCACCAGCAGGTCTGGAGTCAGATAAATGCCATTTATCACAGAGCCGTTAATGAACAGTCATTCAGATACACCACTAGAGAGAGAGACTACGCATCTGGGGAAAAGGTAGGTTTCATGGTGGCTCATGTCAAAGGAAATTGGGGATTCTTGTAAACAACTTTTGGCAGTCCAAGATAAAGGAGGGAGAGCAGTGTGTGTGTGTTTGAGTGAGTGAGAGATAGAGTGTGTGTGTGAGTGTGAGAGAGAGTGTGTGTGTAAGAGAGAGAGTGTGTGTGTGTGTGGTAGACTGCTGCTACCTGTCAAGAAGAAGAGAGCTGAGAAGCCCTCTCTGTGAACAATGGGGCAGAAATTCTGATGAGAGACACCATGGAGAGAGAGAGTAATTCTTGTTCCCTACAGAGAGGGAGAGATGGGAGCTTAGATCACTGATCACTGTCTCTAGGGATCTCCAAACTCTAAACAGATACTCCCACTAGTCTTGTCCCCTCTGCCTCTCTGCTTTCCCTCACCCCTCTGCTGGTCCAGGGAATGGCCTGTGTGAAGGTCAGAGTGACGTGACCAGTCAAGGTGTTAGCATTCTGTTCAAGATGCGGGGTGACCCTGTAGGTGGTAGAGATGCAGGACGACCCTGCTAGGTGGTAGAGATGCAGGACAACCCTGCTAGCTGGTAGAGATGCAGGACGACCCTGCTAGGTGGTAGAGATGCAGGACGACCAGGCTTGGTGGTAGAGATGCAGGATGACCAGGCTATGTGGTAGAGATGGAGGATGACCAGGCTATGTGATAGAGATGCATGACAGAGTGGAGACCATGGCTGAGACACTGACAGCTCACCCAACAAATGATGGCAGAGCTACAGAATTAGGGTGCTTCTGTTTTTAGCCTGGCTGGTCATAGTGATAATATGATGCTGCGTGGCGGGGGCTAAGGTGTGAACAGAGAGAACGGCTCTGGTTTAATTCAAACAATTTGTTCTGGGTGGTGTGGATCTGACTGGCCTTGGGCAGATGGCCCTCACCTCTTTTGGGAGAAAATGAATGGAGGGACACACACTGGGGAGGGACAGAGAGACAAATGGACACAACTTCAGTGGGAAATGGATGGACAGGGGACACACTCATTAGAGAAAAGCTTGGCCTGATTCCAAACCCCACCCTATCAAATCATAGAGAAAACCCGGTGGACCATATGCACTCAGATCTGCATGGAGGGAGTTGTGAAATCGGGCTAGATTGGTTTGGAATGAGGCCATGGTGGAGCTCCAGCCTACGGACCTCCAGGTCCAAATACAGGAGGGTGAGGTGTTATGGTGCTCCTGCGTGGCACACTGAGCAGGGAACTTCCATTGAAGTCAACTCAGACCTGACAGGGTAGACTCTACCTCCCACACCCAAATAATGTTTTAAAAAGGACATTGGACCTTAATAATATTGCTTTGACAGGCAGAGGAGCCCATTTTCAGTGATCTAACCTTTTCTTAAAATGTCAGGGTAGAACTAATAAAGGCAGTTCGGTCCGGCAAAAACATCTGGGAAGAGAGTTGAACCTTTCATGTGCTTTTACTGGAGCCTCTACAACTAACCTTTAACAGTATTATGAGACATAAGTCAAGCACACACACACACACACACAAACTACTTAAAAGTCAGATGAACCTATATCTATCCGAGTGGTGTCTGTCTTTCATTGTATCCATCTCCCACCCCTTCTAATGTGACTAGCCCCGATGCTCGTCCATCTTTCCCCCTGCCCCGCTACAAAGTTTCTCCCTGCAGGTGGTCACTGAGTCCGAGGTGCTAAAGGAGCTCCTTAAACTTTACCCCCAAAAAACATCTGGGTCAGATGATTTAGACCCTTTCTTCTTTAAGGTTGCTACCCCTATCATCGCCAAGCCTATCTCTGACCTTTTTAACCTGTCTCTCCTTTCTGGGGAGGTTCCCATTGCTTGGAAGGCAGCCATGGTTCGTCCTTTATTTAAAGGGGAGATCAAGCTGATCCTAACTGTTATAGGCCTATTTCTATTTTTATTGACTTGGCCAAAGCTTTTGATACGGTGGACCATTCCATTCTTGTGGGCCGGCTAAGGAGTATTGGTGTCTCTGAGGGGTCTTTGGCCTGGTTTACTAACTACCTCTCTCAAAGAGTGCAGTGTATAAAGTCAGAACATCTGCTGTCTCAGCCACTGCCTATCACCAATGTAGTACCCCAAGGCTCAATCCTAGGCCCCACACTCTTCTCAATTTACATCAACAACATAGCTCAGGCAGTAGGAAGCTCTCTCATCCATTTATATGCAGATGATACAATCGTATACTCTCTATAACAAACTTTTTTAGTGTCTAACAAGCTTTCTCTGCCCTTAACCTTGTTCTGAACACCTCCAAAACAAAGGTAAAAAGGTTTGGTAAGAAGAACGCCCCTCCCCACTGGTGTGATTACTACCTCTGAGGGTTTAGAGCTTGAGGCAGTCACCTCATACAGGTACTTGGGAGTATGGTTAGATGGTACACTGTCCTTCTCTCTTTACATATCAAAGCTGCAGGCTAAGGTTAAATATAGATGTGGTTTCCTCTATTATAATCGCTCCTCTTTCACCCCAGCTGCCAAACTAACCCTGATTCAGATCTGCATCCTACCCATGCTAGATTACGGAGACGTAATTTATTGATCGCCAGGTAAAGGTGCTCTCGGCGGCTAGATGTTCTTTACCATTCAGCCATCAGATTTGCCACCAATGCTCCTTATAGGACACATTACTGCACTCTGTACTCCTCTGTAAACTGGTCATCTCTGTATACTCGTCACAAGACCCACTGGTTGATGCTTATTTATAAAACCCTCTTTGGCCTCACTCCCCCCTATCTCAGATATCTACTGCAGCCCTCATCCTCCACATACGACACCCGTTCTGCCAGTCACATTCTGTTAAAGGTCACCAAAGCACACACATTCCTGGGTTGTTCCTCTTTTCAGTTCGCTGCAGCTAGTGACCGGAACGAGATGCAACAAACACTCAAACTGGACAGTTTTATCTCAATCTCTTAATTCAAAGACTCAATCATGGACACTCTTACTGACAGTTGTGGTTGCTTTGTGTGATGTATTGTTGTCTCTACCTTCTTGCCCTTTGTGCTGTTTTCTGTGCCCAATAATGTTTGTACCATGTTTTGTGCTGGTACCATGTTGTGCTGCTGCCATGTTGTGTTGCTACCATGTTGTGTTGCCATGTGTTGCTTCCATGCTATGTTGTTGTCTTAGGTCTCTCTTTATGTAGTGTTGTGGTGTCTCTTGTCGTGGTGTGTGTTTTGCCCTATATACACTACCGTTCAAAAGTTTGGGGTTACTTTGAAATGTCCTTGTTACTGAAAGAAAAGCAAATGTTTTTTCCTTTAAAATAACATAAAATTGATCAGAAATACAGTGTAGAAATTGTTAATGTTGTAAATGACTATTGTAGCTGGAAACAGCAGATTTTTATGGAATATCTACATAGGTGTACAGAGGCACATTATCTGCAACCATCACTCCTGTGTTCCAATGGCACGTTGTGTTAGCTAATCCAAGTTTATCATTTTAAAAGGCTGATTGATCATTAGAAAACCCTTTTGCAATTGTGTTAGCACAGCTGAAAACTGTTGTTCTGATTAAAAAAACAATAAAACTGGCTTCTTTAGACTAGTTGAGGATCTAGAGCATCAGCATTTGTGGGTTCGATTACAGGCTCAAAATGGCCAGAAACAAATAACTTTCTTCTGAAACTCGTCAGTTTATTCTTGTTCTGAGAAATTAAAGCTATTCCATGCGAAAAATTGCCAAGAAACTGAAGATGTTGTACAATGCTGTGTACCACTCCCTTCACAGAACAGCACAAACTGGCTCTAACCAGAATAGAAAGAGGAGTGGGAGGCCCCGTGGCGCAACTGAGCAAGAGGACAAGTACATTAAAGTGTCTAGTTTGAGAAACAGACGCCTCACAAGTCCTTAACTGGCAGCTTCATTAAATAGTACCCGCAAAACACCAGTCTCAACGTCAACAGTGAAGAGGCGACTCCGGGATACTGGCCTTCTAGGCAGAGATCCTCTGTCCAGTGTCTGTGTTCTTTTGCCCATCTTAATCTTTTCTTCTTATTGGCCAGTCTGAGATATGTATTTTTCTTTGCAACTCTGCCTAGAAAGCCAGCATCACGGAGTCGCCGGAGTCGCCATTCTAAGTAACCACAAACTTATGAACAGTAGTGTATATATATTTTTTCCCCAGCCCCTGTCCCTGCAGGAGGCCTTTTGCCTTTTGGTAGACTGTCATTATAAATAAGAATTTGTTCTTAACTGACATGCCTAGTTAAATAAAGATTAAATAAAAATAAATAAATTGTAAATCTTTATTTCTAATAACTGTCCCTTTAAGAACAGAACAAACCAAGCATAAATCTTGAGAAACCCGGGGCTTAGCTACAGTATATGAGCTCATCCTTAAACACAGCCAGCTCCTAGGTCGACACTTACATTTACCATTTCTCTTTTGTAAGGTCCTACAGTATGTGTTCAGTGATAAAACACACAGGAATGTGAAGAAAAAAAACAACATATTTCCTCCAAACTTTAATACCCTATCTAGATCTAGCATCCATCTGATGCCCACTGAGGCAAGGCATGGTAGCTAGTCAAGAGGTGGTAACAAGCTTCTTCTCCCCTGCCTAAGTGAGAGTGCTGATGTCAGCACCAGCTAGCTTGGCGGAGAGCCAGGGCCTCTGGAGGCTAATGGGGTAGATGGTGATTGACGTGGCCCAGGCTAAGTGAAGTGATCCGGGGAAGAGTTGGCAGGCGTTCCCCCTGGGGCCTGATGGTTGTTTCACTGGGGAGGGAGTGGACCCACTGAGCCCTCAGAGGTATTTAGCTGATGAAGCCAGCCCAGCCTGACCTATCTCACCCACGTAGGAGGGGAAGAGGAGTACTTCTTAAGATTCATACTCACAACTTGACTTTGGGAATCAGCTACTGCTACCGTGGCTCACTGGTATCCTGATATCTCCCTTTTCTCATTCAGTTGTTTGTTTGTTATTTGTTAATTCATCCATCCTTCCATTGACTGACTGATGCCAGGTACTGAATTCCATGTATCATACAGGCTAGGTAAGCAGACCTGGAGCTAAGCCAAACAGAGTTCAGTAAAGTTTAGGTGTGCTTGAACACACACACATTCACACACACTCGTTATATCCTTATCTGCTGCCCTCTCCGTCTTCTGAATGTCTCCTGTGCATTACAGTACATAAAAACACCAGTGGCTCCCATCTCTGTTCCCATTGAAAACAAAGATAATGAGTCACTCAAGTCAGACATCTTGATTACATAAATGTCTAAACTGCCTGCAACCCTTTAACCCACACCCCATAGGGCGGCACACAATTGGCCCAGCATCGTCCGGGTTTGGCCGGTTTAGGCCGTCATTGTAAATAAGAATTTGTTCTTAACTGACTTGCCTAGTTAAGTAAAGGTTACACAACCCAGTTGACGTTTCCTCTTTGCATTGTTATTGGTCACACAGACAGAGCTTTGCTTCTGAGAGGAGAAACACCCAGGTAATTGCCTGTGGGAACATATCAAAGCCTTTTCACATGGTCAATGACAATATACACTTCGGCTACCCCTAGTGTTGAGGGATTAGTGCTTTTAGAGGTGGGTTCGGTTTCGGTTCGTATATAATAAAAAATAATACAAATAAAATTCCCATGATGGTAGTGACAGCCCATTACTGCGTATCAATTATTAACCATATTTTATTCACATTACTTTAATAAAATATTTCAGTTGTTGTGTATATTACATTTGTTTTATTTGATAACTTTATTATTTAATTCCAAGTCATCATCTCATCTCTATAGAGCTGCTGCCTATGCTGTCTGACAAAATCCCTATTTTGTAGTTCTTCAAAGTAAATAAGGCATACTTTTGACTGCTGAATACCAACTATCCATCACTTCGATCATGTATTTTCAGGTAGAGCTACCTCCCAAAGCAACAGCTGCTATCCCCTCACAATTGCACATTCTCTGCAGCAGGCGTAAAAGAAACAGACCGGACAAGTAGATGCGCAATGGATTGTGGTTATTGTAGTTAATTATGCGGTAAACAATGTAGAATATTGTCCTGTTGGAAACTACAAATCCCTACTACATCACACAGTTCAGGTAGGATCTGATTTATCGCTTGAGAAACTGTGCAATGTGCAGATTGAGCTCACAGAAAAAAACGAACAAAATGGAATTTAAATAATTGAACAGTCAAAGAAGTTTAAAAATAATAATAAAATAGAAAATCCATTAACTTCTCAGCACTAGCTACCCCTGAACTACAGGTTATAGAGAGGACTGAGTCAGACAAATATTCATATCAGGGTGAAATATCTGACCAAATATTGATTGGATTTAATTGGCTATCAAAACAAAGCTGGCACCTAACCCTGACATATTTATCGCCTTAATGACCTGTCAGCTAGTGAGGGTAGTAAAGACCGTGTAGCGAAAATACTTCTTCATTGCCATCTTGTGTTGGTTAACGGACAAAACAGACCGTGTGGGCATGTACATGTTGGTTAATGAGTCACATCAGCATCATAGGGAAAACGCCTCTACAAGAGTAACAAGAGTAACCTACATAATAAAACTGCATAAAAGGACAACATTATGGTTTGCATATGTCGCCAAGGAAATTTCCACACCTTTATGAAAAGAAAAACTTCAGGAGAAGATCAATTAAGTAATATTTACCTGGATACCCTGAGTAGTCAGTGCTTCCTCTTCTGATGAATGCTACCCTTGCAAAAAAAATGCTGTTTTGAAACTGCAGTAAGAGACACAGTAAATGCAGAATAACTGCAGTTATATTGTTCTCTAACTGCAGTTACACAGCTAAATTACTGCTAAATTATTATTTAGAGCATACTGCAGTATAACTATTCTCTAACTATAGTTATACTGCACTCTGACTGCAATCTTTTTCATAAGGGTACGTGTCATAAACAAACATGTTTGCCACCACAAGCAACACTGTCACTGAATCAACAGGAAATATGTCAAATATTTACAAAACACAGATAGGGTTCCATTTTAAGGTAGAGCACAAATTGAACAACCCCATTCAGACTGCAGCTCTCATCCGTGAGCCACGGAATACGGGGTTGCATTTGTAAACATTTGGACAGAAAAAGTCTGATTGATTTGACCTGTAAAAGTTTAAGCTGATCAGGTGAAAGCCTCAGAGAAAATGCTGGGGTAAATTGTCTCCGTCTCCCTCTCTTTTTGAGGGAATTTCTGGGACTCTTGCCAGGGGCTTTGCTGTAGAGGAGCATAATGGACATAGAGTAGTTACTGTAGTGTAGCCTAGTGTAGTGGGTATTTTAAAATTATTTATATATACACACACTAGATGAGTCAGTTTAGAAGCCACCGCGTCTCCATCTTGCCACTCCACCATCAGTGTAAAATTATTTTGGAAGCTACAGAAATGCATTTACTAATACTATTTGTTTTTGCTACGTTTATTCTATTACAGACACCTTAATGCATACTTTTTATATATATTAAGCAAGCGAAACACACACATATATATATATACACTGCTCAAAAAAATAAAGGGAACACTTAAACAACACAATGTAACTCCAAGTCAATCACACTTCTGTGAAATCAAACTGTCCACTTAGGAAGCAACACTGATTGACAATAAATTTCACATGCTGTTGTGCAAATGGAATAGACAAAAGGTGGAAATTATAGGCAATTAGTAAGACACCCCCAATAAAGGAATGGTTCTGCAGGTGCTGACCACAGACCACTTCTCAGTTCCTATGCTTCCTGGCTGATGTTTTGGTCACTTTTGAATGCTGGCGGTGCTTTCACTCTAGTGGTAGCATGAGACGGAGTCTACAACCCACACAAGTGGCTCAGGTAGTGCAGTTCATCCAGGATGGCACATCAATGCGAGCTGTGGCAAAAAGGTTTGCTGTGTCTGTCAGTGTAGTGTCCAGAGCATGGAGGCGCTACCAGGAGACAGGCCATTACATCAGGAGACGTGGAGGAGGCCGTAGGAGGGCAACAACCCAGCAGCAGGCCTGTTACCTACGCCTTTGTGCAAGGAGGTGCACTGCCAGAGCCCTGCAAAATGACCTCCAGCAGGCCACAAATGTGCATGCAAATGCAAATTAATTACTTAAAAATCATACAATGTGATTTTATGGATTTTTGTTTTAGATTCCGTCTCTCACAGTTGAAGTGTACCTATGATAAAAATTACAGACCTCTACATGCTTTGTAAGTAGGAAAACCTGCAAAATCGGCAGTGTATCAAATACTTGTTCTCCCAATGTACATACACATAATACAAAAACGCAAATCAGAGGCAGTAGGGATGACCAGGGATGTTCTCTTGATAAGTGAGTGAATTGAACCATTTTCCTGTCCTGCTAAGCATTCAAAATTTAACGAGTACTTTTGGGTGTCAGAGAAAATGTATGGAGTAAAAAGTACATTATTTTCTTTACGAATGTAGTGAAAATAAAGTTGTCAAAAATATAAATAGTAAAGTAAAGGACAGATACCCAAAAAAACTCCTTAAGTAGTACTTTAATAAAGTATTTTTACTTTAGTACTTTACACCACTTAAGTTAACACACTTAAAACAGGAAACTAATTGTCTTTCTTTTTCAATCAAGGTCTGTTCATACATGATGCTTTTTCCTATTTTAAAATCAACAAAAGGCAACAAAAAAAAAGAAACAAGATTTGTGGCAAATTGTTTAGCATAAAAAATGTAACCAAGCAAGCAGATAAAGTAACCAAAGACCCATCAACAGTTCAAGCTAGAGGTCGACGGATTAATCGGACAAACCATTTCAAGTTTTCATAACAATCGGAAATCGGTATTTTTGGGCACCGATTTGCCGATTTTTTTATTTATTTTTATACCTTTATTTAACTAGGCAAGTCAGTTAAGAACACATTCTTATTTTCAATGACGGCCTAGGAACGGTGGGTTAACTACCTTGTTCAGGGGCAGAACGACAGATTTTCACCTTGTCAGCTCAGGGGATCCAATCTTGCAACCTTACAGTTTACTAGTCCAACGCATTAACGACCTGCCTCTCTCACAAGGAGTGTTATGTTATGCGAATGTATTACGCCAAGGTAAGTTTCTAGCTAGCATTAAACTTATCTTATAAAAGACAATCAATCATAACCACTAGTTAACTACACATGGTTGATGATATTACTAGATATTATCTAGCGTGTTCTGCTTTGCATGTAATCTGACTGAGCATACAAGTATCTAAGTATCTGACTGAGTGATGGTAGGCAGAAGCAGGCGCGTAAACATTCATTCAAACAGCACTTTCGTGTGTTTTGCTAGAAGCTCTTCGTTGTGCGTCAAGCATTGCGCTGTTTATGACTTCAAGCCTATATCAACTCCCGAGATGAGGCTGGTGTAACCGAAGTGAAATGGCTAGCTAGTTAGCGCGCTCTAATAGCGTTTCAAACGTCACTCGCTCTGAGCCTTCTAGTAGTTGTTCCCCTTGCCCTGCATGGGTAACGCTGCTTCGATGGTGGCTGTTGTCGTTGTGTTGCTGGTTCGAGCCCAGGGAGGAGCGAGGAGAGGGACGGAAGCTATACTGTTACACTTGCAATACTAAAGTGCCTATAAGAACATCCAATAGTCAAAGGTTAATGAAATACAAATGGTATAGAGGGAAATAGTCCTATAATCCCTATAATAACTACAACCTAAAACTTCTTACCTGGGAATATTGAAGACTCATGTTAAAAGGAACCACCAGCTTTCATATGTTCTCATGTTCTGAGCAAGGAACTGAAACGTTAGCTTTCTTGCATAGCACATATTGCACTTTTACTTTATTCTCCAACACTTTGTTTTTGCATTATTTAAACCAAATTGAACATGTTTCATTATTTACTTGAGGCTAAATTGATTTTATTGATGTATTATATGAAGCTAAAATAAATGTTAATTTAGTATTGTTGCAATTGTCATTATTACAAATAAAAAAAATTGTCTGATTAATCGATATCGGCTTTATTGGGCATCCAATAATCGGTATCGGCGTTGAAAAATCATAATCGGTCGACCTCTAGTTCAAGCCACACAAAACAGAAATGCAGGTGAGGTAACGGAATAGGCATCTATTGTAGCGAAAGCTGCATTAGAAGTCCTATACAGAAGCACTGTCTGACACATGGTGATACAGCCGGTCTCCCTATTTTTTCTATCTGGACAAATAGGTTACACTGTACCTTTTACTATCCAAATGTCTAAGCTACCCATATGCATTGCATTATGTCATTGATTAGGCAAAAAATGCCTGAGGCACCATATTTTGGAACCTCATTTTTAAGACACTATATTTTAACGCTGATATAGCCATTGAATCCTCAAGGTTCTGTCTTGCAATATTGTAACTATGAAGGCCAGAAAACATAATAAATGTAAATTACCAAGAGCTGGTCAGGCCATAAAAAGATGATTCATGATGGTTACACCCAAGATAAAGCAGTTACATCCAAGATAAAGCATCCTGTGGTAAATTCTCTCTATTATACTGCCTTTGTGAACCAAGCAGGGGTATCAATTTAAATGAGAAAACATTAAATAATACTATTATTCAAGTATATTACCCAGAGAAATGGATGCAAAGTAAAAATATTTTTCTGCATCAACTACAACCCATGCTATATAAATGAGGGGAAATCTAATAAAATCTTTAAAGGTCAAATGCAGCTGCTTTTATCTCAATATTAAATCATTTCTGGGTAATTTTTTCACCTTTATTTAACCAGGTAGGCTAGTTGAGAACAAGTTCTCATTTGCAACTGCGACCTGGCCAAGATAAAGCATAGCAGTGTGAACAGACAACAACACAGAGTTACACATGGAGTAAACAATAAACAAGTCAATAACATGGTAGAAAAAAAGAGAATCTATATACAATGTGTGCAAAAGGCATGAGGAGGTAGGCAATAAATCGAATAATTACAATTTAGCAGATTAACACTGGAGTGATAAATCATCAGAGGATCATGTGCAAGTAGAGATACTGGTGTGCAAAAGAGCAGAAAAGTAAATAAATAAAAGCAGTATTGGGGGTGAGGTAGGTAAATTGGGTGGGCTATATACCGATGGACTATGTACAGCTGCAGCGATCGGTTAGCTGCTCGGATAGCAGATGTTTAAAGTTGTCGAGGGAGATAAAAGTCTCCAACTTCAGAGATTTTTGCAATTCGTTCCAGTCGCAGGCAGCAGAGAACTGGAAGGAAAGGCATCCAAATGACGTTTTGGCTTTAGGGATGATCAGTGAGATACACCTGCTGGAGCGCGTGCTACGGGTGGGTGTAGCCATCGTGACCAGTGAACTGAGATAAGGCGGCACTTTAGCTAGCATAGCCTTGTAGATGACCTGGAGCCAGTGGGTCTGACGACGAACATGTAGCGAGGGCCAGCCGACTAGGGCATACAGGTCGCAGTGGTGGGTCGTATAAGGTGCTTTAGTAACAAAACGGATGGCACTGTGATAAACTGCATCCAGTTTGCTGAGTAGAGTATTGGAAGCTATTTTGTAGATGACATCGCCGAAGTCGAGGATCGGTAGGATAGTCAGTTTTACTAGGGTAAGTTTGGCGGCGTGAGTGAAGGAGGCTTTGCTGCGAAATAGAAAGCCGACTCTAGATTTGATTTTGGATTGGAGATGTTTGATATGAGTCTGGAAGGAGAGTTTGCAGTCTAGCCAGACACCTAGGTACTTATAGATGTCCACATATTCTAGGTCGGAACCGTCCAGGGTGGTGATGCTAGTCGGGCGTGCGGGTGCAGGCAGCGACCGGTTGAAAAGCATGCATTTGGTTTTACTAGTGTTTAAGAGCAGTTGGAGGCCACGGAAGGAGTGTTGTATGGCATTGAAGCTCGTTTGGAGGTTAGATAGCACAGTGTCCAAGGAAGGGCCAGAAGTATACAGAATGGTGTCGTCTGCGTAGAGGTGGATCAGGGAATCGCCCGCAGCAAGAGCAACATCATTGATATATACAGAGAAAAGAGTCGGCCCGAGAATTGAGCCCTGTGGTACCCCCATAGAGACTGCCAGAGGACCGGACAACATGCCCTCCGATTTGACACACTGTACTCTGTCTGCAAAGTAGTTGGTGAACCAGGCAAGGCAGTCATTACAAAAACCGAGGCTACTGAGTCTGCCGATAAGAATATGGTGATTGACAGAGTCGAAAGCCTTGGCCAGTTCGATGAAGACGGCTGCACAGTACTGTCTTTTATCGATGGCGGTTATGATATCGTTTAGTACCTTGAGCGTGGCTGAGGTGCACCCGTGACCGGCTCGGAAACCGGATTGCACAGCGGAGAAGGTACGGTGGGATTCGAGATGGTCAGTGATCTGTTTGTTGACTTGGCTTTCGAAGACCTTAGATAGGCAGGGCAGGATGGATATAGGTCTGTAACAGTTTGGGTCCAGGGTGTCTCGCGGCAGCTTTCCAATCCTTGGGGATCTCAGATGATACGAAGGAGAGGTTGAACAGGCTGGTAATAGGGGGTGTGATTGTTTTAAATCAAAATGGTAAAAAATTTGCAAAAATAGCTTCTTATAGCAAAGAGCCATTTCTTAAGCAATAATGTTGCTAGGACCATCTGAAAGTGGTCCGAGTGTAGATGGAAAAACTGAAAACTAGGTTTGGACCACTCTCTTATTGGACTTGAACAATTTTTTTGGGACAATTTTTCACATACCAAAACTCCATCCCACTTAAACAGGGTGAATGTTCAGGGGGGATCTTTTCAAACAGCTTTTACACTGAAAGTGCATTGTCATAATTTTCAATTTCACAGTACTATTCCAACCTCATAGTGTGGAAATATAAACACAGGAAAATCAAGTTGTTGACTAAACTGGGCTTTTAAAACCAAAATGGCCTCAAATAATAAATACTTTCCCCCAATTCAAGTCAATCATCTTAAACCACAATTAAGCAAAGTAGTACGTTTTTGGTGAACAATTGGCTAAGACCTTTGTCACAGAATGTCCATAGAAGCGGTCTGTTAACTAATACTTAGGCTATATTGAGCTTAAAGCTACCCAATAGCTATACTACCTTAAATGTTCACTACCTACCTGGTACATTGTACCCTCAGACCATTAACATGCTCCTCTCAGCTATAAGACAAAGTCTCCCCTATAAGTAACAACAGCCATCACCATATAATATTAATCTTCATGTTATTGAAGCACAGTTAAGATATGGCACTAACAGATACATACGGTTTTCTCTCTCCTTCCCTGATGCCATAGTGTGGTGTCATTTGTCATCTGAACTATTTCTATGGGTCCACTCAATGACTAAGGGTCCCCTCAATAGGTAAACATCAAAAGGACCAAAAAAATAGTCATCCTTTAACCCAACAGAGGCTTTTCATTTCTCGCGACTCTTTCTCCTACTTCACAGGTCCTGCTGCGTCAAACAAGCATAATCACAAATCAAGTATTCTTATCAGTGAATAGATGTGTATGGGCTTATAGGTATCACCAGAGCCATGTATATAGAGAGTTGGGACAAATTTTAGAATGTTGAATATTGTTCTAATTTCAGACATTCGGTTACATAGCATTATTTACATATGTAATTGTAAAGTGTCATGTAAATGCTTCATAATGCTCATTCTAGACATTTTATACCATGGCACTGTTGAATACTTGTTTCTGATTGGCTTAAAGGTCATTCTAGAGTGTGCATTATTTCCCTATAACGCACGTTATATATCAGCACGGTATAATTCAATGGCTATAGTTAATTCTTACATGTTCTATGTTTGAGCTGCTTTTGAAAGAAAAAGTCAAGTTGAAAACATTATTGGTATTGTTGAATTTGATTTTCATAATAGCAAGCTAGCATTGATGGTTTGGTTAGCTAAACTAGCTAACCTGTTGTTTTGGTTACCAATGCAACTACTGTAGCTATCTAGTAAACTTGCTAGCTACTTAAGTGGATAAACATATTTCTATCTGCAAATGCACATTTCAAGTGGCAAATGTGTTAAATTATAGCCATGGTATAAAAGGGACAATCAATTTGGGGCTCTATGCGTTCACTGTAAAATAATGCAACTCCATGGAAGGTTAGTGCCACTTGGAACACACCTTCCACGGCGTTCTTGAAACACACCTTCCACGGCGTTCTTGGAACACACCTTCCACGCCGTTCTTGGAACACACCTTCCACGGCGTTCTTGGAACACACCTTCCACGGCGTTCTTGGAACACACCTTCCACGCCGTTCTTGGAACACACCTTCCACGCCGTTCTTGGAACACACCTTCCACGCCGTTTTTGGAACACACCTTCCACGCCGTTCTTAGAACACACCTTCCACGCCGTTCTTAGAACACACCTTCCACGCCGTTCTTAGAACACACCTTCCACGCCGTTTTTGGAACACACCTTCCACGCCGTTTTTGGAACACACCTTCCACGCCGTTTTTGGAACACACCTTCCACGCCGTTTTTGGAACACACCTTCCACGCCGTTCTTGGAACACACCTTCCACGCCGTTTTTGGAACACACCTTCCACGCCGTTCTTGGAACACACCTTCCACGCCGTTTTTGGAACACACCTTCCACGCCGTTTTTGGAACACACCTTCCACGCCGTTTTTGGAACACACTTTCCACGCCGTTCTTGGAACACACTTTCCACGCCGTTCTTGGAACACACCTTCCACGCCGTTTTTGGAACACACCTTCCACGCCGTTTTTGGAACACACCTTCCACGCCGTTTTTGGAACACACCTTCCACGCCGTTCTTGGAACACACCTTCCACGCCGTTCTTGGAACACACCTTCCACGCCGTTCTTGGAACACACCTTCCACGCCGTTTTTGGAACACACTTTCCACGCCGTTCTTGGAACACACCTTCCACGCCGTTTTTGGAACACACCTTCCACGCCGTTTTTGGAACACACCTTCCACGCCGTTTTTGGAACACACCTTCCACGCCGTTCTTAGAACACACCTTCCACGCCGTTCTTGGAACACACCTTCCACGCCGTTTTTGGAACACACCTTCCACGCCGTTTTTGGAACACACCTTCCACGCCGTTCTTGGAACACACCTTCCACGCCGTTTATTATTTTCCATAGAATGCATAGCCCCTCGATTATTCCTTACATATTCCTCATGTAATGTTAATGGGGTACTAACATGGCTGCTATAGAATGCTGTAGTGTTGGGCCTCCCGAGTGACAAAGTGGTCTAAGGCACTGCTTCACAGTGCTGATGCGCCACTACAGCCTGGGGTTCGATCCTATAGGGCTCCCGGTCATGGCAGGTGCCATCCGGGTTAGGGGAGGGTTTTGCCGGGTAGCTTTCCTTTCCATAAAAACTCCTTGTGTCTGGGCGCCTGCAAGCAGTGTTCCCCCCGACATTGGTGTGGCTGACTTCCTGGTTAAGAGGCAGCGTAACTCGGCGGGTCATGTTTCGGAGGACGCATGTCTCGACTTTCGCCTCTCCCGCCCATTGGGGAGTTGCAGCGATGAGACAAGGTCTTAGCTACCAATTGGATATCACAAAATTGGGGACAAAAAAATAAAAAAATTAAAATGTTGTAGTGTCATATAAAAATGAGTCATAATGCAGAAACCATAATGGCCCAGCTCTAAAAATACATGGCTCTGGGTGTCACTAGCTAAGCTAATATCACATTTCCACCTCATGACCTTTCACCTCACTCAGAGGGGAGGAGTTGGCACAAGGCGGTGCCCAAGATGATGGGCAGTAGAGGGGTGCTGAGGGGGGGGGGGTCCAGAGCTCTTAGGAGCTGGTCAAGGGCATGCATGTGCTCGTGTGCTGACCGCCCCTCCCTCCTCTTCCAAAACAGTTCAGTAATCCATCCCTTCATCACTCTCATACCAGTCCGAGGGAGCGTCCGTCCCAAAATAACGATCCCCGAAATTACCTGGTTGAAGAGAGAGAAGAGTCAGTCGTGTTGACTTGGACTAGTGACAATGGGGGGTGTGTGATCAGTGGCCCTGCTGATGAAACACGTGGGTCGGAGTCTGGGTTGATTCACAACAGAGCTGTGGAACCAGCTACATCTGACAATCTGGATGTTTTCAATTTGTGATTAGGTCATCACACAATGTCATCACTTAAGATCAGTCAAACAGCTTACTCACTGGATTAGCATGAGGCCACAGTTATGAAGGAAAATGTGGATATTTGTGTGAGTGTGAGAGACACCCACCAATGCCAGGGATTATGTGGAACTCGTCGTTGACATTCTTGTCAACGGCGGTGGTGATGATGCGGACCTTGGGGAAGGCGTAGGCCACAGAGTGGACGCCCATCTCTGCCATCAGTAGAGACAGCAGGAAGATCTTATCCTCCTGGACTTCATGGTCCTACAGGGTGTCAGACATACACATGGGTGGCAACCATAGCCAGACTTGGAGAGATCTCAAGTTCATCCCAGTTCCCACTACCTGTCAAAACGTGCTCCTTAATTGGGTTAGTCTGATGTCTTCTGCACCTTATTGTCAAATATAACATGCATACTACAACCAATGCTTCTAGTGACAAACACACACGACCATGAATATCTTTTGCAGAGATTGTCATGGGAGAAAAGTATTGGATTGACCTGGAGGTGAAGTTTGCTCTCTGAGGGCAAACAGAACCATGGACTTTGGCCACCATAGTGGACGGCAATTATTGACCCCAGATGTTTCCATTTCACAAGGGGGAGAAGGCTAAAGCACAAGGGCTGTACCTTTTAGCTCTGCAGCCTTATCACAATGAGACAGAGCCTCAAACTTACTGAACTAAAACAGTGTTTCATGACAGCAAACAAGCATCCCAATCTCTCCTCCATATCCTGCTGCTGTGGTCGTCCAGTCTCCACCAGACTAACACGAGAATATTCGACTAGACCAGAGGAGTAGAATGAGAAAGAATAAAGTAGAACTGACCAGCAGCACTCGGACGGCCATTAGAGCAGCAGCCCCAGTGGACACAGTGCCGTCCATCAAGATGACATAGTCCTCACTGATGTCCTTAGGCAGACGCAGGTAGTGGAGCTGGACAGGGAACATAGGACAGCAGTGGTCAAATAACAATTTATACAAGGTCTTCATTTGTGGATTTTATTAACTTAAAATGTCACGATTTGAGCATCTGTTGTGAACGAAACCAGTACAGCTGAAGAAGAAACGGCCAAAGCGTGAAGACTGACATCATACAGTATTATCTCATAGATATGGATAGTCTGTGACCCTGATGAGGAAGTGAACTTGAGGTCAATGAGGTTAGTTAGACATGAGACTGACACCTAGCCTTGAATGAAGCCACAGACAAAACAGATGACCGATACAACCATACACTCCTGCTTTAGGGTCTCAGAGTTGAAAGGTTAATGTCTGGGTGTGCGTGAAGCCTTGCAACACAGACAGAGGGCCACACAAAACACACAGAAGCCTTGGTGAACTACAGGACTGATTTATTTGTGTGCTACCTCTGGCTCTCCAGTGTCATGGTTGGTCTGGATGAGGATCTTCCCCAGGCGAATGTCTTTACACACAAACATCAGAGCCTGCTCCATGGTCTCCCCTGCTCTCAGTATGGCCACGCCTGTGATCTACACACACACACAATTAAATTGCATTCCAGGCTTTACACTCCCTCACAGTTTAGTTTGCAAGTAAACGTCCATTGAGCAGCCTGAAGGATCAGCATGGTGAGAGTTCAATGTTACAGAACCTGATGGTAGGAGATAGACATCTGCAGTAGAGTAATATAGTCATAATAACCCTGCTGTCTAACAGAGCTGCTCCCACTGAGAGCCACGCAAACACATTCCCATAACTTGAGTGAAATTAATGATTTTCTCTGGCCCATCCACACTGCCACACATTTTGTGACAAGACATTTTCAATGCAGGCGTCTAGTAAAAACACACGTTAACAAAGCAGATTCAATGGTGATGAAGACAAGGACTGGAGAGAGAAAACACTAGTTTAACCACTGCAAAATCTCTGGCCAAGAATGACAATTGGCAATCAGTATGATTGTGACAATTTTGCTGTAATGTAGTATCAGGGAGTACATTGATACTTTATTGCAGTTTAGGGCCCAAAAGCCTGTGTGAAAGTGGAGAGGTATCAGCATAGAGCCTTACCCTTTTGCCACGAGTCTCTTCCCTTCATAGATGGAACCTTGGGGAGTCTCCACTTGCACAGGCTAGAGAGGATGAGAGGAAAAGAAGAGAGTAGAGACCAATATTAGTGTATGGTTGTGCACAGGGGGCGATATAGAATTGGCCATGCATTTGCAGGGCCACTCACCTTGAGGGGCAGGAAGGAGAGGACATGTTCTATCAGGAGCCTCATTAATCTCTTGGAGTAGAAGATGAACTGGTCACGATTAGTGTCCTTATTCCTGCACACACACACACACGGTTAGGGGACAAGGCCTTGGAGTGAGGGTGTGAGCATGTACACTCAGTGGCCAGTTAATTAGGTAGACCCATCTAGTATGGGGTCGGACCCAACTTTGCCTCCAGAACAACCTGAATTCTTTGGGGCATTGATTCTACAAGGTGTAGCGTACAAACGTATCTCAATTGATATCAAGGGACCTACCATGAGCCAGGAAAACATCCCCCACACCATTAGACCAGCAGCCTGTACCGTTGACACCAGGCAGGATGGGGCCATGGACTCATGCTGTTAACGTCAAATCCTGACTCCGCTTTCAGCAAGACGCAACAGGAACCGGGATTCGTCGGACCAGGTGATCTTTTTCCACTACTCAATTGTCCAGTGTTGGTGATCGCGTGCCGCTTCTTCTTGTTTTTAGTTGATAGGAGTGGAAACGTTTGGTCGTCTGCTGCAATATCCCATCCGCAACAAGGACCGACGAGTTGTGAATTCCGAGTTGCCGTTTTGCAAACCACAGTTGTTATTTGCCAGTTTTAGCGTGCACGATTCTTGCCATTCTCATTTGACCTCTCATTAACAAGCAGTTTTCACCCACTGGACTGCATGTTTTTAGACCCTATTGTGCGTGAAAAGCCCAGGAGGCCGGACAATTCTGAAATACTAGAACCGGCGTGCCTGGCACTGATGATCATACCACGCTCAAAGTTGCTTAGGTCACTCGTTTTGCCCATTCTTACGTTCAGAACAGTAACAATGCCTCAATGCCTGTTTGCCTGCTATATATAGCAAGCCACAGCCATGTGACTCACTGTCTGAGGGAGGAAAACATTTGAGAACCTAATAACCTGGCCACTGGGTGTATATTCATTATAAACTCGTGGCAGTGCAGAAACAGTGTTGACAGGGTGAGAAACCGGGCCCCAGCGTTCTTCCAAGAAACCGGGCCCCAACGCTGAGGGTCTTGGGTAGGGACTGTCCCTGGTGGGCCAAGGCCAGAGCAGACCTACACAACACAGAGACAGTCAGACCACTGCCCTCTGTTGGGGAGTTCACAGTACTACAACACCGACAGACCACTGCTGGGGAGTTCATAGTACTACAACAACACACAGAGACAGCAGTCAAGCCAGGGAGACAAAAGTAAGATACCACTGGGATATTTTATTTTCCTCCTCATGAACATGTTTGGAGCTCACGGCTGCACAGCCAGGCAAAGTGAGGAGAGGGGTATTTGTGCGCAGATCCTGGCAACAGCAATGCTTGAACAGGCTTCTCTGGGACAGTCTGGAGTATATGGTGCTTTACTGGCAGACAATGGAACACTAGAACCATTTAGAATCTAGAAAATAACTTGCGTTGTACAGTACTAAACAGTGGTTCTATTTAGAAATAGAAATGCCATAAAGCAATTGAGCACTTTGCTATATGTTCTGCAATGTTGTTGCCAATACAAGAAGTCCATCTAAATACTTTAGTACTGTATTTTTTTGATTTATGTATCTGGCACCAAAATACAGGCCAGTTAAGAGTGTACAAATCAGAAAGAAAAAGAATCAAGCAGTTGGTTAAGAGATATATGAAAAACGATATCTTGGGAAAACAGCAATGACAGCAAACAAAGGTTTGGCTTTGGTTCTGGATGAAATGTTAACAGATCATTAAATACATGGAAATGAGGTGGAGAGGATATTATGTTATACTCGGTCCTTGGTTAATGTGATGTTAGATGTTAGCTTCTGATCTTTCGATAACAAGGAATTCATTACATCTACTTGCAGCTACCGCAAAGTGATCAATCCATGACATCTTCCAACTGTCTATTTAGAAGGTCTTAACCAGAGCTCAGTGGAACCATACAGATGTCATCCTCATGGAGTTAGCGATAGTTTTCATGACTGACAGTGTGGAAGAAAGGAGATGAACAGCCTTTCATTTAGTTTACACAAACATTTCTCTTGGCATTTTCATTAATTGATCATGTCAACAATATTTGGTACGATAAGTTGTTTGGTCTAAGTCAGTAATCCTTCAGACTGGGCACATCTTTTTTCTTTGATGTGCTCTCTGAGCTGACAGGAAACAGAATAAAAGACAGGTACCACAAGGAAGGGGGGAGGGGGTAGATAGATGGGGTGGGGGGCGTGGCAGTCATACCTCTGTGATTTCACGCTGAGATGGTCAGAGTGCATTCGGCCAGGGTTTAGCAAGTATTTCATTACACACGCGCACAGACACAGGGAGGAGAGAAATAAAAACAAAACATAACTCATGAAATGAAATGAGACAAGCCATTCCAAGCTTCCAAACAAAGCCAAATGTCCCCAGTCCCCACCACCCATTAAAATCAACACAAACATCCTTCCCGTTGATGACATGCAATGATATTACATTCCCCTCCATTTTTCCATGAATCACACAGACAGACAGCGTTTCATCTGATAAGCTCTGGGTACCTTTACTGGTTTCCCATTTCCATGTAATGCAGCTTGTATTTCCATCATTTCAAATGAACCGGTAGCTCTCTCTACATGAAGGTATAATCATGCATCAGATCAGGTTACGTTCTGGTGCGCTGATCTCACAGCAAGGCCCAGTGAACAGCCGAGTGAATTTAATTTGAAATGTACATTATCTGGGCAATAATTATTTTTTGCAATACGGTTTTCAGCTCCTTTTCCATATGAAAATCCTATATCGGGGCATCATATTTGCTTTACTTGTTTTATAGTCGGAAACCAAAATGGTTCCTACCTAACATCCAGTACATGTCATACAGAATGCCCCCCAAACCTGGGGCTTTCCTGAAGAGAAGTACTATAGTGGGCTCAGCAGTCTTGCTATATGATGTCTCTTAGTGGAGGGTGTTCTGGTTCATTAGGCTACAACAGGCCCTGTCCTCATCATCATCAGACACTCACAGTGATGTATGGAGGACGAGCGGCCGCCGTCTCTCTCCACTGGACACCATTCATTACTTGATCCACACCAGACACAATGGTATTTTATTACAGAGATCCCGTAATCCACAAATCCTCACAAACGCAGGCACGTGCACACACACTTTTTGCTTTCTCTTTAGCACATGCTGTCTCTTGATATCTTGCTCTTTTACCCACACGCCGACGGGTGGGTAAAAGAGAGGACTCCCGAGACCATAGGCCTACTGGTAAAATGCACAAGGAGGTACTCCGGGCAGAGAAAAATTCAGTTGGTGGTACAGTAACCAAAAATATTGAGTTGCACCCCCTTTGGCCTACAGAACAGCCTCAATTCGTTGGGGCATGGACTCTACAAGGTGTCAAAAGCGTTCCACAGGGATGTTGACTCCAATGCTTCCCACAGGTTTGTCAAGCTGGCTGGATGTCTTTTGGGAGGTGGACATTCTTGATACACAGGGAAACTGTTCAGCGTGAAAAACCCAGCAACGTTGTAGTTCTTGGTACACTAAAACCGGTGCACCTGGCACCTACTACCATACCCCGTTCAAAGGCATTCACCCTCTGAATGGCCCACTTACACAATCCATGTCACAATTGTCTGAAGGCTTAAAAATCATTCTTTAACCTGTCTCCTTCATCTACACTGATCTAACTTATTGATTTGACATAAATAAGGGATCATAGCTTTCACCTGGATTCACTTGGTCAGTCTGTCATGGAAAGAGCAGGTGTTCCGAATGTTTTGTACACTCAGTGTAGATCATGGGTTGTAGGGACCATAAAAGGGGTCTACCAGCAGAGAGCAAAGTATTAAAGATGGAAGTCGGAGCATATGGGTCCTGGCGCTGACAGATAAATGGGATGCCCTTGACACGCACGCATGCAAAGTATGAGGAATAGCCCCTCGGTTATAAATCCACTCGTTAGGAGGCCCTTGGTGAAGAGAAAGCGTTGAGTTTAGTTCAGCCTGATACCTGACAGACAATCTACATGACAAATTCATAACGTGTGTTGGTGAATCCTGACCACTAGAGGGCAGAAGTGGAATGGGCAACTGGTTGGGTCAACTTCTACTTGGAGACTAGCCTCTGAGAATTCAGGATTACTTTTGGATACCAGATTGAAACAGTGCATATACAAGACAACTGAGTTTGAGTCGTCTGGTTTCAATAGGACCTAGTAGAACATAGTACAATAGGACGTAGTCTTGAGCACTCCTAGAGAATGAGACTCATCAATCATTTCATTAATCCAGAAATGATGCACCCATGTTGAGGGATAGGACAGGGTTCAGAGGTCATGGGTAGCACCAATAGTTTTTCTTGATAGGGAAGGTCGTCAGGAAAAACTCCTTGTCGTAGTCATGAACCATTGGATAGGGGTCATGTCAGGCTGGCATGCACAAACTCTGGGCATGGTGTGAGCCAGAGAGATGAAAACATGTACAGAGATAGGAGGGACTCCTCCATGCTTTCACGTTAGGGTCTATGGGAAGAGGTATCGGAGCTTCACACATACACACATACCTTTTCAAGCTGACTGTGAACATGCTGAACAATCAGATCCAAGGCAACAAAGTTCTCACCCCCTGAAATGGCCAATACATACACACATTGCTCTTTTATAGCAGAATCCCTATAGTTTTCAGAAGTATTTGTACAATACTTGTATTATTCTGAATTGAATCTAAAGAAACTACTGTGGTAGTAGCTATCTACAAACCACTCACCCCTGGGGACCACAATATCAGCCACCTGTACAGTGGGCTCGATGTACTGCTCAAAGCTAGGCTTGACAAACTTGTTGTACTGCTTGATGACTCCGCTGATGTCACGGCCGCGCTCCGATATGTCCCTCTTCAGACGCCTGAGCAGACGGATGTCCGAGTCTGTGTCCACAAACACTTTCATGTCCAGCAGCTGGGGGAGAGCGAGACGGAGAGAAAGAGAGATTTAAGAGAGGTCATGTACAGTATATAATCAATTCATAGGGCAGTGTTTACCCAATATATAATTTCATGGCGGGCTGCTGGGTAAAAACTAAATTCCTTCAGGGGTGGGGGTGGGGCACCCCACATACATGATGGTTGTGAAATCAATGTCCCAGGGTCGAAA
The DNA here is from genome assembly GCF_029448725.1 of Salvelinus fontinalis. Classification (NCBI taxonomy): domain Eukaryota; kingdom Metazoa; phylum Chordata; class Actinopteri; order Salmoniformes; family Salmonidae; genus Salvelinus; species Salvelinus fontinalis. The sequence continues at coordinate 17,923,266 of NC_074684.1, forward strand.
GAAGTTAAATGGGATCTACTGTAAAGATAGCCTATTGGGTCTTTAATGCTCTTTTCCTGAACACACATCAATTGAAACAGCCATCATCAGCCAGTCAGGGGTAACTAAATGCAGTGCTCAAAGCTCTAACCTCAGCAAAACAAAAGTTAGTAATGGTCCAGCAGTACCACTGTACCGATGGAGACGCTAAAAGAGGCAACAACCCAAAAACGAGCTATTGATGACTCTTTGGCCATTGAGTGTTGGAGCGTAACTCAGACAGCCAATGAGACGGTCAGTCATTGGGCAGTAAATCTGCTTCCTGACCAACCAGGCGAGCCCAAAGCACCACGCCAGTAGAGCTGTCAATGTATAGGAGGGTATGAGGAGAAGGGCTCCAGCTTCTCCACATGACGGGCCATGATAGGACAGGGAGAAGGGGCTTGGCAGTAGATCAACCTGGCCTCTCCATCTCTCTGGGCTGAGGCTCAGCATCTCTCTCAGGGACCTCTGTCATTTGGGGAAATGAGCAGGGCAGTTTAGGAACATTTTACAGCATTAAAGATGGGTGCTCATTGTCGGGCCAGAACGGACCGGACGCTTGGCTCAGCCAGCAGGGTAAGGCCTGTTGGAGTCATGGCAAAGGGTTGAGAGGGAACCAATTTATAGGAAAGTAAATAAACCGGTTAATTAGAAATGTTTAGTACTAAGTGAGCCACAATTACAGTGATTTAAAGTCATACATCTTAAAAGAAAAACAACAACACTTCTACAGAAAACATGTAAATGAAAGTACATCCAATTATCTGTCTTGTTTGGCTTATCATCCTTGCCAAGCGTAGCCCAACCTCACTCTACAATGGCTGAACTGATAAATCACCAGGAACAGAAGTACTTTGCCAATGCAAACCCATGTGCTCAGAGGTTAATTTGTGTGGATTTCTGTACACACAGCACTGGCGGATCGAAGAGAACTAAGGGACCCATCAACAGCACCATCAAAAAAACACAGTCTAGTCCATTCACTTACACACTGGCCAAACATAACCTCTAGATATAATGAAGGGAAGGAGAGTCCTAGGCAGGCTACAAGTCTAGACTCTACTTCATGGATTTAGATGAGCCAATGTAGTCTTTGTGAAAAGTTGCTGATCTGTTGAAATAAAGAGGACCAAGATAATCATAGCTGACAAAGGCTGCCTGAAGAACTGCCATCAATTGAACTAAAAGCATACTAGTATTAGTTTACACATTGCTTTGTTTTAATCTTAAGGGACATTTTTCATGCATTTCTTCCTTGAAGAGAACTGGGCTTTGTGTTAGCAAGTGTAACTTTAGCCAAGCCTGCTGCAGGAATGGTTCCCCAACAAGACACACAGCCCCACACGTCACCCTACCCAGAGCTCCTCCATTTCTATCAGCCAGTCCCCAGCCCAGTCACTCAGGGCCAGCCCCAGCCTGCAACCCAAGCAGGCCCAGGCAGAGAGCAGTGAGCAGGAGAAAGGTAGAACAGTGAATACAGAGAGAGAATCCCTCCTATTTCCTTGAATCTGCTTGAGGATGGCAGCGGCTCTCCATTAAATCGATGATGATGCTGATCTTAACTTGTTTTGTACATAATGTCTCCGCCATCATTTCTTATGACCGGAAACAGCTTCTGGACATCAGAAAAGCGATCACTAAGCTCAATTTGGATGGAAATGACTACTTAAACGAGTCAGCAGCCCTGGACGTTCTGCTTACTCTGAACCAGGTCTTAATCCCCAGGACTCAAAGAGGAAGCAGCGGCGAAAGAGGGGCAAGCGAGCCGGCACCCTGACGAGACTAGGTCGGTGAGCAAATAGACCGCTATTGCCCTCTGTTCTATTGGCGAACGTGTAGTCACTGGAAAACAAACTGGATGGACTCCGTTCGAGACTATCCTATCAACGGGACCTGAAAAACTGTGATATCCTATGTTTCTCAGAGTCGTGGCTGAACGAGGACATGGCAGCAGACTCGGGCAAGACAAAGGGAGGAAGGCTGTGTGTCTGTTAAACGGACCACCCATCCCGGCGCATAGCCTAGCCTAGCGCCACAGGGATATCATATAATTTCATGAAATCACAAGTCCAATACAGCAAATGAAAGATAAACATCTTGTGAATCCAGCCAACGTGTCCGATTTTTAAAATGTTTTACAGCGAAAACACAACATATATTTATGTTAGCTCACCACAATAGCCCAACACACAACGCCATTTTTTCACCGCAAAGATAGCTTTCACAAAACCCACAAATAGAGATAAAATGAATCACGGACCTTTGAACAACTTCATCAGATGACAGTCTTATGACATCATGTTATACAATACATTTATGTTGTGTTCGAAAATGTGCATATTTACAGCTACAAATCGTGGTTTTACGTTGCCGCCATGGTCACAAATGGCACCAAAATGTCCGGAGAAATTTTAGACAGCCACGTAATCTAACAGAAAAACTCATCATAAACTTTGCTGAAAAATACATGTTGCACATATAATTAAAGATACACTGGTTCTTAATGCAACCACTGTGTTAGATTTAAAAAAATTACTTTAGTAAAAAGCACAGCATACAATAATCTGAGACAGCGCTCAGCCATTCTCCGCCATGTTGGAGTCCAAAGAGTCCCCAAAAATACGAAATAACATCATAAATATTCCCTTACCTTTGATGAACTTTCATCAGAATGCAGTGCCAGGAATCCTAGTTCCACAATAAATCGTTGTTTTGTTTTAGAATGTCCATTTCTTTTATCGAATTAACAACTTTGGCTAGCATGGTGTAGCTCACGTGTCCATGAAGATTTTACGCATGAACGAAAAATTCAAAAAGTGATACTAAAAGTCAAATAAACTGGTCAAACTCAGTTGAGAATCCATCTTTAGGATGTTTTTCACATATATATCCAATAACGTCCCAGACGGAGCATTTCTTCGTGTCTACCTAACGCATTGCAGACAAAGATATGACAAGCCCTAAGTGCGTAGCCAAATACTGCCAATATGGCTGACCTCTCACTCCAACGACTCCCATCCGGTCCCACAGAAGGCTAGACACTTCATTCCACGTTCTACTGCCTGTTGACATCTAGTGGAAGGCGTATGAAGTGCATACAGATCCATAAATACAAGACAATTGAATAGGCGACTTGTTAAGCTAATTTACTCTCCTGAATGTATTTAGGCTTGCCATCATAATGGGTTGAATACTCATTGACTCAAGACATTTCAGCATTTCATTTTTTATTAAAAATATATGTAAAAAATTTAAATAATTCCACTTTCACATTATGGGGTATAATGTGTATGCCAATGACACAAAATCTCAAGTGAATCAATTTTAAATTCAGGCAGTAACAACAAAATGTGGAAAAAGTCAAGGGTTGTGAATACTTAAAGGCACTTTACATACCCCAACCAGAAGGCATGGATTATAGGCAACATCTGCACCGAGCTAAAAGCTAGAACTGCCGTTTTCAAGGAGCGGGACAATAATCCAAACACTTATAAGAAATCCAGCTATGACCTCAGACAAGCCATCAAACAGGCAAAGTATCAATAAAGGTCTAAGATCGAATCTTACTACGCCAGCTCTGACGCTCAACGGGTGTGGCAGGGCTTACAAACTATCACGGATTACAAAGGGAAACACTGCCGCGAGCTTCCCAGCGACGCGACCCTAACAGACATGCTCGCTTCGAGGCAAGCAACCCTGAACATGCATGAAAACACCAGCTGTCCATGACGACCGTATGATCTCGTTCTCCGTAGCCGATGTGAGTAAGACCTTTAAACAGGTTAACATTGGCAAGGCCAGGGAGCCAGACAGAATACCAGGACGCCTACTCAGAGCAAGGGCTGACCTGCCTAAATGACTATCGCTCCATAGCACTCACATCTATTGCCATGAAATGCTTTGAAAGGCTGGTTATGGCTCACAACACCATCATCCCAGACACACTGAACCCACTGCAATTTGCATACCGCCCCAACAGATCCACAGTTCACTGACGACAACTCAGTGGTCAACACCAAACTCAGGACCCTGGGACTGAACACCTCCCTCCGCAACTGAATCCTGAAGTTCGACGGGCCGCGGCTAGGTGGTGAGGGTAGGCAACAACACATCCCCCACGCTGACCGACACGGGTGCCCCTCAGGGTTGTGTGCTTAGTCCCCTCCTGTACTCCCTGTTCACCTACATTTGCTTGGCTGTGCACGACTCCAACATCATCATCAAGTTTGCTGATGACACAATGGCGGTAGGACTGATCACCGATGACAAGGCAGTGTATAGGGAGATCAGAGACCTGAAGTGTGGTGCCAGGAAAACAACCTCTCCCTCAACATCAGCAAGACAAAGAAGCTGATTGTGGACTACAGGAAATGGAGGAGTGAGCATGCCCCCATCCACTTTGATGGGGCTGTAGTGGAGCGGGTCGAGAGCCTTAAGTTCCTCTGTGTCCACATCACTAAGGAATTAACATGGTCCATACACCCACACAGATGTGAAGAGGGCACTGCCGCAGGACTGCCACGCAGAAGAAATATCAGCTTTTGTAGAGAAGCAAGAGATTGAACTTCTCAACTTTCTAGAGTTTTCAACGTTAGATAACACTATCAACGTTTCCCTTTACTGTTGGAATTGTGATCGAATCAATGCAATATTAACCACATTCAATGCAACAAACCGAAACAAAACAAACTATGCAAGACTTATTAGTATGCAAAACTAACTATGCAAGAGATTTTGTTATAGGCAGAACGCATCGGAGTAGGATTCTAATGCATTGACAGGCACGACTCAGGCCCGTACTCTACACAGACCGGTGCACCATAACCAATCAGAGCTGCAGTAGGCCTATACGCAAATCAACCATTGCCATATATGGATCTGTGCGATTCCCTTTGAACTGGACTGTGTTTACAGCATGAGAGTAAATGTGCTTGTTTTGAGATCAAAGCGAGAGCTGCATGTAGCCACGTGGGCACATTTGTTCATATCTTTTGGTAGTTAGTGAGTTATCCCAGTTATAGATCATTTGTAGTCACCAATGGGGGAGTGATTGCTTCCTAAAAGAGCCCAAAATGTGTGCATTTCTAGCCACCTTTTGAAAAATGAGTCAGAGCTTTTTAAATTTTCTTAACGGGGAAGGCTTGAATAAGCTAAGTAGCTAATAGGCTGAGGGTTGCATGATTTGTCTGATTCTCTGTAATAACGGTATGGGAATATATATATATATATATATATTTTGTTGTAAAGTTGTTTCTTGCATCAGACAACATTTTCAGTCACTTCCTTGTTTGAAGAACACGTGGAACAGGATAATGTTAAGCCCTGCATGTTTTTTTCAAACGTCTCATGGAATGTAGGCCTACATTGAACACCACACATTGGCTACTATTGTAGGCTGAATGAGAGAACAGCTATTTCCATGTTAAAATGTTATGGGATGCATTTTCTCCATTGTTTTTGATGGTTGGCCACTCTGGTAGACCTACATTGATCAAATAGCCACAGTAGCCTACTTGACCAGTGTTAACACTAACTTAAAGCGGGTACAGCCTCAGAGTTCACAGTAAACGTGCATCGGAAGTTGCATAGAATTTTCAAAGTTCATGTTTGCGCTCAGCAGACCTGAAATTTGCTCAGTGCCGGAAATAATTTGAGAGAACATTGGAGGTGAGTACGGCCCAGTACGTCACTGGGGCAGAGCTCCATGCCATCCGAGACATATGTTCCAGGTGTTGTCAGAGGAAGGCCCAAAAAAATGCAGCCACCCAAGCCATAGACCGTTCTCTTTGCTACAACACAGCAAGCGGAACCAGTGCACCAAGACTGGATCCAACAGGACCCTGAACAGCTTCTACCCCCAAGCCATAAGACTGCAAAACAAGGCTGCTAAATAACTAATCAAATGGCTACCCGGACTAAACTAACTCTCTTGCACTGACTCAAAGCACACACTCACACTGGACTCCACCCACACACACTTACAAAATGGTGTAAAGTACTTAAGTACAAATACTTTAAAGTACTACTTATGTAGTTTTTGGGGGTATCTGTACTTTACAATTTGTATTTTGGACAATTTTTACTTCACTACATTCCTTAAGAAAATTATGTACTTTTTACTCCATACATTTTCCCTGACACCCAAAAGTACTCGTTACATTTTGAATGCTTAGCAGGACAGTAACATTTTTCAATTCACACACTTATCAAGAGAACATCCCTGGTCATCCCTACTGCCTCTGATCTGGCAGACTCACTAAACACACGAGCTTCGTTTATAAATTATCTCTGAGTTTGAGTGTGCCACTGGCTATCTGCGAATTAAAATAAAAAATAAAATGGTCCTGTCTGCTTTGCTTAATATAAGGAATTTGAAATGATTCATATTTTACATTTGATAAAGTAATTTTAGCAATTTAATTTACTTGATACTTGAGTAAAATAAAAGTAAAGATCACTTTTACTTGAGACATTTTCTATTAAGTTAAAGTCACCCAGTAAAATACTACTTGAGTAAATGTCTAAAAGTATTTGGTTTTAAATATACTTAAGTATGACAACTGGATACTTTTTCCACTACATGCACAGTGACTCCACACACGCACACTTTCACACTCACCACATACGCTGCTGCTACTGCTCAGATCAATTATCTATCTTGTTGCCTAGTCATCTTACCTATATGTGTATAGCTACATCAATTACCCCGAACCCCCCTGCATATCGACGCGGTACTCCCTGTATATAGCCATTTATTTTTTATATTTTTTTATTATTAACTATATTTATTCCTCATGTCACTATTTACATATTTTTTTATCTTTAACTCTGCATTGTTGGAAAAGGACCCATAAGTAAGCATTTCACTGTTAGTCTACACCTGTTGTTTACAAAGCATCTGACAAATAACATTTGATTTTATTATTTGGTTAATCAGCCTGACTTGCGTCTCTGCAGAGTGATTAACTCAGGTCTGCTGGACGGGGTGAGAGGGAGAGCAGGGTGACTGGAGATCTGGGAGGAGCAAGGAATTAAAGTAGAAAAGAAAAGGGAACTTCTCATCTTATTACGCCGCCGACCCCAGACTGGGGACCCTTACAACGGACCCCGAATAGGCGGGAAACTCTGGCAGCGCCGGACAGGCGGGAAGCTCTGGCAGCGCCGGACAGGTGGGAGGCTCTGGCAGCGCCGGACAGTCGGGAGGCTCTGGCAGCGCCGGACAGGTGGGAGGCTCTGGCAGCGCTGGACAGGCGGGAGGCTCTGGAGGCCTCGTGCCATGGATCCTCACTGGAGGCCTCGTGCCATGGATCCTCACTGGAGGCTTCGTGCCATGGATCATCACTGGAGGCTTCGTGCCATGGATCATCACTGGAGGCTTCTTGCCATGGATTATCACGGGAGGCTTCTTGCCATGGATAATCACGGGAGGCTTCTTGCCATGGATCATCACTGGAGTGGAGAAACACACAGGAGGCCTGGCTCTGGGAGAAGGCACATGACTCACCAGGCTGGGGAGACATGCAGGAGGGTTAGAGCTTAGCACAGGCACAGGACTCACCAGGCTGGGGAGACATGCAGGAGGCCTTGTCCTTGGCCGAGGCACCGGATACACTGGGCCGTGGAGGCGCACTGGAGGTCTCGAGAAAAAAGCCTGCACAACCCGTCCTGGCTGTATGGTGACTTTGGCCCTGCACCTGCGGGGCGCAGGCACAGGACGCACTGGACTGTGCAGACGCACTGGAGACACAGTGCGCCAAGCTGGCTAAGGATAACCCGGGCCGAGGAGACGCACTGGAGACCAGATGCGCTGAGCCGGCATCATCCCTCCTGGCTCGATGCCCACTCTAGCCCGGCAGATGCGAGGAGCTGCAATGTAGCGCACCGGGCTATGAACACGTACTGGAGACACCGTGCGCTCCACCGCATAGCACGGTGCCTGACCAGTACGACGCTCGCCACGGTAAGCACGGGGAGTTAGCTCAGGTCTCCTACCTGACTCCGCCAATCTCCCCGTGTGCCACCTCCCCCCAAAAAATCTGGGGCTGCCTCTCGTGCACTTCTCCTCGAGTCAACTCCTCATAGCGTCGCCGCTCCGCTTTTGCTGCCTCCAGCTCCTTTTTCGGACGGCGATGGTCTCCCGGCTGTCCCCTTGGTCCTTTGCCTTCCAAAATTTCCTCCCATGTCCAGAAGTCCATTTTCCCACGCTGCTTGGTCCTTTGTTGGTGGGTGGTTCTGTAACGATTGTCGTCGGGAGAAGGAGAGGAGGACCAAAGTGCAGCGTGGTACGTATCCATAATACTTTTAATCAAGATGAATACACGAACAAAAACAACAAAACGACCAACAAACAGTTTTGACAGATGCAACAAACACTAACCAGAAAATAACCACCCACAAACAAAAGTGGGAAAACAGGCTACCTAAGTGTGGCTCTCAATCAGAGACAACGATAGACAGCTGCCTCTGATTGAGAACCATACCAGGCCAAACACATAGAAATAGAAAACCTAGACCTACAACATAGAATACCCACCCACATCACACCCTGACCAAACTAAAAATAGAAACATACAAAGCAATCTACGGTCAGGGCGTGACACTTACCCAGAGTCAGATGTGCCTGCATGCAGTTTGAAGGAAGTAGAAGGTAGTTTCGCGAGCTATCGCTAACTAGTGTTAGCGTAATGACTAAAAGTATAGCTATAAGTACAGCTAGCATTAGTAGAAAAAGGACTTAATTGCCAAAATCTCAGACTTTAACTTTATTCAAAGGGATAAACAACCTTACCTTCAAAAGTTCCTTGTTGGCAAACGCCAGAATCCCTTCAAATATGATAACATTGGCACCATACACAGTTTTCTGCAAAAAAGAGCAAACACCATAAGGAGAGATTATTACCACACAAAGCAGATGGTGTACACTGACTGTACATAATTAGGCAGACAGCATATGGCAGAACAGGGCCTGGACCAGGTTTCTCAAGCATTATGAAGGATGTGCCCACCAGGTGTGCCAGGTAAGAGCGTGGGCGTGTGGCTGGCAGAGGGAGACAGGTGGGTTGGCGAAGTCCAAAGGAAACAGCGCCTGGCAGCACCCCTCTGCAGTCCTGTCTCCATGTTTACAGTTAAACCAAATAGTTAAGAGACGCTCCAAATCTCCCCTCTTCCCTCTGTTCCTCTGGCCTATACCCTCTCCTCCCTTGCTCTCTACCCCAGATTTCTCCGGCTTATCCCTCTCTGATTTACGGCCCTAATCGAAGCCGTTTTTCAAAAATATATATATATTTTTAAATGTAACTTTTATTTAACAACTAGGTAAGTCAGTTAAGAACAAATTCTTATTTACAATGACAGCCTACCAAGGAACAGCAGGTTAACTGTCTTGTTCAGGGGCAGAATGACATTTTTACCACGTCAGCTCAGGGATTGATCCAGCAACCTTTCAGTTACCAGCCCAATGCTCTAACCACTAGGCTACCTGCCACCCCAGTTTGTTTGCTGTAATTACCTCCCACTGCAGCTCCGATAATGGGAAATTAGATTTTTTTTAACCATTGGAAGTAATGCCAGAGGTGGCTGAGCAGAACAGTGCAGGCCAGATTGTTAGGATCAGACGTGATCAGAGCTTTGGAGTGTCACAACCCCATTACAGAGCTGCAGTGAATGACCAGGATAGCTCGTACTGATCAGAAAGAGGGGAGTGGATCTCACACAGAGAGAAAGCATTCATGGTTTCATTAATTTACCACATTACTACCCCGTGGTGATTTAAAATGGCTTTAAAATAGAGGCAGCAGCTCAGAGGGAGGGAGCAAAGTGACCTCTAAGTTCCCTAGTAGTCAGGCAAAATAGTTATTCTTCATTGATAATGTGTTATAAAGTCCATCACAAATGCTGGCTATATGTACAGACTCGTGCTTCCCTAGGGTTCTATGGCTTAATTACATTAACACTCCCTTCATAAAACAAGTTTTGAGTTACAAGTAATCTCATTGTTTCTCTGGATAGCTGTGCTTCTTTCAGTCATGAAATTGTATTGCGTCTTGAGGACATGAAAGCAACCATTAAACTAGGGTTGACCTTATTTAGTCGACTGGTCGATTGTTTGGTCGATCAAGATTTTTTTGGTCAGTCAAAAAAAAAGAAGAAGATAGATATATAGCTAGATATATCTATCTATACACACACACAGTTGAAGTCGGAAGTTTACATACAAGTTAGCCAAATACATTTAAACTCGGTTTTTCACAATTCCTGCCATTTATTCCTAGCAAAAATTCCCTGTCTTAGGTCAGTTAGGATACCACTTTATTTTAAGAATGTGAAATGTCAGAATAATAGTAGAGAGAATGATTTATTTCAGCTTTTATTTCTTTCATCACATTCTCAGTGGGTTAGAAGTTTACATACACTCAATTAGTATTTGGTAGCATTGCCTTTAAATTGTTTAACTTGGGTCAAACCTTTCTGGTAGTCTTCCACAAGCTTCCCACAATAAGTTGGGTGAATTCTGGCCCATTCCTCCTGACAGAGCTGGTGTAACTGAGTCAGGTTTGTAAGCCTCTTTGCTCGCACACGCTTTTTCAGTTCTGCCCACACATTTTCTATAGGATTGAGGTCAGGGCTTTGTGATGGCCACTTCAATACCTTGACTTTGTTGTCCTTAAGCCATTTTGCCACAACTTTGGAAGTATGCTTGGGGTCATTGTCCATTTGGAAGAACCATTTGCAACCAAGCTTTAGCTTCCTGACTGATGTCTGAGATGTTGCTTCAATATATCCACATAATTTTCCTACCTCATGATGCCATCTATTTTGTGAAGTGTGCCAGTCCCTCCTGCAGCAAAGCACCCCCACAACATGATGCTGCCAGCCCATGCTTCACGTTTGGGATGGTGTTCTTCGGCTTGCAAGCCTCCCCCCTTTTCCTCCAAACATAACAATGGTCATTATGGCCAAACAGTTCTATTGTTGTTTCATCAGACCAGAGGACATTTCTCCAAAAAGCACGATCTTTGTCCCCATGTGCAGTTGCAAACCGTAGTCTGGCTTTTTTACGGCAGTTTTGGAGCAGTGGCTTCTTCCTTGCTGGGCGGCCTTTCAATTTATGTCGACATAGGACTCGTTTTACTGTGGATATAGATACTTTTGTACCTGTTTCCTCCAGCATCTTCACAAGGTCCTGTGCTGTTGTTCTGGGATTGATTTGCACTTTTCGCACCAAAGTACGTTCATCTCTAGGAGACAGAAGACGTCTCCTTCCTGAGCAGTATGACGGCTGCGTGGTCCCATGGTGTTTATACTTGGGTACTATTGTTTGTACAGATGAACGTGGTACCTTCAGGCATTTGGAAATTGCTCCCAAGGATGAACCAGACTTGTGGAGGTCTACAATACATTTTTCTGAGGTCTTGGCTTATTTCTTTTGATTTTCCCATGATGTCAAGCAAAGAGGCACTGAGTTTCAAGATGTATCTGTGGATGTATTTCAAGGCCTAACTCCAATTGACTCAAATGATGTTAATTAGCCTATCAGAAGCTTCTATAGCCATGACATCATTTTCTGGAATTTTCCAAGCTGTTTAAAGGCACAGTCAACTTAGTGTATGTCAACTTCTGGCCCTCTGGAATTGTGATACAGTGAAATATAAGTGAAATAATCTGTCTGTAAACAATTGTTGGAAAAATTACTTGTGTCATGCACAAAGTAGATGTCCTAACCGACTTGCCAAAACTATAGTTTGTTAACAAGAAATTTGTGGAGTGGTTGAAAAACGAGATTTAATGACTCCAACCTAAGTGTATGTAAACTTCTGACTTCAACTGTGTGTGTGTATATATACACTGCTCAAAAAAATAAAGGGAACACGTAAACAACACAATGTAATTCCAAGTAAATCACACTTCTGTGAAATCAAACTGTCCACTTAGGAAGCAACACTGATTGACAATGCATTTCACATGCTGTTGTTCAAATGGAATAGACAAAAGGTGGAAATTATAGGCAATTAGCAAGACACCCCCAATAAAGGAATGGTTCTGCAGGTGGGGACCACAGACCACTTCTCAGTTCCTATGCTTCCTGGCTGATGTTTTGGTCACTTTTGAATGCTGGCGGTGCTTTCACTCTAGTGGTAGCATGAGACGGAGTCTACAACCCACACAAGTGGCTCAGGTAGTGCAGTTCATCCAGGATGGCACATCAATGCGAGCTGTGGCAAAAAGGTTTGCTGTGTCTGTCAGCGTAGTGTCCAGAGCATGGAGGCGCTACCAGGAGACAGGCCAGTACATCAGGAGACGTGGAGGAGGCCGTAGGAGGGCAACAACCCTGCAGCAGGACCGCTACCTCCGCCTTTGTGCAAGGAGGTGCACTGCCAGAGCCCTGCAAAATGACCTCCAGCAGGCCACAAATGTGCAAGTGTCAGGATATGGTCTCACAAGGGGTCTGAGGATCTCATCTCCGTACCTAATGGCAGTCAGGCTACCTGTGGCAAGCACATGGAGGGCTGTGCGGCCCCCCAAAGAAATGCTACCCCACACCATGACTGACCCATCGCCAAACCGGTCATGCTGGAGGATGTTGCAGGCAGCAGAACGTTCTCCACGGCGTCTCCAGACTCTGTCACGTCTGTCACATGTGCTCATGTGCTCAGTGTGAACCTGCTTCATCTGTGAAGAGCACAGGGCGCCAGTGGCGAATTTGCCAATCTTGGTGTTCTCTGGCAAATGCCAAATGTCCTGCACGGTGTTGGGCTGTAAGCACAACCCCCACCTGTGGACGTCGGGCCCTCATACCACCCTCATGGAGTCTGTTTCTGACCGTTTGAGCAGACACATGGTGGGAAACACTTCAGTAAAATCGATCTGAAACAGGCTTACCTGCAGCTACCGGTTGAAGAGAGCTCCAAACAGTACCTGATAATAAACACACACAAAGGTCTATACAGGTATAACCGCCTGGTTTTTGGCATCGCATCGGCCCCAGCCATTTGGCAACGAACTATTGACCAGATTTTGCAAGGAATCCCAGGAACCCAGTGTATCCTGGATGACATGATCATAACAGGACGCACCGACAAAGAACACCTGGCTAACCTGGAAGAGGTCCTGAAAAGACTGAAAGAATATGGTCTACAGGCAAACTTACAGAAGTGTGAGTTCTTCAAAGACAAGATTGTCTTCTGTGGACATAAAATTGACCGCAATGGATTGCACAAAACACAGGACAAAATCGAGGCAGTGGTACAGGCACCACGACCACAAAATATCACAGAAGTGCGATCTTTTGCGGGACTGATCAATTACTACAGAAGATTCCTCCCAAACATTTCAGCAGTACTCCAGCCTCTAAATCAGCTCCTGGAAAAGAATAGGACATGGCGGTGGACAGAACAGTGTGAAAATGCATTTCTGGAGGCAAAACGGCTCATCACATCTGAACAGGTCCTGATGCATTACGACCCTGAACTGCCAGTGAAGTTGGCTTGTGATGCGTCCCCTTATGGCTTAGGGGCCATCCTTTCACACACACTGAAAGATGGGTCAGAGAGGCCAGTGGCATTCGCGTCACGAACATTGAACGATGCAGAGAAAAACTACTCACAAATCGACAAAGAAGCACTGGCGCTAGTGTGGGGCGTCAAGAAATTCCACGCATACCTATATGGCAAGCGTTTCACACTGGTTACGGATCACCAGCCGTTGCTTTCCATTTTCAGTCCAAAGGCATTCCGGCAATGACAGCAGCCAGGTTACAGCGATACGCCTTGTTCCTTGCCAGTCATATGTATGACATTGAGTTTAAGCCGTCGTCCCTCCACACAAATGCAGATGGATTATCCAGACTGCCGTGTACAAGAGAAAGACAAAGGAGTGTGGATGCAGTGGACATTTTCCATACCGCTCAGCTTGAGGCACTACCGGTAACAAGCACAGTTATCAAACAGGAGACAAGGAAAGATGTGACCTTGTCAAAAGTGTACACCTACACCATGTCAGGATGGCCAGCTACTGGCAGAAAGGAGCTGACTCCGTATTTCCAGCGGAGAAATGAAATTACAACGTACCAAGGATGTTTGATGTGGGGAATGAGAGTCATGATACCCCAGAAATGCCAACATCAGGTTTTGCAGCAACTACATGAAGGTCATGTTGGAATTGTCAAAATGAAGCTGCTCGCAAGGAGCCACTTCTGGTGGCCAGGTCTGGATCACCACACCAGAAAATATGGCAAAGAACTGTAGCGGATGTTTGGAAACCCTTCACATGCCTGCTCCTGTCCCTGTCCACCCTTGGGAATGGCCCACAGAGCCATGGCAGAGAATTCATGTGGACTACGCTGGTCCCTTTGAAAAGCACATGTTTCTGGTTATAGTTGATGCCCATTCCAAATGGCCAGAGGTGTTTTGCACTGACTCCTCCACCTCAGCTCAGACGATAGAGTGTCTCAGAACAACGTTTGCACGCTTCGGATTGCCGCTGCAGCTAGTAAGTGACAACGCGCAAGCTTTTGTAAGTGACGAGTTTACAAGATTCATGTCAGTAAATGGAATCAAACACTCAACCTCAGCTCCGTACCACCCTGCCACCAATGGGCTGGCAGAACGCTTTGTTCAAACCCTAAAGCAAGGACTCCGTGCAGCAAAACGAGACGAAGGGACTTTGCAAACAAAACTGGCCAAGTTCCTGGTCTCCTACCGAAACACCCCACATGCCAAAAAAGTTTGTTTTTGTAATCAGATTACATGCAGTTACTCCCCAACCCTGATTATTGTTGTTCTGCTGAACTCTGACAATGGCTTGGCGTTTATAGTGTTGCAGGTATTTCCAATTTGTACTGGATAAGATTCAGCTTTGGATAAATCTAAACTTGACAAAATGCATTTTTCAAATATTACATTAGATCCTATACATTACCTAAATGAAACAATTAATATTGTATGATCATGCCCATTCACACAAAACGCTTAAAAATTGTTTTAGAATTATATATTGTGAGCTGTGACATGTATTCATGGTTGCCAAGGGAAGCCAGGCTTCCCCAAATATTTGACTAATAAAAAGATCTCTCGCTTGTGTTTTCGTAATATTCAATTAATTCGCAAGTGGCTGAATCTCACCAGAGAAATCATCTGAGCGAGGGACACGTGCCCCTGTGTCTCAGTATGTGTAGCCCATGTATCTGGTGCTGTCTGGACCAAAATAGTATGACATGTTGCGGTCGTAACATTTGGTTGATTGATGCCTGCAAGCATTTGGCCTCCATTGATAAAACAATTATAAAATAATTAGCCAATCAGCGTTCAGCTGACCTCAACTGTGGGTTGTCCTGGTGCAGCAAAACACAGCCCAAGGGAGGCCAGTTTGGATTTGGCTTCACACCAATCAAATCACATCCTAAGCAAAACCTAATTTTCATTTCTGGTCTGCTTGTGTTGAAGTCCTGCAACAGCTTGCTTTCTAAAATCGGCCCTTTCCTAAGCCATGGATGGAGATGGGGATTTGGACTTGTGGTCTTGACTTAATTCTCTTTACAGGCAAATGATTATGGCAGCGATTCTGATCTAACCATAAATTCATTTTTTTGCCACTGGCCTGAGATGAATGAAGTTCTAGATGTAGACTTGCCCTTTTAGGCTCACGTTAACTAGGTAGCTAACTTAGCTGGTGAATTGTTGCCTATGCGAGGAAGTTAGGCTAGCAAGCATTTTAGCTAGGTAGCTAGGTAGCATATGACAACAAAAACTAAAAGCATAGTCTATGATGGAGAGGAGGATGGCATAGGCGTTCAACTAGTCTAATACAAGTAGGATGAGTCAAAAAATCAATGTTTAACCTGTCTCCTCCCCTTCATCTACACTGATAGAAGTGGATTTAACAAGTGACGTCAATAAGCGATCATAGCTTTCACCTGGATTCACCTGGTTAGTCTATGTCATGGAAAGAGGTGTTCCTAATGTTTTGTACACTTGGTGTATTGTGGTGCAGTGTGCTAAAGCACTGAGGAGGATAGACTGGGGTACAAATCTTGAAATCAATTAACATTACATTACGAAAATGGTTAGTTTGTAGATTATTATGTTTTTTTAATCTTTATTCATAAAAACTAGTCTGCGAAATGTATAGGCCTAGCCTACGTTTCACATGAAACACGGCTATTAGTCGTGTTTGCTTATGACGCAAGCGACATCGATTTCAGCACCAGTGAACTGGACAGCTCCCCTAACAAGATCATGTGAAAAACCGAACACGCCCCAAACGACACTCTTAGCTGTCGCTCTTACAGGTTCACTACCTGTTTGTTAGAAAACACTTTTAAAAAAGCTCATTAATAACGATGCATCTGGTACGATCATCATAATGCTTAAGTTACATCGCAACTGGGAAATGAGGCCCTGGCTCATTGTTTTATCTGTGGCAGCGCCATTGAAGCCATCTACATTTTGAAGTTGTCCATTTTCTTCTTCTACTACTACTGAGTTGGCAAATAAACTGAAAAGGGTGCATACTGCAAGGTTTTCTCAGGAGTATAATTCATTGTCTGATCTCTTCTTATGACCCAGATGGAATCATGTGATCCTTCCTTAAATCCCCATAGGAAGTTCCACCCAGTTGACTACTTCCAAATGGTGAAAGTCCTCAATGGCGCTGCCCATGCTAAAAAAGGATTTTGGACACTCAAGTCCTCAATCTATCTCTCTGCTCCATCCTTACCGCTTGACGTGTGCCAAAGGTATTCCGCGAATTTGAGTCAGATTTTTTTCTGGACACAACATTCGAAGAAAATCCTGGCTGGTTCTACTCTAGTCATTGGCATAGGTGCAACCAGATATTGAAAATGCTGAAAAGTTTATTTTACCTCTGAATGTCTGATGCTATTTGCATGTCATGACAATGTCGTTTCATTTGGAAATGGTCATTGAATAAACTATGGTCAATGTCCACGACGTTAATTGAGCTTTCAATAATAGGTAGCAGCCTACTTGTAGATACAGGCTGTGGCACTGTAACGAAGGACACAAGCACAATTCTAAACTTGATATTCCTCTCAATTAGCTAGGTTAGCCGCCGAAATATCTTGCACTTTTTTGACGTCGACACAAACGCTGTCGATACCTTTTAAGGGCTTGGCTGTTTCCAGTCAACTGTGACCTGTAGCTGCACCAAAGCGAACGCCTGCACATTCACAGCCAATTTTACAACTTGGGCTATAGGCTACTGCAGCAGTGGAATTGAGAGTAGGCTACTAGTTTTTGTCGGGTCCGATATTTGCAACTGGTGATACTTATTGCAATGAAGGATTTAATTCGTTTTATTAGCACAGTTGGAATGGCTTGGACGACTTTTCTCAGTGCCATTTAAGATACAGTCGGGACTGATCGCCGTGAAACGCCAAATCTTCAGATTCTGCGTAATTTGTTAGATACAACGGGTGACGAGACACGACCATGGATACCACTGTGAATTCAGGAAGAAATTCCGAGAAATCTCACCTCGTGCACGAGATGAATGCCAAAATGTATTCACGGAAAAGGTAATGACATTGTTTTTCGTTCATGTTTGAGCTGTGATTATCTCATATGAAGCCAAAATAATGTAGATGTTATGATATTTGGTTCATTCCACATGCCATATTCTGATATTTTAGGTTGCGCATTAGCCTACGAAGAGGGAGAATATAGTTATAATTTGTATAATTATACAGACATACAGTAGACCGGTCTATTTTTTTATGCAGTAATTTTAAGGGTTTATTAAACTCAAACTATTTAGGTTAAGGTGCAGGGCAGTGCTGTAGGTGTACACTATTTATCTTGTGCTGTGATTGTTTTAAACTGTAGTTAGTATAGCTTATTATAATTGTTGGAGACATAGGCAACCAAAACCAAACTGATAGTCCTGTTTCTTGAAAACATGCGGTAATGCAACGAAAATGCATGTTACCATGAAGTAGGCTACACATCCCATGCCGGGATAGCTCACGCTGCACATAGAAGACATTCACATTTGTAGCCTATAATTTCCAAGGATCCAGTGTTATAGAACGGTAGTGGCCTAATTTAGCTTTATTCACGCTGAGTCTATTCTTAATCTTAACCTGTCTGGGTGCTGCCAATAAGCAGGCAGTGTGTGAAATGTTTTGTTTGAATGAACAAATTATTTCCATGCTTGGCTTCGTTTTGGACAGTATTTGACGGATGGCCCCGAGGGAAGTTCCATGATCACTGGTAAAAACCCATCATCTCTCATTACGAGATTTGATGGGAGAATGGCGAAACACCCTGAGACCTTAGCAATTCTATTAACTACATTTTAAGTAATAGTAAAAATAAAAAATAAAGTGATTTTGTTTTTACTGGGGGTTTGCAGATTGTTATCCGTCACTTTTAAAATGTTCAGATACAAAATTGTAGGCAATTTTATTTAGTGAGCTATATTTTTTGTAAAATTACAATGTGCTGCCTATAGATTTTTAAGAGAATCCTTGAAATAGTTATCTATTTAAAATGTGCGTAGGGGGAAAAAGTTATGTTTATAAAAAATAACAAAGCTAAATAGATTATTAGGTCTACCTATTTGTGTAAAACATGCTAAATACAGTCTAACCTAAACGAAAACTATTAGTCTATTTTAGTAGCCTATTGAGTTTAATACTTTATTCCCAATGGTATAGCAATTATAACCGCAAAAACACAAAAGGTTGAATGAAGATGATTTGATTTCAGCCCCATGGACAGCAGTCGCGTTTAAAGACTCTAAATAATAATTTGTCCTTAACTGACTTTACTAGTTAAAGGCTAAATAAATAATAATGAGAAAACATTTGACAAATGCTCGTTTTTTTGGTTATTGACGTGAATAAAAATAATACACTTATATTGCAACAAATAAACTATAGAATCCTTGATGTTTTATTGATTTTGGGAATGTATTGAACTATGAATAGCTAATAGCTTATCCTTAGGGAAGTACGTGTGGATCATCATATGGGAATTGGGCCTACACTGGATTCAGAGTGTTGGCGAGACCTGGCTATCCAAGGAAATGTCATAACCCACTCGGTAAAAACTAGTTAAATAAACATTGTTTCCACGTCATTTCAACAGATAAAAAATAATAAAATGTATGATGACGTTGAATCAACGTGGAAAACTGTTTGGAATTGCAAAAAGTCATTAATGTAAGGGATTTGTTTGTTTTTTCCACCCAGTTTGCAACCTAAAACCAATGAAATGGTGACATGTTTTGTTGATTTCACCTTAGTTGACAACTGAACCAAATGTAAATCAGAACTAGACGTTGATCTGATGTCTGTGCCCAGTAGAAAGCCAGACGTGTGTTTAGTTAATGGAATTAATTGACATATAGGAAACGCCCCACAATATTTTCTATGTATTTATGTATTTGCCTTGTGTTGGGTTTAAGTGAACTCACATATGTGTCCTTTGTATTTAAATTGCAGTATGATTTGCTAAGTCAACCCCACCATATAATTTCCCCACAAAAAAATGTAATAATTGGTAAACTAATTGTATATATTAGCATCAGGAAACACGTACTATATGAGATGTGTGTTTTATGTATACAGACATTTGTATAGAGCCTAAGAACGGCTTTAATGTCTTTAATCAAATGAAATGACCCGAAAATGCTATTAGATTTTTAGTTAAAGATCCCGAACAGTTATTCTGATTCCCATAATATTTTTTTGTGGTAGAAATGCTCACATCATACTTTGATCTGGTTTCATCGAAATATCATCCAATTTAATGAAAAATATGATTTTGACTGTTCATGACCTTTTGATAACTCTGTCACGGATTTTGACCCTCCATAAACACCAACACAATATAGTTATTTGTTAACGCTATTTGCCATTCTGCTTATCCTTACTAAACCAAAGCGATAAAAAATGTACAGATAGGCCAACTGGGTCCTATTATGTAAACGGTGCCAGTGAGAGCAGTGTGCATTCAACAATGACAATAGGACTTTGATACAATCTGAGCTTTGATATTGTAAAACAGAAGAAGAAATTAAATA
The DNA here is from genome assembly GCF_029448725.1 of Salvelinus fontinalis. Taxonomy (NCBI): domain Eukaryota; kingdom Metazoa; phylum Chordata; class Actinopteri; order Salmoniformes; family Salmonidae; genus Salvelinus; species Salvelinus fontinalis. The sequence continues at coordinate 17,943,330 of NC_074684.1, forward strand.
GGTTGGTTGACAGCCCCACGCATTCCAAGTCTGGGACAATAATTATGAGAGCCAGACTGATGTTGCAGCAGGTAACACCAAACCTGGAAGTATTGCAGCGTGAAATGGGGAATGTTTATGGCATGTTTATTTAAGTGTGCACACAGTGTGTGGGGATGAGGGTGTTGCAGTGTCCCTGTGTCTTCAGATCAGCAAATCAGGATGGTCTTTACAGTCAGTCACCCATGCCTGAGAAATCTTTGCTGCAAGATGTGCATGTATTCTTGAAAACAAGATTACCATTTGGAGTTAATATAGCCTGTGTTTTTAAAGGCCCAGTGCAGTCAACATGAATTCCCTGTGTTTTATAAAGACTATATAGACAAAAGTATGTGGACACCTCTTCAAATTAGTGGATTTGGCTATTTCAGCCACGCCGTTGCTGACAGTTGTATAAAATCGAGCACCCTGCCATACAATCTCCATAGACAAACATTAACAGTAGAATGGCCTTACTGAAGAGCTCAGAGACTTTCAATGTGGTACCGTCATAGGATGCCACCTTTCCTACAAGTCAGTTTGTACAATTTCTGCCCTCCTAGAGCTGCCACGGTCAACTGTAAGTGCTGTTATTGTGAAGTGGAAACATCTAGGAGCAACAACGGCTCAGCCGTGAAGTGGTAGGCCACACAAACTCACAGAATGGGACCACCGAGTGCTCACTACCGAGTTCAAAACTGCCTCTGGAAGCAATGCCAGCACAAGAACTGTACGTCGGGAGCTTAATAAAATGGGTTTCCATGGCCGAGCAGCTGCACACAAGCTTAAGATCACTATGCACAATGCCAATTGTCGGCTGGAGTGGTGTAAAGCTCGCCGTAATTGGACTCTGGAGTAGTGGAAACGCGTTCTCTGGAGTGATGAATCATGCTTCACCATCTGGCAGTTCGATGGCGGATCTGGGTTTGGCAGATGCCAGGAGAACGCTACCTGCCTCAATGCATAGTGTCAACTGTCATGTTTGGTGGAGAAGGAATAGTTCCAGTGAAGGGAGATCTTAACGCTACAGCATACAATGCCATTCTAGATGATTCTGTGCCTCCAACTTTGTGGCAACAGCTTGGGGAAGGCACTTTCCTGATTCAGAATGATGATGCCCCGGTGCATAAAGCGAGGTCCATACAGAAATGGTTTGTCGAGATCTGTGTGGAAGAACTTGACTGGCCTGCACAGAGCCCTGACCTCAACCCCGTCGAACACCTTAGGGATGAATTGGAATGCCGACTGCGAGCCAGGCCTAATCGCCAAACATCATTGCCCGGCTTCACTAATGCTCTTGTGACTGAATGGAAGCAAGTTCCAACAACTAGTCGAAGCCTTCCCAGAAGAGTGGAGGCTGTTGTCACAGCGAAGGGGGGACCAACTCCATATTAATGCCCATGATTTTGGAATAAGATGTTCAACGAGCAGGTGTCCACATATACTTTTTGTCATGTAGTGTATATTTCCACTGAGGTTAGAATAATACTGTGAAAGTTATCATAATGCCCTTTTAGTGTAAGAGCTGTTGGGGAAAAAACACCAATTTCTGCCTGTTTTGGTGGGATGGAGTCTTGGCCTGCCTGGTGACATCATCAGGCGGTAAATGAGTTAATAGACCAATAAGAAAGTGAGTTCCAAACCACTCTGCCAATAACAGCTAATTCAACCTTTTCCCCTCCCCACTCAGACCACTCCCAGACAGTCCTAGCAAAATTCTTGCTTGAGAAATGGCTTTTTGCTAAGAAGTTATTTTTGATTATTTTTGACCATTTTAATTGAAAGCAAGGTACTTAGCCTAATTGTTACCCAGAAATGATTTAATATTGAGATAAAAACATCTGCATTGGATCTTTTTAAATGGATGGAATAAAGATGAAATGACAGATTTAAGAATTGAATTAGGAGAGAAAATGTTATAGGCTACAATTTGGATGCAACTGCAGAGCTTCTAAGATCTTAATTGCGGACAGTAGTGCAAGGTCTACTGGCTGCTGTCCAGCATCAGTGTCAGGTTCTGTTGACAGACTGAGCAGGCCAGTTCCCTTGTGTCTGAAAATCGGAAACTCTTTGATTAATCATGCTTGAATTTGGGGTCTCGTCAGTCTGGCGAACATTAATGGCTATTGGCCTTATGACAGACCTATTTCCAGACGTCCCACTCAATAAAAGGCACCAAGGTAATAGTGCTCTGGCGTCACATTTCAGATTGCTGTCAAGATCTTTTGTACCAAATTACCTCAAGATTCCCCGCTCCCGCCCGTCTCTATTATTGAAGATGATAGTAAAATGGGCCACAAACAGTAGTTCATCCGACTTCAGTGGATTCATCATATTTTGACCAGCCCTTTGAACAACACAGCACCATCATTTATTACATTTCCCCAAATGTCCCTAAATGATCCAACATGGCATGTGATAGGCCTATGCCAATGTATCTACAGTGCCAATGGCTCTACAGGATGAGCAAATCAAATAGAATTTAATTTTCCAGCTAATTAATCATTTGCTGACTAATCATTTAAACAGCAGGCTTAAACAAATAAAAACTAAGTGTCTTCAGGCTGTCTTTTCAAATGTATTTCTTAAAGGCCTAGTGCAGTCATGTGATTTTCCGGTGTTTAAAACCATACAATGCCTTCAGAAAGTATTCACACCCCTTGACTTTCTTGAAGAGCTTTGCACACCTGGATTGTACAATATTTGCCTTTTTTATTTTTTTAAATGTTACTCTTCAAGCTCTGTCGAGTTGGTTTTTGATCATTGCTAGACAGCCATTATCAAGTGCTGCCGTAGATTTTCATGCCGATTTAAGTCAACTTTAAGCAGGCCACTCAGGAACATTATGTCGTTTTGGTAAGCAACTCCAGTGTATATTTGGCCTTGTGTTTTAGGTTATTGTCCTGCTGAAATGTGAATTTGTCTCTGTGTCAGATGGAAAGCAGACTGAACCATGTTTTCATCTAGGATTTTGCCTGTGCTTTGCTCTATTCCGTTTCTTTTTATCCTAAAAAAATTCCCTAGTCCTTCCCGATGACTAGCATATCCATATCATGATGCAACCACCATCATGCCTGAAAATATGAAGAGTGGTACTGTCATGACGTTGGCCTAGGGGTAGGTTTATGACAGTCATAAATACCTCTTTCCCCCCTTTTCCCTCTCCCTACTATAACTGATGTGACATAAGAAAAGCCCTTGGTTAGATTGGGAACATCAGAAGTGGGGGGAAATGAACTATATTCTGGTAATCCGACCAATTGAACATATGCGGTGGTACTTAAGGTATATTATGTCAGTTCGGTTGCCCTCTGACACATTCTCATCAATGATAGAATGACAAACTCTACTGTGGAAAGTCTAAACGTCAGAGGTATCGGATTCACATGGAATTGTTGTTTAATTCAAATGTTTGAATATGAAATTATTTGTGAAGAGATGAAATGTAATTTTAGCTTCCAAATGAGAGATTTGGATTTTCATAAATTTGGCCTTCTGCTCAACTAGGGGCCCGCCCCTGTGAAGAGACATGGGCTATAAACTTTTCAGACACACCCCTCTCCCTCCACTATAAAAGCCATTGACAAAAATATAACTTCCTGTTCCGGGTACATTTAGGATGACGATCCGATGTCAGAATGGTTCAGATAATAACTACAGAACTAAGCCAACATCAGCATGGACTTTGGTTGTAAATGGTATGAACTTTGAACTCGTATTCACTACAGAAGTGATACCTCCTAGCCGTTGAGTTAGCAACAGCTGCTACAAACGCAGGTTAGGAAGGACCGTCAGAGTATCCCGTCTACTACACATCGACGCTACTCCAACGTATCCAGTGACCACCGGAGACATTCTTCAAAGGACAGAGGACTCGATTTGGCAAGACGACCTTCCATCTACCACCAACCTACTGAAGCGCAGTGCAGAGTAAATATTTATTGCATTTTCCTTTTCAAATGGGCGGTAATTTAGAATGCATAAGATACTGTATTTACGATAACACAGGTTCGGCCCTGTTCCAGTCTCCCGCTCTTTCACTAAAACTCAGCCCCTTCCCTTTGTGTAACAAGCTGTCATATCTATTCCGCCCGCTAGGGACGTTTTTCTTTATGACGGCACTTTGTAATCAAGTTATGATTTAATTGTGCATGTGTGTTTCTGTGTGATTAGTTAGGTATTTCGTAAATAAATAATTAAACCCAATTTTGTATTGCTGATTCAACTTGTTAGCCAAGATTCTTGCAGATAACCAAGGATTTACCACTTTCAGATGAGACAATAAAATGACGATTAATGTGACTGCTATGGATTTAAATATCACTAAATCTTTAAGAGTTTATTCGGAAGATAACAGCTCTATAAATATTCTTTCGTGGTGTCCCTCTGTAGTTAATTACATTTACCTGATTAGTTCAATCAGGTAATATTAATTACGGAGAAATTATTTTATAGAATAGCATGTCATAGCAATTAATCTGGCATAGCCAAAGACACGACAGTACTTATTAATGTGTTGGATTTGCCCCAAACATAATGCTTTATATTCAAGACAAAATTGTTTTTCTTTGCCACGTTTTTTGCATTATTACTTTAGTACCTTATTGCAAACAGGATGCATGTTTTGGAATATTTATATTCTGTATATACTTCCTTTTCACTCTGTAATTTAGGTTAGTATTGTGGAGTAAATGCAGGCTGTAACACAACAGAATGTGGAAAAAGTTGAGGTGTGAATACGCCGAGTCTCTCCTCAGGCTCTTTAGTCTGCTTGTCTTGAGCACAGAAACCTGGAAATACATTTGCTCAATCATAGTCTACACCAAATACATTATATGTGTATCTTTACATGTTTAAAAAACAATTGTATTTTTCGTTTTTAAATATACAGTAGCAAGACAGTTGAAGGAAATAACTTAATGCAGTGCGAGAGTTAGTTTGGGAGGGAGAAGAGAGACCAATAGTGTAATAGACACTGCTGCAGAACCATTGTAGAACATTGAACTAATGTGCATTCATGTTTGATTCTAAATCTATCCTCTAGAATTCATCCAGATTGGACAAGATGTAAAATATTTACTCTGGGTAAGACAACCCTATGTAAAACTGTAATGAGCCTATGTTGCGGCGTTGTCAATTATCCATCTTAGATTTTTGATGAACCAGTAGAGGCTGCTGAGGGGAGGACGGCGCAATATAATGACTGGAATGGAGTGGCATCAAACCATGTGTTTGATACCATTCAACTTATTCCGCTCCAGCCATTGCCACGTATGTATGACAGGCGGACATTTGAATAGCCTCCATGCGTTGGGTTAGGATGTGAGGGGGTGTATTTGTTCTCATGTCCCCATGGTGTGATTAAACAGAAGCTGTTTTCCACTCGGCCGGCTCCTTTTAGCCTGCGTGTCCCTGGGCGCTGGACTGATGGAGTCGGGGCCCAGAGCTGGGTTATCTCCTAGAAGCCAAAATTGAGTTTTCCCACCTCATTTAGTCTCATCATCCTCATTGCACATGGAGAGAGAATAGTTGCGATTTGTTTTATTTTTTGTGTATTATTTTCCATGTATAATTATTTTTGTTTATATATATATACATACACTGCTCAAAAAAATAAAGGGAACACTAAAATAACACATCCTAGATCTGAATGAATGAAATATTCTTATTAAATACTTTTTTCTTTACATAGTTGAATGTGCTGACAACAAAATCACACAAAATTATCAATGGAAATCAAATTTATCAACCCATGGAGGTCTGGATTTGGAGTCACACTCAAAATTAAAGTGGAAAACCACACTACAGGCTGATCCAGCTTTGATGTAATGTCCTTAAAACAAGTCAAAATGAGGCTCAGTAGTGTGTGTGGCCTCCACGTGCCTGTATGACCTCCCTACAACGCCTGGGTATGCTCCTGATGAGGTGGCGGATGGTCTCCTGAGGGATCTCCTCCCAGACCTGGACTAAAGCATCCGCCAACTGCTGGACAGTCTGTGGTGCAACGTGGCGTTGGTGGATGGAGCGAGACATGATGTCCCAGATGTGCTCAATTGGATTCAGGTCTGGGGAACGAGCGGGCCAGTCCATAGCATCAATGCCTTCCTCTTGCAGGAACTGCTGACACACTCCAGCCACATGAGGTCTAGCATTGTCTTGCATTAGGAGGAACCCAGGGCCAACCACACCAGCATATGGTCTCACAAGGGGTCTGAGGATCTCATCTCGGTACCTAATGGCAGTCAGGCTACCTCTGGCGAGCACATGGAGGGCTGTGCGGCCCCCCAAAGAAATGCCACCCCGCACCATGACTGACCCACCGCCAAACCAGTCATGCTGGAGGATGTTGCAGGCAGCAGAACGTTCTCCACGGCGTCTACAGACTCTATCACGTCTGTCACGTGCTCAGTGTGAACCTGCTTTCATCTGTGAAGAGCACAGGGCGCCAGTGGCGAATTTGCCAATCTTGGTGTTCTCTGGCAAATGCCAAACGTCCTGCACGGTGTTGGGCTGTAAGCACAACCCCCACCTGTGGACGTCGGGCTCTCATACCACCCTCATGGAGTCTGTTTCTGACCGTTTGAGCAGACACATGCACATTTGTGGCCTGCTGGAGGTCATTTTGCAGGGCTCTGGCAGTGCTCCTCCTTGCACAAAGGCGGAGGTAGCGGTCCTGCTGCTGGGTTGTTGCCCTCCTACGGCCTCCTCCACGTCTCCTGATGTACTGGCCTGTCTCCTGGTAGCGCCTCCATGCTCTGGACACTACGCTGACAGACACAACAAACCTTCTTGCCACAGCTCGCAATGATGTGCCATCCTGGATGAGCTGCACTACCTGAGCCACTTGTGTGGGTTGTAGACTCCGTCTCATGCTACCACTAGAGTGAAAGCACCGCCAGCATTCAAAAGTGACCAAAACATCAGCCAGGAAGCATAGGAACTGAGAAGTGGTCTGTGGTCACCACCTGCCGAACCACTCCTTTATTGGGGGTGTCTTGCTAATTGCCTATAATTTCCACCTTTTGTCTATTCCATTTGCGCAACAGCATGTGAAATGCATTGTCAATCAGTGTTGCTTCCTAAGTGGACAGTTTGATTTCACAGAAGTGTGATTGACTTGGAGTTACATTGTGTTGTTTAAGTGTTCCCTTTATTTTTTTGAGCAGTGTATATATATATATATATATATATATATATATATATATATATATATTATTACAGATACTCAAACATATTGTTCATTTATGTAATACTTGATATACATTGCTTTGGCAACAGTGGCAACCACCCATTCATGCCAATAAAGCATTTATTGAATTGAGAGTGATTTGCTGATTGAGATGTAATCAGATCTCTGTGTGTGACGTGGGTGCGCTACATTCTCAGATGATACAAGCAGACAGGGGCTGAACATCAACCTAACAAAACCATGTGTATTTGTACAATCCATACATATGAAAACATCCAAGTCCATTCTATATACTTCAGGTTGTTATGCAGTATCATCTTTTATGAAAAGAAGATCATAAGACAGGGCAGACCTACTGTATGTATGTTTTATAAATGACGTTGTCATTTCCTTTCCCATCCCAGTTCCTTTTCAGACTCCAAAGAAGACTATCCCAACTTCCCATTTGAGAACGGAGATGTGGCTGGTGCCATTGAGCTGAAGCAACCTGTTGGAGCCCATTGCCACGATAACAAAGCAGTGAGTGAGGAGAACCATGACACGCTGCTGGCTAAGAAGAAGCTGTACATCGCCTCCATTGTGTGCCTCATCTTCATGATCGGAGAGATCATAGGTAAGGCTGGGTGATAATATTCCTCAGTGTAAAATGCTCTTTCATACCTAGGGCCAGGAGCTTTTCCTAACCAGAATAAACTATGGCCCCTTATTAGAAGCTATTGACTACTGAGATCAGAGTAATGTTTTTTTAATTTCTGGTCACATATAGTAAAAACTATGAACTGTAATCTATACAAACTATGAGTAGGTTCCTTAAACTTTGAAGTCAAGGTGAAGTTGTGGCGGTCACTGCTAGTGAAAACTGGGTTTAAGGCCATCTGAGTCACAGTAGCACCATGGTCAGTTCTCTGTAATGATGTTTGAGGCTACTTGAAATGCGTCCAGCCTTTCATGTCGAAATCCTCCCCTGGAAAAAAGACAAATGTCCTGTCAGCCCAAAGCACAATGAAGAGGAGGTAAAAGTGATGAAAGCATGACGGTGACATTGTATATTTTATATTTAATGTCTAGACTTCCTGCCGGGGCTTGGAGTCATCCACTTTCTTCACACTGTGACGGTTGTAAAAAGATATTCAACGTTTGATATCTCCTAGTCAGCGACTATTACTGTGGGAGAAACTGAAACTCCGAATTATTTCTACAATTCTTTCCCTTGACATTTGGAATGAAAGTGACTGAAACCATGCTGTCTAATGTACTCAATTTAATTTCAAGAGGCAATTTCAGAGTTTAGCTGATGACTCAGATCCATTCAAGCGTTGTAGTTTTTGCATTATGTTATCAGTACATTTTTATTTAGCTGTAATGGGAAACAAAACTTGGTCTGAGTTTCTTTTTAAACACAGCCTTGACTTTAAATTCATGAGACTACATCATCAATAGCATCTAAAACAGGGGTATTCAAGTACTATTTGAGAAGGTCCGGTTACGCTTTTCCTAGGTGGCAAAGGTCCGGCTAGATATTGTCATTTATCGGCGTAGTAATAAACCCCCACCTCGTAACCCATGTGACCCTAAACTGTTCACACCCCTCTTGTTGACGGACAACAACAAAAAATGTGCCCAATTCTACACGTTTTATGGGGATGAGATTTGTTTTGCCGTTTTAAAGCTATTTTCCTGCAATTCTACACATTTTATGTGTTTATATGATACCAGGGGTCAAAGCCTGACGAAAACATGAATATTATGTCTCTCTGAGACCTCTCCATTGTGTCTGTATCTACAGGTGGCTACCTGGCCCACAGTTTGGCTATCATGACAGATGCAGCTCACCTCCTGACTGACTTTGGCAGCATGATGGTCAGCCTGTTCTCCCTGTGGATCTCCTCTAGACCACCCACCAAAACCATGACCTTTGGATGGCACCGCTCAGGTTAGGCCCATGACGTACCAGCTTTAAACATCTTTGAAGATACTTTCCCATTTAGCCACCAGAACACATGGTGAATGTTGTCATAGCTGAATAGTAATAGCCAGGGTCTCAATTCTCTAAAAGGACCTTTCCATGGGTCAACAGATGCGTGGTACTGATTGTCACTGTCTCCAACCCCCACAGAGATCCTAGGAGCGCTGGTGTCAGTGATGTCAATCTGGATAGTGACTGGGGTGCTGGTTTACCTGGCCATTGAGAGGATAGTCAAGAACGACTTTGAGATCAACAGTCAAGCGATGCTCATCACCTCCGGTTGTGCCGTCTTAGTAAACATTGTGTGAGTGGTTCATTATCACGGCTTATAGCTTAGTTATAATCATCTGCACTTGATTGGGGAACAAAATACACATAGTGAAGTAAATACCTTAGCTGGGGTCAGCCATTCAGCTATGTTGTCTTTTTTAACGTTTTCTTATTTCTTTATCAGCACATAAACTGAAGGATAAAAATAAAGGAACTTTAGACATGCATGGATGTGGACATGCATCATCCTCTATTCCCTTCCTCCTTTAGCATGGCGTACATCCTCCACCACTCCACCACCTTCCATGCCCAGAGCTCAGGCTACCAGCAAATAGACGAGAACAGGCAGAGCCCTTTGGGTCACAGCCACTCCCATGTTGGTCACGGCCACTCCCACGCCCTGCTGGGTCATGGCCATGGCAACACCAGTGTGAGAGCAGCCTTCATTCACGTGTTGGGAGATCTCTTACAGAGTGTTGGGGTCCTAATGGCTGCCATCGTCATCTTCTACAGGGTCAGTAACAAATACTAGTGTTTACACCTTACAGTACACATTTACATTATGGCTCATGTTATATTGTATTTATTTTACAGTATAACATAAAACAATTGACCCGTTTTACTCCCCGTTTTCATGGTATCCAATTGTCCCATCGCTGCAACTCCCGTACGGACTCGGATAGGCGAAGGTCGAGAGCTGTGCGTCCTCCGAAACTAAATCCAGCCAAGCCGCACTGCTTCTTGACACAACGCCCGCTTAACCCGGAAGCCAGCCGCACCAATGTGTCGGCGGAAACGCCGTACACCTGGCAACCGTGTCAGCGTGCATTGCGCCCGTCCTGCACAGGAATCGCTAGTATGTGATGGGACAAGAACATCCTTGCCGGCCAAACCCTCCCCTAACCCAGACGATGCTGGGCCAATTGTGCGCCGTCTCCCTGTCGAGGCCGGCTGCGACAGAGCCTGGACTCGAACCAGGGTCTGTAGTGGCACAGGTAGCACTGCAGCACTTGGGAGGCCCTTACTATATTTATTTAAAGTGCAACATATTCATTTTCACTGAAAATGTCATAAATTGACTTCTAACAATATACCATTGGGAGAGATACAACTCTTGTGCTATTGATGTCACTCACTCAGTAGGAAGGGGTTAATGTGTCATCACCCTGCAAGTTGTTGCTCTTCTGTTAGAAACCCTCCCTGTGATCTAAGTGGCCTAATGTGTTATGGCATCAGTAGAGCAGCACCCCATCATCCTCTGATGCCACTGTCTTCTGCTTGTGTCATTCTCTCTCCTGTGGACCTCCTGTTGCAGCCTGAGTACAAAGTAGCAGATCCCATTTGTACCTTCCTCTTCTCTGTGTTTGTCCTTGGGACCACCATCACCATACTCAGGGATGTTTTCAGGATACTCATGGAAGGTAAACTCAACTCGACAGCCTTTTCTGTTTCTCCTGCTCTGAAGTGAGCCAAGGTGAATTCGAACAATAAAATAGTTTATCCAGACATTTCTCAGTTTGTAATTTCATTTATTTATAAAAAAAATGCACAATAAAGCATTGCCTCGAGTTCCATTAGCTTTTTTGACTGAACTATTAATGGGCTAACCCTCTCATTCTCATTCTCATTCTACAGGGGCTCCTAAGGGAATAGAGTTCAACTCAGTGAAGGAGGTGTTACTGTCTCTGAAGATGGTGAAGGCTATGCACAACCTGCGCCTGTGGGCCTTGACCGCGGGACAGACCCTGGTCTCCGTCCATGTGGCCATCGGTGAGATCCAGCCTCCCTTAGTCTGACACATGACATCACTTCATTTAGATTGTGCGTGCACAATCAACCATGTTGATTCACACGTTGCCAGTAGTGGCCAACAGAAACCAGTTGACACAAGCAACTAAACTATTAGACATTACAGCCCAAAAAGCACGATTGTTGATGTCTGTTATGGCCATTGTTGTTTCCCAGAGGAGAATGCCGATCCCCAGAGTGTCCTTAAGGAGGCTACAGAGATCCTCCAAACCAAGTTTGGTTTCTACAGAACCACCATCCAGGTGGAGCCCTACTCTGATGACATGGCCTACTGCACACACTGCCAGGATCCCTTGGACTAACAGCAGTGGAGGCTGCTGAGGGGAGGACGGCTCATAATAATGTCTGGAACGGAGCAAATGGCATGGCATCAAACACATGGAAACCATGTTTGATGTATTTGATACCAGTCCACTTATTCCGCTCTAGCCATTACCATGAGCCCGTTCTCCCCAATTAAGGTGCCACCAACCTCCTGTGACTAACAGACTCACAACTACCATGGCGACAGGAGAGAGCTGTCATTTTGAAAGGAAGTGGGTACTGTATACATACAAAAGCATACAGTGCCTTCAGAAAGTATTCATACCCCTTGAATTATTCCACATTGTTGTCACATTCTGAATTCAATATGGAATAAATATCTCTCCCATTTACACAATACCCCATAATGACAAAGTGAAAAAACGTTTTTAGAAATTGTTGCAAATGTATTAAATTAAATACAGAAATCTCATTTACATACGTATTCACACCACTGAGTCAATACTTTGTAGAAGCACCTTTGACAAAGATTACAGCAGACCTGGATTGTGCAACATTTGTCCATTTATTCCAAGCTCTGTCAAAATGGTTGTTTATCATTGCTACCCAACCATTTAAGGCTTGTCGTAGTTTTGACTTAAATCTAACTTGGCCACTCAGGAACATTCAGTGTCTTCTTGGTAAGCAACTCCGGTGTAGATTTGGCCTTGTGTTTTAGGGTTTTGTCCTGTTGAAAGGTGAATTTATCTCCCAGTGTCGGGTGAAAAGCAGAATGAACCAGGGTTCTAGGATTTTGCCTGTATTTAACTCCATTCCGTTTTATTCTGAAAACCCCCCCAGTCCCTAACGATTACAAGCATACCCATAGCCACCACTATGCTTGAAAATATGTAGAATGGTGCTCAGTAATGTGTTGTATTGGATTTGCCCCAAACGTAACACCTTGTATTCAGGACAAAAAGTTAGTAATTGCTTTGCCACATTTCTTTGCAGTATTACTTTAATGCCTTGTTGCGAACAGAATGCATGTTTGGAAATATTTTTTATTTTGTACAGGCTTCCTTTTCTCTCTGTGAATTAGGTTAGTATTGTGGAGTAACTACAATATTGTTGATTCATCCTCAGTTTCTCCTATCTAAAACTGTTTTAAGTCATCATTCGCCTCATGGTGAAATCCCTGAGAATTCCTTCCTCTCCGGCAAGTGAGTTAGGAAGGACGCCTGTATCTTTGTAGTGACTTGGTGTATTGATACACCATCCAAAGTGTAATTAATGACTTCACCATGCTCAAAGGGATGTCTGTCTTTTTTTGGCATTGGAAAACCTACCTGGTCTTTGTGGTTGAATCTGTGTTTAAATTCACTGATTGACTGAGGGGCCTTACAATTATCTGTATGTGTGGGAAAGAGATGAGGGAGTCGTTAAAAAATAATGTTAAACACCTATTGCACATAGTGAGTCCATGCAACTTGTGCCAAATTATTTATGTATTTGTAAAAAATTCAAAAAACATAATTCCACTTTGACATGGGGTATTGTGTAGGCCAGTAACAAAATCTTAATTTAATCCATTGTCATGTATCAGTATGCCGAGGTGAATACGGAGTCAGGCGCAGGACACAGAACTGAGTAAAATAACGTACTTTACTCAGAAAATAATCAACCATAAATTCCACACAGGAAACGGACTGTTGGAAGAACAGACATTTCTCAGCCTTAACGTAAAGGTCATGCTCCAGTCGACCAAGCACCTTGCACACCAGAGACACATGCTCGGCGCATGTAGTGGAGTATATTGGAATGTCATCTATATACACCACTACACCCTGCCCGTGCAGGTCCCTGAAAATCTCGTCTACAAAGGATTGGAAGACGGATGGAGCATTCATCAACCCGTACGACATGACGAGGTACTCAGTGTCCAGAGGTGGTACTAAATGCCGTCTTCCACTCATCCCCCTCCCGGATACGTACCAGGTTGTAAGCACTCCTGAGATCCAATTTGGTGAAGAAGTGCGCCCCATGCAATGACTCGGTCACACTGGCTATGAGAGGCAGAGGGTAACTATACTTCACCGTGATCTGATTTAAACTTCTTTAGTCAACGCATGGGCGTAAACCTCCATCCTTCTTCACAAAAAAGAAACTCAAGGAGGCAGGTGAAGTGGAAGGCCGAATGTATCCCTGTCCCAGAGATTCGGTGACATATGTTTCCATAGCTGCTGTCTCCTCCTGTGACAGAGGATACACGCGATTCCTGGGAAGTGCTGCGTCTACCAGGAGATTTATCGCACAATCCCCCCGTCGATTGGGTGGTAGTTGTGTCGCCTTTTTACAGAAGGCGAGAGCCAAATCGGCATATTCAGGGGGGGGGGTGTGCATGGTGGAGACCTGGTTTGGACTCTCCACCGTAGTTGCACCTATGGAAACACCTATACACCTCCCTGAACACTGACGTGACCATCCCTTGAGAGCCCTCTGTTGCCACGAAATAGTGGGGTCATGATGGGCCAACCAGGGAAACCCCAACACCACAGGAATCGCAGGAGAATCGATCAGAAGCACAGGAGCCCTCCCTCCTGCCTTATCATACATAGTGGAGCTGTGACCTCCCTAATTAGACCTGACCCTAAAGGACGACTAAGGAATGTACAGGGAAGGGCACATCAACAGGAACAATAGGGTTCCCTAATCTACGAGCAAACGAACGGTCAATAAAGTTCCCAGCTGCGCCTGAATCTAATAGCGCCTTATGCGGGGAAAATCAGGAAATTCTATAGATAGATACATGTGCGCAACAGGAAGCTCTGGGTGAGTTGGGTGCCTACTCACCTGGGATGATCCACCAGTGCCCTGCCTGCCGTCTCTACTTCCTGGGGAACCTCTCCAGCACCGACCAGCAGTGTGTCCTCTGCGGCCACAGGTAGTGCAGGAAACAGCCCCCCCTCCGGTCACCTTTAGAGCAGCACCTCCGAGCTCCATAGGTGTAGGATCGGAGGTGCTGGGAGATGGAATGGACGGACCCCGATCCGGACGTCCCCGGGTGGCCAACAGGTTATCCAGCCGGATGGATAAATCCACCAGCTGGTCGAGGGTAAGGGTGGTGTCCCTGCAGGCCAGCTCCCAACGAAGACTAGACTACATCGGTAATGGTCAATCAGGGCCCTCTCATTCCATCCGGCGCTGGCAGCCAGGGTCCTGAGGTCCAGTGCGAATTCCTGTGCGCTCCTCATCCCCTGTCTGAGATGGAACAAGCGTTCCCCCGCCGCTCTCCCCTCCGGTGGATGATCGAAGACCGCCCGGAAGCGGCGGGTGAAATCCTCATAGCGGACCAACGCTGCGTCTATATTTCCCCATTCAGCGTTGGCCCACTCAAGCGCTTTCCCCGACAGACAGGAGATGAGGGCGGACACGCCGGGTGGACGGTCGCCAGGTAGAGCTCCAACTGGAGCAGGAACCCCTGGCACCCGGCAGCCATCCCATCATATGCGCTCGGGAGCGAAAGCCGAATCCCACTGGGTCCAGGTGACTGAGGGGTGGACAGCGGTGTGGGTTGTGGTGTTGGTTGGGGGGAAGTTGATGGGGGTGTAGACAAACACCCTCTCTCCAATTGCTCCATGGTGAGCAGCACGCGATCCATTATGGTGCCGAGATGTTGGAGCATCGTTGCATGCTGCTGGACTCGTTCCTCTACTGGTACCGGAGGACTGGGTGCACCTGCTGACTCCATTGGTGTTGCGTGATTCTGTCATGTATCAGTATGCCGAAGTGAATACGGAGTCAGGCGCAGGACACAGAACTGAGTAAAATAACGTACTTTACTCAGAAAATAATCAACCATAAATTCCACACAGGGAAAACGCACCAGAAGACTGATAACACTAGACAAAGAACAATCACGCACAAAACATAATGAGAACCAGAGGGTTAAATAGGGAAATAATAATAACGTAATGGGAACCAGATGTGTACAATCAAGACATAACAAATGGAAAAAGAAACGTGGATCAGTGGCAGCTAGAAAGCCGGTGACGTCGACCGCCGAACGCCGCCCGAACAAGGAGAGGCACCAACTTCGGCGGAAGTCGTGACATCCATTTGAAATCCAGGCTGTAACAACAAAATCTGGAAAAAGTCAAGGGGTGTGAATACTTTTTGAAGGCACTGTAATTGTCAATGTAAGCTAGGAATGTAAACACTGTGCGCCATCACCATGAGAACAAAAAAACCTTTTCTGATCCATCATCAGGCTTACACGACATACTGTGTGCATGTGCACCATATCATGCCAAATATTTCAATATAAATACCATCCATTCAGGAGCTATTGATATTCCAGAAAATGGATTTCATACCAAGAAACTGCATCTCAGGGAGGGAGACATGTTAAATAGGAAAATATTATGAATGTATCAGCACATATTTCTAGTAATGTATGCCATTACTTCACCAGTCTGTGCTGATGTCATGCATTTTTAGACTTAGCCATTTGGCTTTAGCAATCCCTCATTGGCATGGTGCATTAGGGCAACAGGACAGTGTAATAGCTTGTCTCAGTTCTTTGGAGTAGTACATTGATATTGACGTAAGAACCCTGAAACCAATGAGATTTCTGTCTTTCCCAGGCCTTTATCTGTGCTTCAGTTGAGGGTGTCTGCCAAATGGTAGCATTTATATTGTTTACATTGGAAAAGAGTTTTGGTTCAATTTACAAAATTGATTATGTCAGTGTGAGAAAGCATCCTACAAGCTCACTCATCTCACTCAGAGGAGGAATCCTTAAGACAGACCAATTTACAAAAGGAGTTGGTCGATTTTAGTTTTAGCATTGTGGGCTGTGTTCATCTACGCTCCAGGATATGCCCTGAGCAGATATAGCAAATAGACTGGCTAATACTCAGACCGTGCTATATTCCTCATTTGAAACTCACTGGAGGTAGGCTACATTGGAATGTGTTGTAACCGTGTCGTTAAATTACCCCTCCAGTTATGCAGTTTTGTTGACATTATAGCCTGGATATTTTCTTGCACTGTTTTTGGATGACACAAGAGAGAGGTCAAATGAACGAATCCGACCGCTATACTCTCAACTATCCACGTTCTCAAAAAGTGTACCCATACACAGTCCTCACCCACTCCCACGCTGTCATAGGCCTACATGCCATGGAGCTTTGCACAGGGTTTTTGTTAATAGTTCCAGTGCCTCCACACTGCCTCAACAACCTTCCTACATTCCAAAGAGGGTCAGTCAGTCAGCTTTCTACTCCATACCTACACACTCCCACCACATGAATGCGCGCACACCTGTCAGCTTCATAAAAACAAACCAGCAAATAACTAAGGATGCATCTCTTCAGAAAATGTACAAAAAAGTCCAACCTGTGACACGCTGAAACTATGAAATATAAAAGGCACTCGCCATTCTTGTTCTACTTCGATGCCTGCAGCTAAGTGTCAATATTGTAACATGCACTGAAAATTAACAAATGGACACACATTCTTCACTGAACACTTGCATGAGTGTTTTTTCATTCAGATTGTGTAATAAGGATATCTTCATACGACTGCCCATATGACTAGTTGGTAGGGATTACGCTTCTAAATGTCACTGAACTATCCGCAAATCTATTTTGATCACTTTTGATAAAAGGAAAATATAAAATGTAAATATTTATTTTCATTTGTAAACCATATGGAAATGGAACAAAGAAAGCTCCAACTGTAAAGACGTAGTCAAAACAACAGGAACCAACTGCCAATGTATTACTTTTGGACCAGAAAGTGGTTACAAAGCATCTTTCACCCAGGCAAGTCTACTCAAATTCAAAAAATATAACGTTATTATTTGTTCACCAACTAAGTGTAATGTTTCAGAATGCTGTCTTGTATTGTATGAAAATTGCAAATTTGCCAAATATCAGTATTTCCTGTGTACGATTTTGTGTAAAAGTGTAAATATATTTGATTTATAGTATAAAATCAGTCTGAAGTCCTGTGTGTAAATGTTTGGTGAAATTATATTAAAACGACTGGTCGCTGTTTGATATTTTATTTATGTTTGGTGCGATTTTTGTAAAACTTAAATAAAAGTGTGCAGATAACTGGTGGCTATGAATTATTTCATTATTTTCAGAGCTGTAAAATTTACAGGACAATAATATTCTTCATTAGTGTGATTCCAGATAATGCAGTCATAAATCTCCAGTCACAATCAGGACAAGTAATTACATCCTGAGATTACTGTAGTTTACCGTACAGAGCAGCAGCAGGAAATATTCACCTGTCACCATTACTACGGCTTTGTTTGAGAGCATCGAATCAGTGATGTATCATGGGTAAATTGTGACTGACTGACTGATCTGCAAATAGTAATGAGTCGTTATTGTCAGTCGCCTGCACTGTTGGTTGCAATGTCGAACAAGCCCAGAGTAGGCTATCACTTCCTCACCTACCTACACTTTGGCCGTGTTCGAGAGCATCAAAGCGACTGCAGGCGACTGCTGACTGACTGATCTACAAATCACCTTGCATCATAAATAACGACTCATTATTTGTAGATCAGTAAGTCAGAATTTACTCATGATACATTGTGGTTTTGATCCTCTCGAACATGGCCGTAGTAATGGTGATATGTGACTCAGTGGAATTCGGTGCCGTTTAAGATGAGGGAGGTTGATTTTAAAAAATTATGAGCATGGCCTTAGTTCTATTATAGAATATTGGATGACTGTCATTCATATTCCATTCACCCAGCTCAATTTAACATCGATAGGTTTAGGTTACTACATAATTCTCAAATTTTCCCTATATCCATCATGAGGCTGCTAAAACCTAGCCTATGAATGAAAGTTTACAAAGTAGGTGCACAGGTCGAGGGAATTTTGAGTAATCTGTACCGTTACCCCCTGTAATATAGCCTCGCTATTGTTATTTTACTGCTGCTGTTTAATTATTTGTTACTTTTATAAAAATGTAAAAAATTATCTATTTTTTTACTTATCACTTATGTTTCATTGTTGGTTAAGGGCTTGTAAATAAGCATTTCACTTTAAGGTCTATATACCGGTTGTATTCGGCGCATGTGACAAATACAATTTGATTTGATTTAATCAAGGTGACAGACAGTTACACATTCAATACCGCCTTGAACACTCTGGCCTGCATCTAGCCTCTCTAGGGTGTAATCATTAGTCCATCAGTTGAAAATTAGAGTATCTATTGGACAATGTTTATGCCCGTTTGCTTCCGTTTAAGAAATGTTTTTTAACCATGTCGGTGGAATGAATACACCCCTGATCACACGCAAACAGTTGACTTTCATGGTAGCCACATAAAAGCAGCATGATCACTTTGCTTATTGTATATATAATTCCTTGCAACGATCTACGTGCTCTCCTCCTCTCACCTCTTCGTTTGTGGACTTCAGTGCACAACACATCAGCTGTCCGTGACCAGGCGAAAAAACTTTTCCAAGCCAAACTTCATATCATGACCGCTAACCGCTACACATCGTTGTCATGTCATAGTCAACCAGAACTACTATAACTAACACATTAGTAAACCCGCTACAATCATGCAGTACAGTGTACAGTCAGAAAGCAGTTTAGTAGGCCCCAGTGGCAATAAATTAATAAAACCAAAAGCTTACCTAGCTATAGCCAGCTAGCTAACATAGCATCCCTCTCTGTTTGAGCTGGGTGTTTCAGTAGACTAAACTAGCTAGCTGTGTTTGTTAGCTAAGTGAAAGTAAATAATAATACAACCAAATATAGCTAGCTCTATCCCTCATGCTTCTCCTTAAATTCAGAAGGAATTAATTTGTTCAACTATTGTCTTTCTCTCTCTCTTTGAGTCAATAACTCACCACATTTTATGCCCTACAGTACTAGCTAGCTGTAGCCTATGCTTTCAGTACTAGACAACATGTCAGTTCATGCTGAAAGAGCTCTGATAGGTTGGAGGACGTATGGAAGTTATAATTACTGTGTACATATATGGAAGACAGTGAGAACCATGAGCCTCTTAGTATTGTAACCAGTAACCATGAGCCTCTTTTGTATTGAAGTCAATGTACCCAGAGGAGGACAGAAGCTAACTACACCATGGTGCTACCCGACAGAGTGCTTCTGTGGCTACTGTAGATCTTCATTGCAAAACAATGTTTTAATCAATTATTTGGTGATGTGAATATATTTAGTATAGTTTTATCTAAAAAGGATAACTTTAATGTTTCACTATTTAGGGTTATATTAAATTCAATGAGGATGGTCCTCCTCTGAGGAGCCTCCACTGATGTGAATGCTTTCATACTATCATTACACCTTAGCTAGTGTAAAGCACCGGCAGCAAATTTTCAACTAAAATGTTTTGGGTGATACTTCCTTAATTCTCAACTTGGAAGTTACCATTGTCTTCTCAACTCCCATCACTAGTTTCAGGTGGAACTGTCACTAAGGGCTCTATTCAATCCGCATCGCGGAAGTTCAGCTTCACAGTGTGGTTGAAATTTAAAGGCAATGTTCCTGCTTTAGCGGAGACTGCATTCAAGGTAAAAGCTACTTCGGATTAATCGAAAATGACCCTTACATTTCTATCGCGGAATCTGTAACGCTTCAGGATTACAGATTGAATAGAGCCCTAAATGAAATAAATGTTTGCTCCATGAGGTAATCCAACAGTGTAGAAACTGCCATTTTAAGAGTAGGCATGTCATTGGGCTTGTTCGAGTGGTAAGACTGAAGCAACCGACTGCAGACGGAAGTGAAGTCGAGAAAGTGCATCTACGAAACTGATGTTGCACTGAGCCTTGCTGTTTGAAAACCACATGGCAGTGTTGTCATTGTTTATAAGAGTATTTCTTTGTAATGTTGAAATAAACATGTTTCCAACACTATTTCTCACCCCGATCACCAATGTCCATTTGGTTGATCAGTGTCAATGTTTTTGTCTTCCGTGCTGAATAATGGACATAAAGTAGAACATTGAGTTTCAATTCAATCTGCTGAGAAAAGATCATGCTTCACCACTGATATGCAGCAGCATATACATGCAGGCTGGTCTCATATGCTAGACGTAACATAGTAAAGGTAAACCTGAGACGCTCAATTAGTAGGATATGTTAGGTATGGTTGCATTAGACAGAAGGTTACTTAAAGGTGCTACACGTGATTATATCTAAAAATGCATTGCAATTTGTGAAAATGTCCATAATATATCTGTATTAATAGGGGAATGATAGTGTTTCACAGTATTACTCACTCTCCAGTGTTGTGTTCAGCTGTGATATTCGCCTATTGATTTCTCCCGCCGGAGCAGCATTTGTTGTCAAAATGGTAAAGCTGTTGACTTTGTGGCTGGGTTATCTAGTGGAAATTGGGTCAAGAGGCCAATGTAGAAATCGTCTACCCCTGAGTCCAGGTTGATATAAGGCAGTGCTGCTGACAGTCTTTTACTGCTGCTTTATTACCTCAAAGTCCATTTCTCCCTGGACCCTTTCCCACCATCAACAACTCTCAATGGGGTAGAAGTCAAATAGTGGCTACATTCAAATCAGACAGGGACGGATCACTGCAGATAGCCCATGATTACACACATTAGGCGTCCATTACAGGTACTCACTACAAAGGTAACTACAGGCTTAACTACAGACTTTCATTACAATCACTAACTCTCAGAGGCCTTGACCTAGGTCCCTGGTACTACACTAGAGGGGAAATGGGAATAGGAGGAAAAATAGCTCCGAGATTTAGAAAGGACAGAAAATATTTTTGAAATAAAATTAGATTGACAGCCAAACCCTCAGATAAAGTATAAACTCATTGGCTCAGAGACAAATATAAAACATGGTGTATACCTGATATACAGAAACGGTGCACCTGAAAGTGTGAGATAGAAAAGGAAAAGTGGCAAGAAAGGCAGAAGATCAGGAGAATGAATGACCAGAAGAAAACTAAAGTGCTGTAGCATTGCAATGACGCAGTGTATGGGTTCTATAAGAACCTTCAAGTGAGTCCTCAGTTTACAATGTATCATATACAAATACAAAAAACATATTTACAAGTTCTAGTAAAATAGCATTTCTTTTTCCTTCTCGAAAAAAGTTAAAATAAAACAATTGTGGTCCTCTGTAGCTCAGTTGGAAGAGCATGGTGCTTATAACGTCAGGGTAATGGGTTCAATTCCCGGGACCACCCATACATAAAATGCATGCACGCATGACTAAGTTGCTTTGGATAAAATAGTCTTCTAAATGGCATATACTATTATAAATTATTGTGGTCTTACTGTCCAAACAAAGCAGCCAATCACATTCCTTGGGGGCTGGATCCTACCTTGATATCCCTTCCTGTCACTCAAACTTCCATGCAAATCTTATTTTGACATGTATGTTCTGTGTGTGAATTCCAAATTAGAATGCAGCCTTAATATTAGTCTTTAGGAAGTGGAGAGTGGAGCAAATTTCAGTACTGAGGGGGAGTTACAAGGAGCAGACCTCCAGGAACCTATAGCTTCTCTGTTGTGTGTCTGACGGTGCTGGCGTCCCCCTGGCTGTCTGTGGCTTCCAGGCTGAACATGGTGCTGAACTGGGCCTGGGTCTCCTGCACCATCTTGTTAATGTGGGAACTGTTCAAGGCCCTGTGGCAGTGGTCTCTCAGCAGGTCTGCCTGGCCCCCAGACAACACCCAGCTCCGGGCACACAGGTTGGGGTTGAAACTGATCAACAGAGAAGAACAGGGTGAGAACAGTCAACACACACTGGGATGATGATTTACAGTATGTTGATTAAGAGATGGCTCAGTAGTATGATTGCGACACCAGACCTGTAGGTTTTACTCCGGCGACTAAGTCAACTGGATAAAAATGACCATATTATATTTGTCCTTTCAAGGAGAAATTGTCCTCAATTCAACAGTCACACATCCACAACTAGAAATATCCCTCACCCACTAAAACATATCTAACATGTACACAGAGATGAGGGATTACGGTTAACCTGTCAACCTCTATACCAGGCTTCCCCAACTGGCGGTGGTTTTATTTGGCCCTCTAAGTTAAACATTTTTTTATTTTTATTATCATTGTTGGACATAAAATAAAAATCAGCTCCAAGTGATTTTAATTTAAGAAATCTGTACCCAAGTATTCCCACACATAAGAGAGACACGTGATCGTATACAAATGTAAGCAAGGTTGTAAATTATTATGTTTTAGTCAAATATGATATATGTTTGGGCTTTTTGCAGTCAATATGCAGTCTACAAATTATTTGTAATTATGTTGTTTTAGCCCCCGACCATCAGCTCAAGAAAAAAAATTGTCCCGCAGCTGAATCCAACTGCTCTATACACCAATGAAGAGCAGTGTAGTGCTTGAGAGACAGTAGAAATTGAGTCTATCCCGTTAATGCGACCAAATTGCCAGCTGTGCTCTCTGAAGGCATGGTCTCTGAAGGCATGGTCTCTGAAGGCATGGTCTCTGAAGGCATGACTGTCAGAGTTCAGCTAGAGGGCTAATACATCCTGACAGTGTTGCGCTCCAGTGCAACTCTTTATCCAGCCGATCGATTACAATCAGAATATTTGCTTAATCCACAGTCTCTGCTTCCCTACATGGTCAAGATCTAACACTAAGCTAGAGTGACTGGCTCCATGACCAATCTATGGGTTGCTATTACTGTTATAGCACTAGGCCTACATTATTGTATCGTGTGCGCTGGGAGTCGGGAAGCAAGTTCAGGTAGTGAATCATTAAATAAATGAAACATAATAAAAAAAAAGAAACACGAACAACGTACAGACAGAGAACTGAAACAGAAGCAATGACGCCTGGGGAAGGAACCAAAGGGAGTTACATATATAGAGCAGGTAATCAAGGAGGTGATGGAGTCCAGGTGAGTGTCATTATGCGCTGATGCAAGCATAATGAGGGTGACAGGTGTGCGCCATAACGAGCAGCCTGGTGACCTAGAGGCTGGAGAGGGAGCACACATGACAATTACTGTATTTAAACTAAGACAAAAGGCTCAGTGGTACAACGAGCTAGTTGAAGATATGACTGTGCCTTGATGACTAGCGTCCCCACCCCCTCCCCTGTGTCACTTGGGAGAGCCCCGCCCATCTCCATCACTCTGTCACGACCCAGACACCACACATCATGACTATAGCACTCTATTGTCCTCTCATCCCTCCCATCTCTCCACTGAGGCTCGGGGTGACATTTTCCTCATTTTACAGCTCATTACTTTGTGTCTATCTTTATCATTGCCTGGCCATCTGAGAGTATCTCCTCCTCTCCTCCCTATATCCCAGCTGAGCCTAATGCAGACCGGGGGGGGGGGGGGGGGGGGGTCTTCTGATGATAACTTCAGTCACATAGATCACATTCACACAGTTTTCAGCCTGGCTGCTCCAGCAATGAAGAACATTACTATGGAAGAGTCGTTAGGTTTTGTGATATTAGGCAGTATTAGACTCACCTTGGTTAGTGAAGCCAAAGGCATCAGGTCCAGGCTTAGTCCCCATGTGGTCTTTGCAGCCTGCATGTGTTTCAAAAGGAGCTCGGTTCTGGACATTCTTAAACGTCCTCTGGAAGAGAAAGAGTTCAATCGAGTCTGATTACGAGCTAAAACATCACAAAATAAAAAAAGCTATTATATACTACTGTATCATGAACTAAAAGTAAGATTAATTTTCTTCTCTCTCAGCATGAATACGCCTCATCTTTCCTGGCCTATACCTCTGAACTTGTGAAATAGTGAACCTTACCCTAGCATGTTTCCCACACTGGACAGCAGGGGAGACAGATTGCGGCTAGGGTAGTTCTCTCAAGGGTTGAGTGAGAGGAGCTTTAAATTAGCAGGAATAAAGAGGGAATTAATCCCTTACTGTCCCAGTGAGGTGACACACCAGAGGTAAGGGGGCCCTGGCCAGGTGAGTCGTGGGTAATGGTTGTGCTTAGAAGGCCATGGCCCCATGGCTATGCTGCATTGGGAGACTCATGAGTGGTGTGTGTGTGTGTGTGTGTGTGTGTGTGTGTGTGTGTGTGTGTGTGTGTGTGTGTGTGTGTGTGTGTGTGTGTGTGTGTGTGTGTGTGTGTGTGTGTGTGTGTGTGTGTGTGTGTGTGTGTGTGTGTGTGTGTGTGCGGGGCAGTGACAGGGTCGGTGGAGCGGAAGGCAGGGTAACAGATGGAGGAGCACTAGAGAGAGGAGCGCTGGAGAGGGAAAAGGGGAAGGATGGTTTTTAAATGAATGAATGAAGGGTGCAACACTAAAAGTACTAACCCGGGAGTCTGCTGTCACTAGGGGCCACTGCTGGGTGCACTGCTGAGTTGTCGTGGAAACCAACACCACCATTGTGAGCAGGGAGAGCGTTTGCAGATGCTCCCTGGACCCTCCAGTTCATTCAGGTGTGTCTGAGACTAATCTAATAAATCTGTCGGCCTAGCAAGCCACGCTGCGTATACAAACACACTGGGCGCGTGTTTTGGTGAGTGGCATCGGTTGCTCAGGGACTGCAGGCTGGTCCTGACACACATAAAAACACACATACAATTCCCTACAATGCAGAGTTTAGGCAGTTGTGTGCAGATATCTGCAAAAAAGCGACAGTCAGCTGAGACATCACAAAGTGAGAGGGTCAAAGGTTAACAATAAGCATGGCAAAAATACTGTCCGCTCACTGCTACTCTACCTCAGTCAGTCACTCAATGATCTCATCTCAGTGCTCTCCAAATGTTGCTCTCTAAAAGTAATTGAGTGGAGTACCCCCCCCCCCCCCCCCCCCCCCCCCCCCACAGACACAAGCATGCACACTGCACACTCACCATAGCAGATCAAAAGCAGCTGTGAGAGTGAGATTAAGACAAGCGATGTGTTCCCACCTATACAAAGTATTTTCATTCACTGCAGATAGCCTAGTGGTTAGAGCATTGCTGGATAGAATCCCCGAGCTGACAAGGTAAAAATCTATCGTTTAGCCCCTGAGCAAGGCACTTACCCCACTGATCCCCAGGAGCCGAAGATGTGGATGTCGATTAAGACAGCCCCCCGGACCTTTCTGATTCAGAGGGGTTGGGTTAAATGCGGATGACACATTTCAGTTGAAGGCATTCAGTTGTACAACTGACTAGGTATCCCCCTTTCCCATCCCTTACTCCCTCTGTTCTAACTCTGTCCCACCATGTCAATGTCGTGTTAGTGGAGGTAGTACTTCTGTTATTCATTTGCCATTCACCCAGCTCAATATAACATTGCTAGGTTTAGGCTACTACGTGATACTCAAATTTTCCCTATGCCCATCATGAGGTTGCTACAACCTAGCCTATGAATGAAAGATTACAAAGTAGCTGCACAGGTAGAGAGTAAAATTTGAGTAATCTGTAGCAAGCAGTTTAGCAGTTACACCGGCGGGCTCCCATGGCAATAAATGAATGAAACAAAAAGCTTAACTTGTAAGAGTTCCAGTGTTGGATAGCCATAGCCACCTAGCTAACATAGCATCCCTTTCTGTTTGAGCCGGGTGTTTGAGTAGGCTAAACTAGCTAGCTGCATTCACTAGCTAAGTAGAAAAAAAAAAAAGTTTGTTCAAAACTGTTCAACTATCGTCTCTCACTCTCTCCGAGTTAAATACTCACCACATTTTATGCACCGCAGTGCTAACTAGCTGTAGATTATGCTTTCAGTACTAGATTCATTCTCTGATCCTTTGATTGGGTGGACAACATGTCAGTTCATGCTGCAAGAACTCTGACAGTTTGGAGGATGTCCTCCGGAAGTTGTCATAATTTCTGTGTAAGTCTATGGAAGGGGGTGAGAACCATGAGCCTCATAGGTTTTGTATTGAAGTCAATGTACCCAGTGGAGGACGGACACTACCTTACAGAGTGCTGTTGAGGCTACTGCAGACCTTCATTGCAAAACAGTGTGTTTTAATCAATTATCTGATTACATGTAAATATATTTAGTATAGTTTTATCTAAAAAGGATCACTTTAATGTTTCACAATTTTTATTTTTATGCATTTCACTGAGGAGGATGGTCCTCCCCTTCCTCTAAGGAGCCTCCACTGACATGTACCCATTTCGATTAGCATTCATACTGTATTCATTGTTGTGCAAGTCAGTGTATTTTGGGAGATATCGTGTGTGGTGTGAGGCAGGGGTGGAAAAGGTACACACAAATCTACGCTCAATGAATTGTTTGAGGTAGCAAGGGTTGTTGAATAGGTTGGGAAGTAGGATCATGATCAAACTCCCACCATGTCTGCAGTCACAGCTGTTTAGCCAGTCAGATATAGACAGGCTCTGCAGAAATACCAAGGTAGACCAATCAACACAAGGTGGTTGGGTCAACAGATGGTGTGCAGCCCAATATGAACTCAACACCTAGGCTGCGTCCAGTAAGTTTTTACATTCTGGTACGTTCAATTTATCAAAAACAGTGCTGTACTGAACGACCAGTTGAAAAACGGGGAGGGGCTGGGTTGTGGGTAGGGGAACGCCATCAGCATGGCCACTGCCCTTTACATACATCACTCGTTGCTTTAAGCTACACCTTGCAACACCCACTAAACGGGAGACAAATGCACCTCAGTCTCTTCAAGAATGTACAAGAACGTTTTTGGGAAACATATCGTTCAGTACAAACTCTTCCTCAAAGTAGCAAACGTTCAAACGAACTGAACGCACCCCTAGTCCCTATCCTGTCAGTAGATCTGAAAGGATTGAACAGGTATAAGCAATCTACAGAAGTGTATAAGGGTAGAGACTACAGTGGAATAGGTTGTATATTTCTGCCCCAGTTCCCCACATGGTCCCTTTCTATGGCACCAGAAAGAGTGGCTTGAAGCCCAGGTACCCTGAGTCAAAGTAATGGAGTCCATGTTGGCCAAACCTGGAGGGGGACACGAGAAATGAGTCATGTCCCCTGACAAAACAGACCAAGAACAAAGCACTATATAATACAATAGAAAACAACAAGGTATTGATGACAAGCAAAAGACACAAGGAAGGGGAAAGAGAGGGAGGATAGGAGACGACAATGGAAAAGTAAGGTATTACTAGATTCAGAGGGGAAAGAGGGACTCACGTGACATACAGTGGCTTGCGAAAGTATTCACCCTTTGGTATTTTCCCTATTTTGTTGCCTTATAACCTGGAATTAAAATAGGTTTTACAACATGCCTACCACTTTGAAGATGCAAAATATTTGATGATGAAACAAACAAGAAATAAAACTGAAAACTTGAGTGTGCATAACCATTCACCCCCCAAAGTCAATACTTTGTAGAGCCATCTTTTGCAGCAATTTCAGCTGCAAGTCTCTTGGGGTATGTCTCTATAAGCATGGCACATCTAGCCACTGGGATTTTTGCCCATTCTTCAAGGCTAAACTGCTCCAGCTCCTTCAAGTCGGATGGGTTCCGCTGGTGTACAGCAATCTTTAAGTCATACCACTGATTCTGAATTGGATTGAGGCCTGGGCTTTGACTAGGCCATTCCAAGACATTTAAATGTTTCCTCTTAAACCCCTCGAGTTTTGCTTTAGCAGTATGCTTTGGGTCATTGTTCTGCTGGAAGGTGAACCTCCGTGAGCGGCCCTCTCTTGGCAGGTTTGTTGTGGTGCCATATTCTTTCCATTTTCTAATAATGGATTTAATGGTACTCCGTGGGATGTTCAAAGTTTCAGATATTTCTTTATAACCCAACCCTGATCTGTACTTCTCCACAACTTTGTCCCTGACCTGTTTGGAGAGCCACTCTTCATGGTGTCACTTGCTTGGTGGTGCCCCTTGCTTAATGGTGTTGCAGACTCTGGGGCCT
The DNA here is from genome assembly GCF_029448725.1 of Salvelinus fontinalis. NCBI lineage: Eukaryota > Metazoa > Chordata > Actinopteri > Salmoniformes > Salmonidae > Salvelinus > Salvelinus fontinalis. The sequence continues at coordinate 17,971,664 of NC_074684.1, forward strand.
TTCAGAACAGGTGTATATATACTGAGATCATGTGACACAGATTGCACACAGGTGCACTTTATTTAACTAATTATGTAACTTCTGAAGGTAATTTGGTGCACCAGATCTTATTTAGGGGCTTCATAGCAAAGGGGGTGAATACATATGCACGCACCAATTTTCTGTATATTTTGTTTTTGCATTTTTTGAAACAAGGATTTTTTTTCATTTCACTTCACCAATTTGGACTATTTTGTGTATGTCCATTACATCCAAATAAAAATCGATTTAAATTACAGGTTGTAATGTAACAAAATATGAAAAATGCCAAGGTGGGTGAATATTTTTGCAAGGCACTGTAGGTACTCTCCTGAGAGATGGAGACCCCCAAGCCAGTAGCATAGGTACTCTCCAGAGAGATGGAGACCCCAGGCCAGTAGACTAGGTACTTTCCAGAGAGATGGAGACCACAGGCCAGTAGACTAGGTACTCTCCAGAGAGATGGAGACCACAGGCCAGTAGACTAGGTACTCTCCAGAGAGATGGAGACCACAGGCCACTAGACTAGGTACTCTCCAGAGAGATGGAGACCACAGGCCAGTAGACTAGGTACTCTCCTGAGAGATGGAGACCCCCAGGCCAGTAGCATAGGTACTCTCCAGAGAGATGGAGACCCCAGGCCAGTAGACTAGGTACTCTCCAGAGAGATGGAGACCACAGGCCAGTAGACTAGGTACTCTCCAGAGAGATGGAGACCCCAGGCCAGTAGACTAGGTACTCTCCAGAGAGATGGAGACCACAGGCCAGTAGACTAGGTACTCTCCAGAGAGATGGAGACCCCAGGCCAGTAGACTAGGTACTCTCCAGAGAGATGGAGACCCCAGGCCAGTAGACTAGGTACTCTCCAGAGAGATGGAGACCACAGGCCAGTAGACTAGGTACTCTCCAGAGAGATGGAGACCACAGGCCAGTAGACTAGGTACTCTGCAGAGAGATAGAGACCCCAGGGCAGTAGCCTAGGTACTCTCCTGAGAAACGGAGACCCCCAGGCCAGTAGCCTAGGTACTCTCCTGAGAAATGGAGACCCCCAGGCCAGTAGCCTTGGTACTCTCCATAGAGATGGAGACCCCAGGCCAGTAGCCTAGGTACTCTCCTGAGAAATGGAGACCCCCAGGCCAGTAGCCTAGGTACTCTCCATAGAGATGGAGACCCCAGGCCAGTAGACTAGGTACTCTCCAGAGAGATGGAGACTACAGGCCAGTAGACTAGGTACTCTCCAGAGAGATGGAGACCCCAGGCCAGTAGACTAGGTACTCTCCAGAGAGATGGAGACCCCAGGTCAGTAGCCTAGGTACTCTCCTGAGAAATGGAGACCCCCAGGCCAGTAGCCTAGGTACTCTCCTGAGAAATGGAGACTCCCAGGCCAGTAGCCTAGGTACTCTCCTGAGAAATGGAGACCCCCAGGCCAGTAGCCTAGGTACTCTCCAGAGAGATGGAGACCACAGGCCAGTAGACTAGGTACTCTCCAGAGAGATGGAGACCATAGGCCAGTAGACTAGGTACTCTCCTGAGAAATGGAGACCCCGAGGCCAGTAGCCTAGGTATTCTCCAGAGAAATGGAGACCCCAGGCCAGTAGGCTAGGTACTCTCCTGAGAAATGGAGACCCAAGGCCAGTACACTAGGTACTCTCCTGAGAAATGGAGACTCCCAGGCCAGTAGCATAGGTACTCTCCAGAGAGATGGAGACCCCAGGCCAGTAGACTAGGTACTCTCCAGAGAGATGGAGACCACAGGCCACTAGACTAGGTACTCTCCAGAGAGATGGAGACCACAGGCCAGTAGACTAGGTACTCTCCAGAGAGATGGAGACCACAGGCCAGTAGACTAGGTACTCTGCAGAGAGATGGAGACTCCAGGGCAGTAGCCTAGGTACTCTCCTGAGAAATGGAGACCCCCAGGCCAGTAGCCTAGGTACTCTCCTGAGAAATGGAGACCCCCAGGCCAGTAGCCTAGGTACTCTCCAGAGAGATGGAGACCACAGGCCAGTAGACTAGGTACTCTCCAGAGAGATGGAGACCACAGGCCACTAGACTAGGTACTCTCCAGAGAGATGGAGACCACAGGCCAGTAGACTAGGTACTCTCCTGAGAGATGGAGACCCCCAGGCCAGTAGCATAGGTACTCTCCAGAGAGATGGAGACCCCAGGCCAGTAGACTAGGTACTCTCCAGAGAGATGGAGACCACAGGCCAGTAGACTAGGTACTCTCCAGAGAGATGGAGACCCCAGGCCAGTAGACTAGGTACTCTCCAGAGAGATGGAGACCACAGGCCAGTAGACTAGGTACTCTCCAGAGAGATGGAGACCCCAGGCCAGTAGACTAGGTACTCTCCAGAGAGATGGAGACCCCAGGCCAGTAGACTAGGTACTCTCCAGAGAGATGGAGACCACAGGCCAGTAGACTAGGTACTCTCCAGAGAGATGGAGACCACAGGCCAGTAGACTAGGTACTCTGCAGAGAGATAGAGACCCCAGGGCAGTAGCCTAGGTACTCTCCTGAGAAACGGAGACCCCCAGGCCAGTAGCCTAGGTACTCTCCTGAGAAATGGAGACCCCCAGGCCAGTAGCCTTGGTACTCTCCATAGAGATGGAGACCCCAGGCCAGTAGCCTAGGTACTCTCCTGAGAAATGGAGACCCCCAGGCCAGTAGCCTAGGTACTCTCCATAGAGATGGAGACCCCAGGCCAGTAGACTAGGTACTCTCCAGAGAGATGGAGACTACAGGCCAGTAGACTAGGTACTCTCCAGAGAGATGGAGACCCCAGGCCAGTAGACTAGGTACTCTCCAGAGAGATGGAGACCCCAGGTCAGTAGCCTAGGTACTCTCCTGAGAAATGGAGACCCCCAGGCCAGTAGCCTAGGTACTCTCCTGAGAAATGGAGACTCCCAGGCCAGTAGCCTAGGTACTCTCCTGAGAAATGGAGACCCCCAGGCCAGTAGCCTAGGTACTCTCCAGAGAGATGGAGACCACAGGCCAGTAGACTAGGTACTCTCCAGAGAGATGGAGACCATAGGCCAGTAGACTAGGTACTCTCCTGAGAAATGGAGACCCCGAGGCCAGTAGCCTAGGTATTCTCCAGAGAAATGGAGACCCCAGGCCAGTAGGCTAGGTACTCTCCTGAGAAATGGAGACCCAAGGCCAGTACACTAGGTACTCTCCTGAGAAATGGAGACTCCCAGGCCAGTAGCATAGGTACTCTCCAGAGAGATGGAGACCCCAGGCCAGTAGACTAGGTACTCTCCAGAGAGATGGAGACCACAGGCCACTAGACTAGGTACTCTCCAGAGAGATGGAGACCACAGGCCAGTAGACTAGGTACTCTCCAGAGAGATGGAGACCACAGGCCAGTAGACTAGGTACTCTGCAGAGAGATGGAGACTCCAGGGCAGTAGCCTAGGTACTCTCCTGAGAAATGGAGACCCCCAGGCCAGTAGCCTAGGTACTCTCCTGAGAAATGGAGACCCCCAGGCCAGTAGCCTAGGTACTCTCCAGAGAGATGGAGACCACAGGCCAGTAGACTAGGTACTCTCCAGAGAGATGGAGACCATAGGCCAGTAGACTAGGTACTCTCCTGAGAAATGGAGACCCCGAGGCCAGTAGCCTAGGTATTCTCCAGAGAAATGGAGACCCCAGGCCAGTAGGCTAGGTACTCTCCTGAGAAATGGAGACCCAAGGCCAGTACACTAGGTACTCTCCTGAGAAATGGAGACTCCCAGGCCAGTAGCATAGGTACTCTCCAGAGAGATGGAGACCCCAGGCCAGTAGACTAGGTACTCTCCAGAGAGATGGAGACCACAGGCCACTAGACTAGGTACTCTCCAGAGAGATGGAGACCACAGGCCAGTAGACTAGGTACTCTCCAGAGAGATGGAGACCACAGGCCAGTAGACTAGGTACTCTGCAGAGAGATGGAGACTCCAGGGCAGTAGCCTAGGTACTCTCCTGAGAAATGGAGACCCCCAGGCCAGTAGCCTAGGTACTCTCCTGAGAAATGGAGACTCCCAGGCCAGTAGCCTAGGTACTCTCCATAGAGATGGAGACCCCAGGCCAGTAGACTAGGTACTCTCCAGAGAGATGGAGACCACAGGCCAGTAGACTAGGTACTCTCCAGAGAGATGGAGACCACAGGCCAGTAGACTAGGTACTCTCCTGAGAAATGGAGACCCCCAGGCCAGTAGCCTAGGTACTCTCCAGAGAGATGGAGACCACAGGCCAGTAGACTAGGGAACTCTCCAGAGAGATGGAGACCATAGGCCAGTAGCCTAGGTACTCTCCTGAGAAATGGAGACCCCAGGCCAGTACACTAGGTACTCTCCTGAGAAATGGAGACTCCCAGGCCAGTAGCATAGGTACTCTCCAGAGAGATGGAGACCCCAGGCCAGTAGACTAGGTACTCTCCAGAGAGATGGAGACTACAGGCCACTAGACTAGGTACTCTCCAGAGAGATGGAGACCACAGGCCAGTAGACTAGGTACTCTCCAGAGAGATGGAGACCACAGGCCAGTAGACTAGGTACTCTGCAGAGAGATGGAGACCCCAGGGCAGTAGCCTAGGTACTCTCCTGAGAAATGGAGACCCCCAGGCCAGTAGCCTAGGTACTCTCCTGAGAAATGGAGACCCCCAGGCCAGTAGCCTAGGTACTCTCCATAGAGATGGAGACCCCAGGCCAGTAGACTAGGTACTCTCCAGAGAGATGGAGACCACAGGCCAGTAGACTAGGTACTCTCCAGAGAGATGGAGACCCCAGGCCAGTAGACTAGGTACTCTCCAGAGAGATGGAGAACCCAGGTCAGTAGCCTAGGTACTCTCCTAAGAAATGGAGACCCCCAGGCCAGTAGCCTAGGTACTCTCCAGAGAGATGGAGACCACAGGCCAGTAGACTAGGTACTCTCCAGAGAGATGGAGACCATAGGCCAGTAGCCTAGGTACTCTCCTGAGAAATGGAGACCCCAGGCCAGTACACTAGGTACTCTCCTGAGAAATGGAGACTCCCAGGCCAGTAGCCTAGGTACTCTCCTGAGAAATGGAGACCCCCAGGCCAGTAGCCTAGGTACTCTCCTGAGAAATGGAGACCCCCAGGCCAGTAGCCTAGGTACTCTCCTGAGAAATGGAGACCCCCAGGCCAGTAGCCTAGGTACTCTCCTGAGAAATGGAGACCCCAGGCCAGTACACTAGGTACTCTCCAGTGAGATGGAGACCCCAGGTCAGTGCAGGGGCCAGGCCGCCTCAGTAGAGAAGAACAGCTTGAAGGACTGTCAGGGCTCCCAGGTCCTTCTCAGGTCCCACATCTTCACCCTCCTATCATCCCCCACCATCACCATGAGGTCTCTAGAGAGGGATGGGCAGAGGAGAGGGGAGAAGAGATGAGGGGATAAGGAGAGGACAGGGGAGGAGAGGAAAGAAAAAGTAATAGAACAGGAGGGAGCTGATGGAGAGTAGAAAAGGTGGAGAGAAGATGGAGGGAAATGAAGGAGGATGAAAAGGTGGGAGTGGACCGCTCCAGTCTGCCTGCCCAGTGTCCTGTACAGTACCTCTTTATTGTCCCTCGTTAAAACTAGGGCCGGGACGATACCATTGTCGCAATATTTTTTTCCATGGCAAAAATGAAAACACGAAGCAAATCATACTAGTTTAAAAACCGGCTGTGTTTCAAATATTGTGGAAAATAAATACATGTGACTCTGGATGACACCATAATGATGTATATTTCCAACATTAGGGCTGTTTTCCTTCAAGAAGTTAAATCCACTTTGTGTTTTGTTTCCCTGCCACGATACTAACGAGTATCGTGAAACTGGTATCTTCCCGGCCCTAATTAAAACCCAGCCAGACAGATAAGATGGATGCCTGCCCCTTGCCAAACAACCCAGAGCGGGGCCCCAAGTGCCTCGACAACACCAGCCCATAGACTGGAAAATAACCTGCTGTTATGGCCTATCAATGTCATACTCTAACCCGTGACTCCTGATATCTTTACAGCTTTCTAATAAAGATGATCCTCACACATAACCCTGGTGCTTTAAGCTGCTGGTGGTTGTTCAGTATGCAGCGGACTGAGGAGTGAGATGGGGATCACCGAGCCTTCTAACTCTTCTAGCTAATTAGATTTATCTGCTCTGTTACACAGGAGATGCATGGCCCGGGAGGCTACAGTTCTTTTAGACTTTACTACAGGGGTAAATAAGTGTTTAATTAAAGATGCTATGAGAGAGATAAACAGGCACTGAGCACTAGCCAATAAACTCAGTGGTATTGTTTGGTCCCAACCCAATAGTCCATGGGATGTGACAGTGAACAAACGGTACGGTTACGATCAAAGAGAGCTCAGAGACATTCATCTCCCCATGATCGGGGTGAAACTTTCAGAGAGGCCGGCTTCCACTACTAGTGCCTTCGTGAGACTATTTGACCAGGATGGTCCGGCCCCTGGCCTTAAGTACGTGCCCTCTAGTCTAGAGTCTGCCCCGACCGAGCATCTGTAGTGGGGCCGGAGTGACAGCTGAGTGCCCCTCCCTACCCCACACTCACACGTGGACAGGTTTACACGAGTCACGACGTCACTGAGTGCAATGGAGTGAAATGACATTGTCCTCTATTCATTCCTCTCTTCATTCCTCACCACCACCATCTGTTCACCTCTCCGCTCCCCTTCCATCCTCCAATAAGGCAAATGGGAGTGTGTTTTAGCTGAGAAACAGTGTGAGAGACAGTGGTTATTACAACTGCATAGCTATCACCATGAACTGTGTGTGTGTATGAAGTGTGTGCGTGAAGGTGTGTGTCTGCCCTACAGCAGACTCAGACAGCTGCTAGGCGCAGCGTGGCTCTCACAGTCGAAAGGTCACTGCTTTTTACGGTCCACGGCCATATTGGATTGTTGGAGATAAAAACAAGGCTCATGTTCAGAATGACAATGGCTGGTTGGTTGCTCCGATGCAGGCAGTAATGACCCTCCCTGGGTCTCAGTCTGATAATGTAAGTCATACCGCATATGGGCTTATTGCTACAACTGCACTGCAGTTGGTTGTGATCCTAGGCTGACTTTCCGAGCCTCAACTAGTGGTTTGAGACAGGTCCTTGAGTCCTTCGTTCTGATTGGCCATTTACCTGGATGCGTGGCAGAAGCTGATGGCGTTGTCGTGGGCGACAAAGCAGTGGTAGGGGTAGAGGACAAAGGAGCGGTCTGGAGCACGGACCCGCTGCAGTACAGACTTACTGGACAGGTCCCACATGGCCACTGTACCTGCAGGGTGAAGACAACAGGACATGTACTACAGCTGAAAGATTAGAACAATGTATAATGTACACAAAACCCCAGACATGTCTGTCAACCACACTGACTATAAGAATGGGGCTCATAATCCAATGTTTCCTCAAGTGAGTGCCACATTTAGTTTGAACAGAATCAGACTAGTACTTCTAGACTACATGTAACCCCACCAAATCGCTACCAATCCTTGATTAAATGAATAACAATCAATCAATGAGCCACAGATGTACGGAAGGCTGCGGTGTTGTTGAGTACCATCATAGAAGCCAGCAGCCAGGATGTTGTGAGGTTTAACAGGCAGCCAGTCCGTGGAGTGGACCTGGTTATTCTTTTCATCATGGTTGGCCTTGAAGGAGCCTCTTCAGGGCGATCACACCATGTACCTACAGACACACATGGAAGGATAATAATAATGAGATGCGTACACATCAGCAGGACAAGCATATCATAAGATTAAAACAAAACATTGTGTGCGTGTGGCTGGACAGTGTTTTCTCTTTCTCACAATTGCTGAGAGTTGAAGATTACAGTTCAACTTTCCATACAGCTGTAGTCTTTTGTGTAAGGATGAGAGAACAGATATTAGCCTACCTGGCAGATCATCAGTGCTGGGCTGGCTCCACCTATTGGGAAACACATAAATAGTCTTTATTAACTCTTTATGATTATTGATGGGAAGATTATAACTCAATACATGAACACAGATTTATTACTGACTGTAATTAAACAAACTTGGCTATGTGGCATGCGAACACACACACAATCTAAATCAACTCTTATTCACCCTGCAGTCAGTGCAGTCAGATATCACTGAGACAGGGAGAGAGAGACATGGAGCTGAGGAATCACAGGCCCTCTCCAAAGCCAGTCTGTCGTTTAAGACGGAATTGGCTAGCCGTCAGAATCCCAGGCCGTGTCTGACCGCTCTGTGATATGGATGTGCAAAGTCAGGGCCCAGGGCTGTTCAATCACTGAGAAAACATGGCCCTACGTGTCCATCTGTAATAACAGCATGGGGTCAGATAGATAAAAGGACATGGATACTGTATGTACAATACTGCAGAAATGCTAATGACACTTCATAGCTAACAGGAGGAATACGGCCCTGGATGGGTGTCTGACAGAGTAGTGTTAATTTCTGGGAGATTTCAGGTCCTCCATTGGTCTCCACATTGAGCAGTCCACCTCTACACCCACCCCCCTACAGGTCGATAAAGCGTCGCGTCTCACTGTCCTCGCACCCCCACCATCGACCCCCTCCACACCACACCTCCCCAATCCCAGCATCCTCCCTTCCCCATAGGCTGATTTAGGCCAATGTGAGTGACAGGTCTGGGGGAGAAAGGTGTCAGGTACTAGACTGAAATGTATGCCTTCCAACACTAATAACTGCGTAGCGATGCATCTTCTTTGTCATTTCAATTATAGATCCTTGTCTAATGGAAACTAAATTACCTCCATTGAGCAAGAAGGAGAAGGAGACAGGTTCTTTGTTTTCACCCACCAGGTTTTTTTACAGGTACTCTCACGCACACCATAAGCTATTTATAATTATCTGCCCAAAACAGTTTAGCAGACGGAGAGCACACTCACGTATCTGAACCCTTAACCATCTCACTTCTGCACAGAGACACAGCTGGCTCACATCATTAGTAAATTACAGCGAAGGCATTACAGAATGGGATTTTGATTAACTCATTTGCATTTCATCCAGCCACTGTGGCAGGTTTCCTATCAGTCTGTTAAAAGCCCCTATTTCTCCCCTCTCTAGCTCAATGTAGAGTAAATTCACTACATTCCCTCTCCCGGTCTCTCTCTTAGCCTCACACCTGGCCCTCCATACAGGCAGCACCAGGGGCCCTAAATGTCACTCGTCACTCAGGTGTGGCTGTCCTGACAGCTGTGAATCTAAAGGGGAGGGGGTCATTGTTCAGCTTTGTGACCCAGCTAGGCTCTCCCAGACAAGGTCTTGGCAGTACATGAAGGATTGCTAGACAGAGCCCAATGTTCCCTCTCAACAGTCCAAAACCTCAATGTAACCTCCCAGGGCACTGACCATGGCATGTACTGTAAACGTTTCATCCCCCAGCTCTGAGCCTGGGCGTGGGGGAGGTTGCTGTGAAAGGAACTGTGTACAATGAGGCAGAAAACTATTAACTGGATAGAAAGGGCACTAAAAGAGGAAAAGAACAGTCAGGAATTTTAGGCTGTGAAAAAATAATAACGCAATGCTGCATCCACAAACTGCTCAAAAGCGCACCATAAAAGTTTACCCCAACCTGATATACTGAAGGGAGCATTCTAAACTCACGGTCAAAAGATGACTGCAGCTTTCTGAGCTGTCTATATAAGGCTGACAAACACCTAAAGCTGTGTTCCTACAGACCTAAAACCTTTGAGGCGGATCGATAATAACGACTGATGTTAGAGAGAAAAAGGCTAAAAAGAGAATATCCTGAGTCTGGACAAAATAACCTTCAAGTTCATGAATCAGACTCTCTCTGCAGTGCTGCTCTTGTCTCCTGGAGCGAGCCCGCCCTTTGTGTGTGTGTGTGTGTGTGTATACCAGTGTATGTAGTGTGAGTGTTTCCTGCTGAAATGGTTCATTTTCTTTTGTTGTTTTGAATAGTCTAATTAGAATAGGATTTTAAGCACAATGATTTTAAGTCGCCAAAACTGAGGGATGCAGCAAGTATTTTGTAGTGTAAATGATGGATGGCCCAGATAAACATGTCATCAACCCAATGACTGAAGTCTTTATTACACCGCCCCGAGGCTGATGAGTCTCATAAGTGCGTAGTAGACTGTAGAAAAGAGCGGTGGCGTCACACACACAGAGACACCCAGTGTTAGATGCGTGAGGATACACTGTTCGTGGTGTGGAGAGTCCATGCACCAGCAGAACAATGCAGTGGGTGAAAGCCCAGTGACTATTCCCTTGGTTACAGATCATGTGATCCCAAGGGAGAGGATATGGAATGTGGATCACACAAATATTCCGGTAGTAAATAGCTTAAGGCATACATGGGTTGGTTGTTTAGCAACTATGGGGCAAAACAGACAGGTTGGCTTAGATTATTGACATGTAAACTATATTTTGTCTCCAATGTTTGACATGATAAAGTTGCACAATGAACATTTGTTGCCTCTCAAATACATCATTACAGTTATTGATTAGCTAGCAAATTTTTGCATCGACGTGACAGCAGTCAAAATACTTCAAAACAAAGCATGGTATCAAGAACAAGATGAAACTAAGTGAAACAAACCACTTACGATTCCCCACATGGCAGTTTGACATTATTGGTAACTATCTGGCCATTCAAAATCACAACAACACATGACCTTCTGCCCCATTGAAGCGTGTACATCGTTTTTGTAATGTTCTCAGCTAACCCGTCTATATGATGTAATAATGATAATAATAATAACAACAACAACAACAGCATGATTTTGATGTGCCCTTACATGAAACAAAGACAAAGCAAATTTGGATTTATTTGACTTGAACATTTTTTACAATTGCGACTTCAATGAGCAGCATGAAAACTGATTTTAAAAAGACTTCCAGCTGTTTTGCATGACCAAGCTCAGGCTGTTGAATGACAATACTGCTCCCTTCTGGAGCAGCACATACATTGCAACTACAACACCAGAGTATAAGGTTTGAGTCAGGCATAATGATATGGCTAATATATCTGTTACATGTAAATATTCTGTCACAAATGACTAATATATGTGTTCATTGTAAGTTGCTTTGGTTCTATCGTGTGATAAATGAGCATGTTAACCTTTAGCGGGTGTTTCATGCGGGCCTGCAGTGTGTTGGTTGAGGCAGGCTGTAGATGATGATGTGACCTTCTGACGTGGAGGCAGCCAGGAGACAGTCTCGGCATGTGAGCGGCCTGACGGAGAGGGAGGAAAGAGTGAATTGTTTCATCTTTTGCTCAGTGTCTTGTAGTTCTTTCACAGTCATGTTGATGTGAAGTGTGAAGTGGTGTGAAGTGGCTTTAGCTGCCTCTATCATGCAGTGCCAAACAGGTATTAATGATGTGGGTAACATGTCCCTGCATCTGTGTGCTTCTGTTCCTACCTTCCTGTTAGTTGTGGGCAGCTCCCAGCTCCCTGGGCACCACTTCACATTCCACACAAAGCCTTTATCCTGGGCATTACCAAGGCCAACTTTGTAGTGGACTGGGGAGAGAATAGGGATGAGGCAGAGAGATGGGGGGGAAATAGCCCAGAGAAAAGGGAGAGAAAGACCAAGAATATAGTAGAGGCAGATGGAGAAAGAGAGTAATTCAAGAGAACTGTGAGCGAAAAAGAGACATGATATTACACTGATCCCCTATTACCTGTCTGGTTCCTACCGGATGTTGTACTGGAGTTGTCCCAAATCAGGGTAAGTTCAACCTTTACTGGTAGTCCAGGTTTCTGTAGCAGTAGATGGCAGCATACTGGCTGACAGGGGTGCTACCGGGGGTGGGTCACCAGTCCATGGCCCACACCGGAACTCCCATATAGAACAGCATGTCCCAGAGCTCAGGGTGGGCGGGAAGGCACTCAAACCTGGACAGTAAACATCAGTTAGATACACCAAGACCTTGATGTTGCTAGCACCACACTATTACAAATTGAGCTACACAGGACCTACCTCTTCAGTCTGTGCAGAGGAGTAGTCTCTCTGAAGGGGAAGGCTGTAGACACCATCTCCTGCGGCAGGTACTTCTCAGCCTCACTGGGAGGGGAAACACATAACATTAGATGTATTCTTCTTGGGTTACTTGACATTTCGTTGGAGTTAGATTCAGCTTTTTTTTCTCCAGAAGATCAAGTATAATGTAATAATCAACTGTGTATTGATATTTCTACCTGTCCGACAAGCAATGCCAAACCTTCTCTGAAGATATCCACTTGGCAAAGACCCATTCATTGCGGTGTTCATCACAGCTGCAAATGACAGTCAGAAAGAGCCAGGACCAAATACAAAGTATGTATATAAACCCAGGATTGCTGTTGCTATGTATTGGCCATTGAGAGGCTTTGAAGCCATATTGGCACTTCTCAGTAGGTGCAGTCCTCCATAAGAATGAATGGAATTATACAGTATTTCAATTCAATGTTTCAAGGACAAAAGTACATGTATTTAAGATTTTGTTGCTGAAGTGGGGAAGTATCATTAGCCATCTCTAAAAATAATACTTTAAAAGGATTTAAAATTTGTTTTTATGTTTAGCTCACATAATATTAAAGTATGTGTTAATATTTCTAATCGAATAATTGTGGCATTAATAAATGCATTTCTCTAAGTTTCAAAATATTTTTTACAGCGGTGAGAGTGCCAAGATGGAGGCACGGAGGCTTCAACACAGCGCCCCCTATCAGTCATCTAGATTATAAACCATTGCCAAAGTATATGAATAATGTAAATACATTGAGCACCCCGTACTGGCAGTAAGCAATATAACCCACTTCTACACAGAGTGTACGAAACATTAGAATCACATTCCTAATATTGAGTTGCACCCCCTTTTGCCCTCAGAACAGCCTCAATTCGTCAGGGCATGGACTCTACAAGGTGTCGAAAGCATTCCACAGGGATGCTGGCCCATGACTCCAATGCTTCCCACAGTTATGTCACGTTGGCTGGATGTCCTTTGGGTGGTGAACCATTCTTTCTTTTTTTTTTAACCCCTCTTTGGAGGAAAAATATATATTTGTTTTTTTTACAGCTTTTCTGCTACATATACATAGTTATGTGAGTTAATCAATGGGATTTTTCCATAAATAGACAAGTATTTACCTCTCCATGGTTGCAGGGTCGTATCTATTTTTGCAAATTTTCTATTGAAATTGTGGTAAATTCATTTATATTTTTTGAGATGTGAATACCAAGTATGTTACTTCACCATCCACCCATTTTATTGGTAAACTACAAGGTAGTGTAAACACTGTATATTTTAACTATCCAATACGTAATATGGTACACTTGTCACAATTAGGTTGTAATCAAGAGAGGCTAGAAAAGTGATCAAGATATTCAATGAAACTGTGCAGGGATCCAGATTGCAGACTAGTCATCGGCATACATTCACACTTGTTTTTATCCCCTGGATTTCTAACCACTTGATGTTCTTGTTGGATCTAATTTTAATTGCTAGCATTTCAATGGCCATAATAAACAGATATAGAGACAGACAGCCTTGTTTTACTTCTCTTATTAAAAGCTCAATACTTTCTGAGAAGTAACCATTATTTACTATTTTACATCTGGGGTTGCTATACATAACTTTAACCCAGTGTATAAGAGATTTACCAAAATGAAAGTTATCCAGGCATTTATATATAAATTCTAGTCCTACTTTATCAAACGCCTTTTCAAAATCTGCTATGAAGACCAGGCCTGGTATCTTCGATGTTTCATAATGTTCAATTGTTTCAAGTAGTTGTCGTATATTATCTCCAATATATCATCCATGTAAAAAACCTGTCTGATCAGGATGAACAATATCTGGTAAAACCTTTTATAATCTATGTGCTATGCATTTCGCAGAGATTTTTACATCACAACATTGAAGTGTTAGAGGCCTCCAGTTTTTTAAAATGGACTGGATCTTTATACTTACCACTTGGGTTCTGTTTTAGTAGTAATGAAATCAGACCTTGTTGAGTACCTGAAAGTCTACCATTTGAATAAGAGTAATTAAACCATGCTAATAATGGATCTTTGAGTACATCAAAAAAGGTCTGATATACTTCTACTGGTATGCAAGCAAGCCCTGGTGTTTTTCCAGACTGAAAATATTTTATTGCCTCAAAGTTCCTCTTCTGTAAGTTGGCCTTCATACAGATCCTTCTGTACGTTTGTTAATTTTACATTATTATGAAATAAATCCTTACAGTTAACATCATTCAGTGGAAATGGCGACTGAAAAGAAAACATATGCTTAAAATATTTTGCTTCCTCTTTCAAAATATAATTTGGTGAATCATGGATAACTCCATTTGTAACGAGTTTCTGTAAATTATTTTTGGTAGAATTTCTATGTTGAAGATTTAAGTAAAATGTTGTGCATTTTTCACCATTTTCCATCCAATTCGCTTTATTTTTGTAATACATTACACTTCGTTCCTGAATAAGTTTCCATTACAATGTACCTGCGCTGTTACTTCCTCTATTTCATTTGTCTAATCTCTTTTTACCTAAACTGCTTTTGTTGTAATGTTGAGTATTGTATTGAATGGCCTCTAAAAGTACATTTAAGTGTCCCATACAATAAGGGGATCTGTTGTACCTACGTTGTGCAAAAAAAAGTCAATTCTGAATTCTTTGGCTTAGTTAAGATTAAGAACAAATTGTCATCCAATAGGCTTTGATTACATTTCCAATATCCCTGTCCATGTGGAAATTCTGTAAGAGTTAAATGGAGGCCAATTAGATGGTGGTTCACTCGCATTCGGTCTCCTATTAATACTTTAAAAAAAAAATGATGCCAGCAAGAACGATACTAGGAAGTAATCAAGACGGCTAGCTTGATTAAGCCTCCTCCATGTATATCTCACTAGGCCAGGGTTTTTCAACCTCCATATATTCACTACTTCTAATGTAGCCATGATCTTTGTGATCTAAACACCATGGGAACACGCAGCTGTCATACCGCTTCAGGAAGGAGACGCGTTCTGTCTCCTAGACATGCACATACTTGGTGCAAAAACTGCAAATCAATCCCAGAACTACAGCAAAGGACCTTGTGAAGATGCTGGAGGAAATAGGTACAAAAGTATTTATATCCACAGTAAAATGAGTCTCTATATCGACATAACCTGAAAGGCCGCTCAGCAAGGGAGAAGCCATAAAAAGCCAGACTACGGTTTGCAACTGCACATGGGGACAAAGATCGTACTTTTTGGATAAATGTCCTCTGGTCTGATGAAACAAAAATAGAACTGTTTGGCCATAATGACCATCGTTATGTTTGGAGGAAAAAGGGGGAGGCTTGCAAGCCGAAGAACACCATCCCAACCGTGAAGAACAGGGGTAGCAGCATCATGTGGGGGTGCCTTTCTGCAGGAGGGACTGGTGCACTTCACAAAATAGATGGCATCATGAGGAAATCAAATTATGTGGATATATTGAAGCAACATCTCAAGACATCATTCGGGAAGTTAAAGCTTGGTCGCAAATGGGTCTTCCAAATGGGCAATGTGTCGTGGAAACTATAGTGTTGGCAGTTGCATTTCTTCCCTCAGCTAGGGCTCAGTCACTTGGGGCCCAGAGAGGGGAGAGGTCAGACTTGTCTTTCACATATCCCTGGTGCTATGCAGAATATCAGAAAGGGAGGAGGACAGGATGGAACATTGTCTTTATACGTGAATGTATCTGTTAAACCATGTGAAGGGATGACGTGATTAAGGGGGAACCAATTACTTGTCTCCACAATGTCTGTGCGCAAGTCACTCCCTCCTTTGGCATTGGGGGGAGGTGTATGGCAGTGTCTGGAACCATTGTATGTCCTCTCTGATGTTGCATTTATCCTGTGATAGTGTATGACCTAGAGGCTCACTCCCCTCAGTGAGCTGGTCCAGGAGTGGGGTCAAGAGGGGGTTTACTTGAGATGGGAGTATCTGGAGTTGACAATTGAGTTATGCCATTGGATGAGGTAATGGTTTTGTGCTATGAAGTACCAGGAAAGAGATTAGAACCTTGTCTTAGGGACCAAACTGAACAATAATTTATAGCGAATGCTATCTGGCTATGGGATACTCCTCTCTCAAGTAAAAGTATTTCTTTGTGAACGGTTCCTAAGATCTGTGGTGCGTCATGTAGGTTGAGAGGGGTGTATCTTGGCTATAAAAGATCTTTGTACTTTTCTGTTGTCACTGCTATTGCAAAGCTCTTATTATTAAAGATGTAGTTTAAGTATAACTCTGACTGATGTGTGAAGTTTGTAACTCTCCTCATTTGGTAATGCAGAAATAAGCCACCACAAATGACACCAAACATACTTCCAAGGTTGTGGCAAAATGGCTTAAGGACAATAAAGTCAAGGTATTGGAGTGGCCATCACAAAGCCCTGACCTCAATCCTATAGAACATTTGTGGGCAGAATTGAAAAAGCGTGTGCGAGCAAGGAGGCCTACAAACCTGACGCAGCTACACCAGCTTTTCAGGAGGAATGGGCCAAAATTCACCCAAGTTATTGTGGGAAACTTGTGGAAGGCTACCCGAAACATTTGACCCAAGTTAAACAATTTAAAGGCAATGCTACCAAATACTAATTGAGTGTATGTAAACTTCTGAACCCCTAGGAATGTGATGAAAGAAATAAAAGCTGAAATAAATTGTTCTCTGCTATTATTCTGACATTTCACATTCTTAAAATAAGTGGTGATCCTAACTGACCTAAGACAGGGAATTTTTACTAGGATTGAATGTCAGGAATTGTGAAAAACTGAGTTTAAATGTGTTTTGCTAAGGTGTATGTAAACTTCTGACTTCAACTGTATTTCTCCCAGTCCCTTTTCCACCCAACCGTATCTATATTTGTAGAATGAGTTTCCTGTAAACAATAGATATTATATTCTTCATCTTTTAGCCATGTAAAACTGTATATGTTTTTATGATCTGCTAAGCCATTACAATTATAACTGGCTATACGTATTTCCCCACTTACCATAATGATACCCACGTTTCAATTATACTTACCACAACCAATAAACTTAGCATTACAAAGCACCATGATGATTAAGTGTCCATATAGTGGTGCCATAATAATTTGTACTGTTAAGCATTCTGTAGCTGCAACTTTGTAAACCTCTAATTGTCCTAATATTCCACCTCCAATTGTCCTAAACTTCCCCCCATATCTAGGTCTGTTGTCACTAAGACCACCAGACCATCTCCCTGACTCATGGCAAACCCTTGGCGTTGGCCAGAGGGAAATATGGGCAGTCAAATGATAACATAATTATCTATGAGGGTGCTTACAAGAACTAATCCAAATAACATGGAAAACTGTCAAAAATAAATAAATAGTAACAATAATAGATCATATTAATAGAAATAATAACAGCACAATCTTCTAAATGCATGATCATATTTAGAAAGTCATAGCAAGGCTATAAGCTTGTCAACCCAGCCTGCTCACTTCATTGGATTCAAAGAGAAAACAACTTAAATATATCGCAAGACCAGTCCTTTTTTTAAAGTCCATTGCATGCAAGACATTTTTCATGTAGTCCTCATTATAACCTGTTGTATTCCGAAAAATAGAAGGAAAAAGGAACAGATTCCAACGGCCGCTAATGACTGCAAGTAAAAATTTGTCTTAGGCATCATACTACCCATAAAGGAATACCCAAGTTTAACTTACATGATACACACGGGAAACAGTTGCGCATGAAAAACCTAGCAGCACTACAGTTCTTGACAGTAACTGGTGCGCCTAGCACCTACTACCATACCCCTTTCAACAGCACGTACATTTTTTCGTCTTGCCCATTCCCCCTCTGAACGGCACACATACACAATCCATGTCTCAATTATCTCAATGCTTAACAATCCTTCTTTAACCTGTCTCCTCCCCTTCATCTACACTGGTTGGGTTTAACAGCGGACATCAATAAGGGATCCTAGCTTTCAGGAGGATTCACCTGGTCAGTCTATGTCATGGAAAGAGCAGATGTTTCTAATGTTTTGTACACTCAGTGTATATTTAGGTGAGCCACTTACAACTTCTTGGTGGTTTTGGTGCTCATCCAGATGGGTCCCATCATGTTGTTGGTCAGTCCATTGGCAGCCTTACCATGGTATCAGGTTTGACCTGAATGAGTGAGAAAAAAGACAAGTCAGCCAAAAGTCCATATTTAGCTTGTCATTTGTCTCAGAGTGTCACGGCCGATGCTGGAAGAAGACCAAAGTGCAGCGTGGTGAGCGTACATTTCCCTTTTTATTTAAAATGTCGCCAACAAAACAAACGAAAGAAACAACCATGAAGCACAAACAAAGTTAACTACCCACACTGAAAGGAGGGAAAAAGGGCTACCTACGTATGATTCCCAATCAGAGACAACGATAGACAGCTGTCCCTGATTGAGAACCATACCCAGCCAAAACACAGAAATAAAGAAACAGAAAACAAAACATAGAATGCCCACCCCAAATCACACCCTGACCAAACCAACTAGAGACATACAAAGGCTCTCTAAGGTCAGGGCGTGACAGAGACTGGCCATTGATAAGATGGTGCCAACAGAGAGGGCTGTCTCGCTTCTAGTCCTTAGGAAACTTTGCAGTATTTAGTTTTTCTATGTATTATTTCTTACATTATTAGCCCAGAAAATCTTAAGCGTTATTACATACAGCTGGCAAAAACTTGGATATGAAAGCGACGTCAATTACCAGCACCATGACCAAGAAGACGACTTTCCCGAATCGGATCATTTGTCCGCACCACCCAGGGCATTTGAACTGATCCCAGAGGCAGACCCAAAACAATGCCGCCGGAGAAGAGGAAGACAGAGCGGTCTTCTGGTCAGACTTCGGAGGCGCGCACACCACCCTCCGCTTCAGAGTATATTACTCGCTAATGTCCAGTCCCTAGATAACAAGGTCGACGAAATTAGGGCAAGGGTTGTTTTCCAGAGAGACATCCGGGATTGTAACATACTCTGTTTCACAGAAACATGGCTCTCTCAGGATATACTGTCAGAGTCAGTAAAGCTACCTGGATTCTCAGTGCATCTCCCCGACAGGAATAAACATCTCTCCGGGAAGAAAAAGGGTGGGGGTGTATGTTTCATGATTAACGACTCATGGTGTAACTAACATACAGGAACTCAAGTCCTTTTCTACACCTGACCTAGAATTTATCAAAGCAAATTTGAGAACAAGGCTACCTAAATTCTATCAGCTACCTAAATTCTATCAGTATATCGATTGCAGTACTCGCGCTGGAAATACGCTGGACCACTGTTACTCCAACTTCCGCGATGCATACAAGGCCCCCCTCAACCTCTTTTGGCAAATCTGACCACGACTCCATTTTGCTCCTCCCTTCCTATAGGCAGAACCTCAAACAGGGTGTACCCGTGCTAAGGACTATTCAATGCTAGTCTGACCAATCGGAATCCACGCTTCAAGATGGATTTGAACACGCTGACTGGGAAATGTTCCGGGTAGCCTCAGAGAATAATATTGACGTATATACTGATTCGATGAGTGATTTAATAAGGAAGTGTATAGGATGTTGTACCCACTGTGACTATGAAAACCTACCCTAACCAGAAACCGTGGATAGATGGCGGCATTCGCGCAAACCTGAAAGCACGAACCACCGCATTTAACCATGGAAAGGCGACTGGGAATATGGCCGAATACATTTACATTACATTTAAGTCATTTAGCAGACGCTCTTATCCAGAGCGACTTACAAATTGGTGCATTCACCTTATGACATCCAGTGGAACAGCCACTTTACAATAGTGCATCAGATCTTTTAAGGGGGGGGGGCAGAAGGATTGCTTTATCCTAGGTATTCCTTGAAGAGGTGGGGTTTCAGGTGTCTCCGGAAGGTGGTGATTGACTCCGCTGTCCTGGCGTCGTGAGGGAGTTTGTTCCACCATTGGGGTGCCAGAGCAGCGAACAGTTTTGACTGGGCTGAGCGGGAACTGTACTTCCTCAGTGGTAGGGAGGCGAGCAGGCCAGAGGTGGATGAACGCAGTGCCCTTGTTTGGGTGTAGGGCCTGATCAGAGCCTGAAGGTACTGAGGTGCCGTTCCCCTCACAGCTCCGTAGGCAAGCACCATGGTCTTGTAGCGGATGCGAGCTTCAACTGGAAGCCAGTGGAGAGAGCGGAGGAGCGGGGTGACGTGAGAGAACTTGGGAAGGTTGAACACCAGACGGGCTGCGGCGTTCTGGATGAGTTGTAGGGGTTTAATGGCACAGGCAGGGAGCCCAGCCAGCAGCGAGTTGCAGTAATCCAGACGGGAGATGACAAGTGCCTGGATTAGGACCTGCGCCGCTTCCTGTGTGAGGCAGGGTCGTACTCTGCGGATGTTGTAGAGCATGAACCTACAGGAACGGGCCACCGCCTTGATGTTGGTGGAGAACGACAGGGTGTTGTCCAGGATCACGCCAAGGTTCTTAGCGCTCTGGGAGGAGGACACAATGGAGTTGTCAACCGTGATGGCGAGATCATGGAACGGACAGTCCTTCCCCGGGAGGAAGAGCAGCTCCGTCTTGCCGAGGTTCAGCTTGAGGTGGTGATCCGTCATCCACACTGATATGTCTGCCAGACATGCAGAGATGCGATTCGCCACCTGGTCATCAGAAGGGGGAAAGGAGAAGATTAATTGTGTGTCGTCTGCATAGCAATGATAGGAGAGACCATGTGAGGTTATGACAGAGCCAAGTGACTTGGTGTATAGCGAGAATAGGAGAGGGCCTAGAACAGAGCCCTGGGGGACACCAGTGGTGAGAGCGCGTGGTGAGGAGACAGATTCTCGCCACGCCACCTGGTAGGAGCGACCTGTCAGGTAGGACGCAATCCAAGCGTGGGCCGCGCCGGAGATGCCCAACTCGGAGAGGGTGGAGAGGAGGATCTGATGGTTCACAGTATCGAAGGCAGCCGATAGGTCTAGAAGGATGAGAGCAGAGGAGAGAGAGTTAGCTTTAGCAGTGCGGAGCGCCTCCGTGATACAGAGAAGAGCAGTCTCAGTTGAGTGACTAGTCTTGAAACCTGACTGATTTGGATCAAGAAGGTCATTCTGAGAGAGATAGCAGGAGAGCTGGCCAAGGACGGCACGTTCAAGAGTTTTGGAGAGAAAAGAAAGAAGGGATACTGGTCTGTAGTTGTTGACATCGGAGGGATCGAGTGTAGGTTTTTTCAGAAGGGGTGCAACTCTCGCTCTCTTGAAGACGGAAGGGACGTAGCCAGCGGTCAAGGATGAGTTGATGAGCGAGGTGAGGTAAGGTAGAAGGTCTCCGGAAATGGTCTGGAGAAGAGAGGAGGGGATAGGGTCAAGCGGGCAGGTTGTTGGGCGGCCGGCCGTCACAAGACGCGAGATTTCATCTGGAGAGAGAGGGGAGAAAGAGGTCAAAGCACAGGGTTGGGCAGTGTGAGCAGAACCAGCGGTGTCGTTTGACTTAGCGAACGAGGATCGGATGTCGTCGACCTTCTTTTCAAAATGGTTGACGAAGTCGTCTGCAGAGAGGGAGGAGGGGGGGGGGAGGGGGAGGAGGATTCAGGAGGGAGGAGAAGGTGGCAAAGAGCTTCCTAGGGTTAGAGGCAGATGCTTGGAATTTAGAGTGGTAGAAAGTGGCTTTAGCAGCAGAGACAGAAGAGGAAAATGTAGAGAGGAGGGAGTGAAAGGATGCCAGGTCCGCAGGGAGGCGAGTTTTCCTCCATTTCCGCTCGGCTGCCCGGAGCCCTGTTCTGTGAGCTCGCAATGAGTCGTCGAGCCACGGAGCGGGAGGGGAGGACCGAGCCGGCCTGGAGGATAGGGGACATAGAGAGTCAAAGGATGCAGAAAGGGAGGAGAGGAGGGTTGAGGAGGCAGAATCAGGAGATAGGTTGGAGAAGGTTTGGGCAGAGGGAAGAGATGATAGGATGGAAGAGGAGAGAGTAGCGGGGGAGAGAGAGCGGAGGTTGGGACGGCGCGATACCATCCGAGTAGGGGCAGTGTGGGAAGTGTTGGATGAGAGCGAGAGGGAGAAGGATACAAGGTAGTGGTCGGAGACTTGGAGGGGAGTTGCAATGAGGTTAGTGGAAGAACAGCATCTAGTAAAGATGAGGTCAAGCGTATTGCCTGCCTTGTGAGTAGGGGGGGAAGGTGAGAGGGTGAGGTCAAAAGAGGAGAGGAGTGGAAAGAAGGAGGCAGAGAGGAATGAGTCAAAGGTAGACATGGGGAGGTTAAAGTCACCCAGAACTGTGAGAGGTGAGCCGTCCTCAGGAAAGGAGCTTATCAAGGCATCAAGCTCATTGATGAACTCTCCAAGGGAACCTGGAGGGCGATAAATGATAAGGATGTTAAGCTTGAAAGGGCTGGTAACTGTGACAGCATGGAATTCAAAGGAGGCGATAGACAGATGGGTAAGGGGAGAAAGAGAGAATGACCACTTGGGAGAGATGAGGATCCCGGTGCCACCACCCCGCTGACCAGAAGGTCTCGGGGTGTGCGAGAACACGTGGGCAGACGAAGAGAGAGCAGTAGGAGTAGCAGTGTTATCTGTGGTGAGCCATGTTTCCGTCAGTGCCAGGAAGTCGAGGGACTGGAGGGACGCATAGGCTGAGATGAGCTCTGCCTTGTTGGCCGCAGATCGGCAGTTCCAGAGGCTACCGGAGACCTGGAACTCCACGTGGGTCGTGCGGGCTGGGACCACCAGGTTAGGGTGGGCGCGGCCACGCGGTGTGAAGCGTTTGTATGGTCTGTGCAGAGAGGAGAGAACAGGGATAGACAGACACATGGTTGACAGGCTACAGAAGAGGCTACGCTAATGCAAAGGAGATTAGAATGACAAGTGGGCTACACGTCTCGAATGTTCAGAAAGTTAAGCTTACGTTGCAAAAAAATAAGAATAAAATACAAGATCTTATTGACTAAAATGATATAGTACTGCTGGCTGGTGAAGTAGCCTGGCTAGCAGTGGCTACGTTGTTGAAAGTGAAGCTGGCTAGGTAACCTCGACAATTTCACTAAATTTCTCTAAACTACACAATTATCATGGATACAAGGACAGGAAAGACAACTAGCTAACACTACGCTAATCAAGTCGTTCCGTTGTAATGTAAGTTTCTACAGTGCTGCTATTCGGTAGAAGTTGGCTAGCTAGCAGTGTTGGCTAGGTAGGAGGACGGCAGCGCGGCAGGCGAAAAATAGCTGGCTAGCTAACCGATAATTACTCAAAGCTACACAATTATCTTAGATAAAAAGATAGCAAAGAAAACTATGTAGCTAGCTAACACTACACAAGTCAAGTCGTTCCGTTGTAATGTAATCGTTTCTACAGTGCTGCTAATCGGTGGCTAGCTGGCTAGCTAGCAGGGTTGACTACGTTACGTTAGGGCGAGAATACCTGGCTAGCGAACCTCAGCGAACCTTGATAACTACACAATTATCACCGATACAAAGACGGCTATGTAGCCAGCTAAGTAGCTAGCTAAGATCGAACAAATACAAATCAAAGATAGCAAAGACAACTGTGTAGTCAGCCAACACTACACTGATCAAGTCGTTCCGTTGTAATGCACTCGTTTCTACAATGCTGCTATTCGGTGGCAAGCTGGCTAGCTAGCAGTGTTGGCTACGTTGCGTTACGTTAGGGCGAAAATAGCTGGCTGGCGAACCTCAATAACTACACAATTATGTTTGATGCAAAGACGGCTATGTAGCTAGCTAAGATCAAACAAATCAAACCGTTGTACTGTAGTGAAAATGAAAATCAGACCGTTGTACTATAATGAAATGTAATGAAAAGTTTATACTACTATTCGGTAGACGGTGGACGTTTGCTAGCTGCTGGGCAGATAGCAGTGTGGACTACGATAGACGACGGAATACGATAATTACGCAATTATCTTTTATACACAGACGGCTAAGTAGCTAGCTAAGAAGAAATTGCTAAGGTTAGACAAATTAAACCGTTGTACTATAATGAAATGTAATGAAAATGAAATGAAAAGTTATACTACCTGCAGAGCGAATGCAAATGCGACCGTTCGCTCCAAACCGGATGTCATACAAACAGTATACTTATTCCCTCCGCAAGGCAATCAAACAAGCACAATGTGGAGTTGCATTTCAACGGCTCAGACACGAGACGTATGTGGCAGGGTCTACAGTCAATCATATACTACAAAAGGAAAACCAGCCACGTCATGGACACCGACATTTTGCTTCCAGACAAACTAAACACCTTCTTTGCCCGCTTTGAGGATAATACAGTGCCACCGACACGGCCCACTACCAAGGACTGTGGGCTCTCCTTCTCCATGGCCAATGTGGGTAAGACTTGGGAAACCCTCGCAAGGCTGACGGCCCACACGGCATCCCTGGCCGCCTCCTCAGAGCATGCACAGACCAGCTGGCTGGTCTTCAATCTCTCTATCCCAGTCTGCTGTCCCGACATGCTTCAAGATGGCCACCATTGTTCCTGTACCCAAGAAGGTAAAGGTAACTGAACTAAATGCCTATCGCCCCATAGCACTCACTTCTGTCATCATGAAGTGCTTTGAGAGACTAGTGAAGTATCATATCACCTCCACCAGGATCAGGTTATAGTGGGTCTGCTCTACAGAACCCTCTCTCCACCACAGAGGGGTGAAGTTGGCCATTTTATGACGGTCGTAAATACCTTAAAGAAACTCTTCCTTGTCATGCAATACTGAGGGAAAGAAACCTCTGTGGAACAAAGGAAGTCCTCCCATCAAACTCCAACATATTTGGGAATGAAACAACATTTCCCCTCGTCCAAACAGCTTGAGTGGTTTAAAGAACAATTATGTCAGATCAGTTGTGTTTATGGATCCCATGAAGGACAGTATAACTGTATCTCTGAATGTGTATATTTCACAGTGATCAGGGTCACACCCAAATGTTGGGAACTGATATGATATGTAATGTGATGTTAGCCTTCTAAATTAGATAATTGTTTTTCATATGAAGGTTTAACCAAGTCAGTGGCCGCGCCCACATGAACCCAGACATTACGAAAAAAGGAGGGAACGCCCCTTTTTCCCTGAGTGCTTAAATAGCATAGCTTCAATAGCACTCATGACAAAATGTACATTTAGTCAAGGAAACGCAGTGATGGTAGTCCATGTTGACATGGCTACTACTCTATAGTCCAGAGAGCACGGAGTTGGTTAAGAAAACTACAAGACTACACATTCACAGTATGCAGCTGTATATATGTGAAATAGTTTACTAAACTCGACCGAGGATGAGAGGAGAACACTTCCCTATCGAACAACCGAAAGGTACTCTGAAAGAACCATTCTAGAAAACATTTCCCTATCGAACAACCATTGGTACGCCTGACGTATCCATTATAACAGACAGAAACTACGAAAGACTTTGATCTCTGGTGGACAAACCAGAGACTTCCTGTCGAATTACTCCCCGGATGGATCGAGTGTTTTCAACAGAGAGACAGAAAAGACAGACACAAGTAAATATGTAAATTGTAATTATTTTCAAATGAGCAGCTGTTCATTTGCAAAGTATTAGCATTTCCATGAGCATAGTAATTAGCTGTGTGTACGATAGTGGAGTCCTTTGTCTTTTCTCCCGCTCTTTCTTACCTGCCCTTCCCTTTTAATTTGGTGTAACAAGCCGTCATATTGGTTTAGTCCACATGGGTCTTTTCATTGTATCATGTTAGTAACCAATGTATAACCTATCCTGTGTGCGTATATGTACTTCTGTGTAATTATTTAGTTAGTTAATAAATAATTAATTCAATTGGTATATCGCTGATTCATCATTTATGCTAGGGTTCGTGCAGATATCCAAAAGTTTGTGACATTCAGTAAATGATGGATGAGGTAATAATACATGAATAAGTGACTGTAATCGATAAGCTATGAAACTATCTGAATAGAGTTCAATTCAGGAAATAGTAACTTTAAACAACATTTTCCCGTGGTGCCCTGACTTCCGAGTTAATTAATTAATGTTTACATGATTAGTTTAATCAAGTAATAATTACACAGAGAATTGATTTGATAATGTAACAGTCTTCACATGAATTATAGTCCAAGACACGACACACCCTAGACCCACTTCAATTTACTTACCGCTCCAATAGGTCCAATCGCCATCACACTGCACACTGCCCTATCCTATCTGGACAAGAGGAATAAATATGTAGGTCCCGTGT
Organism: Salvelinus fontinalis; assembly: GCF_029448725.1. Taxonomy (NCBI): domain Eukaryota; kingdom Metazoa; phylum Chordata; class Actinopteri; order Salmoniformes; family Salmonidae; genus Salvelinus; species Salvelinus fontinalis. The sequence goes on from NC_074684.1 coordinate 17,997,854, forward strand.
GGCTCAGTTGGTAGAGCATAGCGCTTGCAACGCCAGGGTTGTGGGTTCAATTCCCACGGGGGGACCAGGATGAATATGTATGAACTTTCCAATTTGTAAGTCGCTCTGGATAAGAGCGTCTGCTAAATGACTTAAATGTAAAAAAAAATGTAAATGTATGTAAGAATGCTGTTCATTGACTATAGCTCAGCATTCAACACCATAGTACCCTCTAAGCTCATCATTAAGCTTGAGGCCCTGGGTTTCAACCCCACCCTGTGCAATTGGGTCCTGGACTTCCTGATGGGCCGCCCCCAGTGGTGAAGGTAGGAAACAACATCTACACTTTGCTGATCCTCAACTCTGGGGCCCCACAAGGGTGTGTGCTCAGCCCTCTCCTGTACTCCCTGTTCATCCATGCACGCCTCCAACTCAATCATCAAGTTTGCAGACGACAACAGTAGTAGGCTTGATTACCAACAATGAGACAGCCTACAGGGAGGAGCTGAGGGCTCTCGGAGTGTGGTGTCAGGAAAATAACCTCTCACTCAACAAAACAAAAAGGAGATGATTGTGGACTCTAGGAAACAGCAGAGGGAGCACCCTCCTATCCACATCGGCGAGATAGCAGTGGAGTGGAGAAGGTGGAAAGTTAAGTTCCTCAGCGTACACATCACGGACAAACTGGAGGCTGAAGAAATGTGGCTTGTCACCTACAACCGTCAAACTTTTACAGATGCACAATTGAGAGCATCCTGTCGGGATGTATCACCGCCTGGTACGGCAACTGCACCGCCCACAACCGTAGGGCTCTCCAGAGGGTGGTGCGGTCTGCACAACACATCACCGGGGGTAAACTATCTGCCCTCCAGGACACCTACAGCACCCGATGTCACAGGAAGGCCAAAAAGATCATCAAGTGCAACAATCACCCGAGCCACTGCCTATTCACCACACTAACAGCCATAAGAAGAGGTCAGTACAGGTGCATCCAAGCTGGGACTAAGAGACGCAAAAACATCCATCTCAAGGCCATCAGACTGTTAAACAGCCATCACTAGCACAGAGAGCCTGCTACCTACATACAGACTTCAAATCATTGGCCACTTGAATAATGTTTACATATGTTGCATTACTAATCTCATATGTATATACTGCATAATATACAGTATTGCATCTTAGCCTATGACGCTTTGTCATTGCTCATCCATATTTTATATATTCGTATTATTTTCCTTTACTTAGATTTGTGTGTAAAGTGAGTTTTATACTGGATATTCAGATATCTCGTCAATAGCCATTGAACCAAGCATGCCATGACAATGAAAATTGTATATTCTGAATCAGTAGAGGTTTGAAAACATTTTTATAACTGCTAGTAGTTAGCACAAAAAAATTGTGTGGATTGCTCTCCATTCTTAGGTATGTTGTGGAATTGTTAGATATTACTTGTTAGATATTGCTGCACTGTCTGAACTAGAAGCACAAGCATTTCACTACACTAGCAATAACATCTGCTAACCATGTGTATGTGACCAATAAAATGTGATTTGATTTGATTTGATCTAGATGGCAAAACCCCTTCCCAATATCTCTCTGTCTGCAAGTCTATGTATCACAATCTACTGCTAAAAAAACTGTACTCACAAGACCTCAGGAAATGCGTTGAATCTAAGGTCTTTCGTTGGCGTGACCCTCGCAAGGGCTCCAAGTCTAAGTCGTCTCAGCTCCAAGTCTAAGTCGTCTTGAGTATCTTCATCCTCACTTTCCTCCTCCGTCTTTATTTTCTGGAACAAAGTCCTTATCCTTTGCGGTGTTGTCACTGTCACAATCGTCTAATGAATTAACGGACCAAGGCGCAGCGTACGTAGAGTTCCACATGTTAATTAAATGAAACTCACAAAAAAATAAAGAGTAACGAAATGTTGCGCTCACAGGCATCAACACAAAAACAAGATCCCACAAAAGCCAGTGGGGAAATGGCTGCCTAAATATGATCCCCAATCAGAGACAATGATAAACAGCTGCCTCTGATTGGGAACCATACCAGGCCAACATAGATATAAACACACTAGATCACCCACCCTAGTCACATCCCGACCTAACCAAAATAGAGAATAAAAGGCTCTCTATGGTCAGGGCGTGACAGTCACTGTTAAAATTCAGGAGCCTTTCTGTTCTTGCCCTTGCCTCTAGTCTGTTTCTGGGGCTGGGTTGAGCTGGGGCTGGGGCCTGTGCTAGACTCCCAGTCATTCTGAGTAGCATTGTTAGGATGGTTGTAAACCTCCATGTTCTGGGTGTGAAGGTACAGCAATGCATTGAAATAGAACAGAGGCATAAAACAATGGGTCAATGTAGCATGATGTTTTAAATCTGAAGACAATGTTTGATTTGGTTGGGTACACCCATGGCCTCGGAGTCGCTACCCTGTTTGCTCAACTTCTGGGCATTGGTTGCCATTAACTGCCTAGACAACCTTACGGAGCACCTCTTCTTTATCACAGTAAGCCTAGACAACGTCACTGAGCAACTCTTCTTGGTGAGAGGCAGCCTCAACAACCTGTGCAACTCTCTGTCACAGGCATACAACCCTACTGCATACTTGAGAGAGAGAGAGTGTGTGTGTGTGTGTGAGTCGGACAGTGGATAGATAATTTGTACATTTCACAACATAATTGTGCAATGCAGATTGGATAATAAGCTTCCCAACTAGCACAGTGGATCTGGGCCGATTCCGGGTGAGAGTCGGGGCACTCGGCTGAGAGTCAGACTCGGCCGATGTCATGTGGCATTAGGCAGTATTACTTATGGCTAGGATGCGGGGATTGAGCTCGGCTGATTCCGGTGTGAGTTATCTGGTCCAAATGTATTACTTGGGGCTCGGACCGATTCCCTTGAGAGTTATCTGGCCCAAAAGTATTACTTGGGGCTCGGACCGATTCCCTTGAGAGTTATCTGGCCCAAAAGTATTACTTGGGGCTCGGACCGATTCCCTTGAGAGTTATCTGGCCCAAATGTATTACTTGGGGCTCGGACCGATTCCCTTGAGAGTTATCTGGCCCAAATGTATTACTTGGGGCTCAGACCGATTCCCTTGAGAGTTATCTGGCCCAAATGTATTACTTGGGGCTCAGACCGATTCCCTTGAGAGTTATCTGGCCCAAAAGTATTACTTGGATCTCAAGCTGATTGGGGCTACTCTCTGGCAAATGATTACATGGGCTGCTTTATCTAGTTAACACTTCGTTATTTCAATTTTTCCATATTTTCTCATTGTTTCTGTGATCAAAAAATACAATAAACATTTAAATTAAATTCTTTAAGAGTCTTGTTTAAGTTGTATTTTAGTATTTTGATACTTTGTGCATTGATAAGCATTAAAAACTTTGTGGATGGAGCCTCCCGAGTGGTGCAGCAGTCTAAGACACTACATGTTGCTACATACAGTATGCTAGTTCGATACTCGTGCCGGCCACGCCTGGGAGACCCATGAGTCGACGCACAATTGGCCCAGCGCCGTCCGAGTTAGGGGATGGTTTGACCGGCTGGGATGTCCTTGTCCCATTGCGCTGTAGTGACTCCTGTGGCGGGCCAGGCGCATGCACACCAGTTGTACGGTGTTTCCTCCGACATAATTTTGTTGTTGTTGGTGGATGGGTATAATTTGTATGCATAATTCTGGGGCCGATTCTGGCCAGTCATTCATTTTGATTCCAGGCCGAGTCCAACGCCCGATTCCGGCTCGATTCAATCAGTTCCGGCCCCCTGGAAGAGGGCCGCTTCTGGGCCGATTCCTCATTGCTTGCTGGGTTGCTTACTAACTATGGCTACTGGCTAGTTCACATCACTCATCTTTGGCAGGTGACCTGAGGGAAAATGTATGTAGTTAGCATACCTCCATGTGGAAGCAAGGGGCACTGACTGATTTGCATCGCCTGATTGATTCACAATCGATAAATCGAGTAACGTTATCAGTCGTAAAAACTGAAACATTTAGACTTATAGCTAACAAACCTAGCAAACTGGGTTTTTATGGCATAACAAAAATGTTTATACTTACACACTTGCTACAGCAGGTTTTTGTTGGAAGTGTCCAGTGTTATCATTCCCAAGTTGACTCGCGCCTATCAGCTAACTCCTGGTTCGATTCCGCACGCTCGTGACAAATATGGTTAAATTACAATGGATTGAATACAGAGCCACAGTCACATAATTTACAAATTAGTTACCGATTATGCCTTCTTTCAAGTCTCATTTGCTGCCGACAGCAACTTTGATTAGGCCCTTATCTATGGATTTCACATGATTGGGCAGGATATAAGCCCACCCACTGCGGAGCCAGGCCCAGCCAATCAGAATTAGATATCCCCATAAAAGGGCTTTATTACAGACAGAAGTACCCCCCCCCCCCCCTCAAACAATCCCGCAGGTGAAGAAGCCAGGTGTGAAGATCCTGGGCTGGTGTGGTTACACGTGGTCTGCGGTTGTGAGACCAGTTGGATGTACTGCCAAATTCTCTAAAATTATGTTGGTGGTAGAGAAATTAACATGAAATTATCTGGAAACAGCTCTGTTTGACATTCCTGCAATCAGCATGCCAATTGCACACTGCCTCAAATCTTGAGACATCTGTGGCATTGTGTTGTGTGACAAAACAGCACATTTTAGTGGCCTTTTATTGCCCCCAGCACAAGCTGCACCTGTGTAATGATCATGCAGTTTAACCAGCTTCTTGATATGTCACACCTGTCTGGTGGATGGATTATCTTGGCAAAGGAGAAATAATCACTAACAGGGATGTAAACAAAATTGTGCACATGGAACATTTCTGGGATCTTTTATGTCAGCTCATGAAACCAACACCTCACATTTTTGTTCAGTAATATATTACCTCGCTGCATGGCTGTGACACACATTTCTGCCACAGGTGGCGCCCAAAGTACTGAAGTGAATAGAACCAGAGCTTGGTCAGACGGCGCATCACTTATCTTTAATTTAACACCTGCAGTTGTTAGTAGAATACGGTTTGTTTACTGTGTAAGACAATGGCAAAATGAGAACGGAAAATTTGTAGAATTATGTAAATATTTTTTATTTTGCCTGTTAATATAGCTAACACTGCTGGTCGTTAAAAATAGCAGCACAATACAGTACTTCTAAAAAAAGGTATAATGCAGTTTTCTAATCTTGAAACAATAGTTTCTCCATTAATACAAATGTACACAAATGGTGAATTGAAGTGTGTTCCCTTTCATTTGACTAACAACAGTTGGTTCATTAAACACAACTCATCTCAAGAAGCAGTGTCTAATGCCAGACAAAACAAATGATGGCACGCTTGTCAACTTTCACAAGGTTGGGTTATGGGAATATGCCTATGATTAGATTGAGCAGTTCATTTCAGTCAATATAAAAGTGCATGCACTATGCCTGTTTCTGTTACAGGAATCACGGACGCAAGCAGAATCTTTGATCTGAAAGACATTGGTTGTCTTTGTAAAATTTTCTAAGCCATCAAACAGGGAAACACAATTGTTAAGAATCAATTAGTTAGGGATCATCAAAAAAATTAAGGGCAGCTTCATTATTCAAAAGTAAAACAGATGAATCTATTCAAAACCTTAAACAGAAGCGCACTGCAAATCTCAACAGGAGAAGAACAAACAAAATACAATCATACAGCAGAGGGGCACAAAGGGAGTAAATAAAACGACAAATGCACCTATTTCCATCTGGACTGTACATCCACAAACAATGCAGCGTTAACACATCACGGACAACTATAACCGACAACCACCGTATTTCAAATTCATCCTGCGTTAACATATCACAATCCATGATATAAAATGCAGACTACATTAACACCACATGCTACGGTTAAATATGCATTTTAAAGAAGAGGTCTGATAACAGTTAAGTTATAATAAGGAGTTGTATGAAATAATAAATCCATACACTAGGCACAATCTGTAGAGGAACTACCGGTAATAGGAGTTTAAAAAAGTCTAAGTAAACATGTCAGAAAACAAAAAAGTTATAAATCTTATTAAAATAATAAGACACATTAAAAGTTGTCTAAGATGATCTCATAGTTACAGTTGAAACACAGACTACACATCCCAGGACCAATGCGGAATGCATTTTTATCTGAACGTTCTGTAACGTTGCACCCTCCTGAAAGGACCACTGATCTGAAGTCAGGTGATCAAACCGAACTAAAGGTTGCTTCTGGGTCGCTTGGCAATTTCAGGGTGGGTCTCGATGATACTGGGTCTCTGCAGTGCCCATTGGTCAACGTTGTGTTTCTGGCCCTCAGGCTCCTCGGTCTCTGATCCGCTGCTGGAGCTGCCACTGCTGCTACTGCTGGAATGGTCACTGCCAGTGAAGTCATAGCAGTCCTTCTCCTTCCCTCTCCCCTTCCCCCTCCTCTTCCTCTCTACTGCCTCAGGGTTGACCTGCAGGGCCGGCTCGGGCACCGCTGGTGGGGGTCCCATCTGCATGTCCTGCCAGGGCTCTAGGATGGGGGTGAAGACATGGAGGGTCTGCTGCTGGAGCTGGTCAGTGGGGTCATTCACAGTGCTGTGCACCTTGGGCTTGGTCTTCAGGACCTTATCAAAGTTCTTGGATTTTGAGGTCACCACAAACCAGTCCTAAGAAAACACAGGACAAAGGAAATTAGTATAGTATGCCACCAAAAAGCACTATACCATGCATTTTTGCAGTACTTTATTCATATGGCAAAACAGTATACATTAATATAATACAGTAGGTCATCATGGTGGTTAAAAGTCTAAAACAAATACATTTCTGACCTGGGAGTGGACAGAGTTGATGTGGTACTTCACCCCACTCTCTGAGTTGAACTCTTTCTTACAGATCAGGCATTTGTATTTCCCTGCTTCAAAGTCCCCCTGCATAATGAGAAAAAAGATTCGGTTGAATTAGATGCTTAATAATGGATTAAATTCCTGTGCATACATCAGATTTTTATGCTGAAGAATTGACTCAGTTTCAGCTGAATAACTTTCCCTGTCTTCTGGATACGTTGCAGTACTTGGAAGTGAAAGACAGCAGAGCAGTGAGAGTAAATCTATTCCATACCCTTCCACAGAGCCCAAGGTGAGCCTTCAGTCCAGACACACTGGTGTAGACCGAGCCGCAGCCCTGAGGGAAATCAGAAAGTTTCCTAGTCACATTATAACACAAGTATAGTACAGTGAGCAACATCTCAACTATACGCAACATGGGATAAAAGATCATTTTAAAAATGATAGGTCGTACCACGTTTGGGCACTGCACTTTTTTTTGCAGCTTCACTTCGTTTTTCCACTTCCGAAGGACCTCCTGACTGAAGGCAGGCAGCCCTGGGCGGGCATATCTCAGCTGTGGAACCCAACAGAAAAATAATGGTTAATCTGGAGGTCAATGTATACACAGGAATAGATACAGTAAATGAGCACAGATGTAGGACCATCTTAGTGTTGAAGTGTCCTCACCTTGTTATCGTCTGGGACAAGGTCTCCAATGACCTTCCTCTTGGGCCACTCCTTGGCCAGCTCGTCGTTAGCAATCTCCTGTAGGTGGAAAAAGGCCACCTGGGCTGACATGCGTTTGACCCGGCCGCTGGGTGTCCTCTCAAGGTTGGGCTCTCTCTGGGCCTTCACCTCCTCCTCCTCTGCATTCTGAGGCACCTGTGGGGGAGAGGGAGACAGCTGTCTATCATCGCCCATTCAAGAGAAGCTCAAATAATTTAGAGGAGAAATTAGCTATAAAAAAGAGACCAAGGAATGGGGTGCTCTGGGAAATTGAGTGGGTGGATATACAGAGAAATATTTGTGACATTGAAGTTGCCAGAATGTAACTGCTACTGATTGTGACCACAATGGCATGTTGTGCGATGGAATGTCACCCAGTGAATTGTAACCTTAAAAGACTGTCTTATTAGTTAGTGGACAAGTGTATAGTGTAAAACAGGATTCCCCAACGGGTAGCTCCCAGGACGAATTTGGCACACGGGTGGTTTTATTTGACCCCACCAAGTTCTGGATTGTTGGACATAAAAACACAGTAAAAACACAAGGAAATCAGCTCCAATTGATTATAATTTTGGAAATCTGTTCCCAAGTATTCCCACGCAAAATAGAGAGATGTGATCATATACAAATGTAAGCAAGGTATAAAATTATTGTTTTCTTCTAATATTATATCTGTTTCTGATTATTGTGGTCAATTTGTGGTCTATAAATTATTTGTCATTTTGTTTCCCCCCCACCCCTGAATCTAGTTGAAGATCCCTGCTGTAAAGGCAGTGCAATATAGCGAACTCACTGGTGCGTGCTCCGACTTGAGGTGGTACTCCAGGCCTGCCTTGGACTTGTAGACCTTGCCACAGTGTTGGCAGTTGAGAAGCAGCTTCTCCAGCTCAGACTCCTCTTTCCCACACTTCTTCATGTGGTACAGGTAACCCATGATGCTGGTGAAACTACCAGTGCAGCCCTGTAATGTAACACAGTCCTTTAGAGTGAAACACATCTATAGTTCCCATGTACCAACGATGTAGACTATGAAATCCCAGACCTACAGCACCAGTCAAAAGTTTGGACACACCTACTCATTCCAGGGTTCTTCTTTATTTTTTACTATTTTCTACTTTGTAGAATAAAAGTGAAGACATCAAAACTATGAAATAACACATATGGAATCATGTGGCAACCAAAAAAGTGTTAAAGAAATTAAAATCTATTTTGTATATTAGATTCTTCAAAGTAGCCACACTTTGCTTTGATGACAGCTTTGCACACACTTGGCATTCTCTCAACCAGCTTCATGAGGAAGTCACCTGGAATGCATTTCAATTAAAACAGGTGTGCCTTGTTAAAAAGTTAACTTAATGCGTGTGCGCCAATCAGTTGTGTTGTGACAAGGTAGGGGTTGTATACAGAAGATAACCCTATTTTGGTAAAAGACCAAGCCCATATTATGGCAAGATCAGCTCAAATAAGCAAAGAGAAATGACAATCTATCATTACTTTAAGAAATAAAGGTCAGTCAATGTGGAAAAGTGCAGTCGCAAAAACCATCAAGAATTATGATGAGACTGGCTCTCACGAGGCCCGCCACAGGAAAGGAAGACCCAGAGTTATTTCTGACGCAGAGGATAAGCTCAGTAGAGTTACCAGCCTCAGAAATTGCAGTCCAAATAAATGCTTCACAGAGTTCAAGTAACAGACACATCTCAACGTCAACTGTTCAGATGATACTGCGTGAATCAGGCCTTCATGGTCGAATTGCTGCGTAGAAACCACCACTAAAGGACACCAATAAGAAGAAGACTTGCTTGGTCCAAGAAACATGAGCAATGGACATTAGACTGGTGGTCTGACAAGTACACATTTTTGATTTTTGGTCTTTGTGAGATGCAGAGTAGGTGAACGTATGATCTCAGCATGTGTGGTTCCCACCGTGAAGCATGGCGAAGGAGGTGTGATGGTGCTTTGCTGATGACACTATCTGTGATTTATTTAGAATTCAAGGCACACTTAACCAGCATGGCTACCACAGCCTTCTGCAGCGATAGGCCATCCCATCTGGTTTGCGTTTAGTGGGACTATCATTTGTTTTTCAACAGGGCAATGACCAAACACACCTCCAGGCTGTGTAATGGCTATTTGACCAATAAGGAGAGTGATGGAGTGCTGCATCAGATGACCTGGCCTCCACAATCACCCGACCTCAACCAAATTGAGATGGTTCGGGATGAGTTGGACCGTAAAGTGAAGGAAAAGTAGCCAACAAGTGCTCAGCATATGTGGGAACTCCTGCAAGATTGTTGGAAAATCATTCCAGTTGAAGCTGGTTGAGAGAATGCCAAGAGAGTGCAAAGCTGTCATCGAGGCAAAGGGTGGCTACTTTGAAGAATCTAAAATGGAAAATATATTTGTTTAACATTTTTTGGGTTACAAAATGATTCCATATGTGTTATTACATAGTTTTGATGTCTTCACTATTATTCTACAATGTAGAACATAGTAAAGATAAAGAAAAAACCTTGAATGAGTAGGTGTGTCCAAACCTTTGACTGGTACTGTATGTCAGAACATTGTTAATGTGAGAGGCAACCAGACTGCTTTGGGAGACAACCAACAATGGTTAATGTGACATCTGTACTGGAATTTCAGATACAGAGGCCATCAAGGAATCATACCTCTTTCGAGCATTTTAATTTGCCCATCCTTTTCAGCACCTTCCTCAATTTTTCCTTCATGGACTGGTCATCCAGGCCATTTATGTCATCTGGTGAGGGCTGGAAAAAACAAGACAGTTAACACCAATGTCAACATGAAACAAACAAAAACCAGCGTCAGATGGGAGAATGGCCTTACCAGGTTATTGTGGTCTGCCATGATGTGGTACTTCATTCCCGTGGAAGACTTCAGTTGTTTCCCGCATTGCTGACACGTGAAGGGATGCTACAAGGAACACATTAGTATTTTTTGAGATTCAGTTGAACCAAGTGCAACATGGGAGGCTGTTATTGTGAGTACGGCACAGACACACACCAATCGGCAGCTCTCCATATGTTTCTTCAGTCCATCCACAGTCTTCCTGCTCACACTTTTACACTTGGGGCACGTGACTCGCCCTTTGCCCAGGATCATCAGCTGCCACCTCTCTTCTTGACTTCCTGTTCCACACAGGAAGTGGAGTGTTTTTGTTATTGTACAAGTGGAATAAGGAACAATACCTACCATTACAATGCAATTACCAAAGTATTACGTAACATTGTTAATACAACATGGTTACTAAAGTAATTACTGTGTTATTACACAGGTATAGGATGAACTAATGTAAAGTGTTGCCAGGGATTGAATCTATGGTGATATTTGATTTTCTAATCCTTTGTCCTCTCACCTGGGGGGTAGACTGGGGGTTCCTTCTTGGTTGTGAAGACTTTAGATTTCTCTTCCTCGGTAGGCTCTGCTGGGTGACTGTGACTGCTCTGGATAGTTACACCTCCAATAGGGTAACTACTCTGGAGATGTCCACATCCAATAGAATGATTGCACGGGACATGCCCACCTCCAAGCAAGTGACCGCTTTGGACATGGCTATGGGCATGTCCACCTCCTATCAAGTGACTGCTGTCAAAATGGCTATGGACATGCCGACCTCCAACCGAGTGACTGCTGTCAAAATGGCTATGGGCATGTCCACCTCCTACCAAGTGACCACTGTCGACATGGCTATGGGCATGTCTACCTCCTACCAAGTGACCGCTGTCGACATGGCTATGGGCATGTCCACCTCCTACCAAGTGACCACCGTCGACATGGCTATGGGCATGTCCACCTCCAACCAATTGACCGCTGTCGACATGGCTATGGGCATGTCCACCTCCAACCGAGTGACTGCTGTAGACATTGCTATGCCCAACTCCCACTGAGTGACCGCTATGGACATGGCTATGAACATGCCCACCTCCAACAGGAACTGGAACTGCATCAAAGGAAACATTCAACATGAACTAAAACTTGAATACCTCTTTATAATAGAAAGGGTCAGAAGACAAGAAAGTGATGGTTGCAACATAACTACCTGACTGTCTCACTTCTTGAGGGAAATTTGTAACAGAACGTGTGCTGTTGTTGTCCATCTCCACTCTCCGCATTTTCTTAATCGCAAAATCGGAGGGCAGGTGTGGTTCTTGACCCCGGCCCTGGGCCCTGCTTGTGTCTGGGGCCTGGTTGGGCCAGCAGTCCTTAGCCACCAGCCTGTGAGGCAGTCTGGCAGAGGTTGGTGGAGGAGGAGGCAGCTCACCGTTGGCTACAGCCAGGCTGGAAGACACCACGGAGCAGCAGGACGTCTCGCTGGTTGAATCCTCCACACCAGAACCCAGAGAGACATTCTGAAGATCCTCATACCTAGACAGTGACACACAGCACCAAACTCACATGACAACAACTACTCTGGTCAGCTTTTGCACAGAGAAAATTGTGCACAAGCACAGACTATTTCCCAGATCAAATGCCCCTATCACCTATACACTTTGAACTTGTGGAGATCTGAGAATATTGGACAGGTAGGAGTCAGTGATGGGAAGGAAAACATACAGCAATGGGCAATTAAAATAAAGGAAACTCACAGTGGGCCCATTGACCTTTTTCTGCCATATGACCTTTTCATCTTTTGGGTCGCCTGCGCATGGGGGTCATCATTCTATAATATTCAAGTACAGAACTGTAAAGAAGAGATCCAGTGTCCTACAGGACCTTAGAAGGTTTATTGCGAACACTGCACTAAGGACCATCATATGTTGATGTAGAAGTGCTTAATGCTAAATCATTTCTAGATCCTCATGATGGTTATTTTAGTTTTCATGTTGAGTACTGGAAAAGTGCAACCATACTTGTAAGAACTCTCATAATGGCCAAGTACAACTGAAAGAAAATACTGTTACTGTGTATATATTCTTACCTTAGGTGGAACAACAATCATGCTCATCACACTCATATCTGGCATCTTCTGGATAGCTGTTGGATTATGGTCACATTTTCATTAGTTCATCTCTTTCCTTACAAAACACTAATGAAGGAGCATTTCCAAGACATTCTGCATGGAATACATAAATGGAGACCAAACATGCAATAATAATGATGATGATTCAAGACATTTGCAACTGGCCAGAGATACATGTGGACATAATGTAATTTATCAATACTCTAACATTTGCTCAGTAAACTGACAAGTTGTCAATCATCTAGTGACAGTTTAGTGACATTTACCTGGTAGTGGAACACCACTTTTTTGTTTAGGCTGGGAAGCCTTCCTCTTCCTTGGCACATATGATGGTGACATGCTTCCTTGTGTGTGATGATGAAGTTGATGATGATCCATGATTGCAGTTGACCTGACCGATCAGTACTGCAACACATAACACAACACCAGGCCTGAATTCTTCTATGACATAGTCCATCAATAGACATCATCACTATCACATACTTGATAAAAGGGTTTTAATATTATTTCGTCTGGGGAACATGTATTCTGTTAGTAATTTGATGTCCACATTAAGAAGAATCACGTGGCATACCAACCCTTATATGAACACAGGATTAGCCCGCGTGTGAATACAAAGGTAGGCCTAATATGAACTCATTGGTTCTGTTTTGTTCAGTGCAGCAGTGTACCTTACTCGAGCAGTGTAGCAGTAGCAATGTTACTAAAGCCACAGCCACCATCATTTTCCACGAATAGCCACACAAAAAAGGGTAACGCTTGCTTTGCAGTGACGTTGCAGCAAATCTACACTCTGGATGCTGATATAATGTAAACCTTCTAACCGTGCACTACACGCGCTCAAACAACTTCGCTATAATTGAATTGTTTGATACATTTAAACGTGACATTGTGAAACGTCTACCCGTACCGCACACTCCTTAGCAAGGTTAGCTGCCATTCCTTCCTGTTTTAGTCCCCCTCTGTCATTTCCCCCCGACAACGATCCGCCTAACCACTCGTTGGATTTGGTTATTTGAATAGAAAGAACATCAAATGGTTATGCTGAAATTTTTAAGAGGATATCTAATAAAAAATAATGCTACGACAAACCCTACAGTATCAATTGTCCATATTGCATACCCTCTTTGAGATTACTTCATTCCCGAAACGCCCTCTTAGTGGAGACAACAAATGAGATTCCCATCTCATTCACTACGACTGTAAAAGGGGCGGTTACTTACAGCCATCCAGTACGAACAGGTTTTGTTGAGCAGAACGCAAAACAGAATCGAGATCAGTTATGTCTTCATATTACCTTACGATGGCTCCGCCTCCTAGTAGTATTCTAACCGTTGCAGACATAGCAGCTGGATGTAGGCAAAAAAATTATGAAAACTAAAATGAGTTTTTTGGTCTTAATTTAAGGTTAGGGTTAGGCATAAGGTTAGCAGTGTGGTCAAGGTTAGGTTTAAAGTTATGGTTAGGTTTAAAATAAAATTTTAAGAAGATAAATTATAGAAATAGGCGGGGTTTATGACTTTCTGGCTTTGGTAACTATTGACCGACCTTATAGGTGAGACTGGTACAGACAGACTTCTGGTGCCTACTGTGCTTTATATTGTGTAAAATGGATTGTCTTGTATATATTAGGGGTTGTTGTATATATTAGATAGATGGGTGGGAGACTCTGTGTAGCTTATCTCAGAGGGGTCAGTCATAGTCAGAATGAAAGTGAAAAAAGAATTGAAACAGCTACACTGTTGCAACACTGATGTTGTATGAAACAGTAAGATAATATATGTATTTTATTGTCTGTTACATGACTAACACATATTTTTTCCCCTGTTCACTCCCCTTACATATCCACAATGGAACGCAGAGGTAATTATTTTAATAGGACACATGCCTATCACTGTTTTAAATAATGTTTAAGTAATGTTAGGCTTATAGCTGTCTGGGCAGTGATCTAAACCAAAACATTGCTACTTTTATTTTTAGGGTCTATACTTGACTTTTCTCTTTTTTTATCCATTACAAAACAGAGGTGCCAAGGTTGATGAGGTACTACACCATCACCACTGGCAAGACTATGGGTTCTCAAATCCAGTTTATGAGACAACTTGGAGGAGGCTTCACTGAAGTGATGTCACCAGAGCAGAGTGATGTCATCATGTCTTTCTGACCCATTGTCTCTCATGCTGGTACTGATATTTAGGCATCACTGCAGCAGATTCCAGGTAGCCAACCCTCAAAGTGTCCTATATTACTGTCTCTTCTATCTGTTCTATCTCCATACCATAGTTGATATAGATAGAACATCAGTGAGCGCGAGAGTGGGGGGACCTGGGGAGTTCTGAGGTACCGAAAAAAACAACCTTTATAACTAAGCATTGCATGCATGTCATCACATTTGCGTAGTGGCATAGAGCAGTAGAACAGAGGCACTTACAGAAGTGCACACATAGAGACCATTTCAGTAGCCTTGCATCCGGGAAAAATGTGGCCTTTTATGAATGCATTTCATGCAATTCTACTTCATTTTACATGACTGGAGATTTTGGCAGAATTTTTTAATACCGCACAAATTATCGAAATGGCAGGCTACTTTGACACTGACAAACTGATAATCTGAGACCAATAAAAATGACCTCGTCTTGAATCCATCAATAGCCTAGGTTTATGTGTGTGGAGACTCATAATATAGGCTACAATATGAGGATTAAATTATAGTCCTAAAAATCCTTACTCACCTAATGATGCACAGTTTACTTGCTGGAGATGGCCGATGCATTCATTCCAAAAGCCTATCTCTATTTTGTAAAACAATATTTTGAATTTGATCAAATATTTTGTTCTCCTACAGTAGACGGATAAGTCTTCTCTTTTCAGCAGGAACAAATGCTTTACAACCTGTGTTTTCCCTCAATTGTATTTTAAATATTGCTAAAGGCCTGTTTTGTCTGCATGCTGTTTTTTTCACTGACAGATTTGCCGCGAGTTCCCGACTGTAGGCTATTCCTTGTTATTGGGCTACAATCCACAGCTAGACTATTTAAAAAAAAAAAAAAGCTATTGACCCTCCGTGGCTAAATTATAGGTCTTCTCATGGTATAGTAGGCTATTCTGAATGATTTCATTTATTTCTGATTAGACAGCAGTAATTCTATAACTTTGTCAAATGTATTTAAATTCATCAGGGGTGCTGCAGTTCCTTCAGAACCCTTCGCGCGGCTATAAGGAAAGAAATGATAAAGTGCAACGCTGGAGAGATGAGAGTTGTAGGTTCCTGTCTATCAGAGCAGAGAGGGAGATAGATCTTAGAAAGGGAATCTCATTATAGTTATGTGAGAGATACTGGCTCGCTTCGCACACAGCCACAGCCACGCGTTGGTCTCAAACATATAGGTTACAATGTTGCGCAAACCATAAACCCGGGCCGGCTCAATCCAAATCAACACTTGAAATATTAGGCCCGGGGTAGCAGATCCGCAGCACTGCTGCACATTCCTGGTAATCTAGTCAGGGTATGATCAATCCATCCAAAATTAATGGGAAAATAGGCAAACAAAATAAAATGGTAATGAGGTGAAGTATATTTTGTTTTCCTTTTGACAGCTGGTAAACCTGTCATTCTGGTAGTACTGCATCACACCTTCAACCCAGACTACACTGTACCTGACAGCAGCAGACTGGTGACCAGAGGTGATGTAATACTCACAGTGGACTGTCTCTTCCATGAGAGTCAGGGACTATTGGAGTGTCATCGCAATGAAGCAGCAGTCAAAGAGATTCTGAAGAAGCTTAATATACATCCTGAGGTATTAATTCATCACCAACATTTTGAATTTCACTCTGCTAATTATGTACTATGAGAGCTAAAGATAATGTTACATTTTTTTTTTTTACAGACTGAATCTGGATCTGTCTGTATGGGTCTGCTCAGGGTATGGAAAAACATTGCAAATGACAAAATACATGAGCAAAATACTGTATTATAGCCTCTCAAGCAACTTTCATGTTGGGATATTTTTTACAAGCAGGGCTTATCTTTATTTTCATGATTTCTTCAGCTTTTGTATTGTTGGTCAAAGTCCTAATCAGAGGTCTACGTGTAGCTAGTAGTTTAGTAAATATACAGTACAACCTCCATACTATTCTGAGGGTTCTGAAGCCAATGTGTTGTTTTCCGATTGTTTTAATTTCCAGATGGTGTCTTCCAGTATCCTTGATTGCACCAGGGCAGACAGGCGTTGTAAGTCCATCATTAATTTAAACTAAATTCTACAACATTGCACTATTTTCAGTAACTTATATACGGTGCATTCAGACAGTTTTCAGACCCCTTGACTTTTTCCAGATTTTGTTACGTTACAGCCTTATTCTAAATTGGATTAAATAATGTTTCACATCAATCTACACACAATACCCCATAATGACAAAGCAACAACAGGTTAAATTAAAAAAACGTACATATCACATTTACATAAGTATTCAGACCCTTTACTCAGTACTTTGTTGAAGCACGTTTGGCAACGATTACAACCGAGAGTCTTCTTGGGTATGACGCTACAAGTTTGGAACACCTGTATTTGGGGAGTTTCTCCCATTTTTCTCTGCAGATCCTCTCAAGCTCTGTCAGGTTGGATGGGGAGTGTTGCTGCACAGCTGTTTTCAGGTCGCTCCAGAGATATTCGATCGGATTCAAGTCCTGACTTTGGCTCGGCCACTCAAGGACATTCAGGGACAAAGACATGACGCTTAGCATTCAGGCCAAATAGTTCAATCTTGGTTTCATCAGACCAGAGAATCTGTTTCTCATGGTCTGAGAGTCTTTAGGTGCCTTTTGGCAAACTCCAAGCGGGCTGTCAAAGGCCTTTTATTGAAGAGTGGCTTCCGTCTGGCCCCTCTACCATAAAGACCTGATTGGTGGAGTGCTGTGAAGATGGTTGTGCTTCTGGAAGGTTCTCCCATCTCCACAGAGGAACTCTGGAGATCATCAGGTTCTTAGTCACCTCCCTGACCAAGGCTCATCTCCCACAATTACTCAGTTTGGCCGGGCAGCCAGCTCTAGGAATAGCCTTGGTGATACCAAACTTATTCCATTTAAGAATGATGGAGGCCACTGTGTTCTTGGGGACCTTCAATGCTGCAGACATTTTTTCGTACCCTTCCCCAGATCTGTGCATTGACACAATCCTGTCTCTGAGCTCTACGGACAATTTCTTCAACCTCATGGCTTGTTTTTTGCTCTGACATGGGCTGTCAACTATGGGACCTTATAGAGACAGGTGTGTACCTTTCCAAATCATGTCCAATCAATTCAATTTACCACAGGTGATCTCCAATCAAGTTGAAGAAACATCTCAAGCTCACCTGAGTTTATATTTGGTAGTGAGTGGAAACGCTAAGCGGATGCTTCACATTTATACATCTGGTGAAATATCTGTCTCATTGTTCTATCTCTGGTATTAGTTTAAGGGCATGATGCTCATGTAATATTCTAGGCCTACTCTGATTGTATATTTTCTATTGTTTCTAGCAAGAAAACAATGAGGATGATTCTGCTTTGGCTGCCCTTCTTTTAAATATTAAAGTCATTGAATTTCAGTTGCTGAATGAGTGTGTCATTGATGAAGCACAAATAGCCGTCATTACACTTTAAGAACATGAATCTGTGTTGGGGTAGGAGTGATGCTGCGTTGTTAACCAAGTGGTGGGTGGTATTTACCAGTTGTGAAGTTGTAAATACCAGTTGGATGCACTCGTTAAGAAACGCAGTTAGGCTAATGGCCAACAAGCTAAGTCAACCATAAACTAAAACTACAGCTATCCATAGCTGTGGGAAGTAGGCAGTACCCCCTGAAAAATCAGAATAAAAAGTATATATATTTAGGAGAACATTTTTTTCTTCACAAAGGTAATGCACTGCCCCCAAACTACACCCCCAAACTACTTCCCTTGGCTTTGCAGCTATCATGCTTGTAACCAAATTATAGTGTTAAAAAAACATGTTATTAGATTGTTTTTAATAAATAGTGTTTTGTTGTTGGATTTAAGTGCTGAACATGCTGTTATCGAGGTCATTTCCTTAGTAGGTGACGTCATAAGTCACCTATGTGGTCCCGTGTGGCTCAGTTGGTAGAGCATGGCGCTTGCAACGCCAGGGTTGTGGGTTCAATTCCCACAGGGGGACCAGGGTTCAATTCCCACGGGGGGACCAGGATGAATATGTATGAACTTTCCAATTTGTAAGTCGCTCTGGATAAGAGCGTCTGCTAAATGACTTAAATGTAAATAAGTCAGCATGTGGGAGAAGTCGGAGCTCATGGATGACAGACGAGGGGTAAAAACCACTTTCCCCATTTGGTTATGAACTCAGCTTTAGATATTTGGTAAGAGCCAGCAGCAGCAACCCCATGTACTCCCTACTCCTCACTCAAACTCCATTTCAGTTATTAGGAACTATAGTGGTGATATTCCAAACCACTTCACGATGGTTTCTACTCAATATTGTCCATTTGACTGTAATATGAATAAGATTTAAATTTCTGTTAGGCCTTTTAAAACGTTGACTAAGCACCTTTTAGTAAGTGGACTAATTAAGCAACAAGGCACGAGGGGATGTGGTACTGTATATTCCCAATATACCACAGCTAAGGGGTGTTCTTACGCACGACGCAATGTGGAGTTCCTGGACACAGCTCTTAGCCATGGTATATTGGCTATATATCACAAAGCCCAGAGGTGCCTTATAGTTATTATAAACTGGTTACCAACGTAATTAGAGTAGTAAAAATAAATGTTTTGTCATACCAGTTGTATATGGTCTAATATACCACAGCTGTCAGCCAATCAGCATTCAGGGCACGAACCACCCAGTTCATAATCTTTGCTGAAATGTGGGCTTTCTATATCCAAAAGTCATTTTCTTGATTTTATGTTATTGTTTTGGTAATAAAACTATACATAGCCAACAATGTGCCACAATGTTTTCATAAGTTATTACATTTCCACAATAGAACAACAACAGTGATTATTTCAACACAATAAATATCTTGGCTACATTATTCCAGTTCTCAGTAATTATTTTCCTTGAAGGGCCACATTAGAATATATTTTTGCCATCGTGGGCCAGAATCATATTACAGGATTATACATAATGTGTATGATTGTGTTGACAGATATATCTACTGTAAGTCACCTCCAGATATGCTACTTATTTTACTTTTTAACACATAAATAAACCACATCCATGTTCTCCTTTTGGTAGGTATTTTCATTATTAAACATGCAATAAACTACACAGAGGGAAAAGTACACTGTGCATTCAGCACCACGGACAGAACTCTTGTTAACAGGTATGCACAAAAACACAAGAAAGAGAGAGAGCTCAACATTACATTTAAACTACTCAATCAGTGTGAGGAGTGAAGTCTCTGATGGGTATTGACTAGAGCAGTGAAGTCATGTATAGTTTCTGACATCGCTATGCGCAGTGAAGTCATCAGATGGGGCCACAGTGTTTCCTGACCCCTCCTGTCTCAGCCTCCAGTATTTATGCTGCAGTAGTTTATGTGTCGGGGGGCTAGGGTCAGTTTGTTATATCTGGAGTACTTCTCCTGTCTTATCTGGTGTCCTGTGTGAATTTAAGTATGCTCTCTCTAATTCTCTCTTTCTCTCTTAATTTCTCTCTCTCGGAGGACCTGAGCCCTAGGACCATGCCTCAGGACTACCTGGCATGATGACTCCTTGCTGTCCCCAGTCCACCTGGCCGTGCTGCTGCTCCAGTTTCAACTGTTCTGCCTCTGGCTATGGAACCCTGACCTGTTCACCGGACGTGCTACCTGTCCCAGACCTGCTGTTTTCAACTCTCTAGAGACCGCAGGAGCGGTAGAGATACTCTTAATGATCGGCTATGAAAAGCCAACTGACATTTACTCCTGAGGTGCTGACTTGCTGCACCCTCGACAACTACTGTGATTATTATTATTTGACCATGCTGGTCATTTATGAACATTTGAACATCTTGGCCATGTTCTGTTATAATCTCCAACCGGCACAGCCAGAAGAGGACTGGCCACCCCTCATAGCCTGCTTCCTCTCTAGGTTTCTTCCTAGGTTTTAGCCTTTCCAGGGAGTTTTTCCAAGCCAACGTGCTTCTACACCTGCATTGCTTGCTGTTTGGGGTTTTAGGCTGAGTTTCTGTACAGCACTTTGAGATATCAGCTGATGTAAGAAGGGCTATATATAAATAAAATACATTTGATTTGATTGCTGAGAGGTGAGAGTCAGTAAGAGATGATCTGTGCCTTGCCTTGTTATATTCGTCACTGAAAATGTCTGTTCACACACATAGGTTGACCCAAACAGTACAAACATCTTCTGAGCATAACTCCTAATCTTTGGAAAGTTTTGTTCATCGAGAGATGCATAGAACCTCGTCAGTGGCATTGTTTTGAATAGTTCTCCAATCATTGCATCAGACTGAAGATCAATAAGCTCAAGTTGCAGGTCCTTGGGAGCGTTATCAATATTGAAGGTGAAAGGAGAGGAAACCAACAGCATGTCATTTTCCAACACTTTGAAATCCTCAAAATTACGTGAAAACCCACTGTTCAAAGCATGCAGCAGCGATATATACTTCTCCTGCTGGTCATCTGATAGGGAACAGACTAGTAGTGTCAGAAGGTGGGCGAGATTGTTGGCTTCTACTTGGCGGGTCAGGAGGAGTAATTTCCCATTGAAGGCTTTAACAAGGCTGCACCTCTAATGTGCAAAAAGGCTCTTCCCTTGTATTTTGGAATTCAGTTCATTCATGAGGGCCATGATGATGTCCACTGTGAATGCAAAATCAGCCAACCATTCTTTATCTTGCAGTTGAGGGAAATTCACATATTTTCCTTTCATTTGCAAAAAATCAGCAATCTCCGAATTCAGGTCCCACACCCTTATAAGCACCTTCCCCAAACTCAGCCATCTCATGTTTGTGTGGTAGGTAGATCTGCATGACTCGATTCTGTCTCTTCCAACAGCGAGACAAACTACCTGTGGTTTAAAGACTTTGCTCTTATGAAGTTTACCACTTTAGTGACTGTATCCACAACATGGCTTATTTTCAGAACTCATTTACAGAGCACTTCCTGATGAATAATGCAATGCAGAAAAATAGCTCAGCTCAGCTACTTGATCTTGTATCCTTTTCAAAAGGCCAACGTTTTTTCCTCAGTGGTCACACTGGATAACACCCATCAGTGTTATCACCCATCAGTGGTCACACTGGATAACTTTTCAAAACTCAGTCCCAGCTTTGCCACACACACTGATTAACCTCTTCCAATAAATCTTTCCCTGTGGTTGTGCTCTTCATTGATTGCACTGAAGCAAGCTCCTCTGTAATTTCAAAGTCTGGGGTTATGCCTCGTAAGAATATCAACAACTGCCCCATGTCACGTGCATCACTGCTTTCATCCAGGGCCAAGGAGAAATAGGTGAAATCCTTTACCTTGTCAGAGTCAATTACACATTCTTTAATGAATTCGCCCTCAGCAAATGGCTAACTGTGTTTCGCAATTTTGTGGGACATTAAATAGCTAGCTCTCGCAATTCCGTTGTTTGCTGAATGCAGTTTTGTGAAAAGTCCTTGCTGCTTTTGCAACTGAGAAAGCAACTCTTTCGATGCACTTGCCCTCTGCTCAGAAGACATATTCCTATATTTCTCTGCATGCTTTGTCTGGAAGTGTTGGGACAAGTTGTAGTCTTTCAAGACAGCGATGCTCTCTTTGCACACTAAGCACACAGCTTTCCCTGTTACATCAATAAAGAAATATTTCAATGTCCACTCTTTCCTTTTCTTTTAAATATTTGGTCAGTAAAGAAAACTTTAAGCTCGTCTCTTAATTAAAAAAACCTGTCAATAATTTGCCCCTTGATAACCAGTGCACTTCTGTATGTTGTAAAAGCGTTACATGGTCGCTGCCCATATCATTGCATAATGCAGAAAATACACAAGAGTTCAGGGGCCTTGCTTTAACAAAGTAAACCATTTTCACTGTAGTGTCCAAAACATAATTGCAAGGTGCCAGGCATTCCCTTGGCTGCAAGAGCCTCTCGGTGGATGCTGCAGTGTACCCAAGTGGCGTCGGGAGCAACTGCTTGCACGCGCGTTACCATTCCACTATGTCCCCCTGTCATGGCTTTTGTGCCATCAGTACAGATACCAACACATCTTGACCACCAAAGTCCATTTGATGTCACAAAGCTGTCCAGGACTTTAAAAATATCCTCTCATGTTGTCCTGGTTTCCAGTGGTTTGCAGATGAGGATGTCTTCCTTAATTGACCCCCCATAAACGTAACGGACATATACCAGGAGCTGTGCCAGGCCCACCACGTCTGTTGACTCATCCAGCTGTAACGCATAGACTTCACTGGCTTGTATGCGAAGTAGTAATTGTTTCAAAACATCTCCTGCCATGTCACTGATGTGTCGTGAAACAGTGTTGTTTGATGAAGGCATTGTCTGTATAGTTTTTTGGGCCTTTTCCCCCAGCGTTGTCCCAGCCATATCTGCGGCAGCAGGAAGAATGAAAACCTCCACAATAGTATGGGGCTTGCCTGTCCTAGCCACTCGGTAGCTCACCATATAAGACGCTTCTAGCCCCTTCTTATTAATAGTATCTGTTGCTTATATAAGTGTCCTACTACTCGAAAGTCATCTTAATTCTCGCTCAAAAAACTTGTGTGGCTTATTTTTAAAATTGTTATGTTTCGTTTCTAAATGTCTGCGCAAGAGTGAAGATTTCCCGCTAGAGAGTAACGGTTAATGTGATTGGATGTTCATTATTTGATTAGGCTACCTGTATTTGACAATGTGTTGCTTTTTCGCTGAACAGTAGATGGTTTAATTTTATTTTTGGTAGTGAAACGAGGCTATTCAGGTGAGAAAAGAACCTCACCCAAATGTATAGCCCCGTTGGAAAATCTACATGGACTGTTTGAAAATGTAAAAAATAAATAAATATATATATATTTTATGAGAATCACATTTTTATTTGGCGTACCCTCGATGGCATTGCGCATACCCCAGTTTGGGAATACCTGCTGTAGACTAATGAAACAAACGTCATCTGACTACCACCATAGAGGTACTATAATTAACAGCTACCACTACAAGGTATGTCATGTTTACTTTTTCAAATACATCGCAACTTAAACATTAAACATTACGCTGTTGTGATCAAACCAACTTTGCACCTGTTGTTATTGATTCTGTGTTGAGGGAAATGTCAAAAGTTACACTGTTATTTTCGTTACGGTTAGAAATCCTTTAAACAGCCAAAAACTCATCCCTCATTCATTGAATTGTTCAATGAATTCAAAAGGAGTAAAAGAGTAATGTTGGAGTTTGGCGTATAATTAGAAATACAAAAACAGTCACAGGTTGTTATGTAACAAATACTTCATTTGTATTTGTTTATTTTTCCGACAGAACCACTCTGGAACACACAGGTAATTTTCAATAGTACATAATGTCTTTAAATAAAGTCACTTCCAAAATTATTGGCACCCTTGATAAAGATGAGCAAAAAAGACTGTATGAAATAAATAACACATACTGAGCCATATTGTCTGCTCAAACTTTTTTTGGACAATTATTGTATTTTATACTAATACAATTGCTAAGAGAAAGAGATTTTGTTTTGCAAGTATATTTTGCAATATATATTTTCTCTCAAAGATAGGTGTCAAAATTGTTGGCACCCCTAAAGATTATTATACACTGAGTGATTAACACATTAGGAACACCTGCTCTTTCCATGACAGACTGACCAGGTGAATTCAGGTAAAAGGTATGATCCCTTACTGATGTCACCTGTTAAATCTACTTCAATCAGTGTAGATGAAGGGGAGGAGACAAGACATGTCTTGTGTAAGTGTGCCATTCAGAGGGTGAATGTCTTTGAACGGGGTATGGTAGTAGGTGCCAGGCGCACCGGTTTGAGTGTCAAAAACTGCAATGCTGATGGGTTTTCACATTCAACAGTTTCCTATGTGTGTCAAGAATGCTCCACCACCCAAAGGACATCCAGCCAACTTGACACAACTGTGAAAAGCATTGGAGTTAACATTGGCCAGCCAGCATCCCTGTGGAACGCTTTCGACACATTGTTTAGTCCATGTCCCGATGAATTGAGGCTGTTCTGAGGGCAAAAGGGGGTACAACTCAATATTAGGAAGGTGTTCCTAATATTTGTACACTCTGTGTAAATAAAATCTAACAAAATTATATCTGCATTAATATTAAACTGAGATTAATTTTAAAAAGTTGAAGAAACTGTATTGTGGATTTCCATGGCTTCTTTTGCCCTGGGGTGTAGAAATGACCTAACAGGCGTGTAAAATCAATTTGTCATCCATCATCATGGGGAAAGGCAAAGAACTCAAAGATGGAAGGAGATGGTTGTTGACCTTCATAATCAGGCAATAGGCACAAAAAACAAGAGTTAAATAAAGAGTAAATTAAGTGTTAATGTAAGTGTTGTCAAGCAGAGACTATTTCCCAATCCTAAAGGGACTCCTATCGCCTATCCAATTTGGACTTGTAGATCTGAGAGGAGTGGACAGGTAATTTTTATTACTGAAATGGGCAATTCAAATAAAATAAACTCACTAGGCCCATTGACCTTTTTCTGCCATATGTTCTTCTCATCTTTTGGGTCGCCTGGGCATGGGGGTCAGCATTCTATAACGTTCAAGTACAGAACTGTACATCAGAGATCCAGTGTCCTACAGGACCTTACAAGGTTTTATTTTGAAAACTGCAATAAGGAATATCATGCATGGTGTTACGCACGCCTCTGAGAAGAGGGAACGCAACTCCCTGCTATAACTCAACTCTCTGAAGTGCAAGAGGTATGGACTGTAGGTGCGAGCAAGGATGACACAAAAGCAGATTTTACCGTTTACTTGGATTTATTTTCTTACACGGTAATATGGGGAAAAGGGGCTGGACGGAACCAAAGCAAAGAAAGTAAATATCAAAGTTCCCCCTCTCCTATCTAACCTGCCTACCCACTTAACTTACCTAACTTAGCACCGTCTGGTGCCCTAACCAAAATACAGGGGGTGGTCCGCCCAGGTCTTACCTAGTGTGCCTAGACAGTAAATATACTACGGGTATATGTATGCCCTCGGGCCTCTTGCCTAAGCACTCCCAAAGTGCCTTCTCCTTCCCCCCTGGGAACAAATGAAACAGAGTAATTATTAATGATTTCACAAACACTCAAACACAGGACATAGAAAAACTGCTACCAACAACAACAGTACATACCAAACTTTCTGATACACAACCAACACTATATCACAATCAAATTTTTCTCTCTCTCCTCTCTCTCCTCTCTCTCCTCTCTCTCCTCTCTCAATCTCCAAATCTCTCCTCTCTCAATCTCCAAATCTCTCCTCTCTCAATCTCCAAATCTCTCCTCTCTCAATCTCCAAATCTCTCCTCTCTCAATCTCCAAATCTCTCCTCTCTCAATCTCCAAATCTCTCCTCTCTCAATCTTCACTCTCTTGGGCAGAACACTGGCTTTTATCTTCAGGTGGCAATGGTGATTAGAGTCAGCTGCTTCTTGACGAGGGGGCGGGGTCAGCTCCAATCACCAATTAGCCTGGGGTTGACCAATCAGCTGGTTGGGGAGTACTTCAGGAAGCCATCTCCTGAAACACACACTCAAATACAAAACAGAACACAGAAACTGGGGAACGTAACACATGGACCAATATGCATGGAATACATAAATGGAGACTCCACAAGCAATAATAATTATGATTCAAGACATTTGCAATTGCAACTGGCCAGAGACAGATTTGGACATGATGTAATTCAGCATTACACTCTAAAGTTTGCTCAGTAAACTGACAATTTGTCAAACATCTAGTTATTGTGACAGTTTAGTGACAGTTAGTTATCTGGTAGTGGAACACCACTTCTTTGTTTTGGCTGGGAAGCCTTCCTCTTCCTTGGCAGATATGATGGTGACATGCTTCCTTGTGTGTGATGATGATGATTCACAATAGACCTTACCGATCAGTACTGTCTCTAACATAACAGCACCAGGCCTGAATTATTCTAAGACATATAGTGCATGCAATAGACATCATCACTATCACATAATTGTCAAAAGGGCTTCAATATTATTTAGTCTGGAGATCAACATCTATTCTGGTAGTGGGACACTGTATTTTGATGTCCACATAGAATACAAATGGCGTGGTATACCTACCTTTATGAACACAGGATTAGCCCGCGTGTGAATCCAAAGGTCATATGAACTCCTTGGTTCTTTTTTATTCAGTACAGCAGTGTAGTATTGTAGCATCTCGAGCAGTGTAGCAGTAGCAGTGTTTCTAGAGCCACAGCCACCATCATTGTCCACCAATAGCCACATAAAAAAGGGGGAATGCTTGCCATCGGGCCTTGCAGAAACTATACACTCTGGATGGTGATACAATGTAAACGTTCTAACCGTGCACTACAAGCGCTCAAACAACTTGGCTACTACTAATTTAATTGTTTGATACACCTACATTGTGAAATGTCTACCAGTACCGTACAATTCCCTTAGCAAGGTTAGCTGCCATTTCTCCCTGTTTGAATCCACCTCTGTCATTTCCCCTTGACAACGATCCGCATAACCAGTGTTTGCATTCGGTTATTTGAATAGACAGACCATCAAATGGCTATGCTGATATTTTCAATAGGCTACTTCTGAAAAATATTGTCCAGACAAACACTGCCAGAAGATACCGACCTTACCGTTAAGCTTGTTTGCACTGAGCTGCACTGAGGTCAGAACACAATCATGGTTACATTAAGACACAGTGGAGTCCGTGTGAGACATGGGTAGAAAAACGTAGGGATGGTATGTGCCAGGCGTGTGCCGACATGGTCATAATCGTACTCGTAACGTTTCCGTAAAATGACAGTTGATAGTCATATCGGATCGGATGACAGTCGTGAACTAAATATATACTGTATATATTTTAATATGCCTAAGTAGATGTTGGCAAAATACCTCCCTGCACATTCTCACTGCAAAAAAGCTGCAGATTAGGGGCAGCGTGTGGAGGGATGAGTATGTGTCCTCAATTTGCAGTGGGTTGCCATGTTTGCTGTCTCTTAGTCAGAATACGCATTAGTGTTTCATATCTTTTCCCTACCCTTGCCCCGTTTGTTAGATATTATGCACATTGATATGTTAATAGCAAACATCCTCACCATGTGATTTATGATATTAGCAGGCAGCAGCAATCTATATAGTGGAGGCTCCTCAGAGGAGAAAGGGGAGGACCATCCTCCTCAGTGAATTAAATAAAAATAGTGAAACATTAAAAAGTTTATATTTTTAGATAAAATATTCACATCACCGAATAATTTAGTGAAACATTGTTTTGCAATGTACAGTTGAATTCAGAAGTTTACATACACTTAGATTAGAGCAATTAAAACTTGTTTTTCAACCACTCCACAAATTTCTTGTTAACAAACTATAGTTTTGGCAAGTCGGTTAGGACATCTACTTTGTGCATGATACAAGTCATTTTTCCAACAATCGTTTACAGACAGATTATTTAACTTGTAATTTACTGTATTACAATTCCAGTGGGCCAGAAGTTTACATGCACTAAGTTGACTGTGCCTTTTAAACAGCTTGGAAAATTCCAGAAAAGGATGTCATGGCTTTAGAAGCTTCTGATAGGCTAATTGACATAATTTGAGTCAATTGGAGGTGTACCTGTGGATGTATTTCAAGGCCTACCTTCAAACTCAGTTCCTCTTTGCTTGAAATCATGGAACAATCTAAAGAAATCAGCCAAGACCTCAGAAAAAAAGATTGTAGACCTCCACAAGTCTGGTTCATCCTTGGGAGCAATTTCCAAATGTCTGAAGGTACCACGTTCATCTGTATAAACAATAGTACGCCAGTATAAACACCATGGGACCACGCAGCCGTCATACCGCTCAGGAAGGAGACGCGTTCTGTCTCCTAGAGATGCGAAAAGTGCAAATCAATCCCAGAACAACAGCAAAGGACCTTGTGAAGATGCTGGAGGAAACAGGTACAAAAGTATCTATATCCACAGTAAAACGAGTCCTATATCGACATAACCTGAAAGGCCGCTCAGCAAGGAAGAAGCCACTGCTCCAAAACTGCCATAAAAAAGCCAGACTACAGTTTGCAACTGCACATGGGGACAAAGATCATACTTTTTGGAGAAATGTCCTCTGGTCTGATGAAACAAAAATAGTACTGTTTGGTCATAATGACCATTGTTTTGTTTGGAGGAAAAGGGAGGAGGCTTGCAAGCCGAAGAACACCATCCCAAACGTGAAGCACGGAGGTGGCAGCATCATGTTGTGGGGGTTCTTGCTGCAGGAGGGACTGGTGCACTTCACAAAATAGATGACATCATGAGGAAGGAAAATTAGGTGGATATATTGAAGCAACTTCTCAAGACATCAGTCAGGAAGTTAAAACTTGGTCGTAAATGGGTCTTCTAAATGGACAATGACCCCAAGCATACTTCCAAAATTGTGGCAAAATGGCTTAAGGACAACAAAGTCAAGGTATTGGAGTGGCCATCACAAAGCCCTGACCTTAATCCTATTGAAAATTTGTGGGCAGAACTGAAAAAACGTGTGCGAGCAAGGAGGCCTACAAACCTGACTCAGTTACACCAGCTCTGTCAGGAAGAATGGGACAAAATTCACCCCACTTATTGTGGGAAGCTTGTGGAAGGCTACCTGAAACGTTTGACCCAAGTTAACCTGTTAAAGCTGGGGGCGCTGTTGTCACTATTTATGGTAATCGTGTAATTTTTGAAACGGC
Source organism: Salvelinus fontinalis (assembly GCF_029448725.1). Taxonomy (NCBI): domain Eukaryota; kingdom Metazoa; phylum Chordata; class Actinopteri; order Salmoniformes; family Salmonidae; genus Salvelinus; species Salvelinus fontinalis. Next base: position 18,027,220 of record NC_074684.1, read on the forward strand.
TTCCTACAAAATTCTTGATCGTACAATATGCATATTATTATTATTATTGGATAGAAAACAGTCTATAGTTTCTATAGGAGTTGAAATTTTGTCTCTAAGTGGAACAGAACCCATTCTACAGCAATTTCCCTGACATGGAGTCAGATTTCAGAAATTTTGGCCACTGTTCTGGAGTCAGTTTTAAAGCCAATGTTATTCCTATGAGTATACGGACACTGCTTACGTCTTCCCCTGGATGCCTTTACGTGATGACGATTTGAATGGGGTCGATTGCGCAATCACAGGCACTATAAATTAAAAAACCCTGTAGCTAGTAACTCTTTTGCAGCTGCGTCATGCGCGTGGAGGACACCGACCCGCACCTGTTCCAAGCATTAGTGTTGGGAGTAATCTTTCTCCGGTCATGTTAAGACTCGTTATAGGAGTTAAAAACATCATAAGGTAGTTAATTTAAAGCGTTTTATAGCAATTTATATCCGTTTAGTGCGATTTTGGGACATTTATTTCTGAGACGCTGTGAATCTCTAGGCACGCTTCCAGTTCATCCCGAACGCAGTTGGCATTTCCACATGGCAAGAGGACAGCTTTCCACCAAAAGACGATTAGACCCAAGAAAGGATCCTTTGCCCAAGATACTGATGGAAGAACAGCTCAAAGTAGGACATTTTTTATGATAAATCGTGTTTCTGTCAAAATGTTAGTGGCTTAGGACGCCATGTTTTTTGACGTAGCTTCGCTTGGCGCAAACTGTATTGAAAAGTAAGGATAATTTAAAAAATGTAATTCCGCGATTGTATTAAGAATTAAATTGTCTATCAATCGCTGTCCACCCTATATTTTTTAGTCACGTTTATGAGTATTTATGTATACGAGTAGATCACTGTCTAATATGGCGCACGGACATTTTCTCACCAGCTGGGTTACATTTCTCATTGTCTAACCATGATTTTGGTGGCTAAATATGCACATTTTCGAACAAACTGTATATGTATGTTGTAATGTGATGTTACAGGGGTGTCATCTGAAGAATTCTGAGAAGGTTAGTGAAAAAAATAATATATTTTGGCGATGTTTACGTTATCGCTCTCTTTGGCTAGAATCAATGCTGGGGTAATGTTTGCACATGTGCTATGCTAATATAACGATTTATTGTGTTTTCGCTGTAAGACACTTAGAAAATCTGAAATATTGTCTGTATTCACAGGATCTGTGTCTTTCGATTAGTGTATGCTGTGTATTTTTACGAAATGTTTGATGATTAGTAGTTAGGTAAACACGTTGCTCATTGTAATTATTCTAGTCCATTTGTGACGGTGGGTGCAATTGTAAACTATGCCAGCTACCTGAAATATGCACATTTTTCTAACAAAACCTATCCCATACCATAAATATGTTATCAGACTGTCATCTGATGAGTTTTTTTCTTGGTTAGGGGCTATAAATATCTTAGTTTAGCCGAATTGGTGATAGCTACTGGTGTTGGTGGACAAATAAAAGATGGTGGATTATGCTAATGTGTTTTTAGGTAATAGATTTACATCTTTACATATTGTGTCTTCCCTGTAAAACATTTTAAAAATCGGACATGTTGGCTGGATTCACAAGATCTGTGTCTTTCATTAGCTGTATTGGACTTTAATGTGTGAAAGTTAAATATTTAAAAAAAATATTTTTTGGGAATTTCGCGCTCTGCCTTTTCAGTGGAATGTGGGGGGGGTGTGCCGCTAGCGGCACCCTCATCCTAGACAGGTTAAACAATATAAAGGCAATGCTACCAAATACTAATAGAGTGTATGTAAACTTCTGACCCACTGGGAATGTGATGAAAGGAATAAAAGCTAAAATAAATCATTCTATCTGCTATTATTCTGACATTTCACATTCTTAAAATAAAGTGGTGATCCTAACTAACCTAAGACAGGGAATTTCTACGAGGATTAAATGGCAGGAATTGTGAAAAACTTAGTTGAAATGTATTTGTCTAAGGTGTATGTAAACTTCCAACTTCAACTGTATGTCTACAGCAGCATTCTGTAGGGTAGCACCATGTTGTAGCCAGAGGACAGCTAGCTTCTGTCCTCCTCTGGGTGCATTGACTTCAATACAAAACCTAGGAGGCTCATGGTTCTAACCCCCTTCCATAGACCTACACAGTAATTATGATAGCTTCCGGAGGACGTCCTCCAACCTATCAGAGCTCTTGCAGCATGAATTGACATGTTGTCCTCTCAATCAAAAGATCAGAGAATGAATCTAGTAATGAAAGCATAAACTATCGCTAGGTAGCACTGCAGTGCATAAAATATGGTTAGTAGTTGACTCAAAAAGAAAGACAGTAGTTGAACAGTTTTAAACAAATTAATTTCCTCCAAAATTAAATTTTAAAACTTTCACTTTCACTTAACTAGGGAATGCAGTTAGCTAGATTAGCTTACTCAAACACCCAGCTCAAACAGAGAGGGATGCTATGTTAGCTAGCTGGCAATGGCTATCCAACACTGGAAATCTTCCAAGTCAAGGTAAGTTTTTGGTCCTGGTCCGCAACGGGGCTGGTTTTCTTTTTGTAATCCGTGATTGACTGTAGACCCTGCCACATACCTCTTGTGTCTGAGCCGTTGAATTGCGACTCTACTGATGCTTAGCTTGTTTGATTGCCTTGCAGAGGGAATAGCTACACTGTTTGTATTCGGTCATGTTTCCGGTCACCTTGCCCTGATTAAAATCAGTGGTTCGCGCTTTCAGTTTCGTGCGAATGCTGCCATTAATCCACTGTTTCTGGTTTGGGAATGTTTTAATGGTTGCTGTGGGTACGACATCGCCGATGCACTTGCTAATAAACTCGCTCACCGAATCAGCGTATTCGTCAATGTTGTTGTTTGACGCAATGCGGAACATATCCCAGTCCACGTGATCGAAGCAATCTTGAAGCGTGGAATCAGATTGGTCGGACCAGCGTTGAACAGACCTGAGCGTGGGAGCTTCCTGTTTTAGTTTCTGTCTATAGGCTGGGAGCAACCAATGTTGTAGCAACCTCATGATGGGTATAGTGAAAATTCGAGTATCATGTCGTAGCCTAAACCTATCGATGCTACATTGAGCTGGGTGAATGGAATATGAATTACAGTCATCCATTACACTGCAATGCTAATAAAAAATTTAATATTCTCCCTCATCTTAAACAGCACCGACCGCCACTAAATCTAAATGATCAGACAGAAAACATGCGGGGAAAACTGATCGGGGGAAATTATGAAGCAAGCGGCTGGAGAAATACAGCTTCACTCTTTCCAATCAGAGCAGCAGGATCAACGTACAGCCCGCCCTTCTCTTTACAGACAGCCAGTTGAGTTATTTAGACCACGTAGAACCCCGCACAACCGACTGACATGAGAATAATACGTTTTTTTAAATTTTTAATCATGGATCATTTGAAAAAGTAGTCTGATCATAATCACATCTGGAAAATGTCCCATATTCATTACAATACTAATTTTGTCCGACTATTTGGCACACCCGAAGTATATGCCAATTAAAATATTACCTTTTCCACACTGATATATTGAGACGATTGAAATACTGCTAGTTTTACGGAAAATTCCCCTTTTCGTCCTCATGCTAGCTAGCAGTAGCCACTCAGCCATTTTGGAATGGCAGTGTCAGCCAATCAGCTCCTTTGTTGTTCAACGCTACGTGCCATTCCATAATGGCTGCTGTGGCTACTGGTAGCTAGCATGAGGACGAAAAGGGTAGTTTCTCCAAAACAAGCAATATTTCAATCTTCTCGATAGAGCAATGTGGATGAAGGTAACATTTGGAGTACAATAGCATATCCCATCCCTGCATTGAGGTACGTTTTCTGATCAATATCTGCCGCCGGCTCCACGGTGTCTTGATGAAACTATGGTTGTGTTCCGACCTCAGTGCAGGCAGTGTAAACAAGCTTAGCTGTAGTCGGTATCTTGTGGCAAAGGTAAACACTACAGTATCAATTCTCCATATTGCATACCTTCTCTGAGATTACTTCAATCCCGAAACGCCCTCTTAGTGGAGACAACACATGAGATTCTCATCTCATTCACCACAACTGCAAAAGGGGCAGTTTCTTGCAGCCAACCAGCAGGAACAGGTTTTGTGTTGACCAGACACAAAACAGATTCCAGATCAGCTACTTCTACCCTACATGCATTCCCCCACATGGCCCCCAAGCCTTATAGCTGGTCCAAAAACAGTGTCTAATTTTGTATTTGTATTTATTATGGATCCCCATTAGCAAAGGCATCAGCTACTCTTCCTGGGGTCCAGCAAACTTAAGGCAGTTCATACAATTTTAAAAACACAACAATACATTCACAGATTTCACAACACACTGTGTGCCCTCAGCCTCCTACTACACCACTACTACATATCTACAGCACGAAATCCATGTGTACGTGTGTGTATATTTGGCATGTTATTGTGTGTGTGTGTGTGTATGCATATATCTGTGCCTATGTTTGTGTTGCTTCACCATAAGGTGTATTTGATTGTTTTTTAAATTGAATGTTCCTGCCTGCCTCAGTTACTCAATGTGGAATAGTGTTCCATGTAGTCATAGCTCTATGTAGTACGGTGCACCTCCCATAGTCTGTTCTGGACTTGGGGACTGTGAAGAGACCTCTTGTGGCATGTCTTGTGGGGTATGCATGGGTGTCCGAGCCGTGCGCCAGCAGTTCAAACCTCTCATAAATACAAGCAGTGATGAAGTCAATATCTCCTCCACTTCGAGCCGGGAGAGATTGACATGCATATTATTAAAATTAGCTCTCTTTATTTATTCATTTGACATTTAACCTTTATTTAACTAGGCAAGTTAGTTAAGAACAAATCCTTATTTACAATGACGGCCTACCTGGACAACACTGGGTCAATTGTGCGTCGCCCTATGAGACTCCCAATCATGGCCGGATGTGATACAGCCTGAAATCAATCCAGGGACTGTAGCGACGCCTCTTGCACTGAGATGCAGTGCCTTAAAAAGCTGCGCCACTTGGGAGTCCTGTGTACATCCAAAGGCCAGCCGTGCTGCCCTGTTCTGAGCCAATTGCAATTTTCCTAAGTCCTTTTTTGTGGCACCTGACCACACAAGTGAACAGTAGTCCAGGTGCGACAAAACCAGGGCCTGCAGGACCTGCCTTGTTGATAGTGCTGTTAAGAAGGTAGAGCAGAGCTTTATTATGGACAGACTTCTCCCCATCTTAGCTACTGTTGTGTAAATGTGTTTTGACAATGACATTTTACAATCCAGGGTTACTCCAAGCAGTTTAGTCACCTCAACTTGCTCAATTTCCACATTATTTACTACAAGATTTTGTTGAGGTTTAGGGTTTAGTAGATTATTTGACCCAAATACAATGCATTTAGTTTTAGAAATATTTAGGACTAACTTATTCCCTGCCACCCACTCTGAAACTAACTGCAACTCTGTTAGGTGTGCCAATCATTTCAGTTGCTGTAGTAGCTGACATGTATAGAGTTGAGTCATCCGCATACGTAGAATCTCTGGCTTTACTCAAAGCCAGTGGTGTCATTAGTAAAGATTGAAAAAAGTAATGGGCCTAGACAGCTGCCCTGGGGAAATGCTGATTTTGCCTGGATTATGTTGGAAAGGATTCCATTAAAGAACAACCTCTGTGTTCTGTTAGACAGGTAACTCTTTATCCACAATATAGCTGGGGGTGTAAAGCCATACTTTTTTCTAGCAGCAGACTACGAACTCTGTGACAAAGCACTAGCCATATCCACCCGCCCACATCTTAGTACTGCCTCTCAGGGAGCTTGTTGCATTACTCTCTTTGCATTCTTCACTGTACTACTGGACTCTGACATTGCTTTGCAAAGTCTGATTAAGGACATTTTTCAGTTGTACATTTGCATGTCTACCTCTGTCACGTTCTGACCTTAGTTCCTTTTTTATGTCTTTATTTTAGTTGGTCAGAGCGTGAGTTGGGGTTGGCATTCTATGTTGTTTTTCTATGTTTTGTTCTGTTGTTCTATTTCTATGTGTTTGGCCTAGTATGGTTCTCAATCAGAGGCAGGTGTCAGTCGTTGTCTCTGATTGGGAGCCATATTTAGGTAGCCTGTTTTCCTTTGTGTTTTGTGGGTGGTTGTTTCCTGTGTCTGTACCATACGGGACTGTTTCGATTTTTGTTTGTTCATTCACTTTGTTATTTTGTATTTTTGTAGTGTTCAGTTTTGTATATTAAAATGGACACTTACCACGCTGCACATTGGTCCGATATCTCTTACTCCTCGTCAGAAGAAGAGGAAAGTCGTTATAACCTCGGTAACCTCATTGCTGCTATCCCTGCATTTCAGTTGCATGCCTCCTTGCACTTTCAATTTACCTTCATTGCACATTTAGACTTTCCATTTGTACCTGACATTTGCCTTCATTGAACATTTATACATCCACTTAATAACATACATTTTACTTAGTTGGTTCACTTGTACATTCTTTGCACTCTTTTATTTGCACTTCTGGTCAGATGCAAACTGCATTTCATTGTACTGTACTTGTTCCCTGACAAGAAAGTTGAATCTAATCTAATGATCAATAATGTCAAAAACCGCACTGAAGTCTAACAAAACAACAATACTGGATGCGATTTCTGTATGAATAATACTCTTAGCGTTGGTGACAAGTTATATCCCCTTTTCTTTTCTTTTCACTTTTACAATGAATGTTATAGATGCTTTTTGGAGGCTAATGGTTAACTAGGGCTTGCCAATCTTTAACCAAATGCCAGTTGAAAAAACAGGTGATGCTGCAGTAAAAGCCTACTATAGTGTCTCTTGAATATGAAAGTGAATCTGTTTCTGATAAAACCATCTCTTTTCCCTCAAGCTGTGTACTTTTTCACTTTCCTCTGGGCATCAAAGAAGGTAGTCAGATTGTCTTTCAATAGTCATCATCCAAAGGATTTCACACACAATGATGGTTCGGTAAGTCAATTTTCGTGCCAACATTTAGCACTAACTTAGACATGATACAGTTAAAGGCAGATCTGATCTGTGTATCGTTTGATCAATTGATATCTGGACTTAAACAACGAAGACGGATCTTTTTTTCACTAATTGGTCTTTTGAACAATAAGATTAGATATTTTTTGAAAAATTGGTCAAAACTTCAGAATTGGTCTGCCTGTTAAATGAAGTCATCATGTCTCAGATGAGTTGTTCTTAGGAGTGCACCTGTCTGAACTCAATGAAGGATGAACAATGAGCAATGCATGAGTTATTGTAAAACCACTATGATTTATGAATAAGTCAAATGTATGTGGTGTGTATAGGCTACTGGTGCATATTGGAAAATATAATGGGGGTTATGATGCTAATTCTATGGGTGTAAAATAGATGTGAACAATTCACTTTCACTTTCTTGTTTCCTGTAGATCACATGGTCAAATAAAGGCAAGAGGGGAGGTGGGTGGGAGACTGCATAGCTTATCTCAGAGGGATATGTCATAGTCAGAATGAAAGTGAAAGATGACTTGAAATATTTACACTGTCTGCACACTGGCTGTTATATTATACAGTAATATATGTATTTTCTTGTTGTTACATGATTCATATTTTTTCCCTGTTCACTCCACTTACATATCCAGAATGGAACGCAGAGGTAATTATTTTAACAAGACACAGACCTACCATTTATTTAAATAATGTTTAAGGACAGATCACAGGTTAGGCTTATAGCTGTCTGGGCAGTGATCTAAACCAAAACATTGCTACTTTTAGTTTTAGGGTCTATACTTGACTTGTCTCTTTTTATCCATTACAAAACAGAGGTGCCAAGGTTGACGTACTACACCATCACCACTGGCAAGACTATGGGTTCTCATATCCAGTTTTTGAGACAACTTGGAGGAGGCTTCACTGAAGTGATGTCACCAGCGCATAGTGATGTCATCATGGCTTTCTGTCCCATCGTCTCTCGTGCTGGTACTGATATTGAGGCAGCACTGCAGCAGATTCCAGGTAGCCAACCCCCAAAGTATCCTCCAAAACTATATTACTGTCTCTTTTATCTATTATATCTCCATATCAGAGTTGATGTAGATAGAACATGTATCAAGTGGCTAATGACATGAATAAATGCTTTGTTTGTCCCTCATTCTTTTGACAGATGGTAAACCTGTCATTCTGGTAGTCCTGCATCACTTTTTTAACCCAGAGTGCACTGTAGCTGACAGCAGCAGACTAGTGACCAGAAGTGATGTAATACTCACAGTGGACTGTCTCTTCCATGAGAGTAAGAAAGGACTACTGAACTGTCCTCGCAACAAAGCAGCAGTTGGTAACATTGTGAACCTGCTGAACATGAAGCCAAAGGTAGTTCACCCATGTTCTATGTGAATATCCGTCATTCATTCATGATCATTCATGAATTGGACACACAAACCAGACTCAGCTGTTTAGCAATAACAATACATGCAAAAGCAGACATTTTTACTGAAGCACTTTATTAGACAGGGTCCAAGAGAGTAAATGTGTTTTCATTTAAATATGAGTATTTGTTATTTTTATCAACGTTTACTGATCTTTATTCAATATATTGAAATATTGTATTCATAGGTGATAGATGCCATCGTGGACATCCCTGATCACAAAAAAAGGCCGGTATGTATATTTTCATTTTAGGAGTTGCTACTTAACTCAACAGTTTCATACCACTATATGATGTCATCTTTTAGTCTGATACATCATTTTTATTTTATTTTCCGTAGTTTATAGAGATCCATTTTTTTTTTGTAATTCGTAACCTCTCTGTCGCAACACACATTTAATGGAGGCAAGTACTATCTATAAATCCTACATTAATATGATATATACATTATGTGTAGTATTTACATTCCCTTGTCATTTAAGAAAACTGCTACTGGGGGATCAGTGTTGATGCCTGTAAGAAAAACAGACTGTAAACAGATGGAAGCAGTGTTTGACCACATCCACCACTTTGTCATTTCAAGTGCCTTTACAAGCAGGGTCTATCTTTATTTTCATGATTTCTTTTGTATTGATGGTCATAGTCCTATTCAGAGGTCTACGTGTAGCTAGTAGTTTAGTAAATATACAGTACAACCTCCATACTATTCTGAGGGTTCTGAAGCCAATGTGTCTTTTTCTGATTGTTTTAATTTCCAGATGGTGTCTTCGAGTATCCTTGATTGCACCAGGGCAGACAGGCGTTGTAAGTCCATCATTAATTAAAACTAAATTCTACAACATTACACTATTTACAGTTGCTTATATACACGTTATATTCATAACTAATAACTATATAATCCATATATGTAGTTGTTGGTAATTATGACATGTTTTTATAGAGGTTATATTGTTTGCATTTCAGAAACATAGACTGTATTGTGATAATTGTACTTTACTGTAGCTAACTAATATACAACTTTTATGTTTACTACTATCTTACAGGTTGCCAGAGATCACCATTTGCATTTGTTGGGCTCATTATTTTTCTTGTTCTTTTGTGTTTGGTGGTATTTTTGATTGTTTCTAGAAAGAAACAATGAGGTTTATCAAAATAAGCTAATGGAAACAGAGCAAGTAGGTTCAAACAGAAATAGAGGAATAAACTGTAGAAATTACACAGACAACACAGATAAACTGCCTTAATTATACATAAAAAATAATGAATAAAGCCTAATAAATAACCTACTCTACCTACCTCTATCAGGATAGTGTATTAGTTTAAGATGGCATGATGCTCATGTAATATTGTCGGCCTACTCTGATTGTATATTCTGTGTTGTCACTTTATTCTGCTTTGACTGCCCTTAATGTATTAAAGTCATTGCATTTCAGTTGCTTTATGAGTGTGAGTCATTGATGAAGCACAAATAGTCATCATTACGCTTTGACATTAATGTAACGACCGGGGTGTAGTGGAGGAAGAAGTCAGGCGCAGCGAGGTCAGGGTAGCAATACTTTATTTACACCACACCGGTGCAAAATAAGCCAACTCAAACACATGCCCCAAACAGGGGGAACTAAAGAGTTCAGCAAAAAACACCATACACAAACAACCGTGACGTACAAACGTATACTGAAAATAATCCCGCACAACCAGCAGGCGCGCCAGCTGGTAAATAAAGCCCAACCAATTAACCTAAACAAAACACAGGTGCAACTAATAAACAGACAAGGGGGAAAAAAGGATCAGTGGCAGCTAATAGGCCGGTGACGACGACCGCCCGAACGCCACCCAAACAGGAAGGGGAGCCACCTTCGGTAGGAGTTGTGACAATTAAGTACATGACACCTCTATTGGGGTAGGAGTGATGCTGCATTGTTAACCAAGTGGGAAGGTGGTATTTAACAGTTGTGTAGTCATAAAAATACCAGTTTACCACTCATTGAGAAACGCTGATTGGCTAATGGCCAACAAGCTATGTCAACCATGAACTAAAACTACAGCTATGCATAGCCGCAGGAAGTAGGGGTGCTACCCCTGAAAAATCAGAATGAAAATCTAAATGAGGGGGTGTGGTATATGGCCAATATACCATGACTAAGGGCTGTTCTTACACACGACGCAACACGGAGTGCCTGGACACAGCCTGGACAAAGCCCAGAGGTGCCTTATAGTTATTATAAACTGGTTACCAATGTAATTAGAGCAGCAAAAATAAATGTTTTGTCATACCAGTTGTATATGGTCTGATACACCACGGCTGTCTGACAATCAGCATTCAGGGCTCGAACCACCCCGTTTATAACCTTTGTTTAAATGTGGGCTTCCTGTATACAAAAGAAATTTTCTTGATTTGATGTTACTGTTTAGGTAATGAAATGATGCATAGCCAACAATGTGCCACAATTTTTTAATAAGTTATTACATTTCCACAAAAGAACAACAGTGCTTATTTGCAGTGCTGTGCAAATAAATGTCTTGGATACACTAATCCAGTTCTCTGCAAGTATGTGTAGCTGCAGCCTAAAATGGCGACCGGAAAAGTGGGTGAATGGACAGAAAATAAGCAAATTAGGCATATTTGTTGCTACTGATTGCGTGGCTGATTGGGCTGCACAACGAATAGATAAGCCTGCTGTTTCCACTAGATAGACAGCCATAAATGAAAACCTACTTGGTATCAGGGTCGTGTAGCTAACATGGCCATTTTTTTCTCGCCAATGATTTTATTACAAGTAGGATAGCAGCTTACACAAGAAATAACTGTTATTAAAAACCAATGTACGGTAGTTGCAAGGTAAGAAACGGACGGAAAAAAACACAGCTTAATGAAAACCATCTAACCTCTACAGCAGAGCGCTTTCAACACACCTACTCCTTTCCACACGTTCACTACTTTCTTTTCCACACACCCAGTACTTTCTTTTCCACACACCCAGTACTTTCTTTTCCACACACCCAGTACTTTCCACACGTGCACTACTTTCTTTTCCACACTCCCAGTACTTTCCACATGTCCACTACTTTCTTTTCCACACACCCAGTACTTTCTTTTCCACACACCCAGTACTTTCTTTTCCACACACCCAGTACTTTCCACACACCCAGTACTTTCTTTTCCACACACCCAGTACTTTCCACACACCCAGTACTTTCTTTTCCACACACCCAGTACTTTCCACACACCCAGTACTTTCTTTTCCACACACCCAGTACTTTCCACACACCCAGTACTTTCTTTTCCACACACCCAGTACTTTCCACACGCCCAGTACTTTCTTTTCCACACACCCAGTACTTTCCACACGCCCAGTACTTTCTTTTCCACACGCCCACTACTTTCCTTTCCACACACCCAGTACTTTCTTTTCCACACACCCACTTCTTCCCACACGCCCAGTACTATCTTTTCCACACACCCAGTACTTTCTTTTCCACACACCCAGTACTTTCCACACGCCCAGTACTTTCCACACGCCCACTACTTTCCTTTCCACACACCCAGTACTTTCTTTTCCACACACCCACTCCTTTCCACACGCCCAGCACTTTCCTTTCGACACACCCACTCCTTTTCACATGCCCAGTACTTTCCTTTCAACACACCCACTCCTTTCCACACGCCCAGTACTTTCCTTTCGACACACCCACTCCTTTCCACACGCCCAGTACTATCTTTTCCACACACCCAGTACTTTCTTTTCCACACACCCACTCCTTTCCACACGCCCAGCACTTTCCTTTCGACACACCCACTCCTTTTCACATGCCCAGTACTTTCCTTTCAACACACCCACTCCTTTCCACACGCCCAGTACTTTCCTTTCGACACACCCACTCCTTTCCACACGCCCAGTACTATCTTTTCCACACACCCAGTACTTTCTTTTCCACACACCCACTCCTTTCCACACGCCCAGCACTTTACTTTCGACACACCCACTCCTTTTCACATGCCCAGTACTTTCCTTTCAACACACCCACTCCTTTCCACACGCCCAGTACTTTCCTTTCGACACACCCACTCCTTTCCACACGCCCAGTACTTTCCTTTCAACACACCCACTCCTTTCCACACGCCCAGTACTTTCCTTTCAACACACCCACTCCTTTTCACATGCCCAGTACTTTCCTTTCAACACACCCACTCCTTTTCACATGCCCAGTACTTTCCTTTCAACACACCCACTCCTTTTCACATGCCCAGTACTTTCCTTTCAACACACCCACTCCTTTTCATATGCCCAGTACTTTCCTTTCAACACACCCACTCCTTTCCACACGCCCAGTACTTTCCTTTCAACACAGCCACTCCTTTCCTCACGTCCAGCACTTTCCTTTCGACACACCTACTCAAAGTTTGTTACAATTTAAGATAGATAACAATCGCTAACGTAATTAACGGTTATTAGAACACCTGTAAAGCGGAGTAATACATGTATAGTTAAAAGTCCCAGTGCTGTTATACTCTACTCCAATCAAATTACTGGTCTGTTATAAATACTTGTGAACATAGTTTTCAGTTATCTCCGCCCTTTTCATCAAAAGCAGAGGGAATGTTTTACTTGCGTTTGCTTTTAGTAACGTTCAAGATGCTTTGGCGGTGTGTTATCTGCTGCGTTTGTATTACCCGACCAGATGAACAGCCATCGGAGGAAAGCCAAGTACCACCGGAACAAATAAGTAGCTAGCTAGCATTTTTCTTTCTGGATTTAAAAAACTTATTTCATGAACGGACGATACACGGACCAAAGTCATCCTGTCCATAAGCTATTCGATCATTTTAGCTAAAATGACTCTTATGGCTAAAGCTGGGTTATGTGAAAATAATCAATGATAAATAGGAACAAAACACTTAAATAGCTATATTGGTAAAACTAAATACAACTTCAAATAATAATCTGTTTCTTTGATGTGTGGTACTGTCAGGGTTGTGTGCGGAGAATATTCGGAGTCAAGCGCAGGACACAGGTGTTGAGCGAAACCACAGTGTTTTACTCAAAAATAAGGCAAAATTCCACAAATGGAGATAATCAAATACATACACGTATAAACCACAACCACTAATGCACAAACAATCACGGACAAAACAGAAATGAAAGCCAGAGGATTAAATAGGGAACATGATGGGCGGAATTGAAACCAGGTGTGTATAATACAGACAAAACAAAACGAAACTGAAAAATGGATTGATGGTGACTAGAAAGCCGGTGACGTCGACCGCCGAACACCACCCGAACAAGGAGAAGGGCCGACTTCGGCGGAAGTCGTGACAGGTACACATGACAACATTCAACCCGATCAGCTTCTAGCTAACTCCAGCATCACTGATCATGTGGCGGATGAATCAGAATTAGTTGGGTAACATAGATAATTAAGATGTTTTATTTGCATAATATGCTTATGTGAGATACTTGTCATTAGAATGTATCCTTTTCGACAATAGTGTTGGGAGTTGCACTTTTCCCTCAGCTAGGGCTCAGTCACTTGGGGCCCAGAGAGGGGAGAGGTCAGGCTTGTCTTTCACATGTCCCTGTTGCTATGCAGAATATCAGAAAGGGAAGAGGACAGAATGGAACATTGTCTTCATATGTGAATGTGTCTTTACCTATTCTTAAACCATGTGAAGGGATGGCGTGATTAACCTGTCTAGGATGAGCGTGCCGCTAGCGGCACTCCCCCCCCACCCCCACTGAAAAGGCAGAGCCGCGAAATTCAATTTTTTTTTTTTTTTTTTAAATATTTAACTTTCACACATTAAAGTCCAATACAGCTAATGAAAGACACAGATCTTGTGAATCCAGCCAACATGTCCGATTTTTAAAATGTTTTACAGGGAAGACACAATATGTAAAGATGTAAATCTATTACCTAAAAACACATTAGCATAATCCACCATCTTTTATTTGTCCACCAACACCAGTAGCTATCACCAATTCGGCTAAACTAAGATATTTATAGCCCCTAACCAAGAAAAAAACTCATCAGATGACAGTCTGATAACATATTTATGGTATGGGATAGGTTTTGTTAGAAAAATGTGCTTATTTCAGGTAGCTGGCATAGGTTACAATTGCACCCACCGTCACAAATGGACTAGAATAACTACATAGAGCAACGTGTTTACCTACTTACTAATCATCAAACATTTCGTAAAAATACACAGCATACACTAATCGAAAGACACAGATCCTGTGAATACAGACAATATTTCAGATTTTCTAAGTGTCTTACAGCGAAAACACAATAAATCGTTATATTAGCATAGCACATGTGCAAACATTACCCCAGCATTAATTCTAGCCAAAGTGAGCGATAACGTAAACATCGCCAAAATATATTATTTTTTTCACTAACCTTCTCAGAATTCTTCAGATGACACCCCTGTAACATCACATTACAACATGCATATACAGTTTGTTCGAAAATGTGCATATTTAGCCACCAAAATCATGGTTAGACAATGGGGAAAGTAGCCCAGCTGGTGAGAAAATGTCCGTGCGCCATATTAGACAGTGATCTACTCGTATACATAAATACTCATAAACGTGACTAAAAAATATAGGGTGGACAGCGATTGATAGACAATTTAATTCTTAATACAATCGCGGAATTACATTTTTTAAATTATCCTTACTTTTCAATACAGTTTGCGCCAAGCGAAGCTACGTCAAAAAACATGGCGTCCTAAGCCACTAACATTTTTCGACAGAAAAATAAATATTTCCTACTTTGAGCTGTTCTTCCATCAGTATCTTGGGCAAAGGATCCTTTCTTGGGTCTAACCGTCTTTTGGTGGAAAGCTGTCCTCTTGCCATGTGGAAATGCCAACTGCGTTCGGGATGAACTGGAAGCGTGCCCAGCGATTCACAGCGTTTCAGAAATAAATGTCCCAAAATCGCACTAAACGGATATAAATTGCTATAAAACGCTTTAAATTAACTACCTTATGATGTTTTTAACTCCTATAACGAGTCTTAACATGACCGGAGAAAGATTACTCCCAACACTAATGCTTGGAACAGGTGCGGGTCGGTGTCCTCCAGGCGCATGACGCAGCTCCAAAAGAGTGACTAGCTACAGGGTTTTTTAATTTATAGTGCCTGTGAACGCGCAATCGACCCCATTCAAATCGTCATCACGTAAAGGCATCCAGGGGAAGACGTAAGCAGTGTCCGTATACTCATTGGAATAACATTGGCTTTAAAACTGACTCCAGAACAGTGGCCAAAATTTCTGAAATCTGACTCCATGTCAGGGGAATTGCTGTAGAATGGGTTCTGTTCCACTTAGAGACAAAATTTAAACTCCTATAGAAACTATAGACTGTTTTCTATCCAATAATAATAATAATATGCATATTGTACGATCAAGAATTTTGTAGGAAGCCGTTTCAAAAATTACACGATTACCATAAGCGCCCCCAGCCTCAACAGGTTAATGGGGAACCAATTACTTGTCTCCACAATGTCTGTGCGCTTATCCTGGGATAGTGTATGACCTAGAGGCTCACTCCCCTCAGTGAGCTTGTCCAGGAGTGGGGTCAAAAGGGGGTTTACTTGAGATGGGAGTATCAAGAGTTGACAATTGAGTTATGCCTTGGATGAGGTAATGTTTTTGTACTATGAAGTACCAGGAACGAGATTAGAACCTCGTTTTAGAGACCAAACTGAGCGATAATTTATAGCGAATGCTATCTGGCTAAGGGATACTCCTTTCTCAAGTAAAAGTCCCTTTGTGAAGAGTTCCTAAGATCTGTGGTTCGTCATGTAAGTTGAGAGAGGTGTATCTTGGCTATAAAAGATCTTTGTATATTTCTGTAGTCACGCTCAATGGGTCATTATAGATAGTGAATTGTTGAAAGTCAAATGCTATTGCAAAGATTAATTATTATTAAAGATGTAGTTTAAGAATAACTGACTGGTGTGTGAAGTTTGTCTCTCTCTCCTCATTTGGTAATACAGAAAAATGCCACCACAATCAGCAACTCCATACATCTGACTCAGATGAAGGGCAAAGGGGCATTGACCAACATGGAGCTGTCACAGTGCAACAAGTAAGTTACTCGGTTGGTGGCAATCTACTGAAATTGACCATATTATTTTACTTCTCTAGGATAGGGGGCAGCATTTTCACTTTTGGATAAATAGCGTGCCCAATTTCAACTTCCTTCTACTCATCCCCAGAATATAAGATATGCATATTATTAGTAGATTTGGATAGAAAACACTCAAAAGTTTCTAAAACTGTTTGAATTATGTCTGTAAGTATAACAGAACTTATGTAGCAGGCAAAACCCCGAGGACTAACCCTTCAGATATTTTTATTTTTTATGTCACTGTCTGTACAATGTGTTTTCATTGGGAAGCCAGATTTCTAATCACCCTGTTCTCAGTTCCTACTGCTTCCACTGGATGTCACCAGTCTTAGGAAATAGGTTGAGGTTATTCATTTGTGCAATGAAGAAGAAGGCCATCAGGAAGCAGTGTAGCGTCATGTGTACTGTTCGAGAGTACAGAGTAAAAAAGTAGCGTTAGTTTGTTGCTCTCCTGTATTGAAAACAGATAGACCCGTCTTCAATTTGATCGATTATTAATGTTTACAGATACCTTAAGTTGTATTACAAAAGTAGTTTGAAATGTTTTGGCAAAGTTTAGAGGTAATCTTTAGATATTTTGTAGTGACGTTGTTCAAAAATTGAGCTGTTTTTTTCTGGATCAAACGCTCCAAATAAATGGACAATTTGGACATATATGGACGGAATTAATCGAATAAAAGGACCATTTGTGATGTTTATGGGACATATTGGAGTGCCAACAAAAGAATCTCGTCAAAGGTAATGCATGTTTTATATTTTATATCTGCGTTTTAAGTAGCGCCGGCAGGGTTGAAATATGCTACTCTCTCTTTGTTGACATTGTGCTATCATCAGATAATAGCATCTTATGCTTTCGCCAAAAAGCCTTTTTGAAATCTGACATGTTGGCTGGATTCACAACAAGTGTAGCTTTAATTTGGTATCTTACATGTGTGATTTAATGAAAGTTTGATTTTATATAATTTTTAAAAAATTTGGCGCTCTACATTTTCCCTGGCTATTATGACAACATCCGGAGGACGTCCTCCAACCTATCAGAGCTCTTGCAGCATGAACTGACATGTTGTCCACCAAATCAAAATTTCAGATAATTAATCTAGTACTGAAAGCCTAAGCTATAGCTAGCTAGCACTGCAGTGCATAACATGTGATGAGTAGTTGTCTCAAAGAGAGAAAATGACAATAGTTGAACAGTTTTGAACAAATTAATTTCTTCCAAAATTAAGGAGAATAGGGAGCGAGATACATTTGGATACATTTTCATTTAGCTATCGAATCGAGCTAGCTAGGTTAGCCAAGGGCTTTTGTGGTGACCATATTACCGCCACACCAGCAGTCATTTTATCACCACAACAGCAGTCATGAGTCATGACCACAGTAAAATTCCACATGACCATTGAATCATGGTAATCTCCTTTTATGCACTCTGGACATGTCTTTGTAGGACCCAACTGGCTAACGACCATCAGGTCGCTAATGGCCTGGTACTCGGGGCTATATTGTCCCTCAACCACTCTGACAGCAATGCAAATTCCTTGAAAATCACATAGAAAACGTATCATCAAAATAGTAGGCCTATCGTACTTTTAAAACTCACCTCACTATGATGATCAATTTGAAGAAAGAACTTCAACAGTAGGTTGAAACAGTGTAAAACATGGTTTTTGTGGATGTTGTTTCAAAGCCTAATAAATGGACAGTACTTTCTAAGGTGATGATTCATTCAAAACACTTATGAGCCCAAGCCCCCCTTCCCAAAAACATTGAATTCAAATTATGATTGAGCTATTATACAATACATAGTCTACCACATATTGTACATGGCAGAAAAACACAAAACAAAATTGATTTAAGATGTCTTTGGTACATAATTGATCTAGCCTATACTCAAAAATAAAACATTTTGAGTAATCACCATTGAGTGTGGGCTGTATTGTTATGAAAACTGGATGGGCTGGTTACCTTATGATACACTCCAAAATGTATATCCATGAGTTAGGGAGAGAAAGTTTAGGCCTAGGCAATGCTGTTGGTTCATTGATTGTGCATGGCGGCTTACAGTTATCCTACAATTAGTGAATTTGTATGACTTTGAATATCCTAGTAATTAATAATTAATTGATGACACATTAGCTATACAGAATATTTCCCCACCATGCATTTCCTCCTCTCTCTCCTTTATTCCTTTCTTGAGCGTGCAGACGGGCTGTCAACAGTTTAGTGAAATATGTTTTGCTGCGAAAACATGCTGCTGTTGATGATCCCGAACATATTTCACTTGAATTCCCAAATGAAGCACTGGGCTGCAGGAACAGGGTTGGAGAGCCCATGGCATACAGAGTTTGAGCTGAACATCACCTGTCACGCAGTGAGAGCATGCTCCTAAAACAGTGATTGATGCGTGGAGTGAAATAAGTCTTCTTATATTTATTTCTTAGCTGCTTATATTAAGCACATGATCTGTTATAAAACCGAAGTAGCCTACAAAACGGACCTGCGGGAAAGCGCGCAGCCTCCATTCACTGGGCTATTTGAGTGTATACAGATGAGGTCTTTTTCCCTCTGTCCCTTTGAGAATAGTCTGATGGGTGAAAATATGATCACTTGATGAGAGAACAGCTGTGCAGCCTGAGGCAAGGAACAGAGCACAAGCTTTTTTTGCTACTTTCTCAAATCATCAATAGCCTACAGTCGCATCATGCAGCGCATATATGTTATGATTTCTAAGACATTCTAATGTTTGTATCATTCAAAACTAAAGTTTCCAAATAACTCTAAATCTAGCATATAGGACGTGTTTCAAATTACAATTTTTCGCTCAACTTCGCCACTTCATATGCGCACCTGCTCTGTAATGGGTTAATTAACAAAAGCGCATTTGCGAAAAAATCACAATCGTTGCACGACTGTACCTAACCATAAACATCAATGCATTTCTTATAATCAATTCACAGAAGTGTATATTTTTAAACCTGCATATTTAGCTGAAGGAAATCCAGGTTAGCAGGCAATATTAACCAGGTGAAATTGTGTCACTTCTCTTGCGTTCATTGCACGCAGAGTCAGTGTATATGCAACAGTTTGGGTCGCCTAATTATGACATAACATTGAAGGTTGTGCAATGGTTCCGTATTTCACTGAAAGAATAAACGTCTTGTTTTCGAGATGATAGTTTCTGGATTTGACCATATTAATGACCTAAGGCTCGTATTTCTGTGTGTTATTATGTTATAATTAAGTCTATGATTTGATAGAGCAGTCTGACTGAGCGGTGGTCGGCACCAGCAGGCTTGTAAGCATTCATTCAAACAGCACTTTCTAGCGTTTTGCCAGCAGCTCTTCGCTGTGCTTCAAGCCTATCAACTCCCGAGATTAGGCTGATGTAAACGATGTGAAATGGCTAGCTAGTTAGCGGGGTGCGCGCTAATAGCGTTTCAAACGCCACTCGCTCTGAGACTTGGAGTGGTTGTTCCCCTTGCTCTGCATGGGTAACGCTGCTTCGAGGGTGGCTGTTGTCGATGTGTTCCTGGTTTCGAGCACAGGTAGGGGCGAGGAGAGGGACGGAAGCTATACTGTTACACTATAACAACATCCAATAGTCAAAGGTATATGAAATACAAATCGTATAGAGAGAAATAGTCCTATAACAACTACAACCTAAAACTTCTTACCTGGGAATATTGAAGACTCATGTTAAAAGGAACCACCAGCTTTCATATGTTCTCATGTTCTGAGCAAGGAACTTAAACGTTAGCTTTTTTACATGGCACATATTGCACTTTTACTTTCTTCTCCAACACTTTGTTTTGCATTATTTAAACCAAATTGAACATGTTTCATTATTTATTTGAGGCTAAATTGATTTTATTGATGTATTATATTAAGTTAAAATAAGTGTTCATTCAGTATTGTTGTAATTGTCATTATTACAAATAAATAAATACAAATCGGACGATTAATCGGTATCAGATTTTTTGGGGTCCTCCAATAATCGGTATCGGCGTTGAAAAATCATAATCGGTCGACCTCTAGTCCAAACACACTAAGACAGTCGTGAAGAGGGCACAATAAAACCTATTATCCCTCAGGAGACTGAAAGATTCGGCATGGGTCCTCAGATCCTCAAAAGGTTCTACAGCTGCACCATCAAGAGCATCCTGACTGGTTGCATCACTGCCTAGTATGGCAACTGCTCGGCCTCCGACCGTAAAGCACTACAGAAGGTAGTGCGTACGGCCCAGTACATCACTGGGACCAAGCTTCCTGCCATCCAGGACCTCTATGCCAGGCGGTGTCAGAGGAAGGCCCTAAAAATTGTCAAAGACTCCAGCCACCAGCCACGTCATGCTACAATTTTGCAGTTACACCGGCGGCCCCGATGGCAATACATTTATAAAACCAAAAGCTTACCTTGACTTGGAAGAGTTCCAGTGTTGGAAAGCCATAGCTAGCTTGCTAACATAGCATCCCTCTCTGTTTGAGCTGGGTGTTTGAGTAGGCTAAACTAGTCTTAACTGCATTCAATAGATAAGTGAAAGTAAAACAAGT
The DNA here is from genome assembly GCF_029448725.1 of Salvelinus fontinalis. Taxonomy (NCBI): domain Eukaryota; kingdom Metazoa; phylum Chordata; class Actinopteri; order Salmoniformes; family Salmonidae; genus Salvelinus; species Salvelinus fontinalis. The sequence continues at coordinate 18,048,333 of NC_074684.1, forward strand.
TTAACCAAATATCTTTATCTCTCTCTTCATTTTGGAAGAAATTAATTTGTTCAAAACTATTCAACTATTATCTTTCTCTCTCTTTGACTCAATTACTCACCACGTTAATGCAATGCAGTAATAGCTAGCTATAGTTTATGCTTTCAGTACTGGATTCATTCTCTGATCCTTTGATTGAGTAGACAACATGTCAGTTCATGCTGCAAGAGCTCTGCTACTGTAGGTTGGAGGATGACGTTCGGAAGTTGTCATAATTACTGTGTAGGTCTATGGAAGAGGGTGAAAACCATGAGTCTCCTGGGTTTTATATTGAAGTCAATGTACCCAGAGGAGGACAGAAGCTAGCTGTCCTCCAGCTACACAATGGTGCTACCCGACAGAGTGCTGCTGAGAATACTGTAGACCTTCAATGCAGAACAGTTTGTTTTAATCAATTATTTGGTGATGTGAATATATTTTGTATAGTTTTATCAAAAAGATTAACTTTTCATTTTTCACTATTCTTATTTAATTCATTGAGGAGGATGGTCCTCTCCTTCCTCCTCTGAGGAGCCTCCACTGTTTAGATTGCTGCTGCCTGCAACTTTGATAAATCTCATGGCGAGGATGTTTTCTATCAAGCTATTAAGGGTAGGGAAAAGATATGAAATGCTGATGCGCATTCTGACCAAGTGACAGAAAACGTGGTAGTCCGCTGCAAATTGAAGACACACACACGCACCCCTCCACACACGGCTCCTAATCTGCAGCTTTTTTTGCAGTGAGAATGTGCAGGGACGTATTTTGCCAACATCTACTTAGAAATATTAAAAGAGTCATCCTATCCGATATCACTATCAACTGTTGTCACGCCCTGACCATAGTTTGCTTTGTATGTTTCTATGTTTTGTTTGGTCAGGGTGTGATGTGAGTGGGCATTCTATGTTGTATGTCTAGTTTGTCTATTTCTATGTGTTTGGCCCGATATGGTTCTCAATCAGAGGCAGGTGTCAGTCATTGTCTCTGATTGGGAGCCATATTTAGGTAGCCTGTTTTGTCATTGTGGGTGGTGGGTGATTGTTCCTGTTCCTGTGTTTCTGTTCACCATACGGGACTGTTACGTTTTCGTTCGTTTGTCGGTTTATTGTTTTGTTCGTTGTTTAAGTATTCTTATTAAAATTAACACTCACCACGCTGCATCTTGGTCCTCCGATCCTTCCTACTACTCCTCCTCAGAAGAGGAGGAAGATGAGCGTTACAACTGTCAACTTACGGATACGATTACGAATACGAGTATGGCCATGTCGACATACCCCTGCGCACATACCATCGCTATGTGTCTCACGCCGACTTTCCCAAAGTGAAAACAGCGCCCCCTATTAAGATCAAGGGTAGGGAAAAGATGTGAAATGCTGATGCGCATTCTGACTAAGTGACAGAAAACTTGGCAGTCCGCTGCAAATTGAAGACACACACACGCACCCCTCCACACACGGCTCCTAATCTGCAGCTTTTCTGCAGTGAGAATGTGCAGGGACGTATTTTGCCAACATCTATTTAGGCATATTAAAAGAGTCATCCTATCCGATATCACTATCAACTGTCAACTTACGGTTATGATTACGAATACGAGTATGGCCATGTTGGCACACCCCTGCGCACATACCATCCCTACGTGTCTTACGCCGACTCCACTGTCTCTTAATGTAACCATGATTGCGTTCGGACCTCAGTGCAGCTCAATGTAAACAAGCTTAACTGTACGGTTGGTATCTTCTGGAAATGTTTGTATGGGCAATATTTTTCATAAGTAGATAGCCTATTGAAAAAAAAAGTGGTCTGGGTAGCCCTTTGGTTAGCTGATTAGGAGTCTTATGGCTTGGGGGTAGAAGCTTTTAAGAAGCCTTTTGGACCTAGACTTGGCACTCTGGTACCGCTTGCAGAGAGAACAGTCTATGACGTGGCCTGCTGGAGGTCATTTTGCAGGGCACTGGCAGTGCACCTCCTTGCACAAAGGCGGAGGTAGCGGTCCTGCTGCTGGGTTGTTGCCCTCCTACGGCCTCCTCCACGTCTCCTGATGTACTGGCCTGTCTCCTGGTAGCGCCTCCATGCTCTGGACACTACGCTGACAGACACAGCAAACCTTTTTGCCACAGCTCGCATTGATGTGCCATCCTGGATGAACTGCACTACCTGAGCCACTTGTGTGGGTTGTAGACTCCGTCTCATGCTACCACTAGAGTGAGAGCACCGCCAGCATTCAAAAGTGACCAAAACATCAGCCAGGAAGCATAGGAACTGAGAAGTGGTCTGTGATCACCACCTGCAGAATCACTCCTTTTTTGGGGGTGTCTTGCTAATTGCCTATAATTTCCACCTTTTGTCTATTCCATTTGCACAACAGCATGTGCAATTTATTGTCAATCAGTGTTGCTTCCTAAGTGGACAGTTTGATTTCACAGAAGTGTGATTGAATTGGAGTTACATTGTGTTGTTTAAGTGTTCCCTTTATTTTTTTGAGCAGTGTATATACAACGAGCAAAGGGATCATGCTGTTTTTATGTGGCTGTTATGAAAGTGAACTGTGTTTGCGTGTGATCAGGGCTGCACCTACGTTATTGTAACATTTTATTCATAGGCTAGGTTGGAGAAACCTCATGATGGGTACAGTGAAAATTTGAGTATCAACTTGTAGCCTAAACCTATCGAAGTTACATTGAGCTGGGTAAATGGAATATGAATGACAGTCATCCAATATGCTGCCATGCTTATAAAAAAAAGAGCAATCCTCCCTCATCTTAAATGGCACCAATTAAATCTAAATGATCAGACCGAAAAAAAAACATGTGAGGACAACTAATAGGGTGAAATTATGAAGCAAGTGGCTGGAGACATACAGCTTCACTCTTTCCAATCAGGGCAGCAGGATCAAGTACAGCCCCCCCCCCCCTCTCTTTAAAGACAGACAGTTTAGTTATTTTGTCACAAACTTCAAAATGAGCGGACCAAGGCGCAGTGTGCATTGAGTTCCACATCTTTTTAATACGAAGTGAAACTAGAAACAAAACAACAAAACTTACAAAGAACGTGAAGACGTAGTGCCCAAACACACAAACAATATCCCACAAACACAGGTGGGAAAAATGTGTACTTAAATATGATCCCCAATTAGAGGCAACGATTCCCAGCTGCCTCTAATTGGGAACCATACAAAACACTAACATAGAAAATTTTAACTAGAACACCCCGTAGTCACGCACTGACCTACTACACCATAGAGAAACAAGGGGTCTCTATGGTCAGGGCGTGACATCTTCTGGCAAAGACAAACACTACAGTATCAATTCTCCATATTGCATACCTTCTTTGAGATTACTTCATTCCTGAAACCCCCTCTTTGTGGATACAACAAACAAGATTCTCATCGCATTCACCACAACTGTAAACGGGGCAGTTTCTTGCAGCCAACCAGTAGGAACAGGATGTGTTGAGCAGATGCAAAACAGATTCCAGATCAGCTACTTCTACCCTACATGCATTTCCCCACATGGCTCCCAAGCCACAAGCTGGTCCAGAGACAGTGTCTAATTAACAATACTGGATGTGAATACTGTATTAATATTACTCATAGCATTGGTGACAAGTTATGTTAGTTTTTCCTTTTTTACTTTTACAATGAATGTTATAGAGACTTTTTAGGTTGTTTTAGAGGCTAATGATTAACTACGGCCAGTTGAATGCCAGATGAGAAAACAGGTGATGCTGCAGTTTTAAAAGCCTACTATAGTGTCTCTTGAATATGAAAGTGAAACTGTTTCTGATAAAACCATCTCTCCTCCTCTTTTCCCTCAAGCTGTGTACTGTTTCACATTCCTCTGGGCATCAAAGAAGGTAGTCAGATTGTCTTTCAACAGTCGTCTTCCAAAGAAATTCACATACCATTATGGTTCAGTAAGTCAATTTTCCTCTTGACATTCAGCACTAACTGACACATGATACAGATAAAGGAGGATCTGATCTGTGTATTGTTTGTTCAATTGATATCCAGACTTAAACAACAGAAAACTGATAATCATTTCAAAATTGATAGGCACAAGCGACACAATACTAATCTTTATCCACTAACAGGTATTTTGAACAATCAGATCAGTTCTTATTTCAATAATTGGTCAAAACTTCAGATTTGGTCTGCCTTTGTAAATGCAGCCATTATGTTGCAGATTAGTTTTTCTTAGGAGATCACCTGTCTGAAAACTCATGCATTGCTAATTTTTCACCCTTCATTGAGTTATCTTATTTAACACCACTATGCTTTCTGAATAAGTAAAATTGATTTGGTGTGTATAGGCTACTGGTGCAGACAATAACATATAATGGGGTTTATGACGCTAATTATATGGGTGTAAAATAGATGTGAGCAATTCACTTTCACGTTTCCTGTAGATCACATGGTCAAATAAAGGCAAGAGGGGAGGTGGGTGGGAGACTGCATAGCTTATCTAAGAAGGATATGTCATTGTCAGAATGAAAGTGAAAGATGACTTGAAATATTTACACTGTCTGCACACTGGTTGTTATATTATACAGTAATATATGTATTTTATTGTCTGTTACATGATTAATAATTATTTCTTCCCTGTTTATTCCCTTACAGATCCACAATGGAACGCAGAGGTAATTATTTTAACAGGACACTGACCTACCACTTATTTAAATAATGTTTAAGGCCAGATCTTAGGTTGGGCTAATAGATGTCTGGGCAGTGATCTAAACCAAAACATGGCTACTTTTATTTTTAGGGTCTATACTTGACTTTTCTCTTTTTTATCCATTACAAAACAGAGGTGCCAAGGTTGATGAGGTACTACACCATCCCCACTGGCAAGACTATGGGTTCTCATATCCAGTTTATGAGACAACTTGGAGGAGGCTTCACTGAAGTGATGTCACCAGAGCAGAGTGATGTCATCATGGCTTTCTGTCCCATCGTCTCTCGTGCTGGTACTGATATTGAGGCAGCACTGCAGCAGATGCCAGGTAGCCAACCCCCAAAGTATCCTCCAAAACGATATTACTGTCTCTTCTATCTATTATATCTCCATATCAGAGTAGGACATGTATCAAGTGGCTAATGACATGAATAAATGCTTTGTTTGTCCCTCATTCTTTTGACAGATGGTAAACCTGTCATTCTGGTAGTACTGCATCACTTTTTTAACCCAGAGTGCACTGTACCTGACAGCAGCAGACTAGTGACCAGAGGTGATGTAATACTCACAGTGGACTGTCTCTTCCATGAGAGCCAGGGACTATTGGAGTGTCATCACAATGAAGCAGCAGTCAAAGAGATTCTGAAGAAGCTTAATATACAGCCTGAGGTAATAACTCACCACTGCCATTTTTTGTTTCACTTTGTTAGTTAAGTACCATGAGATCTAAAGATAATGTTTTAATCTTGAATTCTTTTACAAACTGATTCTGGATCTGTCTGTATGGTTCTGCTCATGGTATGACAAACCAATGCAAATGACAAAATACATCAGCATTATACTGCATTATACCCTCTCAACCAATGTTCATATTGGGATTTTTTTTTAAAGCAGGGCCTATTTTTGTCATGATTTCTTCAGCTTTTGTATTGTTGGTCCAAGTCCTATTCAGAGGTCTACGTGTAGCTAGTAATGTAGTAAATATACAGTACAACCTCCATACTATTCTGAGGGTTCTGAAGCCAATGTGTTGTTTTCCGATTGTTTTAATTTCCAGATGGTGTCTTCCAGTATCCTTGATTGCACCAGGGCAGACAGGCGTTGTAAGTCCATCGTTAATTAAAACTAAATTCTACAACATTACACTATTTACAGTTGCTTATATACACATTATATTCATAACTAATAACTATATAATCCATATATGTAGTTGTTGGTAATTATGACATGTTTTTATAGAGGTTATATTGTTTGCATTTCAGAAACATAGACTGTATTGTGATAATTGTACTTTACTGTAGCTAACTAACATACAACTTTTATGTTTACTACTATCTTACAGGTTGCCCGAGATCACCATTTGCATTTGTTGGGCTCATTATTTTCTTTTTCTTTTGTGTTTGGTGGTATTTTTAAATGAAACAATGAGGTTTATCAAAATAACCTAATGGAAATAGAGCAAGTAGGTTCAAACAGAAATAGAGGAATAAACTGTAGAAATTACACAGACAACACAGATAAACTGCCTTAATTATACGTAAAAAATTATGAATAAAGCCTAATAAAGCACCTACTCTACCTACCTCTATCAGGATAGTGTATTAGTTTAAGATGGCATGATGCTGATGTAATATTGTCAGCCTACTCTTATTGTATATTCTGTGTTGTCAATTTATTCTGCTTTGACTGCCCTTCTTTATGTATTAAAGTCATAGAATTTCAGTTGCTGTATGAGTGAGTCATTGATGAAACACAAATAGTCATCATTACACTTTAAGAACATGAACCTGTGTTGGGGTAGTAGAGATAATGCGTTGTTAACCAATTGGGAAGGTGCTATTTACCAGTTGTGAAGTCGTAAATACCAGTTTGCACTTTCAAAAACGCTGATTGGCTAATGGCGAACAAGCTGCGTCAACCATAAACTAAAACTACAGCTATGCATAGACGCAGGAAGTAGGGGTGTTGGGTGTGCTGCCGCACCCCCTGAAAAAGAGAATCCAAAAGTATATATACGTAACGATCGTCGTAATCCTCCTCCTCGGACGAGGAGGAGAGGCGAGAAGGATCAGACCAATATGCAGAGTGGTTAGTGTTCATATTTAATGAAGATAGACTGAACACTTAAACATACAAAACAACAAACGTGACAAACCGCAAACAGTCCCGTGTGGTACTAACACAGACACGCGATACAACCACCCACAGCAACCACGTGAATCACAGGCTGCCTAAGTATGATTCTCAATCAGGGACAACGATTGACAGCTGTCTCTGATTGAGAATCATACCCGGCCGAACACAAACAACCCAACAAGAAAATAACACCTCGACAACCCACCCCAACTCACGCCCTGACCAACTAAATAAACACAAGAAAAAGGAAAAACAAGTCAGGAATGTGACAATATATATATATATATTAACTCAGCAAAAAAAGAAACGTCCTCTCACTGTCAACTGCGTTTACTACAGCAAACTTAACATGTGTAAATATTTGTATGAACATAACAAGATTCAACAACTGGTAGTTGCAAGGTAAGAAACGAAAGGAAAAAAACACAGCTTAATCAAAACCATCTAACATCTACAGCGGAGCGCTTTCGACACACAAATTCCTTTCAACATACCCACTACTTTCCACATGGCCACTGCTTACATTTTGACACACCCACTCGCCCATATTCCAGTTTCCATATTGTTGCTGCAACTTCCCATTGTCCCTTTCTCTGAGATCACTCACTCTTCACTGTAATGAAAAAAACGTCATTTGGCTTCCACCATAGAGGTACTATAACTTATGGCTACCACCTCTACCACATCCTTTAAACATCCAAAAACTCATCCCTCATTCATTGAATTGTTCCATGCATTAAAAAGGAGTACAAGAGTAATGTTGGAGTTTGGCGTAGAATTAGAAAAAAATGGATTCCTATTAGATAAGAGGCTACACTAATATTGCTTTCTATTGATGATAGTAGGTCTAATAGTGAAGGTGAAAGATTCTCATTGGAAACAGTCAGACAGAAACAGTCACAGGTTGTTATGTAACTAATACTTTATTTCTATTTGTTTATTTTTCCTACAGAACCAGAATGGATAACAAGTCATTTTCACTAGTACATAATGTCTTTAAATAATTTTGTTATTTATACTACTATAGTCACCCTTGATTATTGGCACCCTTGATAAAGATGAGCGAAAAAGACTGTATCAAATAAATAACACATACTGAGTTATATTGTATGCTCCAAAAAATGTTGAAAAGTATTTTATACTAATACAATTGTTTAGAGAAAGAGATTTTATTTAACAAGAAATATATATATATATTTCAAAAAGATAGATGTCAAAATTGATGGCACACCTAAAGATTCTTATACGCTGAGTGTACAAAACATTTGGAACATCTGCTGTTTCCATGACAGGGTGACAGGGTGAATGGGTGAATGTGTCCCTTTGAACGGGGTATGGTAGTAGGTGCCAGGCGTACCTGTTTGAGTGTGTCAAGAACTGCAACGCTGCTGGATTTTTCACACTCAACAGTTTCCTGTGTGTATCAAGAATGGTCCACCACCCAAAGGACATCCAGCCAACTTAACATAACTGTGAAAAGCGTTGGAGTTAACATGGGCCAGCATCCCTGTGGAACGCTTTCGACTCCTTGTAGTGTCCATGCCCCGACAAATTGAGGCTGTTCTGAGGGCAAAAGGGGGTACAACTCAATATTAGGAAGGTGTTCCCATGGCTTCCTATGCCACTGGGGTATAAAAATGACATAACAGGCGTGTAAAATCCATTTGTCATCCATCATCTTGGGGAAAGACAAAGAACTCAAAAATGGAAAGAGATGGTTGTTGACCTTAATAATCAGGCAATGGGCACAAAAAAACAAGAGTCAAATAAAGAGTAAACTAAGTGTTAATGTAAGTGTTGTCAAGCAGAGACTGTTACCCAATCCCAAATTGACTCCTATCACCTATCCACTTCGGACTTGTAGTGGATAGGAAACTCACAGAGGAGTGGAATGTTTGGAGTCGATTTCATTACAGGGATAGGCAATTAAAAAAAACTGAAATGTGCAATTAAAATACAGGAAACTCACAGTAGGCCCATTGACCCTTTTCTGCCATATGTTCTTTTAATCTTTTGGGTCGCCTGGGCATGGGGGTCATCATTCTATAATATTCAAGTACAGGACTGTAGATCGGAGATCCAGTTTCCTACCGGACCTTAGAAGGTTTTATTTTGAAGACTATGATAAGGAACATCATGCATGGACCAATATGCATGGAATACATAAATGGAGACTCCACAAGCAATAATAATTTTGATTCAAGACATTTGGCAGGAGACAGATTTAGTTTGCTCAGTAAACTGACTGTAATACCCTTGTTAGAAGCAAGTATGGAGTTTATTCTTGTTAGAACCAAGTATTGAGTTTATTTGTTATAATTAATTGGTATTAGATTTAAAAGGTGATTGAATTGCTCCCAAATTGTAATGCTGTTAATGCATTTATTTTGAAGAAATATTACTTTAATGTATAAGGGAATAGGTTGGTTTACGTTCAAGTTTAAGTTTTGATCAATAGGGTCGCTTGTTACGCTGTGGCCAATGGGAGAGTTGACCTGATTAACGGGAGGCCTGGAAAAAAAGAGAGGGAGAGAGAAATTGAGAAAAAGATGGACGTTACATTATGACCGTTGATGAAGAAAAATTATAACAGAAGATGATAAAAACGAGTTTTGAAGGGAAATACCGATTTTATTTTATAAGAGAGTTGTTATAAAAATGTTAAGAAAGACTTAGTAAAGACTGACGCTACCGTCTTATCGTGGAGGTATTGGACAGCCTTGAGGTTAGTCTAGCATCGTGTGAAACCGAGAGAGAGTTGCTAGGGAAAGATTAACGAGTTCATGTTCCCATGGGATATCGGTTACTGCTAAAGAGTACTGTCTGCATTGATAGCTGTGCTTGCTGTGGATCTTGAGAGGAAACCTGCAAGGAACTGCCATACTTCACATCTTCATATCTACGAGTAGTGAGTAACCACAACGGTGGGGTTCTTCGGGACTTTATGTGTGTCGTCATTTTTTGGAGCTCCAACGCGCGCCAACGGATTATTAAGCAAGATTTAAATAATTTGGACAAGGGTTGTGGACGACTCATTGGGGTTTATTATTTTTATTTATTTGGTGTGGTGCTTTGAAAATGTAATAATACCCATCTTGAACCTTATGTATGTTGTCTTTGTGGAGTCATTTCCTGTTTCAATTTAATTTAATGCATGGGAAAGTATACCCTTATACAATAACAAAAACCTATAATCATTCCATCTGAAGTTAATACCCTATTTGTCATCACCCTAGATAGTTTACAATAGGGATTCTTATTGGAGATGTCCTTCTCACCTAACATCCCATGCTGTTGAGATATTCTACGTAAGTTAATATCGTGAAAGTCAAATTCGAGCCTGGTGAGACGGTTACATGACAATTTGTCATAATCTAGTAATAGTGACAGTTTAGTGACAGTTAGTTATCTGGTAGTGGAACACCATTTCTTTGTTTTGGCTGTGAAGCGTTCCTTTACCTTGGCAGATATGATGGTGACATGTTTCCTTGTGTGTGTGATGATGATGATGATGATGATGACAATGATTCATGATTACAGAAGACCTCACCGATCAGTACTGTCTCTAACATAACAACACCAGGCCTGAATTATTCTACGACATATAGTGCATGCAATAGACATCATCACTATCACATAATTGTCAAAAGGGCTTCAATATTATTTAGTCTGGAGATCAACATCTATTCTAGTAGTAGGACACTGTATTTTGATGTCCACATAGAATAAAAATGACGTGTGTTAAAGGAATTAAATGATTCCTCTATTGTACTCATTAATTAAAATCAATGTGTCTATTTATAAGAATTTGTAAGATACTTATTAACATAAAATAGACAGGATACAGTCTTATTAAAATTAGATAATAGTATTTATTCTCGGAGCACGCTACCATTTGACCATAAACAACAGTTTATATACAAGATATGACGTCATAGGTTACAGAATAAATCTCCTCCTCCTGATCAATATAAAACAGGTTCAAAAGTTAATTCCAACTTCCCAGCGCACACACATGGCACACAATATAATCTATTCTCCTGAAGGCTCACTATAATTTATTACCACTTTAGCAGACAACTCAAGATAATGGAAGGCCTAAAAAGTTACTCACTGCCTTATCTAAACATCTCAGGGCTAAGTTGGGTAAGTTCAACCATAGTTTAACGACCCTTTTTGCTTACTTTATAACCCACAGCACAAATCTCTTTTCACTAGGCGTGCAGAGTTCAATTAGTTATAGTTTTATCTAAATCTAGAAATTGTTTTAGTTATTATTAACAAATTTCCTAACACGTGGTATACCAACCCTTATGAACACAGGATTAGCCCGCGTGTGAATCCAAAGGTCATATGAACTCCTTGGTTCTTTTTTATTCAGTACAGCAGTGTAGTATTGTAGCAACTTGAGCAGTGTAGCAGTAGCAGTGTTTCTAGAGCCACAGCCACCATCATTGTCCACGAAAAGCCACATAAAGACAGAGAACGCTTGCTTTGCAGTGACGTTGCAGCAAATCTACGCTCTGGATGCTGATATAATGTAACCTTTCTAACCATGCACTAAATCAAAATCAAATCAAATGGATTTATAAAGCCCTTCTTACATCAGCTGATATATCAAAGTGCTGTACAGAAACCCAGCCTAAAACTCCAAACAGCAAGCAATGCAGGTGTAGAAGCACTACATGCGCTCAAACAACTTACTTAACTTACAGCCACCTACTGATTTAATTGTTTGATACATTTACATTGTGAAATGTCTACCTGTACCATACACTTCTCTTAGCAAGGTTACCTTCCATTTCTCCCTGTTTGAGTCTCCCTCTGTCATTTCCCCAGACAACGATCCGCATAACCAGTGTTTGCATTCAGTTATTTGAATAGAGAGACTATCAAATGGCTATGCTAATATTTTCAATAGGCTATCTATATACTTATGAAAAATATTGGGATAGGGGACAACATTTTCACTTTTAGATGAATAGCGTGCCCAGAGTGAACTGCCTCCTACTCAGTTCCAGATGCTAATATATGCATATTATTATTAGTATTGGATAGAAAACACTCTGAAGTTTCTAAAACTGTTTGAATGATGTCTGTGTGTATAACAGAACTCATATGGCAGGCAGAAACCTGAGAAAAAATCCAAACAGGAAGTGGGAAATCTGAGGTTTGTAGTTTTTGAACTCAGCCCCTATCGAATTCACAGTGGGATATGGGTTATGTTGCACTTCCTAAGGCTTCCACTAGATGTCAACCGTTTTTAGAACGTTGTTTCAGGCTTCTCATGTGAAGGGGGCCGGATGAGAGCTGTTTGACTAAGGGGTCTGCCAGCAGCCTCATTCTCATTGACGCATTTCACATGAGAGGTAGCTCTCGTTCCATAAGCTTTTCTACAGACAATGGAATTCTCCGGTTGGAACATTATTCAACATTTATGATAAAAACATCCTAAAGATTGATTCTATACTTAGCTTGACAAGTTACTTCGACCTGTAATATAACTTTTTGAACTTTTCGTCCAACTGGACCAGATTGCGCTTTTGGATTTGTTTACCATCGCCCTAACAAAATAAGCTATTTTGACATAAATGGACATAAATGATGGACATTATCGAACAAAACAAACATTTATTGTGGAACTGCGATTCCTGGGAGTGCATTCTGTTGAAGATCATCAAAGGTAAGTGAATATTTATAATGCTATTGTGACTAATGTTGACTGCGCAACATGGCGGATATTTATTTTGGCTGGTTTGGGCTCTGAGCGCCGTTCTCAGATTATGCTTTTCCGTTAATTAAAAAAAAAAATCTGACACAGCGGTTGCATTATTAAGGAGAAGTGTATCTAAAGTTCCATGCATAACACTTGAATTTTCATCAACATTTATAGTATTTCTGTGAATTCATGTGGCTCTCTGCAAAATCACAGCATGTTTTTGAACTACTGAACTTAAAAACTTCTTATGGCTGCAATCCCGTTAACGGGATGATATGACAACAGCCAGTGAAAGTGCAGGGCGCCAAATTCAAACAACATAAATCTCATAATTAAAATTTCTCACACATACATGTATGTATTTTATACAATTTCAAAGGTAATCTTGTTGTTAATCCCACCAAAGTGTCCGATTTCAAATAGGCTTTACAACGAAAGCACCACACACGATTATGTTAGGTCACCGCAAAATCACAGAAAAACACAGCCATTTTCCCAGCCTAAGACAGGAGTCACAAAAAGCAGAAATAGAGATAAAATTAATCACTAACCTTTGATGATCTTCTTTAGATGACACTCATAGGACTTCATGTTATACAATACATATATGTTTTGTTCGAATAAAGTTCATATTTATATCCAAAAACCTCAGTTTACATTTGCGCCATGTTCAGAAATGTCTCCAAAATATCCAGAGAAATTGCAGAGAGCCACGTCAAATAACATAAATACTCATCATAAACTTTGATGAAAGATACATGATTTACATAGAATTAAAGATACACTTGTTCTTAATGCAACCGCTGTGTCAGATTTCAAAAAGCTTTACAATACAAGCACAATATTCAATAATCTGAGAACAGCGTTCAGCCACAAAAGGAAGCCACCCGCCAAATTGTGCAGTCAACAAAACTCATAAATAGTATTATTTATCTTCACTTACCTTTGCTGATCTACATCGGAATGCACTCCCAGGACTCCCACTTCCACAAGAAATGTTCATTTTGTTTGGTAATGTCCATCATTTGTCCAAATAGCAATTTTTTGGGCGTGTTTGGTAAACAAATCCAAAGTCAGGAAGCGCGTTCACTAAAGCAGACGAAATGTCAAAAAGTTCCGTAACAGTCAGTAGAAACATGACAAACGATGTATTGAATCAATCTGTAGAATGTTTTTAACATAAATCTTGAATAACGTTCCAACCGGAGAATACCATTGACTTCAGATGTGCGATGGAACAGAGCTCCCTCTCATGTGAACGCTCATGGTCAGAGCATGGTCAGGTCATGGTAGACCTGACTAATTCCTGTCCCCTTCGGCCCCACTTCACAGTAGAGGCAGAGGTCTCAGACAAGGTTCTCCGGTAGTAGACTGATTGTGTCATCCCAGCAAGGACGCACTGAGATTATCAGTAGAGCAGCTACATAACTGACAATCATGGCAGAGTACTGGAGATAAAACACATAATTGCGCTTTAACTCTTTGCATGAGTTACTTAGCTGGGGTCGGCGTACACCTGATGGTTTAGATAAAATTACAGCATTCGAATGAGAAGCGGCACCTGCCGCACCACCCTGTCTTCCGTCCGCCATTTTGCCAATGCTGTGATTTACATACAGCCCGCCCTTATTTTTACAGACAGCCAGTTGAGTTATAAAGAAAATTGCCCATATCCGTTATGATACTCATTTTGTCTGACTACTCGGCACAATCCTAGTATATGCCACTGTACTCAAAATGTTACCTTTTCTACACTGATATATTGAGAAGATTGAAATACTGCTAGTTTTACAGAAAACTACACTAGCAGTAGCCACCACAGCCATTTAGAATGGCAGTGTCAGGGCCCCCCGGGTGGCGCAGTGGTCTAGGGCACTGCATCGCAGTGCTAGCTGTGCCACCAGAGACTCTGTGTTCGTGCCCAGGCTCTGTCGCAGCCGGCCGCGACCGGGACGTCTGTGGGGCGACGCACAATTGGCCTAACGTCTTCCGGGTTAGGGAGGGTTTGGTCGGTAGGGATATCCTTGTCTCATCACGCACCAGCGGCTTCTGTTGCGGGCCGGGCACAGTGCGCGCTAACCTGGTAGCCAGGTGCACAGTGTTTCCTCCGACACATTGGTGCTGCTGGCTTCAGGGTTGGAGGCGTGCTGTGTTAAGAAGCAGTGCGGCTTGGTTGGGTTGTGTTTCGGAGGACGCATGGCTTTCGACCTTCGTCTCTCCCGAGCCCGTACGGGAGTTGTAGCGATGAGACAAGATAGTAATCACTCACAATTGGATACCACGAGATTGGGGAGAAAAAAGGGGGTTAAATAAAATAAATATAGAATGGCAGTGTCAGCCAATCAGCTCCTTTGTTGTTCAATGGCTTCTGTGGCTTCTAGTAGCTATCATGAGGATGAAAATGTAAGTTATTTGGAGTACAGTGGCATATCCCATCCCTGCATTGAGGTACGTTTTCTGACCAATGTCTGCCTCTGGCTTCACGGTGTCTTGATATAACCATTTTCACGTTCTGACCTCAGTGTAGGCAGTGTAAACAAGCGTAGCTGTTGTCAGTATCTTCTGGCAAAGACAAACACTACAGTATCAATTCTCCTTATTGCATACCTTCTTTGATATTCCTGAAACTCCCTCTTTGTGGAGACAACAAATTAGATTCTCATCTCATTCACCACAACTGTAAAAGGGGCAGTTTCTTAAGGCCAACCAGTAGGAACAGGTTTTGTGTTGAACAGACACAAAACAGATTCCAGATCAGCTACTTCTACCCTATATTCATTCCCCCACATGGCCCCCAAGCCTTAAAGCTGTTCCAGTGACAGTGTCTAACAATACTGGATGTGATTTCTGTATGAATAATACTCATAGCGTTGGTGACAAGTTATACTTTTAC
This sequence comes from Salvelinus fontinalis, assembly GCF_029448725.1. NCBI lineage: Eukaryota > Metazoa > Chordata > Actinopteri > Salmoniformes > Salmonidae > Salvelinus > Salvelinus fontinalis. The sequence continues at coordinate 18,063,769 of NC_074684.1, forward strand.
TTTTATTTTATACTTTTACTTTTATTTCATACTTTTACAATGAATGTTGTAAAAGCTTTTTAGGTTGTTTCACAGGCTAATGGTTAACTAGGGCATGCCGATCTTTAACTAAATGCCAGTTGAAAAACAGGTGATGCTGCAGTTTTAAAAGCCTACTATAGTGTCTCTTGAATATGAAAGTGAAACTGTTTCTGATAAAACCATCTCTCCTCCTCTTTTCCATCAAGCTATGTTTCACTTTCCTCTGGGCATCAAAGAAGGTAGTCAGATTGTCTTTCAACAGTCGTCTTCCAAAGAAATTCACACACCATTATGGTTCAGTAAGTCAATGTTCCTCTTTACATTCAGCACTAACTGACACATGATACAGTTAAAGGAAGCTCTGTATCGTTTGTTCAATTGATATCCGGACGGATGACAACAAAGACAGATAATCATTTCCAAATTCATAGGCACACAGAATGAGTCATGGGATCATTGGCTGCGTTTACATAGGCACCCCAACAGTGATCTTTTTTCTACTAATTGACCTTTTGAACAATCAGATCAGCTCTTTAGTCAATAATTTGTCAACACTTCAGAATTGGTCAGCCTGTGGTAATACAGCCATTATGTTGCAGATGAGTTGTTCTCAGGAGATCACCTTTCTGAAAACTCATGCAAAGCTCATTGTTCATCCTTCATTGAGTTATCTTATTTAACACCACTGTGATTTATAAATAAGTCAAATTGATGTGGTGTGTATAGGCTACTGGTGCAGACATGAAAATATAATGTGGTTTATGATGCTAATTATATGGGTGTAAAATAGATGTGAGCAATTGACTTTCACTTGTTTCCTGTAGATCACTTGGTCAAATAAAGGCAAGAGGGGAGGTGGGTGGGAGACTGCATAGCTTATCTCAGAGGGATCTGTCATAGTCAGAATGAAAGACTGACTGTCTTTCAGAATGAAATAGTCAGAATGAAATATTTACACTGGTTGTTATATTATACAGTAAGATATGTATTTTATTGTCTGTTACATGATTAATAATTATTTCTTCCCTGTTTATTCCCTTACAGATCCACAATGGAACACAGAGGTAATTATTTTAACAGGACAAAGGCCTACCACGTATTTAAATAATGTTTAAGGCCAAATCTTCGTTTGGGATTATAGTTGTCTGGGCAGTGATCTAAACCAAAACATTGCTACTTTTATTTTTAGGGTCTATACTTGACTTTTCTCTTGTTATCCATTACAAAACAGAGGTGCCAATGTTGATGAGGTACTACACCATCACCACTGGCAAGACTATGGGTTCTCATATCCAGTTTATGAGACAACTTGGAGGAGGCTTTACTGAAGTGATGTCACCAGCGCAGAGTGATGTCATCATGGCTTTCTGTCCCGTCGTCTCTCGTGCTGGTACTGATATTGAGGCAGCACTGCAGCAGATTCCAGGTAGCCAACCCCTAAAGTATCCTCCAAAACTATCCTACTGTCAATTCTATCTCCATATCAGTTGATCTAGATAGAACATGTATCAGGTGGCTAATGACATGAATAAACACTTTGTTTGTCCCTCATTCTTTTGATAGATGGTAAAGATGTCATTCCTGCATCACTTTTTAAACCCAGAGTGCACTGTACCTGACAGCATTAGACTAGTGACCAGAAGTGATGTAATACTCACAGTGGGCTGTTTGTTCCATGAGAGTCAGGGAGGACTACTGAACTGTCCTCTTATTGAAGAAGCAGTTAAAGAGATTAGGAAGAAGCTTGACATACATCCTGAGGTGAAGCATCAATTTATCAATATCTTCACTCTGATGTTGGCAAATCTGAGTGGGTGGGGTTTGCACTTTTGGGAGTATTTTATTCGTTCCGTTATGCCGGGCAAGCTAAATCAAGAAAAAAACAAATATGAGTTGATGTACTGTGATAACTTATTTTTCGTTCTAGTTTTTTTTTTTTAAGACTAAAGATCAGATGGACAGTGTGGTATGCCAATATCTTTTTCATTTGACATTTCTAACATATTATGCTATATCCTGTCTAATATATTTTTTCTTCTTTTTTCCAGTGGATTTTAAGTGTCTGTTTTGGTATAGTTGCAATCTTGGCCATTGGTACTTTTTTAAAGAAAATGATTTCAGAGAAATATGCTTAGCTTTTTGGCTGCATGTCTGTTCCAACAGGGAATCAATGATAACCTCACAACTGTGGAAGTGGGGCCAATTCTAAACATGTTTCCCGCCAGATATACATTTTCTGATGTGATATCCTTCAAAAATATTAAGAGCATAGAGGACTTGCCACTTGCTTTGTGTCATTTCTCCCCACTTACGCCAACACACAAATGGTCAAATTCAAAAGACAAAATCAAGCCTGTAACCACAGTTACTGCCAGCTGGCTACTGAAGCTAGAGTTGTTCTTGCAGTGAATGTTTTCTATCCAATCAGGCAGTGAGTATTCACACAATGATTATTTAAAGTTAATTCACAGTCAATTCTGGAGTGCACTGTACTTGACAGCAGAAGACTGGTGACCAGAACTGATATAATAGAGTGGACTGACTGTCTGTTCCATGAGAGCCAGGGAGGACAGTGCTGGGATTGATACTGAAGCAGCACTGCAGTTGCCTGCTACCGAAACTCCTTGCTCCACCCAAATGCTACGCCACTCCTACGGACGTTAGTTTCTGGATCTGAGTACCTCCCTGACGATTTCTAGAATGCAAACACATTCTAACCATTCTGATTGGTCCTAGAAACCAATGGGTTGGGCCAGAGCCATTTTGAAAATTCGTCATTGGCTTTGATACTCTGATTGGTTAGAGATTATCCAATCACTGATTACTTTGTACAACACCCCTCATTTTGACGTCACCACAAACAACTTCAATGATGTCAGTCTCAGACTGAAGTACTATATGTAGTGAAGATAGAGTAGCGCAAGAGTTCAGTTTGAGTCATCAGGCAAGCACTGCAGCAGATTCCAGGTAATCAATATCCATTAAATAAGTTATTATAGCAGTTGTTTTTGTTTTGTTAATGCTTACCCTACGAGCTACGTAACTACTACTTAACTATTACTAAGATGACACTTGTCTATAGCAATTCATGGAACTGAACCTGCCACTTGATTAGAGTTTAGTGTAGTGCTGCATCACACATTCAACCCAGACTCCACTGTAGCTGATAGCAGCAGACTAGTGACCAGAGATTATGTAATGAAGACTGTAAACCTTCTGGTCCATGAGAGCAAGGGAGGACTACTGATGTGTCATCACATAAACAAAGCAATCACAAATATTTTGAAAACAATAAAGAAACAGAAAGGAAGCAAGGGCGGTTGCTGCAGCATTTCCTTATGAAAGGTCCAAAGAATATTTGTTGGTCCGTGGTTTGTAATGAGGAGCAAACAGACACTGCACTTGACACATTTATGAAATTGCTTATTCCAGTTACTAATAAGCATACACCCATTAAGAAAATGACTGTAAAATGGTTAAATCCCCGTGGATTTATGAGGAATTGAACATTTGTATGGTTGCTAGGGATGAGGCAAGAAGGAATGGCAAATAACTCTGGCTGCACAGCCGATTTTCAAACATATTGCAAATTGAGAAACCATGTGACTAAACTGAATAAAAATAAGAAGAAACTATGCTATGACACAAAGATAAATGAAATAAAGAAAGCTAGTAAAAAGCTTTGGAGCACCTTAAATGACATTTTGGGTTAAATTCATTGAATCAGATGGTTCATTTCAGATTTTGCCGACTACTTTAAATATTTTTTTATTGGCAAATTGAGGCATGACATGCCAGCATCAAACGCTGACACTACACATCCAAGTATATCTGACCAAATTATGAAAGACAAGCATTGTAATTTTGAATTCTGTAAAGTGAGTGTGGAAGAGGTTAAATGTTTTGTTGTCTATCAACAATGACAAGCCACCGGGGTCTGACAACTTGGATGGAAAATTACTGAGGATAGTAGCGGACGATTTATATTCCATATTTTCAATCTAAGCCTACTAGAAAGTGTGTGCCCTTAGGCCTGGAGGGAAGCAAAAGTCCCTCCGCTACCTAAGAATAGTAAAGCCCCCTTTACTGGCTCAAATAGCCAACCAATCAGCCTGTTACCAACCCTTAGTAAACTTTTGGAAAAAAGTGTGTTTGACCAGATACTATTTTACAGTAAACAAATTGACAACAGATTTTCAGCACGCTTATAGAGAAGGACATTCAACAAGCAGAGTACTTACACAAATGACTGATGATTGGCTGAAAATTGTAATCAAAAATGGATGGTAAAAAGATTGTGGGGACTGTTTTGATAGACTACAGCGAGGCTTTTGATGTTATCGATCATAGTCTGTTGCTGGAAAAATGTGTTATGGCTTTACACCCCCTGCTATATTGTGGATAAAGAGTTACCTGTCTAACAGGACACAGAGGATGTTTTTTAATGGAAGCCTTCAACATAATCCCGGTATGCTCTACCTTCTTAACAGTACTATCAACAAGGCAGGTCCTACAGGCCCTAGTTTTGTCGCACCTGGACTATTGTTCAGTTATGTGGGCAGGTGCCACAAAAAATGACTTAGGAAAATTGTAATTGGCTCAGAACAGGGCAGCACGGCTGGCCCTTGGATGTACACAGAGAGCTAATATTAATAATATGCATGTCAATCTCTCCTGGCTGAATGTAATGAACGTCATCGGGAGAAGGAGAAGAGGACCAAGGTGCAGCGTGGTAAGTATTCATATTACTTTTAATAAATACGAACACATGAACAAAAACAACAAAATGACAAACGAACAGTTCTGGAAGGTGCAATACACAAAACAGAAAACAACTACCCACAAATACAGGTGGAAACAGGCTACCTAAGTATGGTTCTCAATCAGAGACAACGATTGACAGATGCCTCTGATTGGGAACCATACCAGGCCAAACACATAGAAACGGACAACATAGAACAACACATAGAATGCCCACCCCAACTCACACCCTGACCAAACCAAAATAGAGACATAAACAAGGAACTAAGGTCAGGGCGTGACACTGAAAGTGGTGGAGAGATTGACTTCATCACTACTTGTATTTATGGGAGGTTTGAACTCGTGGTGCACCGCTCGGACACCCATGCGTATACCCCACAAGACATGCCACAATGGGTATCTTCAAAGTCCCCCCAAAAAACAGATAAACAAACACCTTACGGAATAGAGGGGACTATGAGGCAACACAAACATAGGCACAAACACATGCATACACACACACAAGATACATTTAAAAAAAAATGTATTTCACCTTTATTTAACCAGGTAGGCTAGTTGAGAACAAGTTCTCATTTGCAACTGCGACCTGGCCAAGATAAAGCAAAGCAGTTTGACACATACAACAACACAGAGTTACACATGGAATAAACAAACATACAATCAGTAAAACAGTAGAAAAATCTATATACAGCATTTGCAAATGAGGTAGGATAAGAGAGGTAAGGCAATAAATAGGCCATGGTGGCGAAGTAATTACAATATAGCAATTAAACACTGGAATGGTAGATTGTGCAGAAGATGAATGTGCAAGTAGAGATACTGGGGTGCAAAGGAACAAGATAAATAAATAAATACAGTATGGGGATGAGGTAGATTGGATGGGCTATTTACAGATGAGCTATGTACAGGTGCAGTGATCTGTGAGCTGCTCTGACATCTGGTGCTTCAAGCAAGTGAGGGAGGTAAGAGTATCAGCTTTAGTGATTTTTTGCAGTTCATTCCAGTTTTTGGCAGCAGAGAACTGGAAGGAGAGGTGGCCAAAGGAAGAATTGGCTTTGGGGGTGACCAGTGAGATATACCTGCTGGAGCGCGTGCTACGGGTGGGTGCTGCTATGGTGACCAGTGAGCTGAGATAAGGTGGGGCTTTACCTAGGAGAGACTTGTAGATGACCTGGAGCCAGTGGGTTTGGCGACGAGTATGAAGCGAGGGCCAGCCAACGAGAGCATACAAGTCGCAGTGGTGGGTAGTATATGGGGCTTTGGCGACACAACGGATGGCACTGTGATAGACTGCATCCAATTTGTTGAGTAGAGTGTTGGAGGCTTTTTTGCAAATGACATCGCCAAAGTCGAGGATCGGTAGGATGGTCAGTTTTACGAGGGTATGTTTGGCAGCATGAGTGAAGGATGCTTTGTTGCGAAATAGGAAGCCAATTCTAGATTTAATTTTTGATTGGAGATGTTTAATGTGAGTCTGGAAGGAGAGTTTACAGTCTAACCAGACACCTAGGTATTTGTAGTTGTCCACATATTCTAAGTCAGAACAGTCCAGAGTAGTGATGCTGGACGGGCGGGCAGGTGCGGGCAGCGAACGGTTGAAGAGCATGCATTTAGTTTTACTTGCATTTAAGAGCAGTTGGAGGCCACGGAAGGAGAGTTGTATGGCATTAAAGCTCATCTGGAGGTTAGTTAACACAGTGTCCAAAGAAGGGCCAGAGGTATACAGAATGGTGTCGTTGTAATGTTGTCTGTGTGTAGCTGGTGTAGAGGAGTCAGGCGCAGGACAGCAGATATGAGTAAATAAACATATTTTACTCAAAATAGACAAATACAATACAAAATAAGCGAGCCCACATAAACAGACCGTAATTACAGAAAAACAATCACTCACAAACAAACATGGGGGAACAGAGGGTTAAATAATGAACAAGTAATTGTGGAATTGAAACCAGGTGTATAAGACAAAACAAATGGAAAATGAAAAGTGGATCGGCGATGGCTAGAAGGCCGGTGACATCGACCACCGAACGTCGCCCGAACAAGGATAGGGACCGACTTCAGCGGAAGTCGTGACAGTCGTCTGCGTAGAGGTGGATCAAAGAATCACCAGCAGCGAGAGCGACATCATTGATGTATACAGAGAAGAGTCGGCCCGAGAATTGAACCCTGTGGCACCCCCAAATAGACTGCCAGAGGTCCGGACAACAGGCCCGGACCTCTGGCAGGTCCGGACAACAGTAGTTGGTGAACCAAGGGAGGCAATCATTTGAGAAACCAAGGCTGTTGAGTCTGCCAATAAGAATGTTGTGATTGACAGAGTCGAAAGCCTTAGCGAGGTCGATGAATACGGCTGCACAGTAATGTCTCTTATCGATGGCGGTTATGAAATTGTTTAGGACCTTGAACGTGGCTGAGGTGCACCCATGACTAGCACAGAAACCAGATTGAATAGCGGAGAAGGTACAGTGGGATTCGAAATGGTCGGTAATCTGTTTGTTAACTTGGCTTTTCGAAGACCTTAGAAAGGCAGGGAATAATAGATTTAGGTCTGTAGCAGTTTGGGTCTGGAGTATCCGTGGCAGCTTTCCAATCTATGGGAATCTCAGACGATACGTAAGAGAGGTTGAACAGGCTAGTAATAGGAGTTGCAACAATTTCGGTAGATCATTTTAGAAAGAGAGGGTCCAGATTGTCTAGCCCGGCTGATTTGTAGGGGTCCAGATTTTGCAGCTCTTTCAGAACATCAGCTATCTGGATTTGGGTGAAGGAGAAGTGGGGGAGGTTTGCGCGAGTTGCTGTGGGGAGGGCAGGGCTGTTGACCGGGGTAGGGTTAGCCAGGTGGAAAGCATGGCCATCTGTAGAAAAATACTTATTATTGAAATTCTCAATTATAGTGGATTTATCGGTGGTGACAGAGTTTCCTAGCCTCAGTGCAGTGGTCAGCTGGGAGGAGGTGCTCTTGTTCTCCATGGACTTTACAGTGTCCCAGAACTTTTTTGAGTTTGTGCTACAGGATGCAAATTTCTGCTTTAAAAAGCTAGCCTTAGCTTTCCTAACTGCCTGTGTATATTTGTTCCTAACTTCCCTGAAAAGGTCCATATCACGGGGACTGTTCGATGCTAATGCAGAACGCCACAGGATGTTTTTGTGCTGGTCAAGGGCAGTCAGGTCTGGAGAGATCCAAGGGCTATATCTGTTCCTGGTTCTAAATTCTTTGAATGGGGCATGCTTATTTAAGATGGTGCGGAAGGCACTTTTAAAGAATAACCAGGCATCCTCTACTGACGGGATGAGGTCAATATCCTTCCAGGATACCCGGGGCAGGTCGATTAGAAAGGCCTGCTAGCTGAAGTGTTTTAGGGAGCATTTGACAGTGAGGAGGGGTGGTCGTTTGACCGTAGACCCATTACGGATGCAGGCAATGAGGCAGTGATCGCTGAGATCTTGGTTGAAAACAGCAGAGGTGTATTTGGAGGGCAAGTTGGTTAGGATGATATCTATGAGGGTGCCCGTGTTTACGGATTTGGTGTTGTACCTGGTGGGTTCATTGATAATATGTGTGAGATTGAGGGCATCAAGCTTAGATTGTAGGATGGCTGGGGTGTTAAGCATGTCCCAGTTTAGGTCACCTAGCATCAAGAGCTCTGAAGATAGATGGGGGGCAATCAATTAACATATGGTGTCCAGGGCACAGCTGGGGGCTGAGGGGGTCTATAGCAAGCGGCAACAGTGAAAGACTTGTTACTGGAAAGATGGATTTTTAAAAGTAGAAGTTCGAATTGTTTGGGCACAGACCAGGATGTTAAGACAGAACTCTGCAGGCTATCTCTAACATACACACTATACACACACGCACACATGGATTTTGTACTGTAGATATGTGGTAGTGGTGAAGTAGGGGCCTGAGGGCACACAGTGTGTTGTGAAATCTGTGAATGTAATGTAATGTTTTTAAAATTGTATAAACTGCCTCAGGATGAGTAGCTTGGCAACAGCTGATGGGGATCCAAAATAAATACAAATACAAAAGACCAGGATGTGCACACTCACCTCAATATGAAATGGATGACAGGATGTCATTAGAAGCATGTGAGAAAGTGTAATCAGCAGTAATACACAACACCACTCTAATTATTGGCTTTTTGGAAAGCATTCTGTGACAGTGAAAGACAAGCTAAAATAAATAAATTGTAGGAAGTACATTTTCAAGCATTTTGTTGTTTTAATGCGTTCTTTGTGATACTATGAACACAATTTTAAAAAGCAGAAATTACCACAGTGAGCTTTTTCCAAGTTGTTTACTTGGGACTGATATTGAAGCAGCACTGCAGCAGATTCCAGGTAATAAATATGAACGCTTGCCCTAGATTTAGGGAGCTCATACGTGCCTAAAGGGCAATCAATATGAGTGACATTGGATCATACAACAAATGTGGAAAGCAGTTGTACACACAAAACACTATCCTGATAATGACATGTTTCATCGAGCACCACACATTGTCTGGGCCTTTTTAGCAAGGTTAGCAGCCATTCCTTTCTGTTAGCAGCCATTCCTTTCTGTTTGAGGCCCCCTCTGTCATTTCCACCTGACAACGGTCCGCAAACCAGTGTTTGCGTTCGGTTATTTGAATAGAGACCATCAAATGGCTATGCTGATATTTTCAATAGGCTATCTATATACTTATGAAAAATATTGCCCATGGTTACATTAATAGACAGTGGAGTCCGCATGAGACATTGGTAGGAAAACGTACGGATGGTATATGCTAGGGGTGATGGTAAATGCTACGGGTGTTCTGACATGGCCATGCTCGTATTCGTAATCATATCCGTAATTGACAGTTGATAGTCGGATCGGATGACAGTCTTGATTGGAAAAAACAAAACGGTTTTAACATGTCTAAGTAGATGTTGTCAAAATACTTCCCTGCACATTCTCACTGCAGAAAAGCTGCAGATTAGGAGCAGCGCGCAGAGGGGTGCGTGTGTGTCCTCAATTTGCAGCGGGCTGCCATGTTTGCTGTCACTTAGTCAGAATGCACATCAGCATTTCCTATTTTCTCCCTAGTCTTGCCCTGCTTGTTAGATATTATGCACATTGATAGCAAACGTCCTCGCCATGTGATTTATCATAGTAGCAGGCAGCAGCAATCTAAATGATCAGACCTAGAACGTGAGGAAAACTGATTAGGTGAAATTATGAAGTGGAAGGAGAAAGTTAGAATAACAGATTGGCATGATTGTGGACTACAGGAAAAGGAGGACCGAGCAGGCCCCCATTCTCATCGAAGGGGCTGTAGTGGAGCAGGTTGAGAGCTTCAAGTTCCTTGGTGTCCATATCTCCAACAAACTATCATGGTCCAAATTAGAGGTCGACCGATTAATCCGAATGGCCGATTAATTAGGGCTGATTTCAAGTTTTCATAACAATTGGAAATCGGTAATTTTGGACGCCGATTTTACCATTTTTTTTTTTTTACACCTTTATTTAACTAGGCAAGTCAGTGAAGAACACATAACACAGTCTTATTTTCAATAATGGCCTAGGAACGGTGGGTTAACTGCCTTGTTCAGGGGCAGAACTACAGATTTTTACCATGTCAGCTCAGGGATTCAATCTTGCAACCTGACGGTTAACTAGTCCAACGCTCTAACCACTTGCCTCACGAGGAGCCCGCCTGTTACGCAAATGCAATAAGAAGCCAAGGTAAGTTGCTAGCTAGCATTAAACTTATCTTATAAAAAACAATCAATCAATCAATCATAATCACTAGTTATAACTACACATGGTTGATGATATTACTAGTTTATCTAGCGTGTCCTGCGTTGCATATAATCGATGCAATGCGCATTCGCGAAAAAGGACTGTCGTTGCTCCAACGTGTACCTAACCATAAACATTAATGCCTTTCTTAAAATCAATACACAGAAGTATATATTTTTAAACCTGCATATTTAGTTAATATTGCCTGCTAACATGACTCGTTGCGAACTGTGAAGACTATTTCTTCCTAACAAAGACAGCCAACTTCGCCAAACGGGGGATGATTTAACAAAAGCGCAGTTGCGAAAAAAGCACAATCGTTGCACGACTGTACCTAACCATAAACATCAATGCATTTCTTAAAATCAATACACAGAAGTATATATTTTTTAAACCTGCATATTTAGCTAAAAGAAATCCAGGTTAGCAGGCAATATTAACCAGGTGAAATTGTGTCACTTCTCTTGCGGTCATTGCACACAGAGTCAGGGTATATGCAACAGTTTGGGCCGCCTAATTATGACATAACATTGAAGGTTGTGCAATGTAACAGGAATATTTAGACTTAGGGATGCCACTCGTTAGATAAACTACGGAACGGTTCCGTATTTCACTGAAAGAATAAATGTCTTGTTTTCGAGATGATAGTTTCCGGATTCGACCATATTCTTGACCTAAGGCTCGTATCTGTGTGTGTTATTATGTTATAATTAAGTCTATGATTTGATAGAGTAGTCTGACTGAGCGGTGGTAGGCACCAGCAAGCTCGTAAGCATTCATTCAAACAGCACTTTCGTGCGTTTTGCCAGCAGCATGGACGGAAGCTATACTGTTACACTGGCAATACTAAAGTGCCTATAAGAACATCCAATAGTCAAAGGTTAATGAAATACAAATCGTATAGAGAGAAATAGTCCTATAACAACTACAACCTAAAAAACTTCTTACCTGATGATATTGAAGACTCATGTTAAAAGGAACCACCAGCGTTCATATGTTCTCATGTTCTGAGCAAAGAACGTAAACGTTAGCTTTTTTACATGGCACATATTGCACTTTTACTTCTCCAACACTTTGTTTTTGCATTATTTAAACCAAATTGAACATGTTTCATTTTTTATTTGAGGCTAAATAGATTTTATTGATGTATTATATTAAGTTAAAATAAGTGTTCATTCAGTATTGTTGTAATTGTCATTATTACAAATACGTTTTTTTAATTGCCCGATTAATCGGTATCGGCGTTGAAAAATCATAATCGGTTGACCTCTATTCTAGAAGCATCATTTAAACCAGGTGATGTCACCGCATGTGTGGGAGGTGGAACTAAAGGGTTAGGTAAGGCATATTGAGCAGGGCTAGAGTCTCTACAGTGAAATAAGACAATAATCACTGACCAGAACAGCAATGCACAAGGCATATTTACATTAGGGAGAGGCATGCATAGCCGAGTGATCATAGGGGTCCAGTGAGTAGTTAAGCTGGCTAGAGACACGGCGATTCAGACAGCTAGCGGGCCGGGGCTAGTAAGCTAGCAGAAGGGCCTTAGAGGGACGTTGCAGCGGAAGAAGTCTGTTATAGCCTCCTTGTGCGGAGCCTCCTCGTGTGGTTGCATCGGCAGACCAGTCGTGATGGATGAGTAGGGTTCTGTGTAGTAAAGGGGTCCAGTCCAATTGGCAAAATAGGTATAGTAGCCTAAGAAATTGACCGATGGATCTCTTCAGCTAACAGTCCCATATGCTCTACACAGCTAGCGGGCCGCGGATAGCAGATGGGCATTCAGGGGACGTCGCTACTGAGGGGCCTGTTGAAAAAAAATCCCTCGGGCAGATTACGTCGGTAATCCAGTCGTGATGGATAAGCAGGGCTCGGTGTAGTAAAAGGGGTCCAGGTCAATTGGCAAAATAGGTATAGTGGCCCAAGAAATTGTCCGATTGACCTATTCAGCTAACAGTCCGATATGCTCTAGACAGCTAGCGGGCCGCGGCTAGCAGATGAGCATTCAGGGGACGTCGCAACGTTGTAGCCAGTTGAAGAACCCCCACGGGCAGATTACGTCGGTAGTCCAGTCGTGAAGGATCGGTGGGGCTCCGAACCGGCAGTAAGAGGGGTCCAGGCCAATTGGCAAAAAAGGTATTATAGCCCAGGAGTGGCTGATGGACCTCTTCAGCTAGCCGGGAGATGGGCTTAGCATAGGCTAGCTCCAGGCTAATTGGTGCTCGCTTCGGGACAGAGACGTTAGCCAGGAGTAGCCATTCGGATTGCAGCTAGCTAGCTGCGATGATCCAGGTGAAAAGGTTCAGAGCTTGCGGTAGGAATCTGGGGATATGGAGAGAAAATAAGTCCGGTATGCTCTGGATTGAATCGCGTTGTGCAAACTGGCGAGAGTTTTCCGAACTAAAGGTTAGCTGATGACCGCTAGCAGTAGCTGGCTAGCTGCTGTTGGTGTTCCGGTTCAAAAGTAAAGAAAAATATTTTAGAAAAAAGCAAAAAAGCAGATCCACACCACGTTGGGTGAAGCGGGTTGCAGGAGAGTATTCTGATGTTGAGGTTTAGAAAAATATAAAAAAGATATGTGAAGAAAAAATATATTAAAGATATATACACATGGGACACGACAAGACGAGGACAAAGACGTCTGACTGCTATGCCATCTTGGATGAGAGGACGAGAGAACTAGAGTACTAATGGTCAATAGCGATTGTAAATAGGAGTTGGGTTTTAGTTCAACATCTGTTCAGAATCTGTGGAATGTCACTCCTGAACTCAGAGCGACGTGTGCTACGTGTGCCACGTTTTCATTGGTCTGTACATTGAGTCGGAAGCAGGATACTAGTTATTTGGCCATTGGCCACGTTGGACTTCTGATTGGTCAACCCCAGGCTAGGGTGGGGGTTTATAAATGGCCTCCTGTTCCTTTGTTCGATTGGGGAAAGCTGAGGACAGGGGAGACTGAACAGCTGAACATCTACCTCCCAGCATAACATCTTGATTTATCCTTCTCCAATAAACCTATTTTTCTCCCCCTGATTTGGTTTGGAGTTTGTGTTGTTGAAGAATAACATACATTGCTAACATTGCATCTGCTCTACACAAAACGTGTTCCTATTGAGATGAGAATATAATTTGTTGTCCCCGCAAAGAGGGCGCTTCGGGAATTAAGTAATCTCGAAGAGGGTATGCAATAATGGAGGATTGATACTGTAGTGTTTGTCTTTGCCAGAAGATACCGACGACAGCTGCTCTTGTTTACACTAGCTGGACTGAGGTCGGAACGCAGTCATGGTTACATCAAGACACTGTGGAGCCGGCAGCAGATATTGATCAGAAAACGTACCTCAACGCAGGGATGGGATATGCCACTGTACTCTAAATGTTACCTTCATCCACATTGCTCCATCGAGAAGATTGAAATACTGCTAGTTTTCCATCAGCAGCCATAATGGAATGGCATGTAGCGTTGAACAAAGGAGCTGATTGGCTTACACTGCCATTCTAAAATAGCTGTGGTGGCTACTGCTAGCTAGCATAAGGATGAAAAGGGCAGTTCTGTAAAACGAGCAGTAATTCAATCTTCTCGATATATCAGTGTGGAAAAGGTACAATTGAGTACAGTGGCATACTACGGGTGTGCCGAATAGTCGGACAAAATGAGTATCGAAACGAATATGGGACTCTTTTTGGATACGATTATGATCAGACAATTGTTTGTAATTATCCGAGATCTAAAAAAAAAAAAATGTTTGGGTGCTATAAAGCATCTTTCTCATGTCAGTCAGTCATGTGCGAGCTTCTACATGGTCTAAATAACTAAAATGACTGTCTGTAAAGAGAAGGGCGGGCTGTACGTTGATCCTGCTGCTCTGATTGGATAGAGTGAAGCTGTATTTCTCCAGCCACTTGCTTCATAATTTCACACTATCAATTTTCCTTTCATGTTTTTGGTCTGATCATTTAGATTCAGTGGCGGTCGGTGCTGTTTTAGATGAGGGAGGATTCTTTTTTTTCATGACCATGGCAGCATATTGGATGACTGTCATTCATATTCCATTCACCCAGATCAATGTAACATCGATAGGTTTAAGCTACTACATGATACGCAAATTTTCCCTGTACCCTCATGAGGTTGCTACAACCTAGCCTATGAATGAAAGTTTAGAATGTAGGTGCACAGGTTGAGAGAACTGACACATTCATTACCACCTTGCACACTATTGCCTGCATTTAGCTGAACTAGGGTGTAATCATTAGTCCAGATGCAATCGAGGGTTTCTATTGGACAAATTGAGGTATGTTTGTCCCTGTTTCGTTCCGTTTAAATTCATTTAAGACATGTTTTTCAACAGAATCGGTGGAATGAATACACCCCTGATCACACACAAACACAGTTCACTTTCATAGCAGGTACATTAAAATAGCATGATCACTTTGCTCTTTGTATAATTTGCACGTTCTCCTCCTCTCACCTTTACCATTCACGTGTGTACTTCAGTGCACAACACATCAGCTGTCTGTGACCAGGCGGAAAAAGCTTTCCAAGCCAAACCATGTCATGACCACTAACCACAACACACAACCTACACTGTTGTCACATCATGGTCAACTAGAGGTACTAGAACTAACGCTTTAGTAAACCCGCTAGAATCAGGCAGTACAGTGTACAGTCAGAGAGCAGGTCAGCAGTTAGACTGACGGGCCCAGGTGGCAATAAAATAATAAAACCAAAAGCTTACCTTGACTTGGAAGAGATCCAGTGTTGGGTAGCCATAGCCAGCTAGCTAACATAGCATCCCTCTCTGTATGAGCTGGGTGTTCGAGTAGGTTGAACTAGCTAGCTGCATTTGCCAAAGTACAACCAAATATATCTATCACTCTCTTTTTTCTCTCTCTCTTACGTCTCCTTAATTTTGGAAGAAATGTAATTGTTCAAAACTGATCAAAAATTCTCTCTCTCTCTTTGAGTCAACTATTCAACACATGTTATGCACTGCAGTGCTAGCTAGACATAGCTTATGCTTTCAGTACTAAATTAATTAACTGATCCTTTGATTGGGTGGACAACATGTCAGTTCATGCTGCAAGAGCTCTGATAGGTTGGAGGACGTCATCTGGAAGTTGTCATAATTACTGTGTATGAATACGAGCATGGCCACGTCGGCACATCCCTAGCATATACCATCCCTACGTTTTCCTACCCATGTCTCACACGGACTCCACTGTCTCGTAATATAACCATGATTGCGTTCTGACATCAGTGCAGCTCAGTGCAAACAAGCTTGACGGTAGGAACGGTATCTTCTGGCAGTGTTTGTCTGTACAATATTTTTCAGAAGTAGATAGCCTATTGAAAATATCAGCATAGCCATTTGAGGGTCTCTATTCAAATAACTGAAAGCAAACACTGGTTATGCGGATAGTTGTCGGGAGGAAATGACAGAGGGGGACTCAGACAGGAAGAAATGGCAACTAACCTTGCTAAGGGAAGCCATCAAATGGCTATGTTGATATTTTCAATAGGCTATCTACTTATGAAACATATTGCCCAGACAAACATTTCCAGAAGATACCAACCGTACAGTTCAGCTTGTTTACATCGAACTGCACTGAGGTTCGAACGCAATCATGGTTACATTAAGAGACAGTGGAGTCGGCGTGAGACACGTAGGGATGGTATGTGCGCAGGGGTGTGCCAACATGGCCATACTCGTATTCGTAATCGTAACTGTAAGTTGACAGTTGATAGTGATATCGGATAGGATGACTCTTTTAATATGCCTAAATAGATGTTGGCAAAATACGTCCCTGCACATTCTCACTGCAAAACAGCTGCAAATTAGGAGCCGTGTGTGGAGGGGTGCGTGTGTGTGTTTTCAATTTGCAGCGGACTGCCAAGTTTTCTGTCACTTAGTCAGAATGCGAATCTGCATTTCATATCTTTTCCCTACCCTTAAAACGTCTTCTTAATAGGGGGCGCTGTTTTCACTTTGGGAAAAAATCATGCCCAAATTAAACGGCCTCGTACTCTGTTCTAGATCATACGATATGCATATTATTATTACTATTGGATAGAAAACTCTCTGAAGTTTCTAAAACTGTTTGAATTATATCTGTGAGTAAAACAGAACTCATTTGGCAACAAACTTCCAAACAGGAAGTGAAAATTCTGAAAATGGGGCTCTGTGTAAGGCCTTGCCTATTCAATTGCCTTATATTTATGGATCTGTATGCACTTCATACGCCTTCCACTAGATGTCAACAGGCAGTAGAATGTTGAATGGGGTGTCTAGCTTGATGTGAGACCAAATGAGAGCTTTTGGAGTGACAGGTCCGCCCTATTGGCAGTATTTAGCTGCGCACCAGGGAACACCACATTGTTTTCTGCAATGCGTTAGGTATACACGACGAAATGATCCGTCTTGGACTTTATTGGATACATATGAGAAAAACATCATAAAGATGGATTTTCAACTGAGTTTGACCAGTTTATTCGACGTTTATTGTGACCTTTGGAATTTTTCGTTCCATGCGCCAAGAGTTGATGGACATGTGCGCTCCACAATGCTAGCCAAAGTTGCTAATTCGACAGAAGAAATGGACATTCTAAAACAAAACAACGATTTATTGTGGAACTAGGACTCCTTCCACTACATTCTGATGGAAGATCATCAAAGGTAAGAGAATATTTATGATGTTATTTCGTATTTTTGTGGAATATGTTGGCTCCAACATGGCGGAGAATGGCTGGGAGCTGTCTCAGAATATTGCATGCTGTACTTTGTACTAACGTTATTTTTTTAAATCTAACACAGCGGTTGCATTAAGAACCAGTGTATCTTTCATTTTATCTCTATTTGTGGGTTTTGTGAAAGCTATGTTTGCGGTGAAAACATAGCGTTGTGTGTTTGGCTATTGTGGTGAGCTAACATAAATATATATTGTGTTTTCGCTGTAAAACATTTTAAAAATCGGACATGATGGCTGGATTCACAAGATGTTTATCTTTCATTTGCTGTATTGGACTTGTGTTTCATGAAATTATATTATATGATATCCCTGTGGCGCAAGGCTAGGCTATGCTCGTCTGCGTTTCTGATGAGGAGGATCCCGGATCCGGGAGGGTGAATCAGTAGATTAATAGCTTGATAGAAAACATCCACGCCATGAGATTTATCAAAGTAGCAGGCATTAGCAATCTAAACAGTGGATGCTCCTCAGAGGAGGAAGGAGAGGACCATCCTCCTCAATGAATTAAATAAGAATAGTGAAAAATTAAAAGTTAATCTTTTTAGATAAAACTATACAAAATATATTCACGCCACCAAATAATTTATCAAAACAAACTGTTCTGCATTGAAGGTCTACAGTATTCTCAGCAGCACTCTGTCGGGTAGCACCATTGTGTAGCTGGAGGACAGCTAGCTTCTGTCCTCCTCTGGGTACATTGACTTCAATATAAAACCTAGGAGGCTCATGGTTTTCACCCTCTTCCATAGACCTACACAGTAATTATGACAACTTCCGGACGTCATCCTCCAACCTACAGTAGCAGAGCTCTTGCAGTATGAACTGACATGTTGTCTACTCAATCAAAGGATCAGTGAATGAATCCAGTACTGAAAGCATAAACTATAGCTAGCTATTACTGCAGTGCATTAACGTGGTGAGTAATTGACTCAAAGAGAAATTACTCACCAATTCAATTAGTTGAATAGTTTTGAACAAATTCATTTCTTCCAAAATGAAGAGAGAGATAAAGATATTTGGTTGAACTTGTTTTACTTTCACTTATCTATTGAATGCAGTTAGCTAGTTTAGCCTACTCAAACACCCAGCTCAAACAGAGAGGGATGCTATGTTAGCAAGCTAGCTATGGCTTTCCAACACTGGAACTCTTCCAAGTCAAGGTAAGCTTTTGGTTTTATAAATGTATTGCCATCGGGGCCCGCCGGTGTAACTGCAAAATTGCATTGTACTGCATGATTGTAGCGGGTTTACTAACGCATTAATTCTAGTAGTTCTCGTTGACTATGACTTGACAACGATGCAGGCTGTGTGTAGCGGTCATGATATGAAGGTTTGGCTTGGAAACGTTTTTCGCCTGGTCACAGACAGCTGATGATTTGTGCACTGAAGTCCACAAGTAAATGGTAAAGGTGAGAGGAGGAGAGTGCGTAGATAGTTGCGGGAAGGAATTATATATACAACGAGCAAAGGGATCATGCTGTTTTTATGTGGCTGTTATGAAAGTGAACTGTGTTTGCGTGTGATCAGGGCTGCACCTACGTTATTGTAACATTTTATTCATAGGCTAGGTTGGAGAAACCTCATGATGGGTACAGTGAAAATTTGAGTATCATCTTGTAGCCTAAACCTATCGAAGTTACATTGAGCTGGGTGAATGGAATATGAATGACAGTCATCCAATATGCTGCCATGCTTATAAAAAAAGAGTAATCCTCCCTCATCTTAAATGGCACCAATTAAATCTAAATGATCAGACCGAAAAAAACATGCGAGGACAACTGATAGGGTGAAATTATGAAGCAAGTGGCTGGAGACATACAGCTTCACTCTTTCCAATCAGAGCAGCAGGATCAAGTACACCCCCCCCCCCCTCTCATTAAAGACAGCCAGTTTAGTTATTTTGTCACGAACTTCAAAATGAGCGGACCAAGGCGCAGCGTGCATTGAGTTCCACATCTTTTTAATGCAAAGTGAAACTAGAAACAAAACAACAAAACTTACAAAGAACTTGACGACGTAGTGCCCAAACACACAAACAATATCCCACAAACACAGGTGGGAAAAATGTCTACTTAAATATGATCCCCAATTAGAGGCAACGATTACCAGCTGCCTCTAATTGGGAACCATACAAAACACCAACATATACATTTTTTACTAGAACACCCCCTAGTCACGCACTGACCTACTACACCATAGAGAAACAAGGGCTCTCTATGGTCAGGGCGTGACATATTTAGACCACGTAGAACTTTGCACCTGACTGACTGACATGAGAACGATGCGTGATGGCTCTCGTATATTATTATTTATTTTTTATCATGGATAATTAGAAAAAGTAGTTTGACAATAATCGTATCCAGAAAATTTCCCAGACTATTTGGCACACCTGTAGTATATGCCACTGTACTCAATTTGACCTTTTCCACACTGGCTACTGTGGCTACTGGTAGCTAGCATGAGGACGAAAAGGGACGTTTTTCTGGAAAACTAGCAGTATTTCAATCTTCTCTATAGAGCAATGTGGATATAGGTAACATTTGGAGTACAGTGGCATATCCCATCCCTGCGTTGAGGTACGTTTTCTGATCAATATCTGCCACTGGCTCCATGGTGTCTTGACATAACTATGATTGCGTTCCGACCTCAGTGTAGGCAGTGTAAACAAGCGTAGCTGTAGTCAGTATCTTCTGGCAAAGACTAACACTACAGTATCAATTCTCCATATTGCATACCTTCTTTGAGATTACTTCATTCCTGAAACCCCCTCTTTGTGGATACAACAAACAAGATTCTCATCGCATTCACCACAACTGTAAACGGGGCAGTTTCTTGCAGCCAACCAGTAGGAACAGGATGTGTTGAGCAGATGCAAAACAGATTCCAGATCAGCTACTTCTACCCTACATGCATTTCCCCACATGGCCCCCAAGCCACAAGCTGGTCCAGAGACAGTGTCTAATTAACAATACTGGATGTGATTTCTGTATTAATTTTACTCATAGCATTGGTGACAAGTTATGTTAGTTTTTCCTTTTTTACTTTTACAATGAATGTTATAGAGACTTTTTAGGTTGTTTTAGAGGCTAATGATTAACTACGGCCAGTTGAATGCCAGATGAGAAAACAGGTGATGCTGCAGTTTTAAAAGCCTACTATAGTGTCTCTTGAATATGAAAGTGAAACTGTTTCTGATAAAACCATCTCTCCTCCTCTTTTCCATCAAGCTATGTTTCACTTTCCTCTGGGCATCATAGAAGGTAGTCAGATTGTCTTTCAATAGTCATCATCCAAAGGAATTCACACACCATTATGGTTCAGTAAGTCAATTTTCCTCTTTACATTCAGCACTAACTGACACATGATACAGATAAAGGAGGATCTGATCTGTGTATTGTTTGTTCAATTGATATCCAGACTTAAACCACAGAAAATTGATAATAATTTCAAAATTGATAGGCACAGGCAACACAATACTAATCTTTATCCACTAACAGGTATTTTGAACAATCAGATCAGTTCTTATTTCAATAATTGGTCAAAACTTCAGATTTGGTCTGCCTTTGTAAATGCAGCCATTATGTTGCAGATTAGTTTTTCTTAGGAGATCACCTGTCTGAAAACTCATGCATTGCTAATTTTTCACCCTTCATTGAGTTATCTTATTTAACACCACTATCCTTTCTGAATAAGTAAAATTGATGTGGTGTGTATAGGCTACTGGTGCAGACATGAAAATATAATGGGGTTTATGACGCTAATTATATGGGTGTAAAATAGATGTGAGCAATTCACTTTCAAGTTTCCTGTAGATCACATGGTCAAATAAAGGCAAGAGGGGAGGTGGGCGGGAGACTGCATAGCTTATCTAAGAAGGATATGTCATTGTCAGAATGAAAGTGAAAGATGACTTGAAATATTTACACTGTCTGCACACTGGTTGTTATATTATACAGTAATATATGTATTTTATTGTCTGTTACATGATTAATACATATTTTTTTCACTGTTCACTCCCCTTACATATCCACAATGGAACGCAGAGGTAATTATTTTAACAGGACACTGACCTACAACTTATTTAAATAATGTTTAAGGCCAGATCTTAGGTTGGGCTAATAGATGTCTGGGCAGTGATCTAAACCAAAACATTGCTACTTTTATTTTTAGGGTCTATACTTGACTTTTCTCTTTTTATCCATTATAAAACAGAGGTGCCAAGGTTGATGAAGTACTACACCATCACCACTGGCAAGACTATGGATTCTCATATCCAGTTGATGAGACAACTTGGAGGAGTCTTCACTGAAGTGATGTCACCAGAGCAGAGTGATGTCATCATGGCTTTCTGTCCCATCGTCTCTCGTGCTGGTACTGACATTGAGGCAGCACTGCAGCAGATTCCAGGTAGCCAACCCCCAAAGTATCCTCAAACTATCCTACTGTCAATTCTATCTCTTCTATCTCCATGTCAGAGTTGATCTAGATAGGACATGTATCAGGTGGCTAATGACATGAATAAACGCTTTGTTTGTCACTCATTCTTTTGACAGATGGTAAAGTTGTCATTCTGGTAGTCCTGCATCACTTTTTTAACCCAGAGTGCACTGTAGCTGACAGCAGCAGACTAGTGACCAGAAGTGATGTAATACTCACAGTGGACTGTCTGTTCCATGAGAGTAAGGGAGGACTACTGAACTGTCCTCGCAACAAAGCAGCAGTTGGTAACATTCTGAACCGGCTGAACATGAAGCCAAAGGTAGTTCACTCATGTTCTATGTGTATATCCTTCATTCATTCATGAATTGGACACACAAACCAGACTCAGCTGGTTAGCAAAAACAATACATGCAAAAGCAGACATTTTAACTGAAGCATTTTATTAGACAGGGTCCAAGAGTGTAAATAATGTGTTTTCATTTAAATATGAGTATTTGTTATTTTTAATCAAAGTGTACTGAACTTCTTTATTCAGTGTATTGAAATATTGTATTCATAGGTGATAGATGTTGTCGTGGACATCCCTGATCTCAGAAACAGGCCAGTATGTATATTTTCATTTTAGGAGTTGCCGCTTTACTCAACAGCTGACAAAATACCCAACAATTGTATACCACTATATGATGTCATCTTTTAGTCTGATACATATAGCTTTAATACAAAGTTTATACAGATACCTTTTGTATATAATTTGCTAACTTTCTCTCTGCTGCAGCACACGTTTCTTGGAAGTAAGTACTATCTATAAATCATACATTAAAATGATATATATGTACAATATCTACATTCCCTTGTCATTTAAGAAAACTGCTATTGGGGGATCAATGTTGATGCCTGTAAGAAAAACAGACTGTAAACTGATTATGTGGAAGCATTGTTTGACTTCAGTTGCAAAACCACATCCACCACAGTCTCATTTCCAAAAACTATTATGAAGGAAGTGCCTCCTGTCTCGTTTCATAGACATAGTTCATCTTGATAACTGGATTGCCTTATTACCAAATAAGTACAGTGGACTACTAGTGTATTCTTCCCCTTGAACTACTTTTGATGTAATACAATTAAAAATATAATGTATTATATCTAGATAGTGTGAATTATGTCTACATTTTCTTCATATTGTCTATGTCTCTATAGGCATGTCAGGGATGGTGAGATTCTTCATATTTGTGGTTGGCAATACCTTGGGTGCTCATGTGGATTTGACAAGACATCTCGTCATCAGAGGAGGCTGTACTGAAGTGATGTCACAAGAGGAGAGTGATGTCATCATGGCTTTCTGTCCTATCGTCTCTCGTGCTGGGACTGATATTGAAGCAGCACTGCAGCAGATTCCTGGTAATTTAGTCAGGGCAGAATCAATCCATCCAAAATGAATCAGAAAATAGGCAAATAAAATTGTAATGAGGTGAAGTGTATTTTGTTTTCCTTTTGACAGCTGGTAAACCTGTCATTCTGGTAGTACTGCATCACACCTTCAACCCAGACTACACTGTACCTAACAGCAGCAGACTAGTGACCAGAGGTGATGTAATACTCACAGTGGACTGTCTCTTCCATGAGAGCCAGGGACTATTGGAGTGTCATCGCAATGAAGCAGCAGTCAAAGAGATTCTGAAGAAGCTTAATATACATCCTGAGGTATTAACTCACCACTGCCATTTTTTGTTTCACTTTGTTAGTTATGTACCATGAGATCTAAAGATAATGTTTTAATCTTGAATTCTTTTACAGACTGATTCTGGATCTGTCTGTATGGATCTGCTCATGGTATGACAAACCAATGCAAATGACAAAATACATCAGCATTATACTGCATTATACCCTCTCAACCAATGTTCATATTGGGATTTTTTTTTAAAGCAGGGCCTATTTTTGTCATGATTTCTTCAGCTTTTGTATTGTTGGTCAAAGTCCTATTCAGAGGTCTACGTGTAGCTAGTAGTTTAGTAAATATACAGTACAACCTCCATACTATTCTAAGGGTTCTAAAGCCAATGTGTCGTTTTCCGATTGTTTTAATTTCCAGATGGTGTGTTCCTGGATCCTTGGTTGCATCTGGGCAGTCAGGCGTTGTAAGTCCATCATTAATTTAAACAAAATTCTACAACATTACAATATTTACAGTTGCTTATATTCACAACTAAGAACTATGTAATCCATATATGTAGATTTGGGTCATTATGACATGTTTTTATAGAGGTTATATTGTTTGCATTTCAGAAACATAGACTGTATTGTGATAATTGTACATTACTGTAGCTAACTAACATACTGTCACGACTCCGACCGAAGGTGACTCCCCTTCCCGTTCGGGTGGCACTCGGCGGTTGTTGTCGCTGGCCTACTAGCTGCCACTGACTCTTTTTCCTCCCCCTCCTTATGTGTTTATTTGTTACACCTGTGTTGAGGTGATTATAATTAGTTGGGCTTTATTAGTCAGCCAGCCCGTACGTTTCTTTGTGCGGGATTGATCAGTTGTACATTGGTATCGGGAGTAGACGAATGTATTGTTTGTTTCGTTCATAGAGTGTATTTGGACTGGGGTTTTGTCCCCCGTGTATGGGACATTTGTTTGTTACACCCAGTGTTTTCGTGGGGACATTGTTTACCGTGTGTGCATTAAAAGCACTATATTGAACTCTCTGTTGTTCCTGCGCCTGACTTCACACCCCCCGACACCCAGAGAGTTACACATACAGCTTTTATGTTTACTACTATCTTACAGGTTGCCCGAGATCACCATTTGCATTTGTTGGGCTCATTATTTTTCTTGTTTGGTGGTATTTTTTATTGTTTCTAGAAAGAAACAATGAGGTTTATCAAAATAACTTAATGGAAATAGAGCAAGTAGGTTCAAACAGAAATAGAGGAATAAACTGTAGAAATTACACAAACAACACAGATAAACTGACTTAATTGTACATTAAAAATAATGAATAAAGCCTAATAAAAGCACCTACTCTCCCTACCTCTATCAATCAAGATAGTGTATTAGTTTAAGATGGCACAATGCTCATGTAATATTGTAGGCCTACTCTTATTGTATATTCTGTGTTGTCACTTTATTCTGCTTTGACTGCCCTTCTTTTAAATATTAAAGTCATAGAATTTCAGTTGCTTTATGAGTGTGTCATTGATGAAGCACAAATAGTCATCATTACACTTTGACATTAAGAACATGAACCTGTGTTGGGGTAGGAGAGATAATGCGTTGATAACCAATTGGGAAGGTGGTATTTACCAGTTGTGAAGTCGTAAAAACCAGTTTGCACTCGTTGAGAAACGCTGATTGGCTAAAGGCAAACAAGCTGCGTCAACCATAAACTAAAACTACAGCTATGCATAGCCGCAGGAAGTAGGCGTACTGGGTGTGCTGCCGCACCCCCTGAAAAATGAGAATCCAAAAGTAAATATATATACAGTGGGGAGAAGAAGTATTTGATACACTGCCGATTTTTCAGGTTTTCCTACTTACAAAGCATGTAGAGGTCTGTCATTTTTATCATAGGTACACTTCAACTGTGAGAGACGGAATCTAAAACAAAAATTGATAAAATCATATTTGTATGATTTTTAAGTAATTAATTTGCATTTTATTGCATGACATAAGTATTTGATCACCTATCAACCAGTAAGAATTCTGGCTCTCACAGACCTGTCAGTTTTTCTTTAAGAAGCCCTCCTGTTCTCCACTCATTACCAGTATTAACTGCACCTGTTTGAACTCGTTACCTGTATAAAAGACACCTGTCCGCACACTCAATCAAACAGACTCCAACCTCTCCACAATGGCCAAGACCAGAGAGCTGTGTAAGGACATCAGGGATAAAATTGTAGACCTGCACAAGGCTGGGATGGGCTACAGGACAATAGGCAAGCAGCTTGGTGAGAAGGCAACAACTGTTGGCGCAATTATTAGAAAATGGAAGAAGTTCAAGATGACGGTCAATCACCCTTAGTTTAGCCTACTCAAACACCCGGCTCAAACAGAGAGGGATGCTATGTTAGCTATCTGGCTATGGCTATTGTAAGGGTGTGAACTGGCGGCAGAGAAGTCAGACGCAGGAGAGAAATAACTGTGTTTCCAACGGCGCAGTTTATTTACAAAAACCCACCCGAAAACATAATAATAAAAATCAATGGGTAACATAAGTGTCACGCCCTGACCATAGAGAGCCCTTGGTTCTCTATGGTGTAGTAGGTCAGGGTGTGACTGGGGGGTGTTCTAGGTTTTATATTTGTGGCCTGCTGGAGGTCATTTTGCAGGGCTCTGGCAGTGCACCTCCTCGCACAAAGGCGGAGGTAGCGGTCCTGCTGCTGGGTTGCTGCCCTCCTACGGCCTCCTCCACGTCTCCTGATATACTGGCCTGTCTCCTGGTAGCGCCTCCATGCTCTGGACACTACGCTGACAGACACAGCAAACCTTTTTGCCACAGCTCGCATTTATGTGCCATCCTGGATGAACTGCACTACCTGAGCCACTTGTGTGGGTTGTAGACTCCGTCTCATGCTACCACTAGAGTGAGAGCACCGACAGCATTCAAAAGTGACCAAAACATCAGCCAGGAAGCATAGGAACTGAGAAGTGGTCTGTGGTCACCACCTGCAGAATCACTCCTTTTTTGGGGGTGTCTTGCTAATTGCCTATAATTTCCACCTTTTGTCTATTCCATTTGCACAACAGCATGTGAAATGTATTGTCAATCAGTGTTGCTTCCTAAGTGGACAGTTTGATTTCACAGAAGTGTGATTGACTTGGAGTTACATTGTGTTGTTTAAGTGTTCCCTTTATTTTTTTGAGCAGTGTATATACAACTTGCAAAGGGATCATGCTGTTATGAAAGTGAACTGTGTTTGCGTGTGATCAGGGGTGCACCTACGGTATTGTAAAATGTTATTCATAGGCTATGTTGTAGCAACCTCATGATGGGTACAGTGGAAATTCTAGTATAATGTTGTTGCCTAAACCTATCGATGTTACATTGAGCTGGGTGAATGGAATATGAATTACAGTCATCCAATATGTGCCTTGCTCATTAAAAAATTATCTTAAATGGGACACCGACCACCCCTGAATCTAAATGATCAGACCAAAAACATGCAAGGAAAACTGATAGGGTGAAATTATGAAGAAAGTGGCTGGAGAAATACAGCTTCACTCTATCCAATCAGAGCAGCAGGATCAACGTACAGCCCGCCCTTATTTTTACAGACAGCCAGCTGAGTTATACAGAAAATTGCCCATATCCGTTATGATACTCATTTTGTCCGACTACTCGGCACAATCCGAGTATATGCCACTGTACTCAAAATGTTACGTTTTCTCCACTGATGTATTGAGAAGATTGAAATACTGCTAGTTTTACAGAAAACTACCCTAGCAGTAGCCACCACAGCCATTTAGAATGGCAGTGTCAGCCAATCAGCTCCTTTGTTGTTCAACGCTACGTGCCATTCCACGGCTTCTGTTGCTTCAGGTAGCTATCATGAGGATGAAAAGGGAAGTTATTTGGAGTACAGTGGCATATCCCATCCCTGCATTGAGGTATGTTTTCTGACCAATATCTGCCTCTGGCTTCACGGTGTCTTGATATAACCATTTTCACGTTCTGACCTCAGTGTAGGCAGTGTAAACAAGCGTAGCTGTAGTCAGTATCTTCTGGCAAAGACAAACACTACAGTATCAATTCTCCATATTGCATACCTTCTTTGATATTACTTCATTCCTGAAACGCGCTCTTTGTGGAGACAACAAATGAGATTCTCAACTCATTCACCACAACTGTAAAAGGGGCAGTTTCTTAAGGCCAACCAGTAGGAACAGGTTCTGTGTTGAACAGACACAAAACAGATTCCAGATCAGCTACTTCTACCCTATATGCATTCCCCCACATGGCCCCCAAGCCTTAACTTCTTGTCAATACGGGGGCGCTGTTTTCACTTTGGAAAAAATCGTGCCCAAAAGAAACGGCCTCGTACTCTGTTCTAGATCATAAAATATGCATATTATTATGACTATTGGAAAGAAAACACTCAAGTTTCTAAAACTGTTTGAATTATATCTGTGAGTAAAACAGAACTCATTTGGCAGCAAACTTCCATACAGGAAGTGAAAAATCTGAAAACGAGGCTCTGTTTCAGGGCCTGCCTATTCAACTGGCTTTTATTTATCGATATGCATGCACTTCATACGCCTTCCACTAGATGTCAACAGGCAGTGGAAGGTGTAATGGGGTGTCTAGCTTGATCTGAGGCCGAACAAGAGCTTTTGGAGTGACAGGTCCGGTATTTTCTTTGTCTTCGACGGCGCGCGAGGGACCTCGACATTGTCTTCTGAAAAGCGTTCGGTATACACGGCGAATATCTCCGGCTCTGATTTTATTTGATACATATGATAATAACATAATAAAGTAGGTTTTTTCAACCGAGTTTTATCAGTTTATTCAACGTTTATTGGGACTTTTGGAGTTTTCCGTTCTTTGCGCCAAGAGAGGATGGGATTGTTAGCAACCTTGGCTAGCATTGTGGCGTGAATTCGACAGAAGAAATTGACATTCTAAAACCAAACAACGATTTATTCTGGAAATAGGACTCCTTGTACAACATTCTGATGGAAGCTCAGCAAAAGTAAGACAACATTTATGATATTTCGTATTTCTGTGTAATATGTTGATGTCTATTCTCCGCCGTGTTTTGGTGAGCACTGTTTCACAATAACCCAAGCTGTATTTTGTGGTAAAGTTATTTTAAAAAATCTAACACAGCGGTTGCATTAAGAACCAGTGTATCTGTCATTTGCCATACAACAAGTATTTTTATGTAAAGTTTATGATGAGTTCTTTGGTCAGATTAGGTGAGTGTCCAAAATATCTCCGGAGATTCTGGTGAATCGTTGCTTCGTATTCACAATGTATAACCAGGATTTGTAGCTATAAATATGCACATTTTTGAACAAAACATCAATGTATTGTATAACATGATGTTATAAGACTGTCATCTGATGAAGTTGTCCAAAGGTTAGTGATTAATTTGATATATTTTTCTGGTTTTTGCGAAAGCTACCTTTGCGGTGAATAAATGTGTTTGTGTGTTTGGCTATTGTGGTAAGCTAATATAATTCTATATTGTGTTTTCGCTGTAAAACACTTAAAGAATCGGAAATATTGTCTGGATTCACAAGATGTTTATCTTTCATTTGCTGTACACCTTGTATTTTTCATAAATGTTTTATGATGAGTATTTATGTATTTCACGTTGCTCTCTGTAATTATTCTGGCTGCTTTGGTGCTATTTTTGATGGTGGCTGATTTTATACCTCAAATATGCACATTTTCCAACAAAACATAAATGTATTGTATAACATGTTATAAGACTGTCATCTGAAGTTGTTTCTTGGTTAGTGACTAATTTTATCTCTATTTTGTCGGTTTTGTGAAAGCTACCTATGCGGTGGAAACATGGTGAAAATATGCGGTTGTGTGTTTGGCTATTGTGGTTAGCTAATGAAAATACATATTGTGTTTTCGCTGTAAAACATTTTAAAAATCGGAAATGATGGCTGGATTCACA
Source organism: Salvelinus fontinalis (assembly GCF_029448725.1). Lineage (NCBI taxonomy): Eukaryota > Metazoa > Chordata > Actinopteri > Salmoniformes > Salmonidae > Salvelinus > Salvelinus fontinalis. The sequence continues at coordinate 18,093,131 of NC_074684.1, forward strand.
AGATGTTTATCTTTCATTTGCTGTATTGGACTTGTGATTTCATGAAAATTATATTATATGATATCCCTGTCCCGCTAGGCTATGCTAGTCAGCTTTTTTTATGAGGAGGATCCTGGATCTGGGAGGGTGATGAAGTAGGTTAAAGCTGTTCCAGTGACAGTGTCTAACAATACTGGATGTGATTTCTGTATGAATAATACTCATAGCGTTGGTGACAAGTTATACTTTTACTTTTATTTTTCCTTTTACAATGAAAGTCGTAAAGGCTTTTAAGGTTGTTTCACAGGCTAATGGTTAACTAGGGCATACCAATCTTTAACCAAATTCCAGTTGAAAAAACAGGTGATGCTGCAGTTTTAAATGCCTACTATAGTGTCTCTTGAATATGAAAGTGAAACTGTTTCTGATAAAACCATCTCTCCCTCAAGCTGTGTACTTTTTCACTTTCCTCTGGGCATCAAAGAAGGTTCACACACCATTATGGTTCGGTAAGTAAATTTTCCTCTTTACATTTAGCACTAACTGACACATGATACAGATAAAGGCAGCTCTGTATCGTTTGTTCAATTGATATCCGGACGGATGACAACAAAGACAGATAATAATTTCCAAATTGATAGGCACACAGAATGAGTCATGGGATCATTGGCTGCGTTTACATAGGCACCCCAACAGTGATCTTTTTTCTACTAATTGACCTTTTGAACAATCAGATCAGCTCTTTAGTCAAATATTGGTCAAAACTTCTGAATTTGTCTGCCTGTGGTAATACAGCCATTATGTTGCAGATGAGTTGTTCTTAGGAGATCAGCTGTCTGAATTCTCATGCATTGCTCATTGTTCATCCTTCATTGAGTTATCTTATTTAACACCACTGTGATTTATAAATAAGTTAAATTGATGTGGTGTGTATAGGCTACTGGTGCAGACAAGAACATATAATGGGGTTTATGATGCCAATTATATGGGTGTAAAATAGATGTCAGCAATTGACTTTCACTTGTTTCTTGTAGATCACATGGTAAAATAAAGGCAAGAGGGGAGGTGGGTGGGAGACTGCATAGCTTATCTCAGAGGGATCTGTCATTGTCAGAATGAAAGACGACTTGAAATATTTACACTGGTTGTTATATTATACAGTAAGATATGTATTTTATTGTCTGTTACATGATTAATAATTATTTCTTCCCTGTTTATTCTCTTACATGTCCACAATGGAACAGAGGTAATTATTTTAACAGGACAAAGGCCTACCACTTATTTAAATAATGTTTAAGGCCAGATCTTAGTTTGGGATTATAGTTGTCTGGGCAGTGATCTAAACCAAAACATTTTAGGGTTTATACTTTTCTCTTTTTATCCATTACAAAACAGAGGTGCCAAGGTTGATGAGGTACTACACCATCACCACTGGCAAGACTATGGGTTCTCATATCCAGTTTGAGACAACTTGGAGGAGGCTTCACTGAAGTGATGTCACCAGAGCAGAGTGATGTCATCATGGCTTTCTGTCCCATCGTCTCTCGTGCTGGGACTGATATTGAGGCAGCACTGCAGCAGATTCCAGGTAGCCAACCCCCAAAGTATCCTCCAAAACTATATTACTGTCTCTTCTATCTCTTCTATCTCCATATCAGTTGATCTAGATAGAACACAGAAATGTAAACATGTATTAGGTGGCTAATGACATGAATAAACGCTTTGTTTGTCCCTCATTCTTTTGATAGATGGTAAAGATGTCATTCTGGTAGTCCTGCATCACTTTTGTAACCCAGAGTGCACTGTCCCTGACATGTCCCTGATATGCCGGGTAAGCTAAATCAAGAAAAAAACAAATATGAGTTGATGATGTACTGTGATAACTTATCTTTTTGTGCTTCTTGTTTGTTTTTTTTAAAGACCAAAGACTAGATGGACAGTGTGGTATGCCAATATCTTTTTCATTTGACATTTCTAACATATTATGCTATATCCTATCTAATATATTTTTTCTTCTTTTTTTCAGTGGATTTTAAGTGTCTGTTTTGGTATAGTTGTAATCTTGGCCATTGGGACTTTTTTTTTAAGAAAATGATTTCAGAGAAATATGCTTAGCTTTTTGGCTGCATGTCTGTTCCAACAGTGAATCAATGATAACCTCACAACTGTGGAAGTGGGGCCAATTCTAAACATGTTTCCCGCCAGATATACATTTTCTGATGTGATATCCTTCAAAAATCATAAAAGAGCATACAGGACTTGCCACTTGCTTTGTGTCATTTCTCCCCACTTACGCCAACACACAAATGGTCAAATTCAAAAGACAAAATCAAGCCTGTAACCACAGTTACTGCCAGCTGGCTACTGAAGCTAGAGTTGTTCTTGCAGTGAATGTTTTCTATCCAATCAGGCAGTGAGCATTCACACAATGATTATTTAAAGTTAATTCACAGTCAATTCTGGAGTGCACTGTACTTCACAGCAGCAGACTGGTGACCAGAACTGATATAATAGAGTGGACTGATTGTCTGTTCCATGAGAGCCAGGGAGGACTGTGCTGGGATTGATACTGAAGCAGCACTGCAGTTGCCTGCTACCCAAACTCCTTGCTACCCAAATGCTACGCCTCGCCTATGGACGTTAGATTCTGGATCTGAGTACCTCCCTGACGATTTCTAGAATGCAAACACATTCTAACCGTTCTGATTGGTCCTAGAAACCAATGGGTTGGGCCAGAGCCATTTTGAGTGTTGGGCCAGAGCCATTTTGAAAATGAGTCATTGGCTTTGATACTCTGATTGGTTAGAGATTATCCATTCACTAATTACTTTGTTTTGTACAACACCCCTCATTTTGACGTCACCACAAACAACTTCAATGATGTCAGTCTCAGACTGAAGTACTATATGTAGTGAAGATAGAGTAGCGCAAGAGTTCAGTTTGAGTCATCAGGCAAGCACTGCAGCAGATTCCAGGTAATCAATATCCATTAAATAAGTTATTATAGCAGTTGTTTTTGTTTTGTTAATGCTTACCCTACTAGCTACGTAACTACTAAACTATTACTAAGATGACACTTGTCTATAGCAATTCATGGAACTGAACCTGTCACTTGATCAGAGTTTAGTGTAGTGCTGCATCACACCTTCAACCCAGACTCCACTGTAGCTGATAGCAGCAGACTAGTGACCAGAGATTATGTAATGAAGACTGTAAACCTTCTGGTCCATGAGAGCAAGGGAGGACTACTGATGTGTCATCACAATAACAAAGCAATCACAAATATTTTGAAAACGATAAAGAAACAGAAAGGAAGCAAGGGCGGTTGCTGCAGCATTTCCTTATGAAAGGTCCAAAGAATATTTGTTGGTCCTTGGTTGTAATGAGGAGCAAACAGACACTGCACTTGACACATTTATGAAATTGCTTATTCCAGTTACTAATAAGCATGCACCCATTAAGAAAATGACTGTAAAAATGGTTAAATCCCTGTGGATTTATGAGGAATTGAACATTTGTATGGTTGCTAGGGATGAGGCAAGAAGGGATGGCAAATAACTCTGGCTGCACAGCCGATTTTCAAACATATTGCAAATTGAGAAACCATGTGACTAAACTGAATAAAAAGAAGAAACTATGCTATGACACAAAGATAAATGAAATAAAGAAAGCTAGTAAAAAGCTTTGGAGCACCTTAAATGACATTTTGGGAAAAAATTCATTGAATCAGATGGTTCATTTCATCACAAAACCAACAGATTTTGCCGACTACTTTAATGATTTTTTTATTGGCAAATTGAGGCATGACATGCCAGCATCAAACACTGACACTACACATCCAAGTATATCTGACCAAATTATGAAAGACAAGCATTGTAATTTTGAATTCTGTAAAGTGAGTGTGGAAGAGGTTAAATGTTTTGTTGTCTATCAACAATGACAAGCCACCGGGGTCTGACGACTTGGATGGAAAATTACTGAGGATAGTAGCGGACGATTTATATTCCATATTTTCAATCTAAGCTTACTAGAAAGTGTGTGCCCTTAGGCCTGGAGGGAAGCAAAAGTCATTCTGCTACCTAAGAATAGTAAAGCCCCCTTTACTGGCTCAAATAGCCAACCAATCAGCCTGTTACCAACCCTTAGTAAACTTTTGGAAAAAATTGTGTTTGACCAGATACTATTTTACAGTAAACAAATTGACAACACATTTTCAGCACGCTTATAGAGAAGGACATTCAACAATACTTTTAATAAATACGAACACATGAACAAAAACAACAAAACGACAAACAAACAGTTCTGCAAGGTGCAATACACAAAACAGAAAACAACTACCCACAAACACAGGTGGGAACAGGCTACCTAAGTATGGTTCTCAATCAGAGACAACGATTGACAGCTGCCTCTGATTGGGAACCATACCAGGCCAAACACATAGAAACGGACAACATAGAACAACACATAGAATGCCCACCCCAACTCACACCTTGACCAAACCAAAATAGAGACATAAACAAGGAACTAAGGTCAGGGCGTGAAACTGAAAGTGGTGGAGAGATTGACTTCATCACTACTTGTATTTATGGGAGGTTTGAACTGGTGGCGCACAGCTCGGACACCCATGCGTATACCCCACAAGACATGCCACAATAGGTATCTTCAAAGTCCCCAAGTCCAGAACCATATGGGAGGCGCACAGTACTACATAGAGCTATGACTACATGGAACTCTATTCCACATCAGGTAACTGAGGCAAGCAGTATTTATTATTTAAAAAAAATTTTATTTCACCTTTATTTAACCAGGTAGGCTAGTTGAGAACAAGTTCTCATTTGCAACTGCGACCTGGCCAAGATAAAGCATAGCAGTGTGAACAGACAACAACACAGAGTTACACATGGAGTAAACAATAAACAAGTCAATAACATGGTAGAAAAAAAGAGAATCTATAGACAATGTGTGCAAAAGGCATGAGGAGGTAGGCAATAAATCGAATAATTACAATTTAGCAGATTAACACTGGAGTGATAAATCATCAGAGGATCATGTGCAAGTAGAGATACTGGTGTGCAAAAGAGCAGAAAAGTAAATAAATAAAAGCAGTATTGGGGGTGAGGTAGGTAAATTGGGTGGGCTATATACCAATGGACTATGTACAGCTGCAGCGATCGGTTAGCTGCTCGGAATGCAGATGTTTAAAGTTGTTGAGGGAGATAAAAGTCTCCAACTTCAGAGATTTTTGCAATTCGTTCCAGTCACAGGCAGCAGAGAACTGGAAGGAAAGGCGTCCAAATGAGGTTTTGGCTTTAGGGATGATCAGTGAGATACACCTGCTGGAGAGCGTGCTACGGGTGGGTGTAGCCATCGTGACCAGTGAACTGAGATAAGGCGGCACTTTACCTAGCATAGCCTTGTAGATGACCTGGAGCCAGTGGGTCTGACGACGAACATGTAGCGAGGGCCAGCCGACTAGGGCATACAGGTCGCAGTGGTGGGTCGTATAAGGTGCTTTAGTAACAAAACGGATGGCACTGTGATAAACTGCATCCAGTTTGCTGAGTAGAGTATTGGAAGCTATTTTGTAGATGACATCGCTGAAGTCGAGGATCGGTAGGATAGTCAGTTTTACTAGGGTAAGTTTGGCGGCGTGAGTGAAGGAGGCTTTGTTGCGAAATAGAAAGCCGACTCTAGATTTGATTTTGGATTGGAGATGTTTGATATGAGTCTGGAAGGAGAGTTTGCAGTCTAGCCAGACACCTAGGTACTTATAGATGTCCACATATTCTAGGTCGGAACCGTCCAGGGTGGTGATGCTAGTCGGGCGTGCGGGTGCAGGCAGCGAACGGTTGAAAAGCATGCATTTGGTTTTACTAGCGTTTAAGAGCAGTTGGAGGCCACGGAAGGAGTGTTGTATGGCATTGAAGCTCGTTTGGAGGATAGATAGCACAGTGTCCAAGGAAGGGCCAGAAGTATACAGAATGGTGTCGTCTGCGTAGAGGTGGATCAGGGAATCGCCCGCAGCAAGAGCAACATCATTGATATATACAGAGAAAAGAGTCGGCCCGAGAATTGAACCCTGTGGTACCCCCATAGAGACTGCCAGAGGACCGGACAACATGCCCTCCGATTTGACACACTGAACTCTGTCTGCAAAGTAGTTGGTGAACCAGGCAAGGCAGTCATTAGAAAAACCGAGGCTACTGAGTCTGCCGATAAGAATATGGTGATTGACAGAGTCGAAAGCCTTGGCCAGGTCGATGAAGACGGCTGCACAGTACTGTCTTTTATCGATGCCGGTTATGATATCGTTTAGTACCTTGAGCGTGGCTGAGGTGCACCCGTGACCGGCTCGGAAACCGGATTGCACAGCGGAGAAGGTACGGTGGGATTCGAGATGGTCAGTGATCTGTTCGTTGACTTGGCTTTCGAAGACCTTAGATAGGCAGGGCAGGATGGATATAGGTCTGTAACAGTTTGGGTCCAGGGTGTCTACCCTTTGAAGAGGAGGATGACCGCGGCAGCTTTCCAATCCTTGGGGATCTCCGATGATACGAAGGAGAGGTTGAACAGGCTGGTAATAGGGGGTGCGACAATGGCGGCGGACAGTTTCAGAAATAGGGGGTCCAGATTTTCCAGGTCTTTCAGAACATCTGCTACCTGGATTTGGGAAAATGAGAAGCTGGGGAGGCTTGGGCGAGTAGCAGCGGGGGGGGGGGGGGGGGGGGGGGGCTGTTGGCCAAGGTTGGAGTCGCCAGGAGGAAGGCATGGCCAGCCATTGAGAAATGCTTGTTGAAGTTTTCGATTATCACGGATTTATCGGTGGTGACCGTGTTACCTAGCCTCAGTGCAGTGGGCAGCTGGGAGGAGGTGCTCTTGTTCTCCATGGACTTTACAGTATCCCAGAACTTTTTGAGTTAGAGCTACAGGATGCAAATTTCTGCTTGAAAAAGCTGGCCTTTGCTTTCCTGACTGACTGCGTGTATTGGTTCCTGACTTCCCTGAACAGTTGCATATCGCGGGGGCTCTTCGATGCTATTGCAGTTCGCCACAGGATGTTTTTGTGCTGGTCGAGGGCAGTCAGGTCTGGAGTGAACCAAGGGCTATATCTGTTCTTAGTTCTGCATTTTTTGAACGGAGCATGCTTGTCTAATATGGTGAGGAAGTAACTTTTAAAGAATGACCAGGCATCCTCAACTGACGGGATGAGGTCAATATCCTTCCAGGGTACCCGGGCCAGGTCGATTAGAAAGGCCTGCTCGCAGAAGTGTTTTAGGGAGCGTTTGACAGTGATGAGGGGTGGTCGTTTGACCGCGGACCCGTAGCGGATACAGGCAATGAGGCAGTGATCGCTGAGATCTTGATTGAAGACAGCAGAGGTGTATCTGGAGGGCAAGTTGGTCAGGATAATGTCTATTAGGGTGCCCGTGTTTACGGATTTAGGGTTGTACCTGGTGGGTTCCTTGATGATTTGTGTGAGATTGAGGGCATCTAGCTTAGATTGTAGGACTGCCGGGGTGTTAAGCATATCCCAGTTTAGGTCACCTAACAGAACAAACTCTGAAGCTATATGGGGAGCGATCAATTCACAGATGGTGTCCAGAGCACAGCTGGGAGCTGAGGGGGGTCGGTAGCAGGCGGCAACAGTGAGAGACTTATTTCTGGAGAGATTAATTTTTAAAATTAGAAGTTCGAACTGTTTGGGCATAGACCTGGAAAGTATGACAGAACTTTGCAGGCTATCTCTGCAGTAGATTGCAACTCCTCCCCCTTTGGCAGTTCTATCTTGACGGAAAGTGTTATAGTTGGGTATGGAAATCTCAGAATTTTTGGTGGCCTTCCTAAGCCAGGATTCAGACACGGCAAGGACATCAGGGTTGGCAGAGTGTGCTAAAGCGGTGAGTAAGACAAACTTAGGGAGGAGGCTTCTGATGTTGACATGCATGAGGCCAAGGCTTTTTCGATCACAGAAGTCAACAAATGAGGGTGCCTGGGGACATGCAGGGCCTGGGTTTACCTCCACATCACCCGAGGAACAGAGGAGTAGTAGGATGAGGGTGCGGCTAAAGGCTATTAAAACTGGTCGCCTAGAGCGTTGGGGACAAGGAATAAAAGGAGCAGATTTATGGCCGTGGTAGAATAGATTCTGGGCATTATGTGCAGACAGGGGTATGGTGGGGCACCGGTACAGCGGAGGCAAGCCCAGGCACTGGGTGATGATAAGAGAGGTTGTATCTCTGGACATGCTGGTCTCAATGGGTGAGGTCACCGCATGTGTGGGAGGTGGGACAAAGGAGGTATCAGAGGTACGGAGAGTGGAACTACGGGGTACATTGCAAACCAAAACAATGATAACTAGCCTGAACAACAGTATACAAGGCATATTGATATTTGAAAGAGACATACAGTAAGGCATAAAGTGATTGCAGGTCTTGATTGGGAGAGCTAGCTAAAACAACAGGTGAGATAACAGCAGCTAGTCAGCTAACACAGCAACAGCAGGTAAAAATGGCGACGACTAGGCAGAGAGGGTCGGATTAACTACACACAGAGCCTGAGTTAAAACACATAGCCAACAGATAAAACACAAATAAACAGAATGGAGTACCGTGAATTAATGGACAGTCCGGCAGGCATCAGCTATGTAGCCAAGTGATCATAGTGTCCAGGGGGCAGCCGTAGATGGAGCAGGGAAGCCGCCACTAAGCTAGCACGCGGCGTTTAAAATTAGTAGCCCGGGGGGTGGTCTGCTCAGATGGAGGGGGTCTGCTCAGACGGAGGCCGGTTGAGGGCACAGCGGATGGGGTATTCGTCTGCAGACCAGACGTGGTCGTGTCGACAGAGAATCCAAGCCGGATGGCGATGGCGAAAGAGAGGTTGTGATTGTAGAATTGTGTTTGCTAACTGGTGCTAGCTTCGTGGCAGTGGCGCTAGCTGCGCTAGCTGCAAGCTAGCTGTGAGGATCAGAAGTAGTGGCTCAGGGATTACGGCAGGAATCCGGCGTTGTTGTCGAGAGACAGTCCGATGCTGGTAAATTGGTGAGTAATATCCAGGCTAATAACAGAGCTGGTGTCTGTGCAGAAGGTAAAAGCTGCTAGCAGCGGCTAAAAATGGCTAAATAGCTTGTAGCTGATTAGCTGGTTAGCTACTGGGGGTTCTTGAATGTGTTCCAAAGTAAAAAAAGAATAGCGATTCCGTATCACATTGGGTGAGGTAGGTTACCGGAAGGTATAATTGAATTAAAAATTGAAAAGAGATAGAAAAAAATTAAAATATATACAAGAAATACGAAAAATACAAACGTACACGAGAGGACTAAACAAACACGTCTACACTGCTACGCCATCTTGGATTCAAGTAAAATTTCATTTGAAAAACAGATAAACAAACACCTTATGGAATAGAGGGGACTATGAGGCAACACAAACATAGGCACAAACACATGCATACACACATTTTTAAAAATGTATTTCACCTTTATTTAACCAGGTAGGCTAGTTGAGAACAAGTTCTCATTTGCAACTGCGACCTGGCGTTACAGATGGAATAAACAAACATACAATCAGTAAAACAGTAGAAAAATCTATATACAGCATGTGCAAATGAGGTAGGATAAGAGAGGTAAGGCAATAAATAGGCCATGGTGGCGAAGTAATTACAATATAGCAATTAAACACTGGAATGGTAGATTGTGCAGAAGATGAATGTGCAAGTAGAGATACTGGGGTGCAAAGGAACAAGATAAATAAATAAATACAGTATGGGGATGAGGTAGATTGGATGGGCTATTTACAGATGGGTTATGTACAGGTGCAGTGATCTGTGAGCTGCTCTGACATCTGGTGCTTCAAGCAAGTGAGGGAGGTAAGAGTATCAGCTTTAGTGATTTTTTGCAGTTCATTCCAGTTTTTGGCAGCAGATAACTGGAAGGAGAGGCGGCCAAAGGAAGAATTGGCTTTGGGGGTGACCAGTGAGATATACCTGCTGGAGCGCGTGCTACGGGTGGGTGCTGCTATGGTGACCAGTGAGCTGAGATAAGGTGGGGCTTTACCTAGCAGAGATTTGTAGATGACCTGGAGCCAGTGGGTTTGGCGACGAGTATGAAGCGAGGGCCAGCCAACGAGAGCATACAAGTCGCAGTGGTGGGTAGTATATGGGGCTTTGGTGACAAAACGGATGGCACTGTGATAGACTGCATCCAATTTGTTGAGTAGAGTGTTGGAGGCTTTTTTGTAAATGACATCGCCAAAGTCGAGGATCGGTAGGATGGTCAGTTTTACGAGGGTATGTTTGGCAGCATGAGTGAAGGATGCTTTGTTGCGAAATAGGAAGCCAATTCTAGATTTAATTTTTGATTGGAGATGTTTAATGTGAGTCTGGAAGGAGAGTTTACAGTCTAACCAGACACCTAGGTATTTGTAGTTTTCCACATATTCTAAGTCAGAACAGTCCAGAGTAGTGATGCTGGACGGGCGGGCAGGTGCGGGCAGCGAACGGTTGAAGAGCATGCATTTAGTTTTCGTTGCATGTAAGAGCAGTTGGAGGCCACGGAAGGAGAGTTGTATGGCATTAAAGCTCATCTGGAGGTTAGTTAACACAGTGTCCAAAGAAGGGCCAGAGGTATACAGAATGGTGTCGTTGTAATGTTGTCTGTGTGTAGCTGGTGTAGAGGAGTCAGGCGCAGGACAGCAGATATGAGTAAATAAACATATTTTACTCAAAATAGACAAATACAATACAAAATAAGCGAGCCCACATAAACGGACCGTAATTACATAAAAACAATCACTCACAAACAAACATGGGGGAACAGAGGGTTAAATAATGAACAAGTAATTGTGGAATTGAAACCAGGTGTGTAAGACAAAGACAAAACAAATGGAAAATGAAAAGTGGATCGGCGATGGCTAGAAGGCCGGTAACGTCGACCGCCGAACGTCGCCCGAACAAGGATAGGGACCGACTTCGGCGGAAGTCGTGACAGTCGTCTGCGTAGAGGTGGATCAAAGAATCACCAGCAGCGAGAGCGACATCATTGATGTATACAGAGAAGAGAGTCGGCCCGAGAATTGAACCCTGTGGCACCCCCAAATAGACTGCCAGAGGTCCGGACAACAGGCCCTCCGATTTGAAATAATATCGGAGAAGTAGTTGGTGAACCAAGCGAGGCAATCATTTGAGAAACCAAGGCTGTTGAGTCTGCCAATAAGAATGTTGTGATTGACAGAGTCGAAAGCCTTAGCCAGGTCTATAAATACGGCTGCACAGTAATGTCTCTTATCGATGGCGGTTATGAAATCGTTTAGGACCTTGAACGTGGCTGAGGTACACCCATGACTAGCACAGAAACCAGATTGCATAGCGGAGAAGGTACAGTGGGATTCGAAATGGTCGGTAATCTGTTTGTTAACTCGGCTTTCGAAGACCTTAGAAAGGCAGGGAAGAATAGATTTAGGTCTGTAGCAGTTTGGGTCTGGAGTGTCTCCCCCTTTGAAGAGGGGGATGACCGTGGCAGCTTTCCAATCTATGGGAATCTCAGACGATACGAAAGAGAGGTTGAACAGGCTAGTAATAGAGGTTGCAACAATTTCTGCAGATCATTTTAGAAAGAGAGGGTCCAGATTATCTAGCCCGGCTGATTTGTAGGGGTCCAGATTTTGCAGTTCTTTCAGAACATCAGCTATCTGGATTTGGGTGAAGAAGAAGTGGGGGAGGTTTGCGCGAGTTGCTGTGGGGAGCGCAGGGCTGTTGACCGGGGTAGGGGTAGCCAGGTGGAAAGCATGGCCATCTGTAGAAAAATACTTATTGAAATTCTCAAATATAGTGGATTAATCGGTGGTAACCGTGTTTCCTAGCCTCAGTGCAGTGGGCAGCTGGGAGGAGGTGCTCTTATTCTCCATGGACTGTACAGTGTCCCAGAACTTTTGAGTTTGTGCTACAGGATGCAAATTTCTGCTTGAAAAAGCTAGCCTTAGCTTTCCTAACTGCCTGTGTATATTTGTTCCTAACTTCCCTGAAAAGTTGCATATCACGGGGACTGTTCGATGCTAATGCAGAACGCCACAGGATATTTTGTGCTGGTCAAGGGCAGTCAGGTCTGGAGAGATCCAAGGGCTATATCTGTTCCTGGTTCTAAATTCTTTGAATGGGGCATGCTTATTTAAGATGGTGCAGAAGGCACTTTTAAAGAATAACCAGGCATCCTCTACTGACGGGATGAGGTCAATATCCTTCCAGGATACCCGGGGCAGGTCGATTAGAAAGGCCTGCTCGCTGAAGTGTTTTAGGGAGCATTTGACAGTGAGGAGGGGTGGTCGTTTGACCGCGGACCCATTACGGATGCAGCAATGAGGCAGTGATCGCTGAGATCTTGGTTGAAAACAGCAGAGGTGTATTTGGAGGGCAAGTTGGTTAGGATGATATCTATGAGGGTGCCCGTGTTTACGGATTTGGTGTTGTACCTGGTGGGTTCATTGATAATATGTGTGAGATTGAAGGCATCAAGCTTAGATTGTAGGATGGCTGGGGTGTTAAGCATGTCCCAGTTTAGGTCACCTAGCATCAAGAGCTCTGAAGATAGATGGGGGGACAATCAATTCACATATGGTGTCCAGGGCACAGCTGGGGGCAGAGGGTGGTCTATAGCAAGCGGCAACAGTGAGAGACTTGTTTCTGGAAAGATGGATTTTTAAAAGTAGAAGTTCGAATTGTTTGGGCACAGACCAGGATGGTAAGACAGAACTCTGCAGGCTATCTCTAACATACACACTATACACACACGCACACATGGATTTTGTACTGTAGATATGTGGTAGTGGTGAAGTAGGGGCCTGAGGGCACACAGTGTGTTGTGAAATCTGTGAATGTAATGTAATGTTTTTAAAATTGTATAAACTGCCTTAATTTTGCTGGGCCCCAGGATGAGTAGCTTGGCAGCAGCTGATGGGGATCCAAAATAAATACAAATACAAAAGACCAGGATGTGCACACTCACCTCAATATGAAATGGATGACAGGATGTCATTAGAAGCATGTGAGAAAGTGTAATCAGCAGTAATACACAACACCACTCTAATTATTGGCTTTTTGGAAAGCATTCTGTGACAGTGAAAGACAAGCTAAAATAAATAAATTGTAGGAAGTACATTTTCAAGCATTTTGTTGTTTTAATGCGTTCTTTGTGATACTATGAACACAATCTCAAATAGCAGAAATTACCACAGTGAGCTTTTTCCAAGTTGTTTACTTGGGACTGATATTGAAGCAGCACTGCAGCGGATTCCAGGTAATAAATATGAACGCTTGCCCTAGATTTAGGGAGCTCATACGTGCCTAAAGGGCAATCAATATGAGTGACATTGGATCATACAACAAATGTGGAAAGCAGTTGTACACACAAAACACTATCCTGATAATGACATGTTTCATCGAGCACCACACATTGTCTGGGCCTTTTTAGCAAGGTTAGCAGCCATTCCTTTCTGTTAGCAGCCATTCCTTTCTGTTTGAGGCCCCCTCTGTCATTTCCACCTGACAACGGTCCGCAAACCAGTGTTTGCATTCGGTTATTTGAATAGAGACCATCAAATGGCTATGCTGATATTTTCAATAGGCTATCTATATACTTATGAAAAATATTGCCCATGGTTACATTAATAGACAGTGGAGTCCGCATGAGACATTGGTAGGAAAACGTATGGATGGTATATGCTAGGGGTGATGGTAAATGCTACGGGTGTGCCGACATGGCCATGCTCGTATTCGTAATCATATCCGTAATTGACAGTTGATAGTCGGATCGGATGACAGTCTTGATTGGAAAAAACAAAACGGTTTTAATATGTCTAAGTAGATGTTGTCAAAATACTTCCCTGCACATTCTCACTGCAGAAAAGCTGCAGATTAGGAGCAGCGCGCAGAGGGGTGCGTGTGTGTCCTCAATTTGCAGCGGGCTGCCATGTTTGCTGTCTCTTAGTCAGAATGCACATCAGCATTTCATATTTTCTCCCTAGTCTTGCCCTGCTTGTTAGATATTATGCACATTGATAGCAAACGTCCTCGCCATGTGATTTAGCAGGCAGCAGCAATCTAAATGATCAGACTGAGAACGTGAGGAAAACTGATCAGGTGAAATTATGAAGTGGAAGGAGAAAGTTAGAATAACATATTGGCATGATTGTGGACTACAGGAAAAGAAGGACCGAGCCCCCATTCTCATCGAAGGGGCTGTAGTGGAGCAGGTTGAGAGCTTCAAGTTCCTTGGTGTCCATATCTCCAACAAACTATCATGGTCCAAATTAGAGGTCGACCGATTAATCCGAAACAAAGACAGCCAACTTCGCCAAACGGGGGATGATTTAACAAAAGCGCAGTTGCGAAAAAAGCCCAATCGTTGCACGACTGTATTTATATTTTTAAACCTGCATATTTAGCTAAAATAAATCCAGGTTAGCAGGCAATATTAACCAGGTGAAATTGTGTCACTTCTCTTGCGTTCATTGCACGAAGAGTCAGGGTATATGCAACAGTTTGGGCCGCCTAATTATGACATAACATTGAAGGTTGTGCAATGTAACAGGAATATTTAGACTTATGGATGCCACTCGTTAGATAAAATACGGAACGGTTCCGTATTTCACTGAAAGAATAAACGTCTTGTTTTCGAGATGATAGTTTCCGGATTCGACCATATTAATGACCTAAGGCTCGTATTTCTGTGTGTTATTATGTTATAATTAAGTCTATGATTTGATAGAGTAGTCTGACTGAGCGGTGGTAGGCACCAGCAAGCTCGTAAGCATTCATTCAAACAGCACTTTCGTGCGTTTTGCCAGCAGCAGGGACGGAAGCCATACTGTTACACTGGCAATACTAAAGTGCCTATAAGAACATCCAATAGTCAAAGGTTAAAACCTGTTTGGGCTGCAAGCCCGAAATCGGAACGACAATGACAACAGCTGCAGGGCGCGAAATTCAAAATCTATTTTTTTTAAATATTTAACTTTTACACATTAACAAGTCCAATACAGCATTTGAAAGATAAACATCTTGTCAATCCAGCCAACATGTCCGATTTTTTAAATGTTTTACAGAGAAAACACCACATATATTTATGTTAGCTCACCACCAAATACAAAAGTGGACAGACACGTATGGATATGATTATGATGTATGAATTATGATTCAAGTAGCATGCACAAGCCAACCGAAATAAACTAAAACCAACCTAAAGAGCCCAGAAAAAACTACCTCAGATGACAGTCATATAACATGTTACACAATAAATCTATGTTTTGTTCATAAAAAGTGCATATTTTAGCTATAAATCAGTTTTACATTGATGCTACCATAATGCTAACACATAGCTAGAGTCTGAATCCAGACGGGAGTAGCCAGAGAAAATACATACACCAACGTCGGCTACTAATTACACCTCATAAAACATTTCAGAAAAACATATGGTGGATAGCTAATGAAAGACAGATATCGTGTGAATAAAGCCAACATTTCCGATTTTTGAAGTGTTTTACAGCGAAAACACAATATATCGTTATATTAGCTAACAACATAAGCTAGCATAAGTCAGCACTAGCATTGGTCAAGCGCTAGCCTAGCACAGTTAGCCCAGTTAGCACAGCACAGCTCAACAGATATATGAAAAAGCATCCCAAATTGGGTCTTATCTTTGTTGATATTCCATCAGAATGTTGTAACGGGGTCCAATGTCCAGTAGAGTCTTTAGTTGGGTTCCAGAACGAATTATTTCCCTCTTTGGTTAGCAAGCACAATAGCATTGCGGCGCTACTCAGCGTTTCTTCAAAAAATTCTTCCGTCGTATCACATCTAAAGTCCAGAATAAATTGCAATAATATAATTAAAGTATATTGAAAAAACATACTTTAGGATGATTTTGTGACATGTATCAAATAATATCGTAGTCAGAGATCATATTCACCGTTATCTACCTTCTTCCAGAAGCCGAGACCAAATTCTGCTTCGCGCCCGGAATTTTTTTTTAACTGCACAGGTCTCACAAGAAGGTGTGTTATTCAGTCCATGGACGAGATATTCGACTCCTTTCAATTCTCACTTCCGCATTACAGCCTGACGAAGGCGTGTGACGTGTTTCTATGGTCCCAAGTCAAATGGCCTTTTATAGAGAAGGTCTTAAAGAGACACATCGCATTTTGGAAATCTCAATTCGGCTGGGAAAATGGCTGTAAAAATATTTCTGTTCGACTTAGAGAAACAATTCAAACCTTTTTAGAAACTATAGACTGTTATCTATCCAACAGTAGTAAATATATGCATATTGGAAAATAAAAAGTTTCTTAGGAGGCCGTTTGAAAATGTGCACACATTTTCCAGTTTTTTCAATATTCAGCTTGCAGCCCAAACAGGTTAATGAAATACAAATCGTATAGAGAGAAATAGTCCTATAACAACTACAACCTAAAACTTCTTACCTGAGAATATTGAAGACTCATGTTAAAAGGAACCACCAGCGTTCATATGTTCTCATGTTTTGAGCAAGGAACGTAAACGTTAGCTTTTTTACATGGCACATATTTCACTTTTACTTCTCCAACACTTTGTTTTTGCATTATTTAAACCAAATTGAACATGTTTCATTATTTATTTGAGGCTAAATAGATTTCATTGATGTATTATATTAAGTTAAAATAAGTGTTCATTCAGTATTGTTGTAATTGTCATTATTACAAATACGTTTTTTTAATCGCCCGATTAATCGGTATCGGCTTTGAAAAATCATAATCGGTTGACCTCTATTCTAGAAACATCATTTAAACCAGGTGATGTCACCGCATGTGTGGGAGGTGGAACTAAAGGGTTAGGTAAGGCATATTGAGCAGGGCTAGAGGCTCTACAGTGAAATAAGACAATAATCACTGACCAGAACAGCAATGGACAAGGCATATTTACATTAGGGAGAGGCATGCATAGCCGAGTGATCATAGGGGTCCAGTGAGTAGTTAAGCTGGCTAGAGACACGGCGATTCAGACAGCTAGCGGGCCGGGGCTAGTAAGCTAGCAGAAGGGCCTTAGAGGGACGTTGCAGCGGAAGAAGTCTGTTATAGCCTCCTCGTGCGGAGCCTCCTCGTGTGGTTGCATCGGCAGACCAGTCGTGATGGATTAGTAGGGTTCTGTGTAGTAAAGGGGTCCAGTCCAATTGGCAAAATAGGTATAGTAGCCCAAGAAATTGGCCGATGGATCTCTTCAGCTAACAGTCCAATATGCTCTAGACAGCTAGCGGGTCGCGGCTAGCAGATGGGCATTCAGGGGACGTCGCAACGTTGTAGCCAGTTGAAGAACCCCCACGGGCAGATTACATCGGTAGTCCAGTCGTGAAGGATCGGTGGGGCTCCGAACCGGAAGTAAGAGGGGTCCAGGCCAATTGGCAAAAAAGGTATTATATCCCAGGAGTGGCTGATGGACCTCTTCAGCTAGCCGGGAGATGGGCTTAGCATAGGCTAGCTCCAGGCTAATTGGTGCTCGCTTCGGGACAGAGACGTTAGCCAGGAGTAGCCATTCGGATTGCAGCTAGCTAGCTGCGATAATCCAGGTGAAAAGGTTCAGAGCTTGCGGTAGGAATCTGGGGATATGGAGAGAAAATAAGTCCGGTATGCTCTGGTTTGAATCGCGTTGTGCAAACTGGCGAGAGTTTTCCAAACTAAAGGTTAGCTGATGACCGCTAGCAGTAGCTGGCTAGCTGCTGTTGGTGTTCCGGTTCAAAAGTAAAGAAAAATACTTTAGAAAAAAGCAAAAAAGCAGATCCACACCACGTTGGGTGAAGCGGGTTGCAGGAGAGTATTCTGATGTTGAGGTTTAGAAAAATATAAAAAAGATATGTGAAGAAAAAATATATTAAAGATATATACACATGGGACACGACAAGACGAGGACAAAGACGTCTGACTGCTATGCCATCTTGGATGAGAGGACGAGAGAACTAGAGTACTAATGGTCAATAGCGATTGTAAATAGGAGTTGGGTTTTAGTTCAACATCTGTTCAGAATCTGTGGAATGTCACTCCTGAACTCAGAGCGACGTGTGCTACGTGTGCCACGTTTTCATTGGTCTGTACATTGAGTCGGAAGCAGGATACTAGTTATTTGGCCATTGGCCACGTTGGACTTCTGATTGGTCAACCCCAGGCTAGGGTGGGGGTTTATAAATGGCCTCCTGTTCCTTTGTTCGATGGGGGAAAGCTGAGGACAGGGGAGACTGAACAGCTGAACATCTACCTCCCAGCATAACATCTTGATTTGTCCTTCTCCAATAAACCTATTTTTCTCCCCCTGATTTGGTTTGGAGTTTGTGTTGTTGAAGAATAACATACATTGCTAACATTGCATCTGCTCTACACAAAACGTGTTCCTATTGAGATGAGAATATAATTTGTTGTCCCCGCAAAGAGGGCGTTTCGGGAATTAAGTAATCTCGAAGAGGGTATGCAATAATGGAGGATTGATACTGTAGTGTTTGTCTTTGCCAGAAGATACCGACTACAGCTGCTCTTGTTTACACTAGCTGGACTGAGGTCGGAACGCAGTCATGGTTACATCAAGACACTGTGGAGCTGGCAGCAGATATTGATCAGAAAACGTACCTCAACGCAGGGATGGGATATGCCACTGTACTCTAAATGTTACCTTCATCCACATTGCTCCATCGAGAAGATTGAAATACTGCTAGTTTTCCATCAGCAGCCATAATGGAATGGCATGTAGCGTTGAACAAAGGAGCTGATTGGCTTACACTGCCATTCTAAAATAGCTGTGGTGGCTACTGCTAGCTAGCATAAGGATGAAAAGGGCAGTTCTGTAAAACGAGCAGTAATTCAATCTTCTCGATATATCAGTGTGGAAAAGGTACAATTGAGTACAGTGGCATACTACGGGTGTGCCGAATAGTCGGACAAAATGAGTATCGAAACGAATATGGGACTCTTTTTGGATACGATTATGATCAGACAATTGTTTGTAATTATCCGAGATCTAAAAAAAAAAAATGTTTGGGTGCTATAAAGCATCTTTCTCATGTCAGTCAGTCATGTGCGAGCTTCTACATGGTCTAAATAACTAAAATGACTGTCTGTAAAGAGAAGGGCGGGCTGTACGTTGATCCTGCTGCTCTGATTGGATAGAGTGAAGCTGTATTTCTCCAGCCACTTGCTTCATAATTTCACACTATCAATTTTCCTTTCATGTTTTTGGTCTGATCATTTAGATTCAGTGGCGGTCGGTGCTGTTTTAGATGAGGGAGGATTCTTTTTTTTCATGACCATGGCAGCATATTGGATGACTGTCATTCATATTCCATTCACCCAGATCAATGTAACATCGATAGGTTTAAGCTACTACATGATACGCAAATTTTCCCTGTACCCTCATGAGGTTGCTACAACCTAGCCTATGAATGAAAGTTTAGAATGTAGGTGCACAGGTTGAGAGAATTGACACATTCATTACCACCTTGCACACTATTGCCTGCATTTAGCTGAACTAGGGTGTAATCATTAGTCCAGATGCAATCGAGGGTTTCTATTGGACAAATTGAGGTATGTTTGTCCCTGTTTCGTTCCGTTTGCATTAATTTAAGACATGTTTTTCAACAGAATCGGTGGAATGAATACACCCCTGATCACACACAAACACAGTTCACTTTCATAGCAGGTACATTAAAATAGCATGATCACTTTGCTCTTTGTATAATTTGCACGTTCTCCTCCTCTCACCTTTACCATTCACTTGTGGACTTCAGTGCACAACACATCAGCTGTCTGTGACCAAGCGGAAAAAGCTTTCCAAGCCAAACCATGTCATGACCACTAACCACAACACACAACCTACACTGTTGTCACATCATGGTCAACTAGAGGTACTAGAACTAACGCTTTAGTAAACCCGCTAGAATCAGGCAGTACAGTGTACAGTCAGAGAGCAGGTCAGCAGTTAGACTGACGGGCCCAGGTGGCAATAAAATAATAAAACCAAAAGCTTACCTTGACTTGGAAGAGATCCAGTGTTGGGTAGCCATAGCCAGCTAGCTAACATAGCATCCCTCTCTGTATGAGCTGGGTGTTCGAGTAGGCTGAACTAGCTAGCTGCATTTGCCAAAGTACAACCAAATATATCTATCACTCTCTTTTTTCTCTCTCTCTTACGTCTCCTTAATTTTGGAAGAAATGTAATTGTTCAAAACTGATCAAAAATTCAACACATGTTATGCACTGCAGTGCTAGCTAGACATAGCTTATGCTTTCAGTACTAAATGAATTAACTGATCCTTTGATTGGGTGGACAACATGTCAGTTCATGCTGCAAGAGCTCTGATAGGTTGGAGGACGTCATCTGGAAGTTGTCATAATTACTGTGTATGAATACGAGCATGGCCACGTCGGCACATTCCTAGCATATACCATCCCTACGTTTTCCTACCCATGTCTCACACGGACTCCACTGTCTCGTAATATAACCATGATTGCGTTCTGACATCAGTGCAGCTCAGTGCAAACAAGCTTGATGGTAGGAACGGTATCTTCTGGCAGTGTTTGTCTGTACAATATTTTTCAGAAGTAGATAGCCTATTGAAAATATCAGCATAGCCATTTGAGGGTCTCTCTATTCAAATACCTGAAAGCAAACACTGGTTATGCGGATAGTTGTCGGGAGGAAATGACAGAGGGGGACACAGACAGGAAGAAATGGCAGCTAACCTTGCTAAGGGAAGCCATCAAATGGCTATGTTGATATTTTCAATAGGCTATCTACTTATGAAATATATTGCCCAGACAAACATTTCCAGAAGATACCAACCGTACAGTTCAGCTTGTTTACATCGAACTGCACTGAGGTTCGAACGCAATCATGGTTACATTAAGAGACAGTGGAGTCGGCGTGAGACACGTAGGGATGGTATGTGCACAGGGGTGTGCCAACATGGCCATACTCGTATTCGTAATCGTAACTGTAAGTTGACAGTTGATAGTGATATCGGATAGGATGACTCTTTTAATATGCCTAAATAGATGTTGGCAAAATACGTCCCTGCACATTCTCACTGCAAAACAGCTGCAAATTAGGAGCCGTGTGTGGAGGGGTGCGTGTGTGTGTTTCAATTTGCAGCGGACTGCCAAGTTTTCTGTCACTTAGTCAGAATGCGCATCAGCATTTCATATCTTTTCCCTACCCTTAAAACGTCTTCTTAATAGGGGGCGCTGTTTTCACTTTGGGAAAAAATCATGCCCAAATTAAACGGCCTCGTACTCTGTTCTAGATCATACGATATGCATATTATTATTACTATTGGATAGAAAACTCTCTGAAGTTTCTAAAACTGTTTGAATTATATCTGTGAGTAAAACAGAACTCATTTGGCAACAAACTTCCAAACAGGAAGTGAAAATTCTGAAAATGGGGCTCTGTGTAAGGCCTTGCATATTCAATTGCCTTATATTTATGGATCTGTATGCACTTCATACGCCTTCCACTAGATGTCAACAGGCAGTAGAATGTTGAATGGGGTGTCTAGCTTGATGTGAGACCAAATGAGAGCTTTTGGAGTGACAGGTCCGCCCTATTGGCAGTATTTAGCTGCGCACCAGGGAACACCACATTGTTTTCTGCAATGCGTTAGGTATACACGACGAAATGATCCGTCTTGGACTTTATTGGATACATATGAGAAAAACATCATAAAGATGGATTTTCAACTGAGTTTGACCAGTTTATTCGACGTTTATTGTGACTTTTGGAATTTTTCGTTCCATGCGCCAAGAGTTGATGGACATGTGCGCTCCACAATGCTAGCCAAAGTTGCTAATTCGACAGAAGAAATGGACATTCTAAAACAAAACAACGATTTATTGTGGAACTAGGACTCCTTCCACTACATTCTGATGGAAGATCATCAAAGGTAAGAGAATATTTATGATGTTATTTCGTATTTTTGTGGAATATGTTGGCTCCAACATGGCGGAGAATGGCTGGGAGCTGTCTCAGAATATTGCATGCTGTACTTTGTACTAACGTTATTTTTTAAAATCTAACACAGCGGTTGCATTAAGAACCAGTGTATCTTTCATTTGCTGTACAACATGTTTTTTTAGCAAAGTTTATGATGAGTTTTTTGGTTAGATTATGTGACTGTCCAAAATATCTCCGGACAATTTGGTGCATTTTGGCGCCGTATTCACAATGTAAAACCACGATTTGTAGCTATAAATATGCAAATTTTCAAACAAAACATAAATGTATTGTATAACATGATGTTATAAGACTGTCATCTGATGAAGTTGTTCAAAGGTTAGTGATTAATTTTATCTCTATTTGTGGGTTTTGTGAAAGCTATGTTTGCGGTGAAAACATGGCGTTGTGTGTTTGGCTATTGTGGTGAGCTAACATAAATATATATTGTGTTTTCGCTGTAAAACACTTAAGAAATCGGAAATATTGGCTGGATTCACAGGATGTTTATTTTTCATTTGCTGTACAACATGTATTTTTCATAAATGTTTTATGATGAGTATTTATGTATTTCACGTTGCTCTCTATAATTATTCTGGCTGATTTAGTGCCATTTATGATCATGGCACCAATGTAAAACCACGATTTGTAGCTATAAATATGCACATTTTCGAACAAAACATAAATGTATTGTATAACATGATGTTATAAGACTGTCATCTGATGAAGTTGTTCAAAGGTTAGTGATAAATTTTATCTCTATTTGTGGGTTTTGTGAAAGCTATGTTTGCGGTGAAAACATGGCGTTGTGTGTTTGGCTATTGTGGTGAGCTAACATAAATATATATTGTGTTTTCGCTGTAAAACATTTTAAAAATCGGACATGTTGGCTGGATTCACAAGATGTTTATCTTTAATTTGCTGTATTGGACTTGTGTTTCATGAAATTATATTATATGATATCCCTGTGGCGCAAGGCTAGGCTATGCTCGTCTGCGTTTCTGATGAGGAGGATCCCGGATCCGGGAGGGTGAATCAGTAGATTAATAGCTTGATAGAAAACATCCTCGCCATGAGATTTATCAAAGTAGCAGGCATTAGCAATCTAAACAGTGGATGCTCCTCAGAGGAGGAAGGAGAGGACCATCCTCCTCAATGAATTAAATAAGAATAGTGAAAAATTAAAAGTTAATCTTTTTAGATAAAACTATACAAAATATATTCACGCCACCAAATAATTTATCAAAACAAACTGTTCTGCATTGAAGGTCTACAGTATTCTCAGCAGCACTCTCTCGGGTAGCACCATTGTGTAGCTGGAGGACAGCTAGCTTCTGTCCTCCTCTGGGTACATTGACTTCAATATAAAACCTAGGAGGCTCATGGTTTTCACCCTCTTCCATAGACCTACACAGTAATTATGACAACTTCCGGACGTCATCCTCCAACCTACAGTAGCAGAGCTCTTGCAGCATGAACTGACATGTTGTCTACTCAATCAAAGGATCAGTGAATGAATCCAGTACTGAAAGCATAAACTATAGCTAGCTATTACTGCAGTGCATTAACGTGGTGAGTAATTGACTCAAAGAGAAATTACTCACCAATTCAATTAGTTGAATAGTTTTGAACAAATTCATTTCTTCCAAAATGAAGAGAGAGATAAAGATATTTGGTTGAACTTGTTTTACTTTCACTTATCTATTGAATGCAGTTAGCTAGTTTAGCCTACTCAAACACCCAGCTCAAACAGAGAGGGATGCTATGTTAGCAAGCTAGCTTTGGCTTTCCAACACTGGAACTCTTCCAAGTCAAGGTAAGCTTTTGGTTTTATAAATGTATTGCCATCAGGGCCCGCCGGTGTAACTGCAAAATTGCATTGTACTGCATGATTGTAGCGGGTTTACTAACGCATTAATTCTAGTAGTTCTCGTTGACTATGACTTGACAACGATGCAGGCTGTGTGTAGCGGTCATGATATGAAGGTTTGGCTTGGAAAGGTTTTTCGTCTGGTCACAGACAGCTGATGATTTGTGCACTGAAGTCCACAAGTAAATGGTAAAGGTGAGAGGAGGAGAGTGCATAGATAGTTGCGGGAAGGAATTATATATACAATGAGCAAAGGGATCATGCTGTTATGAAAGTGAACTGTGTTTGCGTGTGATCAGGGGTGCACCTACGTTATTGTAAAATGTTACTCATAGGCTATGTTGTAGCAACCTCATGATGGGTACAGTGGAAATTCTAGTATAATGTTGTTGCCTAAACCTATCGATGTTACATTGAGCTGGGTGAATGGAATATGAATTAGTCATCCAATATGTGCCTTGCTCATTAAAAAATAATCTTAAATGGGACACCGACCACCCCTGAATCTAAATGATCAGACCAAAAACATGCAAGGAAAACTGATAGGGTGAAATTATGAAGCAAGTGGCTGGAGAAATACAGCTTCACTCTATCCAATCAGAGCAGCAGGATCAACGTACAGCCCGCCCTTATTTTTACAGACAGCCAGCTGAGTTATACAGAAAATTGCCCATATCCGTTATGATACTCATTTTGTCCGACTACTCGGCACAATCCGAGTATATGCCACTGTACTCAAAATGTTACCTTTTCTACACTGTTTAATTGAGAAAATTGAAATACTGCTAGTTTTACAGAAAACTGCCCTAGCAGTAGCCACCACAGCCATTTAGAATGGCAATGTCAGCCAATCAGCTCCTTTGTTGTTCAACGCTACGTGCCATTCCACGGCTTCTGTGGCTTCAGGTAGCTATTGTAAGAAATTGAAATAGAGACTGGAAACTAGCAATAACTACACTTCAACATAAGCCATATATTATACAAAAACACACATACTCCTCATTTCTCTTGGACATATGCTGGACCTAAGACACCCAACTATAGACACACATAATTCCCCTCCCCCATAATAACCACAGACACACCCAACCCATGGTTGGACCTCAGGACAAAGAACTCTCAGGAACCAATGGAACGTGGACACCAGGCCTGATCAGGACTACCCAAGACCCAGATCGACCAATCGGAAGGCCGGACTCGCAGATCTACCTACTTTGCTTGTTGTCTGTATAGTACTGAACAATTCTGGAAACTGTCTCTTTCCCGGACGATTCACTAGGAGTCAGACTGAAAGAGCCTTGCTGCAAGATTTTACTAAGATATCTTTACATGTAATTAAACGGCCTTATTATAAAATAATCCACCTCGTCCTATTGTCTCCTCTTGTTCTCCTGTCAACAGTAAACGTTTCATTAACACTATCATGAGGACGAAAAGGGAAGTTATTTGGCATACTGTATCCCATCCCTGCATTGAGGTACGTTTTCTGACCAATATCTGCTTCTGGCTTCACGGTGTCTTGATATAACCATATTCGTGTTCCGACCTCAGTGCAGCTAGTGTAAACAAGCGTAGCAGTAGTCAGTATCTTCTGGCAAAGACAAATACGACATTATTGATTCTCCGTATTGCATACCTTCTTTGAGATTACTTCAATCCCGAAACGTTCTCTTAGTGAAGACAACAAATGAGATTCTCATCTCATTCACCACAACTGTAAAAGGGGCAGTTTCTTGCGGCCAACCAGTAGGAACAGGTTTTGTGTTGAGCAGATGCAAAACAGATTCCAGATCCGCTACTTCTACCCTATATGCATTCCCCCACATGGCCCCCAAGCCTTGTAGCTGGTCCAATGACAGTGTCTAACAATACTGGATGTGATTTCTGTATGAATAATACTCATAGCGTTGGTGACAAGTTATACTTTTACTTTTACAATGAATGTCGTAAAGGCTTTTAAGGTTGTTTCACAGGCTAATGGTTAACTAGGGCATGCCAATATTTAACCAAATGCCAGTTGAAAAAACAGGTGATGCTGCAGTTTTAAAAGCCTACTATAGTGTCTCTTGAATATGAAAGTGAAACTGTTTCTGATAAAACCATCTCTCCTCCTCTTTTCCATCAAGCTATGTTTCACATTCCTCTGGGCATCATAGAAGGTAGTCAGATTGTCTTTCAATAGTCATCATCCAAAGAAATTCACACACCATTATGGTTCAGTAAGTCAATTTTCCTCTTAACATTCAGCACTAACTGACACATGATACAGTTAAAGGCGGATCTGTATCGTTTGTTCAATTGATATCCGGACAGATGACAACGAAGACGGATAATCATTTCCAAATTGATAGGCACACAGAATGAGTCATGGGATCATTGGCTGCGTTTACATAGGCGCCCCAACACTGATCTTTTTTCTACTAATTGGTCTTTTGAACAATCAGATCAACTCTTTAGTCAAATATTGGTCAAAACTTCAGAATTGGTCAGCCTGTGTAAATACAGCCATTATGTTGCAAATTAGTTGTTCTTGGGAGATCACCTGTCTGAATTTTCATGCATTGCTCATTGTTCATCCTTCATTGAGTTATCTTATTTAACACCACTGTGCTTTATGAATAAGTCAAATTGATGTGGTGTGAATAGGCTACTGGGGCAGACATGGAAATATAATGGGGTTTATGATGCCAATTATATGGGTGTAAAATAGATGTGAGCAATTCACTTTCTTGTTTCCTGTAGATCACATGGTCAAATAAAGGCAAGAGGGGAGGTGGGTGGGAGACTGCATAGCTTATCTCAGGCGGGATATGTCATAGTCAGAATGAAAGTGAAAGATGACTTGAAATATTTACATTGTCTGCACACTGGCTGTTATATTATACAGTAAGATATGTTTTTTTTCTGTCTGTTACATGATTAATAAAAAACAATTCTCTGTTCACTCCCCTTACAGATCCACAATGGAACGTAGAGGTGATTATTTGAACCGGACACAGACCTACCACTTATTTTATAGAATGTTTGAGGAATGTTTAAGGTCAGATCTTAAGTTTTATTTTTAGGGTCTATACTTGACTTTTCTCTTTTTTATCCATTACAAAACAGAGGTGCCAAGGTTGATGAAGTACTACACCATCACCACTGGCAAGACTATGGATTCTCATATCCAGTTTATGAGACAACTTGGAGGAGGCTTCACTGAAGTGATGTCACAAGAGAAGAGTGATGTCATCATGGCTTTCTGTCCCATCGTCTCTCGTGCTGGTACTGATATTGAAGCAGGACTGCAGCAGATTCCTGGTAATCTAGTCAGGACAGGGTCAATCCATCCAAAATGAATTGGAAAAGGCAAACAAAATAAAATGGTAATGAGGTGAAGTGTATTTTGTTTTCCTTTTGACAGCTGGTAAACCTGTCATTCTGGTAGTACTGCATCACACCTTCAACCCAGACTACACTGTACCTGACAGCAGCAGACTAGTGACCAGAGGTGATGTAATACTCACAGTGGACTGTCTCTTCCATGAGAGCCAGGGACTATTGGAGTGTCATCGCAATGAAGCAGCAGTCAAAGAGATTCTGAAGAAGCGTAATATACATTCTGAGGTATTATCTCACCACCATTTTGAATTTCACTCTGCTAATTATGTACTATGAGAGGTTATATTGTTTGCATTTCTGAAACATTGACACTATTGTGATAATTGTACTTTACTGTAGCTAACTAACATACAGCTTTTATGTTTACTACTATCTTACAGGTTGCCAGACATCACCATTTGCTGTTGGGCTGTTTATTTTTTGGGGCTTGTTTGACTGTATTTTTGATTGTTTCTAGAAAGAAACAATGAGATTTATCATAACCTAATGGAAATAGAGCAAGTAGGTATGAACTGTAGAAATTACAGACGACACAGAAACTGACTTAATTATACAATAAAAATAATGAATAAAGCCTAATTAAGCATATTCTCTACCTACCTCTATCTATCAGGATAGTATCTTAGTTTAAGATGGCACGATGCTCATGTAATATTGTAGGCCTACTCTTATTGTATATTCTGTGTTGTCACTTTATTCTGCTTTGACTGCCCTTTCTCTCAATATTAAAGTCATAGAATTTCAGTTGCTGTATGAGTGAGTCATTGATGAAGCACAAATAGTCATCATTACACTTTGACATTGAGAACATGAACCTGTGTTGGGATAGGAGAGAAGCTGCGTTGTCAACCAAATGGGAAGGTGGTATTTACCAGTTGTGAAGTCGCAAATAGCAGTTTGCACTTGTTCAGAAAGGCCAATTGGCAAATGGTCAATAAGCTGCGTCAACTTTAAACTAAAACTACAGCTATCCATAGCCGGGGGAAGTAAGGGTGCTGTGGGTGCTACCTCTGATAAATCTGAATGAAAAAAGTTATATCTACAGTTGAAGTCGGAAGTTTACATGCACTTAGGTTGGAGTTATTAAAACTCGTTTTTCAACCACTCCACAAATTTCTTGTTAACAAACTATAGTTTTGGCAAGTCGATTAGGACATCTACTTTGTGCATGACTCAAATTTTCACTGTACCCATCTTGAGGTTGCTACAGCCTAGCCTATGAATAACATTTTACGATAAGGTGCACCCCTGATCACACGCAAACACAGTTCACTTTCATAACAGCCACATAAAAACAGCATGATCACTTTGCAAGTTGTATATATAATTCCTTCTCACAACTATCTATGCCCTCTCCTCCTCTCACCTTTTCCCTTTGTTTGTGGACTTCAGTGGACAACATATCAGCTGTCTGTGACCAGGTGAAAAACCTTCCCGAGCCAAACCTTCATATCATGATCGCTAACCGCTACGCACAGCCTACATCGTTGTCAAGTCATAGTCAATGAGAACTACTAGAACTAATGTGTTAGTAAACCCGCTACAATCATGCAGTACAATGCAATTTTCCAGTTACACAGGCAGGTCCCGGTGGCAGTAAATTAATAAAACCAAAAGCTTACCTTGACTTGGAAGAGTTCCAGTGTTGGGTAGCCATAGCCAGCTAGCTAACATAGCATCCTCTGTTTGAGCTGGGTGTTTGAGTAGGCTAAACTAGCTAACTGCATTCGATAGATAAGTGAAAGTTTTAAAACATTCTACCAAGTATCTTTATCTCTCTCTAAATTTTGGAGGAAATTAATTTGTTCAAAACTGTTCAACTATTGTCTTTCTCTCTCTCTGAGTCAACTGCTCACCACATTAATGCACCGCACTGCAGTGCTGGCTAGCTATAGCTTATGCTTTCAGAACTAGATTAATTCTCTGATCCTTTGATTGAGTGGACAACATGTCAGTTCATACTGCAAGAGCTCTGATAGGTTGGAGGATGTCGTTCAGAAGTTGTCATAATTACTGTGTAAACCTATGGAAGGGGGTGAGAACCATGAGCCTCCTAGGTTTTGTACTGAAGTCAATGTACCCAGAGGAGGACAGAAGCTAGCTGTTCTCTGGCTACACCATGGTGCTACCCTACAGAATGCTGTTGAGGCTACTCAATGGCCAAATGTCTTGAATCATAATTATTATTACTTGTGGAGTCTCCATTTATGTATTCCATACATATTGGTCCATGCATGATGGTCCTTATTGCAGTTTTCATAATAAAACCTTCTAAGGTCCTGTAGGATCCAGTGTAGGACACTGGATCTCCGATTTACAGTTCTGTACTTGAATATTATAAAATGATGACCCCCATGCCCAGGCGACCCAAAATAAGAGAAGAACAAGAGAAGAACAAGAAAAAGGTCAATGGGCCTACTGTGAGTTTCCTGAATTTTAATTGCACATTTCAGTTTTTTTAATTGCCTATCCCTGTAATGAAATTGCATCCTAACACTCCACTCTTCTCAGATCTACAAGTCCGAAGTGGATAGGTGATAGGAGTCAATTTGGGATTGGGTAACAGTCTCTGCTTGACAACACTTACATTAAAACTTCTTCTTAATAGGGGGCGCTGTTTTCACTTTGGGAGAAAATCGTGCCCAAATTAAACGGCCTCGTACTCTGTTCTATATCATACAATATGCATATTATTATTACTATTGGATAGAAAACACTCTGAAGTTTCTAAAACTGTTTGAATTATATCTGTGAGTAAAACAGAACTCATTTGGCAGCAAACTTCCAAACAGGAAGTGAAAATTCTGACAATGGGGCTCTGTGCCAGGGCCTGCCTATTCAACTGGCTTATATTTATGGATCTGTATGCACTTCATACGCCTTGCTGCGCACCAGGAAACCTAACATTGTCTTCTGAAATGCGTTACGTATACACAACGAAATGCTCCGGCTCTGATTTTATTGGATACATATGAGAAAAACATCCTAGAGTAGGATTTTCAACCGAGTTTGACCAGTTTATTCGACGGTTAGGAATTTTGGAATTTTTCATTCAGTGCGCAAAGATTTCTTGGACATGTGCCCTCCACATGGCTAGCCAAAGTTGCTAATTCGACAGAAGAAATGGACATTCTAAAACAAAACAACGATTTATTCTGGAACTAGGACTCCTTGCACAACATTCTGATGGAAGATCATCAAAAGTAAGAGAATATTTATGATGTTATTTCGTATTTTTGTGGAATATGTTGGCTCCAACAAGGCGGAGAATAGGTGAGCACTGTCTCACAATATTGCAAGCTGTATGTTGTACTGAAGTTATTTTTTTAAATCTAACACAGCGGTTGCATTAACCTGTTGAGGATGGGGGCGCTGTTGTCACTATTTATGCTAATCGTGTAATGTTTGAAACGGCTTCCCACAAAATTCTTGATCGTACAATATGCATATTATTATTATTATTGGATAGAAAACAGTCTATAGTTTCTATAGGAGTTGAAATTTTGTCTCTAAGTGGAACAGAGCCCATTCTACAGCAATTTCCCTGACATGGAGTCAGATTTCAGAAATTTTGGCCCCTGATCTGGAGTCAGTTAAAAGGCCGCAGTTATTGCTATGAGTATACGGACACTGCTTACGTCTTCCCCTGGATGCCTTTACGTGATGACGATTTGAATGGGGTCGATTGCGCGTTCACAGGCACTACAAATTAAAAAACCCTGTAGCTAGGAACTCTTTTCTTGCTGCGTAATGCGCCTGGAAGACATCGACCCGCACTTGTTCCAAGCATTAGTGGAGGGAGTAATATTACTCTGGTCATGTTTCTACTCGTTATGGGAGTTAAAAACATCATAAGGTAGTTAATTTAAAGCGTTTTATAGCAATTTATATCCGTTTAGTGCGATTTTGGGACATTTATTTCTGAAACGCTGTGAATTGCTGGGCACGCTTCCAGTTCATCCCGAACGCAGTTGGCATTTCCACATGGCAAGAGGACAGCTTTCCACCAAAAGACGATTAGACCCAAGAAAGGATCCTTTGCCCAAGATACTGATGGAAGAACAGCTCAAAGTAGGACATTTTTATTATGATAAATCGTGTTTCTGTCGAAAAATGTTAGTGGCTTAGGACGCCATGTTTTTTGACATAGCTTCGCTTGGCGCAAACTGTATTGAAAAGTAAGGATAATTTAAAAAATGTAATTCCGCGATTGTATTAAGAATTAAATTGTCTATCAATCCCTGTCCACCCTATATTTTTTAGTCACGTTTATGAGTATTTATGTATAAGAGTAGATCACTGTCTAATATGGCGCACGGACATTTTCTCACCAGCTGGGCTACATTTCACATTGTCTAACCATGATTTTGGTGGCTAAATATAAACATTTTCGATCAAACTCTATATGGATTGTGTAATATGATGTTACAGGAGTGTCATCTGAAGAATTCTGAGAAGGTTAGTGAAAAAATTAATATATTTTGGCGATGTTGACTTTTATCGCTCACTTTGGCTAGAATCAATGCTGGGCTGCTATGTGCTATGTGCTATGCTAATATAACGATTTATTGTGTTTTCGCTGTAAGACACTTAGAAAATCTGAAATATTGTCTGTATTCACAGGATCTGTGTCTTTCGATTCGTGTATGCTGTGTATTTTTACGAAATGTTTGATGATTAGTAAGTAAGTAAACACGTTGCTCTATGTAGTTTTTCTAGTCCATTTGTGACGGTGGGTGCAATTGTAACCTATGCCATCTACCTGAAATATGCACTTTTTTCTAACAAAACCTATCCCATACCATAAATATGTTATCAGACTGTCATCTGATGAGTTTTTTTCTTGGTTAGGGGCTATAAATATCTTAGTTTAGCCGAATTGGTGATAGCTACTGGTGTTGGTGGACAAATAAAAGATGGTGGATTATGCTAATGTGTTTTTAGGTAATAGATGTACATCTTTACATATTGTGTCTTCCCTGTAAAACATTTTAAAAATCGGACATGTTGGCTGGATTCACAAGATCTGTGTCTTTCATTAGCTGTATTGGACTTTAATGTGTGAAAGTTAAATATTTTAAAAATATATATTTTTTGAATTTCGCGGCACTGGTTTTTCAGTGGGGGTGGGGGGGGAGTGCCGCTAGCGGCACCCTCATCCTAGACAGGTTAAGAACCAGTGTATCTTTCATTTGCTGCACAACATGTATTTTATAGTAAAGTTTATGATGAGTTCTTTGGTTAGATTACGTGACTGTCCAAAATATCTCTGGACAATTTGGTGCATCATGGCTACATATTCACAATGTAAAACCAGGATTTGTACCTCTAAATATGCACATTTTCGAACAAAACATAAATGTATTGTATAACATGATGTTATAAGACTGTCATCTGATGAAGTTGTCCAAAGGTTAGTGATTAATTTTATCTGTATTTCTGGGTTTTGTGAAAGCTATGTTGGTGGTGAATAAATGGCATTGTGTGTTTGGCTATTGTGGTGAGCTAATATAAATATATTGTGTTTTCGCTGTAAAACACTTAAAAAATCGGACATGTTGGCTGGATTCACAAGATGTTTATCTTTCATTTGCTGTACACCATGTATTTTTCATAAATGTTTTATGATGAGTATTTATGTATTTCACGTTGCTCTTGTCACGTCCTGACCATAGTTCTTGTGTGTTTTGCTTGTTTAGTGTTGGTCAGGACGTGAGCTGGGTGGGCATTCTATGTTGTGTGTCTAGTTTGTCTGTTTCTGTGTTCAGCCTAATATGGTTCTCAATCAGAGGCAGCTGTCAATCGTTGTCCCTGATTGAGAATCATATATAGGTGGCTTGTTTTGTGTTGGGGATTGTGTGTGGTTGTCTTCTGTCTTTGTGTTCTGCACCAGATAGGACTGTCTCGGTTTTCACATTTGTTATTTTGTATTTTGTATAGTGTTCATGTTATTGTCTCTTCTTTATTAAATCATGTTGAACAATAGCCGCGCTGCATTTTGGTCCTCTCCTTCATCCCAGGAAGAAAGCCGTTACAGCTCTCTGTAATTATTCTGGCTGTTTTGGTGCTATTTGTGATGGTGGCTGCAATGTAAAACTACGATTTATACCTCAAATATGCACATTTTCGAACAAAACATAAATGCATTGTATAACATGATGTTATAAGACTGTCATCTGATGAAGTTGTTCAAGGTTAGTGATTCATTTTATCTCTATTTGTGGGTTTTGTGAAAGCTACCTTTGCGGTGGAAACATGGTGAATACATGGCGTTGTGTGTTTGGCTATTGTGGTGAGCTAATATAAATATATATTGTGTTTTCGCTGTAAAACATTTTAAAAATCGGAAATGATGGCTAGATTCACAAGATGTTTATCTTTCATTTGCTGTATTGGACTTGTGATTTCATGAAATTATATTATATGATATCCCTGTCGCGTTAGGCTAGGCTATGCTAGACAGCTTTTTTGATGAGGAGGATCCCGAATCCGGGAGGGTGACTCGTTAGAGGTTAACACTTGGTTTACTCTGTTCTTTTTAACTATTGTTTTGTGTGCCCATTCCCTGATTTATGAAGGTCAACAACCGTTTGTCTCTTTTTATTTTTGAGTTCTTTGCCTTTCCCCATGATGATGGATGACAGATGGATTTTACACGCCTGTTATGTCCTTTTTATACCCCAGTGGCAGAGGAAGCCATGAAAGGCCACAATACAGTTTCTTAAACTGAGATGAATTTTAAAAAGTTTAATATTAATGCAGATATCATTTTGTTTGATTTTATTTACACTGAGTGCACAAAACATTAGGAACACCTTCCTAATATTGAGTTATACCCCCTTTTGCCCTCAGAACAGCATCAATTTGCCAGGGCATGGATGCTACAAGGTGACGAAAGCGTTCCAGGGATATTGGCACATGTTAACCTGTCTAGGATGAGAGTGCCGCTAGCGGCACTCCCCCCCACCCCCACTGAAAAACCAGTGCCGCGAAATTCAAAAAAAAGATTTTTTTTAAATATTTAACTTTCACACATTAAAGTCCAATACAGCTAATGAAAGACACAGATCTTGTGAATCCAGCCAACATGTCCGATTTTTAAAATGTTTTACAGGGAAGACACAATATGTAAAGATGTACATCTATTACCTAAAAACACATTAGCATAATCCACCATCTTTTATTTGTCCACCAACACCAGTAGCTATCACCAATTCGGCTAAACTAAGATATTTATAGCCCCTAACCAAGAAAAAAACTCATCAGATGACAGTCTGATAACATATTTATGGTATGGGATAGGTTTTGTTAGAAAAAAGTGCATATTTCAGGTAGATGGCATGGGTTACAATTGCACCCACCGTCACAAATGGAATAGAAAAACTACTTAGAGCAACGTGTTTACCTACTTACTAATCATCAAACATTTTGTAAAAATACACAGCATACACGAATCGAAAGACACAGATCCTGTGAATACAGACAATATTTCAGATTTTCTAAGTGTCTTACAGCGAAAACACAATAAATCGTTATATTAGCATAGCACATAGCACATAGCAGCCCAGCATTGATTCTAGCCAAAGTGAGCGATAAAAGTCAACATCGCCAAAATATATTAATTTTTTCACTAACCTTCTCAGAATTCTTCAGATGACACTCCTGTAACATCATATTACACAATCCATATAGAGTTTGATCGAAAATGTTTATATTTAGCCACCAAAATCATGGTTAGACAATGTGAAATGTAGCTCAGCTGGTCAGAAAATGTCCTTGCGCCACTTAGACAGTGATCTACTCTTATACATAAATACTCATAAACGTGACTAAAAAATATAGGGTGGACAGGGATTGATAGACAATTTAATTCTTAATACAATCGCGGAATTACATTTTTTAAATTATCCTTACTTTTCAATACAGTTTGCGCCAAGCGAAGCTACGTCAAAAAACATGGCGTCCTAAGCCACTAACATTTTTCGACAGAAACACGATTTATCATAATAAAAATGTCCTACTTTGAGCTGTTCTTCCATCAGTATCTTGGGCAAAGGATCCTTTCTTGGGTCCAATCGTCTTTTGGTGGAAAGCTGTCCTCTTGCCATGTGGAAATGCCAACTGCGTTCGGGATGAACTGGAAGCGTGCCCAGCAATTCACAGCGTTTCAGAAATAAATGTCCCAAAATCGCACTAAACGGATATAAATTGCTATAAAACGCTTTAAATTAACTACCTTATGATGTTTTTAACTCCCATAACGAGTAGAAACATGACCAGAGTAATATTACTCCCTCCACTAATGCTTGGAACAAGTGCGGGTCGATGTCCTCCACGCGCATTACGCAGCAAGAAAAGACTTGCTAGCTACAGGTTTTTTTAATTTATAGTGCCTGTGAACGCGCAATCGACCCCATTCAAATCGTCATCACGTAAAGGCATCCAGGGGAAGACGTAAGCAGTGTCCGTATACTCATAGCAATAACTGCGGCCTTTTAACTGACTCCAGAACAGTGGCCAAAATTTCTGAAATCTGACTCCATGTCAGGGAAATTGCTGTAGAATGGGCTCTGTTCCACTTAGAGACAAAATTTCAACTCCTATAGAAACTATAGACTGTTTTCTATCCAATAATAATAATATGCATATTGTACGATCAAGAACTTTGTGGGAAGCCGTTTCAAAAATTACACGATTAGCATAAATAGTCACAACAGCGCCCCCATCCTCAACAGGTTAACTCCAACGCATCTCAGAGTTGTGTCAAGTTGGCTGGATGTCCAGCCAACTTGATACACGCAAGTAACTGTTGAGTGTGAAAAACCCAGCAGAGTTGGAGTCCTTGACACACTCAAACCGGTGCGCTGGGCACCTACTACCATACTCCGTTCAAAGGCGCTTACATCTTTGTGTTGCCCATTCACCCTCTGAATGGCACTCGTACATAATCCACGTCTCAATTGTCCCAAAGATTAGAAATCATTCTTTAACCTGTATCCTCCCTTCCATCTACACTGATTGAAGTAGATTTAACAGGTGACATCAGTAAGGGATCATACCTTTTACCTGAATTCACCTGGTCAGTCTGTCATGGAAAGAGTAGGTGTTCCTAATGTTTTAATCACTCAGTGTATTATAATCTTTAGGGGTACCAACAATTTTGACACCTATCTTTGAGAGAAAAAAATACATTACTTGCAAAATAAAATCTCTTTGTGCAGGCTCGTTGCTCGAGACCTCCAGTTCGCCTCCACTGTCCAGTGCATCCGGTGCCTCGGCCAAGGACAAGGCCTACTGCATGTCTCCCCAGCCTGGTGAGTCCTGTGCCTGTGCTAAGCCCTAACCCTTCTGCATGTCTCCCCAGCCTGGGGAGTCCTGTGCCTTCTCCCAGAGCCAGGCCTCCTGTGTGTCTATCCACTCCAGTGGTGATCCAGGGCACGAAGCCTCCGGTGATGGTCCATGGCACGAGGCATCCGGTGATGATCCATGGCAGGAATACTCTAGTGATGATCCATGGCTAGAGGCCTCCAGTGATGATCCATGGCACGAAGCCTCCAGTGATGATCCATGGCACGAAGCCTCCAGTGATGATCCATGGCACGAAGCCTCCAGTGATGATCCATGGCACGAAGCCTCCAGTGAGGAGTTATGGCACGAGGCCTCCAGCGTCGCCCTCTAGTCCGGAGCCTCCAGCGACGCCCTTCAGTCCGGAGCCTCCAGCGATGCCCTCTATTCCGGAGCCTCCAGCGACGCCCTCTAGTCCGGAGCCTCCAGCGACGCTCTCTAGTCCGGAGCAGCCAGAGTCTCCCTCCTATCCGGCGCAGTCAGAGTCTCCCTCCTGTCCGGAGCCTCCAGCGACGCTCTCTAGTCCGGAGCAGCCAGTGTTTTGTTCCGTGTTCACTTCCCTTACAGATCCACAGTGGAATGCAGAGGTAATTATTTTAACAGGACAAAGGCCTACCATTAATTTAAATAATGTTTAAGGCAAATCTTAGGTTAGGCTTATAGTTGTCTGGGCAGTGATCTAAACCAAAACATTGGTACTTTTATTTTTAGGGTCTATGCTTTTCTCTTTTTTGTCCATTACAAAACATAGATGATAAAGATGCCATTCTGGTAGTCCTGCGTCACTATTTGAACCCAGAGTGCACTGTACCTGACAGCAGCAGACTAGTGACCATAAGTGATAGAATACTCACAGTGGACTGTCTGTTCCATGAGCGTCAGAGTGGACTACTGAACTGTCCTCTTATTGAAGAAGCAGTTAAAGAGATTAGGAAAATTCTTGACATGTATGCATGGTAGTATTGGATAGAAAACACTCTAAAGTTTCTAAAACTGTTAAAATTATGTCTGTGAGTATAACAGAACTGATTTGGCAGGCGAAAACCCGAGGACCAATTTTTTTCTGTTGACCTGCCAGCCAATTCCAAGCTTAAGCTATTGAAATCAAAGACTTTCGCCTCCCAAATTGCAGTTTCTATGGCTTCCACTAGATGTCAAGTCTTTATAAATGGTTTCAGGCTTGTATTCTAAAAACCAACGAGGAATAGTTGTTTATCCTGAGGAAGTCCTATGGCAAAACTCGTCTCATTGAGCGCATGACCGAGAGCGTGCGCTACGTTCTTTTCCTTTGCTATTGAAAATAGTTTGCTCCGTATGAAATATTATCGTTTATTTAGATATTAGAGTACCTAATAATGAATTAGAAACGTTGTTTGATTTGTTTGGATAAACTCTACTGGTAACTTTTGGAACTCCTATGTCTGCATTCTGAACGGGTAGATTACTGAACTCAATGACGCCTACTAATTGGACTATTTGGGAAATGAAGGACTTTATCGAACAAAACAACCATTCATTGAGTTCCTGAGACTCTTGTGATTGTGATCAGAGGAAGATCTTCAAAGGTAAGTGACTTATTCTGTCGCTATTTAGGATTTTGTGACGCCTGTGCTTGTTTGAAAAATATGCTGTTGTGGGGCGCTGACCTCAGATAATCGAATGCTGTGCTTTCGCCGTAAAGCCTTTTTGAAATCCGACGATGAGGTTAGATTGCCAAGATTCTAAGCTAAAGAATCATGTATGACACTTGTATTATCATGAAGGTTTAATATTACACTTTCTGTATTTTGAATTTGGCGCTCTGCAATTTCACCGGATGTTGTCAGTGGGTCGCTAGCGGGACCCCTGCGCCAGATAGGTTATTAAGGACCTTATCTTTCATATCAGCGAGAAATTATTTTCAAAAAACAAAAGGTTAAATTGATACACACCGTTTATAGGGTTAGTGTTACCACACCGCCGTATCTCCATGTTACAGCGTGTGTTTACGGAAGACAGAGTCGACTACCTGTGCTTGTAAGGCATGGCGCTGGAGACAGGAAGCAGGTACAGGGAGAACATTTAATCAACTACAGAAATAAAACAGGACAGGACCAGCGTCTGGACAGGACAAAGTAACGAAATCAATGCTGACACAGGGAATAACGTGAGAAACAGACAGATAAAGGGAAGGCAATCAAATAATAATAATAATAGAGTTCAGGTGGGTCCAATGAGGCGCTGGTGCGCGTAATGAAGGGGACAGGTGTGCGTAAAGATAGGCAGTCTGAGGGCCTAAGGGCGCCAGAGAGAGGGAGAGCGCGAGCAGGCGTGTGTCACGCCCATTGAAAGAACTGGACCAAAGCGCAGCGTGGTAAGCGTACATATTCCTTTTTATTAGAAATGACGCCGACAAAAACAATACACAATACAAAACAACCGTGAAGCTTAAGGGCTATGTGCCACAAACAAAGTTAACCTCCCACACTGAAAGGAGGGAAAAGGGCTACCTAAGTGTAACAGTACAACTTTAGTCCGTCCCCTCGCCCCGACCCGGGCGCGAACCAGGGACCCTCTGCACACATCAACAACAGTCACCCAAGAAGCATCGTTACCCATCGCTCCACAAAAGCCGCGGCCCTTGCAGAGCAAGGGGAACCACTACTTCAAGGTCTCAAAGAGAGTGACGTCACCGATTGAAACGCTATTAGCGTGCACCACCACTAACTAGCTAGCCATTTCACATCGGTTACATAAGTATGGTTCCCAATCAGAGACAACGATAGACAGCTGTCCCTGATTGAGAACCATACCTGGCCAAAACATAGAAATAAAGAAACATAGAAAAACACAACATAGAATGCCCACCCCAAATCACACCCTGACCAATCCAAATAGAGACATAAAAAGGCTCTCTAAGGTCAGAGTGTGACAGCGTGACAGTGCTAATTAGCTGCCTGCGTCTCCTAATACCTGTGTGTAAAAGGAAGACGGACACCACAAACATGTTGTCACTGAAAAATACTGTTGGCTGCAACTGTGTTAAATCCGATTAAAACAGTGTGTATTTTGCATTTTTGAAATGATTTTGATGTGTCTAGAACTGTACAACAATTGAGAATCAATTCATGTTTAGATGGAGTAATTGTCTGTTTTGGCTTACAGAGCCAATTCACCTTTTAAACAGAACATGTAAGGTCATTGGACTATAAGGAGTAACATTTGGCTCCTTTAGTCCATTATTGGGCTACCTCTCAACAGTGCAGTGAAATATCAAAATATCAAAAATAAAACAACAATAACACAGTAAGGCAAGTGGTAAACAAATATATGTATAAAAGTAGGAGTAAAACTAGCAGTAACGGTATGTACTGTGAAATGTGCTATGTCAACAAGTAGAAAGTGAGCAGTAAAAATAAATAGTAATAAATAATAACAGCAGTGATGGGAGTGAGTGAGCGATAGGTAACGATGCTTTGTGGGTGACAAGTTGTCGATGTGTTCAGAGGGTCCCTGGCTCGAGCCCAGGTTGGGGCAAGGAGAGGGACGGAAGCAATACTGTGAGAGAGTCAGTGGAAATAGTCTCTAAAGATGCAGGTGAACAGCACGTTGTGCAGGTGGAAAGCGAGGCTTTTCAACAGTCTTATGGCCTGGTGGTGGATGCTGTGTTACTATCTGCCAGACGGAAGAGGAGATAACAGTCCGTGGCTGAAGTCCTTGGTCATCTTCCAGTGCATGGACAGTGCAGCTGCCTTTACAGGCGGTGATGCAGCCAAACAGGATGCTCTCAATGATGCATCTGTAGAAGCTGGTGTCATCTGGCATCTTTTTGAACAGTGGCTACTCCATGTCTTCTATGGAAATAAGGGGTAAAGTTTGTAATTATGAGCATAAGATGTAAAACGTAATCACAGTGAGTAGATTGGATGTATAGATGGAACATTAAAAGAAGTCTCTAACCTTTACCTAACATCTCAACTTGCTCAGCACATTAGTGCACACAGACACACACACACAAGCAAGTGTATATTTATTCAATGTCAACTGCAAGCTACCTAGCAGTGGAGGCTCATCAGAGGAGGATGGGGAAGACCAACCTCCTCAGTGAATTTCATAACAATACAAATTGTAAAACTTATAAAAATGTATTATTTTTAGATAAAACTATACTAAAGATAATCATGTCAACAAATAACTGATTAAAACACACTATTTTGCAAAGAAGGTCTACAGTAGCCTCAACAGCACTCTGTAGGGTAGCATCACGGTGTAGCCGGAGGACAGCTAGCTTCCGTCGTCCTCTGGGTACTGTCGTGTCTTGGACTATTCATTAATGTGAAGACTGCTATATTATCAAATCAATTCTCTATGTGTAATTATTACTTGATTAAACTAATCATGTAAACATTAACTAACTAGGAAGTCGCGGCACCACAGGAAAATGTTGTTTAAAGAGTTAGTATTTCCCGAATTTAACTCTCTTCAGATCTTTTCATATCTTATCGATTACAGTCACTTATTAAAGTATTATTACCTCATCAGTCATTCTGAACGTCGTAATTTCTTGTAGTCTGCACAAACCCTTTTTTATTGATGAACCAGCGATACACAAATTGGCTCAATTATTTATTTACTAACTTGTTAAACAATTACAGAATACACAAATACACACTAACATTATACAGTAAATAGTCTCTAAAAGACTAACAAAACAGGACAGTTTGGTTATAACATGGTGGTGAATTCAGAGAGAGGAGGGGGGGAGACAAAGGAGTTACTCTATTGGACATTGGGAAGCTACGCTCACGAAAATACAAAATCTTAAGCACTCTAATAACCGCTCATTCGGAAAAAGAGAATGCAATTTATGTATTTACGATTGAGTTGTGCTTTATCGTCCAAATCCTTTGGTCACAAAGATGTTGGGTGTACGACTCTGGTTCGGCCACCAGAGATCCCCAAGTCCTTAGGTAGAGCTCCTGGTCGTGGTGCTGGTAAGAATGGATACTTCGACGTACCCTGTACAGTAGTTCTAAGAGTTGATCTTGATAGAATACTTCAGAGGTTGTTGGTGTTCTCGTCCTAGGCTACTTACGTTTTCAGCTGCAGCCTGATAACGCGATTTCAAGGATTTGCTTCTTCTGTAGTGATCAATAGTTTCAGAGTTTATAACCATTTTGCAACATTCGGCTTACACCTCAGTCTGCTTGGTCTATCGAGTGGTAACGGGGACCAGCGTCCTCACGTTCTCTGGTCTTGTCCTTTGGTAGAGTTGTAGTTTTGAACCTTTTTGCAACATCTGGCTCACGCCTTATTCTGCTTGGTCTATAGAGTGGTAGATTTCTTAACCAGTTGCCGCTGCACGTAACTGGTCTAATATGTTAATTCTTCAGCATGTCCTTTTAAACACTTGGGGAAAAAAGGGCATTCCATTACATTTGGCATAATGTCTGTGCTCATGTGGGCATGGTTACTGACTGGATAAACTTTACATGAAAAACCCTTTTCTCATTTAGATGACTAAAGTCACATTTCTATTTTTTCAATAGTATTCTGATACTTAATCATTCATTTTATACAACATTCAGATGCAAACCTCATAATTGAGAAGTGTAGACAAACAGAGATACAGTTATGTGGTTCTACCGTCTTTCATGAAGTCACAACATACAAACTTAAGTGTTCAACATAAGGGTTCTTTTAGTCTCCACTGAACATTTCCATATTCTCAAAAATATAAATATTGTTTAATTCTCCAATTTTGGGGAGGTAGGAGTTTTGGCGGGAGAAGATCCTTTGTTCTACTAAGGTCTCTCCCTCCATACGGCTTGGCGAGGGAAGGTATTTACGACCATCATAAAACTGGCCAACAGCCCCAAGAGAGGGGGTCTTCAGACCTTTGCCTAGCCCGGCACCCCCAATCTCCATCTCAGGACTGGTAATTCATGACAGTACATTGACGTCAATACAAAAATGAATAGGCTCATGCTTCTCACCCGCTTCCATTGACTTACACAGTAATTATGACAACTTCCGAAGGACGTCCTCCAGCCTATCCAAGCTCTTGCAGCAGGAACTGACATGTTGTCCACCCAATCAAAGAATCAGATAATTAATTTAGTACTGAAAGCATTATCTACAGCTAGCTAGCACTGCAGTGTATAAAATGTGATGAGTAGTTGACTCAAAGAGAGAGAAAGAAAATAGTTGAACAGTTTTGAATATATTAATTTCTTCCATAATGAAGGAGAAGCAAGAGAGAAATAGAGAGATTTTTTCACACTAGAGAGATTTTTTCACACTATAAGTTTGAGTTTCTTACATCTGCATATGGCTAGTTTGTCTTTTAGCATGTTGGGCCTAAATTGTGTTAGCCACTAATGCTAGTTAGCTAGCTAATAAATGTACTGAGTCTGAGCAAAAAGCTGTACAGCCAGATAATACCAGGGATGGTGTGACCTAAATCAGCATGTTGTTTGTGCAACAGTATCTTTTAAATCAAAGAGGACTACGCAATGCATGAATATGTTAGCTACATGAAGTAGCTAAGAGACAACATTAAATGAGCGCTATTGTCTGAGTGTGCCAGAGCGCAGAATAACTGCTGATTTGACTAACACTCAGCACCCTTGGGTGCTTGACTGCCGTTGTGAGATCAGAACGCTCGGATCAAGCCTAGTCCTCGGCCAGATCGTTCAGTGACAGTGTGCGCACTAAACGCTTTGAATTTACAAACGACAATCTGACAACGTTCTGAATTTACGAAAGCACAGAGCGCACTCTGACACTCCAGATTGAATTTACGAACACACCCATGGTGGGCAGAGCCAAGCACAAGCTACCAAGATCCCATTGGTGCGTTCTAGCATGTATCTGGGTATTACCATTAGGGAAAATGTCTATTCTGTGAAGTACGCGTGTGCAATAACTCAATTTGCTTTTGCAATCCTTCTAAACAACGCGATTTTTAAAAACGTTTGCAAAGGGTAAAGTCTACAAAACTTAGTCCACTCTGTTCATAACAGAGTGTCGGCCAAAATCCATCTTGTTTCATCCTTCTGCCGCTGCCGTTCAGTGGTCTTCCTCTCACTACATTTATACATCCGGTTAAATATCTGTCTCATTGTTCTATCTGTGCGTTTCAAGAGTGAAAGGAAGAGCAGTACGGACAGACAGATCAAGTTAAGATAATACGACTTTTGATCTGGTATTTGACGACCCTCTCATCCAAACCTGATGTTTGTGACTAGTTTGTTTATTTTCTGTCTTGGTTGATATCGTAACAGTATTGTGCGGTAAGTAGCTAAACGAATTGATATTCTTAAATTGCACATCTTTTTCTTGCCTCAGCCGAAATCTATGTGTAACGGCAGTCTATTTCGTCCTCCTCATCGGACGAGGAGAGGCGAGAAGGATCGGAGGACCAATGTACAGCGTGGTAAGTTTCCATGATTTAATAACGTGAAAACAATTACAAAATAACAAAACAAACTAACAGTCACAGTCCCGTGTGGCACAAACACTGACACAGAAAACAACCACCCACAAAATCCCAACACAAAACAAGCCACATATATATGAT
Source organism: Salvelinus fontinalis (assembly GCF_029448725.1). NCBI lineage: Eukaryota > Metazoa > Chordata > Actinopteri > Salmoniformes > Salmonidae > Salvelinus > Salvelinus fontinalis. The sequence goes on from NC_074684.1 coordinate 18,137,260, forward strand.
TCTCAATCAGGGACAACGATTGACAGCTGCCTCTGATTGAGAACCATATTAGGCTGAACACAGAAACAGACAAACTAGACACACAACATAGAATGCCCACCCAGCTCACATCCTGACCAACACTAAAACAAGCAAAACACATAAGCACTATGGTCAGGACGTGACACTATGTAATTAGCTATGTATTTCAGTAGCAGGTGAAGCTGTCTGTGTTGCTTTGCAGGGTCAGTGAAATAGTCAGTAAATTAACTCACAAATTCATGCAGATTATTATTATTGTTAAACCAATCAATATTTGCATTGTGTAATGCAATTTGACCTTTACTTGATCAGAACATTGTGTATTGTTGTGACAAGAAAGAACTGTTGTGACAGTAACCAATAAAAACGAATAGATACATTTATCTTTGTCAGAGCAAAAGAGTGTTGGCTGATTATGCGTTGAACGTTATCCCCGACCAACGGGCTGTGCATACTTACACTTTCACTTTCTGATTACTGGAAGAGCAGTACAGACAGACAGATCAAGTTAAGATAATACGACTTTTGATCTGGTATTTGATGACCCTCTCATCCAAACCTGATGTTTGTGACTAGTTTGTTTATTTTCTGTCTTGGTTGACATCGTGACAGTATTGTGCGGTAAGTAGCTAAACGAATTGATATTCTTGAATTGAACATATTTTTCTTGCCTCAGCCGAAATCGATGTAATTGGCTATGTATTTCAGTAGCAGGTGAAGCTGTCTGTGTTGCTTTGCAGGATCAGTGAAATACAGTCAGTAAATGAACTCACAAATTCATGCAGATTATTATTGTTAAACCAATCAATATTTGCATTGTGTAATGCAATTTGACCTTTACATTATCAGAACATTTTGTATTGTTGTGACAAGAATGAACTGTTGTGAAAGTAACCAATAAAACCGAATAGATACATTTATTTTTGTCAGAGCGAGAGTGTTGGTTGATAATGCGTTGAATGTTATCCCTGACCAACGGGCTGTGCATACTTACACTTTCACTTTCTGATTACTGGAAATCGGGAGGATGTTTCAAGAGTGAAAGTAGAAGCAGTACAGACGTGTTTACATAACCTGTTAAGATAATACGACTTTTGATCTGGTATTTGACGACCCTCTCATCCAAACCTGACATTGTGACAAGTTTGTTTATTTTCTCTGTTGATTGACATCGTGAGAGTATTGTGCAAGTAAAAAATATATATTATTAAATTGGGCATATTTTTCTTGCCCCAGCCACAATGTAATTAGACTATGTACTGTATTTCCATGTATGGGTAGCTGCAGCCCAATATGGCAATCGGAGTATGGGCGAGTGGGTGTGTCGAAAGAAATCAAGTCAGCTATTGGGCAGATTTGTTGCTACTCAAAACCGTTTTTCGTGGTTGATTGGGCTGGATGACGAGTAAATCGGCAACCACTGCAGCAGTGTTGTATCAACGTGCCTGCCAATTTAAGGGGCTTCATACTGGGTATCATGGTAGTGTCGCCGGCGGTAGCTAACGTGGCCACGGGATTTTATTTAAAGTAGAATAGCAGTCTGGCATACACCATAAATAACACATTTTGATAACCATCTATACTGAACAAAGTTATTAACGCTTCATGCAACAATTTAAGGATTTTACTGAGTTACATTTCTTACAAGGAAATCAGTCAATTGAAATTAATTAATTTGGCCGTAATCTATGGATTTCACATGACTGGGCAGGGGCCCAACCACAGGGGAGCCCATGCCCAGCCAATCAGAACTAGTTTTTTTTCCCACAAAAAGGCTTTATTACAGACAGAAATACTCCTGATTCATCAGCTGTCCGGGTGGTTGATCAGATGATCCCACAGGTGTAGAAACCAGATGTGGAGGTACTGGGCTATAGTGGTTACACGTGGTCTGCGGTTATGAGGTCAGTTGGACGTACTGCCAAATTCTCTAAAATGATGTTGGAGGCAGCTTATGATAAAGAAATGAACATACAATTATCTGGCAACAGGTCTGGTGGACATTCCTGCAGTGAGCATACCAATTGCATGTTCCCTCAAAACTTGAGACATTTTGTGTTGTGTGACAAAACTGTGCCAAGCACGAGGTGCACCTGTGTAATGATCATGCTGTTTAATTAGCTTCTTGATATGCCATACCTGTCAGGTGGATGGAATATCTTGGCAAAGGAGAAATGCTCACTAACAGGGATGTGAAATTGGAGAGAAATTAGCTTTTTGTGCATATGGTGTGCATTTTATTATATATCTTTTTGTGCATTTTATTTCAACTCATATAACATGGGACCGACACTTTACACTTTATATTTTTGTTCAGTAGATGTCCCATTGATTCCTACATACATACATACATACATACATACATACATACATACATACATACATACATACATACATACATACATACATACATACATACATACATACAGTTGAAGTCGGAAGTTTACATACACTTAGGTTGGAGTCATTAACACTTGTTTTTCAACCACTCCACAAATTTCTTGTTAACACCTGAGGGTATATTGGTTATCTGTACAAACAATAGTACACAAGTATAAACACCATGGGACCACACAGCCGTCATACCGCTCAGGAAGGAGACGCGTTCTGTCTCCTAGAGATGATCATACTTTGGTGCGAAAAGTGTAAATTAATCCCTGAACAACAGCCAAGGACCGTGTGAAGATGCTGGAGGAAACAGGTACAAAAGTATCTATATTCACAGTAAAACAAGTCCTATATCGCTCAGCAAGGAAGAAGCCACTGCTCCAAAACTGCCATAAAAAAGCCAGACTACAGTTTGCAACTGCACATGGGGACAAAGATCGTACTTTTTGGAGAAATGTCCTCTGGTCTGATGAAACAAAAATAGAACTGTTTGGCCAATAATGACCATCATTATGTTTGGAGGAAAAATGGGGAGGCTTGCAAGCCGAAGAACACCATCCCAACCGTGAAGCACGGGGGTGGCAGCATCATGTTGTGGGGGTGCTTTGCTGCAGGAGGGACTGGTGCACTTCACAAAATAGATGGCATCATGAGGAAAGAAAATTATGTGGATATATTGAAGCAACATCTCAAGACATCAGTCAGGGAGTTAAAGCTTTGTCGCAAATGGGTCTTCCAAATGGACAATGACCCCAAGCATACTTCCAAAGTTGTGGCAAAATGGCTTAAGGACAACAAAGTCAAGGTATTGGAGTGGCCATCACAAAGCTCTGACTTCCATCCTATAGAAAATGTGTGGGCAGAAATAAAAAGGCGTGTGCGAGCAAGGAGGCCTACAAACCTGACTCAATTAAACCAGCTCTGTCAGAAGGAATGGGCCAAAATTCACCCATCTTATTGTGGGAAGCTTGTGGAAGGCTATCCGAAACGTTTGACCTAAGTTAAACAATTTAAAGGCAATGCTACCAAATACTAATTGAGTGTATGTACATTTCTGACCCACTGGGAATGTGATGAAAGAAATAAAAGCTGAAATAAATAATTCTCTCTACTATTATTCTCACTTTTCACATTCTTAAAATAAAGTGGTGATCCTAACTGACCTAAGACAGGGTATTCTTACTAGGATTAAATGTCAGGAATTGTGAAAAAACTAGTTTAAATGTATTTGGCTAAGGTGTATGTAAACTTCCGACTTCAACTGTACATACGGTCTACAACTCAATGGGGAGGGCATGAACGGCAACAACACTGGGACACAGTACCCTTCGCTCCAGCTTGACTGAGCACTACTGTCCGGCAACGGCATGGGAAATAGCTACCTCGTAGCCAATATCAGGGTGAACGTCACAGTAATCACACACATACAACACATGAAGCAACAGTACACCCCATCGTAAATACTTTTAATAAGTCACTTTTAAATATGACTGAGACTCATCATCTTGCTTGAAAACAGAAGTCCAAACTATATTTCAATGTAAGGTAGTTGCGTAATAAGAAATGGAAGAAAAAAAACTCACAGTTCAATCAAAACCATCTATCCTATAGCAGAGCGCTTTCGACACACCCACTCCTTTCGACACACCCATTCCTCTCGACACGCTCACTCCTTTCCTTTCGACACACGCACTCGCCCATTGTGATTCAGTCGCCATATTGGGATTCAGCTACCATCTTGTCTGAATTCCAGTAACAGGTGATCATGTCTGTGTCGCTCTGCAGGGTCAGTGAAATACAGTCAGTCATGAACAATAAGGAGGTAAAGATGCTGCAAATGTTCAATTGACCTCTCTATCATAGTTTTTTATTCATTTTCTTCTATTGATATGTTATTGACATTAGGTATATTTGCAGGTGAAAATCTTAGCACCTTTAAGTAGGCCTCAAGAGGACCTCTTGTCAGATGCAATGGGAAACTACTCAGCCACGGGAGGCGAACCAAACACACTTCCTACAGACGTTAACAAAGACGCTAACATTCAAGAATCAATTCAAGATGTAAACAAACTTCCCACCGACAGCGAGAAATCATCCAAGCTTTCAAGCAAGGCTGTCATTAAGGTTGCTGCTGTTATCGTTTTCTAATAGGTTTTTTGTTGAAGCTTGATTACGAGACAATTTTCCATAATTAGCTAATTGAAATAAAAATCACATTTGGTGTTTCATTCAATTTTGGATCGTGTGCTTTGAGTTCTAGTGGTGAGTGTTAAAGTGTGTTTATTCAAGGTGGGGAATGCAGATGACATGGAGACCTATGAGCAGAATAACATCCAGGTACTGTATGTGTAGCATATACTCTCATTTCAAACTTTGGTTCTTATCAGCTGATATTACCAACTATACAATTAAATTAGATCATTGACATTAATTAAATGTTAAATATGCAGCGTTAATAAGGGTGACGTCATCATGCAATAAAGCCTTGTAATCTTATCCATTTTCTATAATACAATCTTGTGTGATTTCTGAACTTTTCTCTCTGTTGCAGCAGGAACCTCCAAAAGGTATGCCTACTGTGAAATCAAACATATATTTTGCAGTATCTGGGTCCCAATTAACTTGTGGTAACCGCATGTAGCAGGATATCAAAGAGTCCTGAGATCAGTATTGCAATCATCTTCTATTTATTTAACATTTCAACATTTCAGGGGAATAGGCATCTGGGCATCTGGCAAAAAGGTTGTGTCTGAAAACAATAGGCCTGCTACCTATCAGTTCGTGCTGGTCGTGGTGCTGTCCATGGTGCAGAACTTTTGCGCGCCCATTCACTGACAAAATGAAGGTTCTTAAATGATGGTACTTCCTCAGCTCTTAAGGTTTCTTGGAGAACTCTTGCCCAAGAATAACCTTGCATCGACAGTTCTTCAGAATTCTAAAAGGTTTTTGAAATGTATAGAAAGCCTGCAGGTGTGTCCCTTTCATAGCACACAGCAAATTGCCCAGTGTTGATTTGTCAGTGTAACATTTCTAGTGTCGATGCAATAATTAAATCAACACTGTAAAGAGTTAAATACAAATTCAGTGGTGTAAAATAACCCCATTGTTGGTGTTAATAACCAGCATTGAACCAAAACCATGCCCATTATTATCATATTTCCCAGCATGCACTATTGCAGGTAGATTTTTAGAATAGTTTGTTTTAATATCTATGTTTTTGCATGTACAGTACCAGTCAAAAGTTTGGACACACCTTCTCATTCCAGGGTTTTTCTTTAGTTTTACTATTTTCTACATAGTAGAATATTAGAGTTGACATCAAAACTATGAAATAACACATATTGAATCATGTAGTAACCATAAAAGTGTTAAACTAATCAAAATATATTTTATATTTGAGATTCTTCAAAGTAGCCACCCTTTGCCTTGATGACAGTTTTGCACACTCTTGGCATTCTCTCAACCAGCTTTATTCTTTCAACCACATCACAGGATTCCTTCCGCAAGCTCTGGACCATTACACCGGATCATCGCAGCTAGCTAGCTGCAATTGAGTGGCTAATTTTAGCTAACGCCTCTGTCCCGAAGCAAGCACCAGTTAGCCTTGAGCTAGGCCCATATACCAGCTAACTTCTAACTTCTTATACCAGCAATACCTCTTTTGACAACTGGCCTGGACCCTTCATTGTCGACACGGAGCCCCGCCGATCCATCACGACTGGTCTGCCAATGTAATCGTCCGATGTTGTTTCAACAGGCTTTTCCGCTGCGATGTCGCCGAAGACCCATCCGCTAGCCCGGCCCGCTAGCTTTCTGAACGCCGTTGTCTCCCTCTCGCCTAGCATAGTAGCGACTACCAAACAGCTCCCTGACTCACCTATTGCTGCTCCCTGACTCACCTATTGCTGCTCATTGGACCCTGTGATCACTCGGCTACACAGCTGATGCCTGCTGGACTATTCACTAACGCGGTACCTCTTTTTGTTTATCTATCGGCACCAGCCACGAAATCAGGTCCTGTGCATACCCAACTGACCCTCTCTGCCCATTCATCGCCATTTACCTGTTGTTGTCTTAGCTCTCCCAATCAACACCCGTGATGACTTTATGCCTCTCTCTAATGTCAACATGCCCTGTCTACTGCTGTCTCGGGTTAGTACTTATTGTTTTATTTCACTGTAGAGCCCCCAGTCCCGCTCAACATGCCTTAGATAGCTCTTTTGTCCCACCCCCCACACATGCGGAGACCTCACCTGGCTTAACTAGTGCCTCCAGAGATGCAATTGCTCTCATCGTCACTCAACGCCTATGTTTCTCTCCACTGTACACACATCCAACCATACCCTTGTCTGTACATCATGCCCTGAATCTAATCTACCACGGCGAGAAATCTGCTCCTTTTATTCTCTGTTCCCAGCGCACTAGACAACCAATTCTTATAGCCTTTAGCCTTACCCTTATTCTACTCCTCCATTCCTCTGGTGATGTAGAGGTTAACCTAGGCCCTGTAGCCCCCAGTACGACACCTATTCCCCAGGCACTCTCATTTGTTGACTTCTGTAACCGACTTCTGTAACCGCCTTGGTTTCATAAATGTTAACATCAGAAGCCTCCTCCCTAAGTGTTGTTTTACGCACTGCTTTAGCACACTCCGCCAACCCTGATGTCCTAGCCGTGTCTGAATCCTGGCTTAGGAAGGCCACCAAAAATTCTGAAATTTCCATCCCCAACTACAACATTTTCCGTCAAGATAGACCTGCCAAAGGGGGCGGAGCTGCAATAAACTGCAGAGATAGCCTGCCGAGTTCTGTCATACTATCCAGGTCTGTGCCCAAACAGTTTGAGCTTAAATTAAAAAAAAATCACCTTACCAGAAATAAGTCTCTCACTGTTGCCACTTGTTATAGACCCCCCTCAGCCCCCAGCTGTGCCCTGGACACCATATGTGAATTGATTGCCCGCCATTTATCTTCAGAGTTCGTACTGTTAAGTGACCTAAACGGGGATATGCTTAACACCCCGGCCGTCCTACAATCTAAGCTAGATGCCCTCAATCTCACACAAATGATCAATGAACCTACCAGGTACAACCCCAAATCCATAAACATGAGCACCCTCATAGATATTACCCTGGCCAACTTGCCCTCTAAATACATCCCTCGACCAGGATCTCAGCAATCACTGCCTCATTGCCTGTGTCCGTAATGGGTCCGCGGTCAAACGACCACCCCTCATCATTGTCAAACACTCCCTAAAACATTTCAGCGAGCAGGCCTTTCTAATCGACCTGGCCCGGGTATCCTGGAAGGATATTGACCTCATCCCGTCAGTAGAGGATGCCTGGTTATTCTTTAAAAGTGCTTTCCTCACAATCTTAAATAAGCATGCCCCTTTCAAAAAAATTGAACTAAGAACAGATATAACCCTTGGTTCACTCCAGACTTGACTGCCCTTGACCAGCACAAAAACATCATGTGGCGTACTGCATTAGCATCGGATAGCCCCCGCGATATGAAACTTTTCAGGGAAGTTAGGAACCAACATACACAGTCAGTTAGGAAAGCAAAGGCTAGCTTTTTCTAACAGAATTTTTCATCCTGTAGCACAAATTCCAAAAAGTTTTGGGACACTGTAAAGTCCATGGAGAACAAGAGCACCTCCTCCGAGCTGCCCACTGCACTGAGGCTAGGAAACACTGTCACCACCGAAAAATCTATGATAATCGAGAATTTCAACAAGCATTTTGCAATGGCTGGCCATACTTTCCACCTGGCTACCCTAGCCAACTGCTCTGCACCCCCCGCAGCAACTTTCCCAAGCCCCCCCCCTTGCTTCTCCTTCATCCATATCCAGATAGCTGTACCTTCTCCGCTATGAAATCTGTATTCCGAGCTGGTCATGGGTGCACCTCAGCCACGCTCAAGGTCCTAAACGATATCATAACAGCCATCAATAAAAGACAGTACTGTGCAGCTGTCTTCATCAACCTGGCCAAGGCTTTCGACTCTGTCAATCACTGCATTCTTTTCAGCAGACTCAATAGCCTTGGTTTCTCAAATGACTGCCTCGCCTGGTTCACCAACTACTTGGACGGCCTGTTGTCCTGACCTCTGGCAGTCTCTATGGAGGTGCCACAGGGTTCAATTCTCGGGCCGACTCTGTATATATCAATGATGTCGCTCTTTCTGCTGGTGATCCCTCTGATCCACCTCTACGCAGACGACACCATTCTGTATACTTCTGGCACTTCTTTGGATACTGCGTTAACAAACCTCCAAACGAGCTTCAATGCCATAGAACACTCCTTCCGTGGCCTCCAACTGCTCTTAAATGCTAGTAAAACTAAATGCATGCTCTTCAACCGATCGCTGCCCGCACCCGCCCGCCCGACTTGCATGACTACTCTGGACAGTTCTGACGGAGAATGTGTGGACAACTACAAACACCTAGGTGTCTGGTTACTGTAAACTCTCCTTCCAGACTCACAATAAGCATCTCCAATCCAAAATTACATCTATAATTGGCTTCCTATTTCGCAACAAAGCCTCTTTCAAACATGCTGGTAAGCTTACCCTCGTAAAACTGACTATCCTACCGATCCTTGACTTCGGCGATGTCATTTATAAGTAGAGTGCCTCCAACACTCTACTCAGCAAATTAGATGTAGTCTATCACAGTGCCATCCGTTTTGTTACCAAAGCCCCATACACTGCCCACCACTGCGACCTGTATGCTCTCGTTGGTTGGCCCTCGCTTCATATTCGTCGCCAAACCCGCTGGCTCCAGGTCGTCTATAAGTCTTTGCTAGGTAAAGCCCCGCCTTATCTCAGCTCACTGGTCACCATAGCAACATCAACCTGTAGCACGCGCTCCAGCAGGTATATATATCACTGGTCATCCCCAAAGCCAACACCTCCTTTGGCCGCCTATCCTTCCAGTTCACTGCTGCCAATGACTGGAACGAATTGCAAAATTCACTGAAGCTGGAGACTTATATCTCCCTCACTAAGTTTAAGCATCAGCTGTCAGAGCAGCTTACTGATCACTGCACCTGTACACAGCCCATCTGTAAATAGCCCACCCAACTACCTCATCCCCATTTTGTTATTTCTTTTTGCTCTTTTGCACCCCAGTATCCCTACTTGCACATCATCATCTGCACATCTTTCACTCCAGTGTTAATGCTAAATTGTAATTTATTTTGCCACTATGGCCTATTTATTGCCTTACCTCCCTAATCTTATTACATTTACACATGCTGTATATAGATTTTTCCAACGTATTATTGACTGTACATTTGTTTATCCCATGTGTAACTCTGTGTTGTTGTTTTTGTCAAACTGCTTTGCATTCACTTAGCCAGGTCACAGTTGTAAATGAGAACTTGTTCTCAACTGGCTTACCTGGTTAAATAAAGGTGAAATAAAATATATATATATATTTTTTAAAGGTAGTCAACTGGAATGCATTTCAATTAACAGTTGTGCCTTGTTAGGTTAATTTATGGAATTCCTTTCCTTCTTAATGCGTTTGAGCCAATCAGTTCTATTGTGACAAGGTAGGTGTGGTATACAGAAGATAGCCCTATTTGGTAAAAGACCAAATCCATATTATCGCAAGAACAGCTCAAATAAGTAGAGAAACAACAGACCATCATTACTCTAAGATATGAAGGTCAGTCAATGTGGAAAATGTCAAGAACATTAAAGGTTTCTTCAAGTGCAGTCGCAAAAACCATCAAGCGCTATGAAACTGGCTCTTTTTTATTCCAACCGCCGGGTCTTTGTGAGATGCAGAGTAGGTGAACGGGTGATCTCCGTATGTGTGGTTCCCACCGTGAAGCATGGAGTAGGAGGCATGGGAGTGCCTTGTTGTTGACACCGTCAGTTATTTTTTTAGAATTCAAGTCACACTTAACCAGCATTGCTACCACAGCATTCTACAGCCCTACACCATCCGCTCTGGTTTGCGCTTAGTGGGGCTATCATTTTTTTTTCAACGTGACAATGACCTAAAACACACCTTCAGGCTGTGTAAGGGCTATTTGACCAAAAACCAGAGTGATGGAGTGCTGCATTAGATGACCTGGCCTCCACAATCACCCGACTTCAACCCAATTGAGATGGTTTGGGATGAGTTGGACCGCAGAGTGAAGGAAAAGCAGTCAACAAGTGCTCAGCATATGTGGGAACTCCTTCAAGACTGTTGGAAGAGCATTCTTCATGAAGCTGGTTGAGAGAATGCCAAGAGTGTGCAAAGCTGTCATCAAGGCAAAGGGTGGCTACTTTGAAGAATCTAAAATATATTTAGATTTTTTTACCACTTTTTTGGTTACTACGTGATTCCATATGTGTTATTTCATAGTTTTGATGTCTTCACTATTATTCTGCAATGTAGAAAATAGTTAAAATAAAAACCCTTGAATGAGTAGGTGTGTCCAGACTTTTGACTGGTACTGTATATTGATTGATTAATTATCCTATGCTACTCAAATATGAATAACATACATTTTTCTTTGCTATTCCAATCTGTTACTTGGACGTTTTTCACCCGTTACTGCAATGGTTGTTCCAGTTTAGATGTTTTAAAGGGGCAATCAGCAGCTGCTATGCCCATTGTTGGACTTATAAATGAATGACATGTACCCAGTGAATCTTGAAGAATATAACTTATAAATGCTTATGAGTTTAGTTGAACTGTCGTACCCCAACAAAACCCAAAATATAAGCTTGTTTTGTGGGTTTGTAAGCAATGTAAACGAACACTATATAGCCTCATAACATGTTTAAAACTATCATTTTTAAATAAAGTATGGTCAGTCCATGCAAGCTTGCATGCATAGCTTTGCATTTGAATTTGAGAGAGGTTACATTTCTCCAGACCCATCCCTCAGCTTCTTACCAAACGGGGGATGCTTTGTTACCGTTTCAACTACTTCATTCTGAATACAGGTGAATAAAAATACTAAATGTTGGATATCACCTCTCTGTCTGGATTCCAATAGGAATTACACATCACTTTGCAAGCCAGCATAATGTGACTTGCAGGCCTGATGCAACAACCATGTCTCTGTCACTAGCTAACAAAGTCATGGGTGGTACTGGTAATTCAAAAATGTACTCGAAAGGCATCCTGGGAAATATGCAAATAAGGCTTAAAACCCTACTGCAGAGCTATTCCATTCAGGTCCTGGAGAGCCAAAACATTCCTGGTTTTGGATTTTTCTATGGTTCTTTTAAGAACCATCCAATTTATGGTTTTCAGAGACCCATAGGGGTGTCAAAGTCATTCCATGGAGGGCCTGGAGTCTGCTGGTTTTTGATTTCTCCCTTACTAATCAGTGACTTTAATTCCTCAATCAAGTATAAGGGAGGAGAGAACTTGCAGACACTCGCACTCCGTGGAATGAGTTTGCCCTATGGCATCACTCTCAAGAACCTTTATTTGGTTACAACTTGCAACTTTATTTTTAGGAGTGTAGAACGTGTGTGCTGATATACAGTTCACGCTGCTGTTGTGCTGTCCATAGTGGTGAAAGTTTGTGCACCAGTAGAACAGTTATTGTCCCCAATTGGTCAATTGCACTGCGAAGTTCCGCTATCTCCAACTTTTTGCATTCCTCTGGCCGTGCTCATTTTAGCGAGATCCGCTTTTCTTTCCATTGAAAATGAATGGGCTCTGTCATTTTGTCGGTGCCCATCAATTTCGCAGACATTGCCTGTAAGGGCACAACAAGTGATTCCCGCAGGCTAGTTAGATGTCTTTATTGTAGCATAGGCTTCAATACAATTGAAGTTAGTCTACAACACTGCCATTTAGGGAACATGCAATTGAGATCCATCATGATGGCAGGCTGTAAGACTCTTTCAATATGCTTATGTTGTAACTGAGGTGTCACCGTTGCTTAACCACATACTTACACCATATGTTTATTGTTCAATAGAGTCGAAGATGGAGAAGTTCTTCACCATTCTGACTGGGAATACTCTGGGGTCTCATGAGGAAATAAATCGCCGGCTCACTGAAAATGGTTTAACTAAGGTGACGTCATTGGAGGAGAGTGATGTCATCATGGCTTTCTGTCCCATTGTCTCTCGTGCTGGGACTGATATTGAAGCAGCACTGCAGCAGATTCCTGGTAATCTTGGCACCCAGAACCAAGTGTACTGTAACAGTCTGTCTTCAGAGACTATTTCCAGATCAACAATATCCATAAAGAAACTTCTCAAAAAGTTTTATCTAATTCCAAATTCTCTTATTTGTCCCTCTCTCTTTTGACAGCTGGTAAACCTGTCATTCTGGTAGTACTGCATCACACCTTCAACCCAGACTACACTGTACCTGACAGCAGCAGACTAGTGACCAGAGGTGATGTAATACTCACAGTGGACTGTCTCTTCCATGAGAGGCAGGGACTATTGGAGTGTCATCACAATGAAGCAGCAGTCAAAACGATTGTGAACATAATACCGCCAGAGGTAATGTAGTTTATCCTGTGGGGTAATGCAAGCTTCAGTTGGGAATACTAACACCAAGTAGCACCTCCTGCATGCTTGACTATACTGTGTATTTTAACTTGCAGAATGACTGGGAGATTATTAAAGACAGTGAAGTCAGTGAAGCCAGTGAAGCCCTTGAGCATAAAAACCTGGAGGTATTTTTTTCTAATTTCAGATTTTGCTACTTTGCTCAAAGGCTGATGTGATTGTACAACTGTACAAAAATATGCACTGTATTATGCTGGTGTCCAAACACTTTCCTAGGGATGATTAAATGTATTGAATCTGGACTGTCAAGACTGCATTAGACCACTTAGTTATAGCCTGGGCATTAGCTCTGGGAGCTAAAAACAAGCAATAAGCAATGAAGCAATCAGCAGGGTTACTTATTACATGGCTACACTGCACCCCCCTTTGAACTCCTCTCTGTAGCAACCCCAGAAACTGATAGACATTGATCGGTTGATCAGAATGAGTCACAGCACAAAAAAAACAGTTAACTTTTATACAAAAATAAGAGAGCTTACTTTTTGGGGTCATTTCTGAACTTCTCTCTCTGTTGCAGCAGGATTCTCCAAAAGGTAAGAAAGTACCTGTTATAAATCGAACATTGATATTATACCCACAGTTGGGCAGCTTATTACGTTTCCCTGCACTGCAGCACAGGTTAAGAAAAGTGCGGCTGCAAAGCGCATACAACTGCACCTTCAGGGGCATATTTACAAAATGTCCCCTATGTATTTCATGACATACTTTGCAAACAAATTTGACGCTTGTGAATGTACCATTGTTGCAGCACAGGCATTTTTTACCTAAATGTTTTTTCTCTCTGTAGTGCCAAGGATAGCTCTACTAGTTATTGTAGCAGGGAATACTCTGGGGTCTCATGAGGGCATAACACAGCAACTAACCACAACCAGTAGCGTAACTGGGGTGAAATCACCAAAGGAGAGTGATTTCATCATGGTTTTCTGTCCCATCGTCTCTCGTGCTGGAACTGATATTGAAGCAGCACTGCAGCAGATTCCAGGTAATTCAGTAATCTGACCAAATTCCTCTGACAGCTACTGTCTTCCATGTTTAGATTGGTCGAAGGAAAAGTAATTAACAATGGCAACAGTAATTTATACATGTTATTACGTTTAGCATACGTTGCTAGGCTACTCATAGCCATGGTTTAGAGTTGACATGTATTTTGATTCCTTTTTGACAGCTGGTAAACCTGTCATTCTGGTAGTACTGCATCACACCTTCAACCCAGACTACACTGTACCTGACAGCAGCAGACTAGTGACCAGAGGTGATGTAATACTCACAGTGGACTGTCTCTTTCATGAGAGCCAGGGACTATTGGAGTGTCATCGCAATGAAGCAGCAGTCAAAGAGATTCTGAAGAAGCTTAATATACATCCTGAGGTATTCTATAATTTGTACACTCTTTTAAATACAATGTGACTCTATAGAACACATTTTATACAAGGAGAACCAGTTTTTATTTCTTGTTATTTTTTCACAGATTGCAGTTTCTTGCTTTGGCCCTCATATCATCTCGCAGTTCTCAACTGAAGTTTACCAATTGTTTAAGTCAGTTCTAACTTCATGTAAGTGTATTAATTGATATTATTCTTTACATGAACACAGGTCAAATCAATATCACATCAAGATAAGATGAAAGTACAATTTCAAATGTTATGTTAGCATCAGTAATCAAAATTGAATTCTGCAAACTGATACCACACTAGCTCCTAGTTGTACTAACTGTTAATTGTGCCTGGGTGTTTACCGTGTGAAGAAGACAATGTTGCTGACATTGCTTTTATGAATAACAGGAAGATTAAAGTGATATTTCGGGGTTTTGGCAATGAGGCCATTTATTTACTCCCCCCAGAGTCAGATGAACGTGTGGATATGATTTTTATGTCTCTGTGTCCAGTATGAAGGAAGTTAGACGTAGTTTCACGAGCCAATGCTGACTAGCATTAGCAAAATAACTAAGTCTATGGGTATCTGCTAGCATGCTAGTAGATACCCATAGCCTTCCAGTCATTGCGCTAACGCTAGTTAGCAATTGCACTAGCGCTAGTTAACAACTTCCTTCAAACTGCACGCAGAGAAATAAAAAGAGTATCCACGAGTTAATCTGACTCTGGGGAAGTAGATAAAGGGGCTCTTTGCCAAAATTCCAAAGTATCCCTTTAATGAAAAACATATTCAATGGATGTTTAGGATTTAGGATGACACAACAAGGGCCTGACTCTCATAAAGCTGCAGGATATTAGATTTATATCAGGACAAGATACTGTCAGTAACATCTGATGTGGTTTTGTTTCTTTAGGTTGGCAATGGGTGGGTTGGCCAGAGTGGCCGAGTCTTACCTCAACCACTGCAACAGATGAAGTGCCTGTTTGCGATCATGAAGTGCAACATTAAGATGAAGCACATTGCTCCCCAGCCTTTAAGTTGTAATAATGAGTGAATAAGTGGATTGAAGTCTGATTTTGAAAAATGTCTATTCATAGTCAAAACATTTGACAATTTAACCCTAGAAATATAACTAACTATAAGCGTTAGAATATGCACTTATAGCCTAAGTGAGTCTGGAACAACTAAAGTGTGTTTTGTCAAAATTGCTTAATAATGAACTCCATTAATGTGGATAAGTATAAAGATAATGTAATATAATGCTTGAGACAACTTTTGATGGGAGTATAAATAAATATACACTACCTGCCAACAGTTTTAGAACACCTACATTCAAGGGTTTTTCAATATTTTTACTATTTTCTACATTGTAGAATAATAGTGAAGACATTAAAACTTTGAAATAACACATATGGAATCATGTAGTAACCAAAAATCAAAATATATTACATTTTTTGAAATAATTCAAAGTAGCCAACCTTTGCCTTGATGACAGCTTTGCACACTGGCATTCTCTCAACCAGCTTCACCTGGAATGCTTTTCCAACAGTCGAAGGAGTTCCCACATATGCTGAGCACTTGTTGGCTGCTTTTCCTTCACTCTGCAGTCCGACTTATCCCAAACCATCTCAATTTGGTTGAGGTCCGAGGTCGGGGGATTGTGGAGGCCAGGCCATCTGATGCAGCACTCCATCACTCTCCTTCCTTACACAGCTTGGAGGTGTGTTGGGTCATTGTCCTGTTGAAAAACAAATGATAGTCCCACTGAGCCCAAACCAGATGGGATGGTGTATCGCTGCAGAATGCTGTGGTAGCAATGCTGGTTAAGTGTTAAGTGTGCCTTGAATTCTAAATAAATCACAGACAGTGTCACCAGCAAAGCACCCCCACACCATAACACCTCCTCCATGCTTTACAGTGGGAACCACACATGTGGAGATCATCCATTTACCCACACTGCGTCTCACAAAGACACGGCGGTTGGAACCAAAAATCTCCAATTTGGACTCCAGGCCAAAGGATACATTTCCACCGGTCTAATGTCCATTGCTCGTGTTTCTTGGCCCAAGAAAGTCTCTTCTTATTGGTGTCCTTTAGTGTTGGTTTCTTTGCAGCAATTTGACCATGAAGGCCTGATTTACGCAGTCTCCTCTGAACAGTTGATGTTGAGATGTGTCTGTTGATGTTGAGATGCATTTATTTGGGCTGCAATTTCTGTGGCTGGTAACTCTAATGAACATATCCTCTGCAGCAGAGGTAACTCTGGGTCTTCATTTCTTGTGGCGGTCCTCATGAGAGCCAGTTTCATCATAGTGCTTGATGGTTTTTGCGACTGTACTTGAAGAAACTTTCAAAGTTCTTGAAATGCTCCGTATTGACTGACCTTAATGTCTTAAAGTAATGATGGACTGTCATTTCTCTTTGCTTATTTGAGCTGTTCTTGCCATAATATGGACTAGGTATTTTACCAAATAGGGCTATCTTCTGTATACCCCCCACCTAGTCACAACACAACTGATTGGCTCAAACACATTAAGAAGGAAAGAAATTCCCCAAATTAACTTTTAAGATGGCACACCTGTTAATTAACTAAAATGCATACCAGGTGACTACCTCATGAAGTTGGTTGAGAGAATGCCAAGAGTGTGCAAAGCTGTCATCAAAGCAAAGGGTTGCTATTTGAAGAATCTCACATATAAAATATATTTAGATTTGGATTTATTTTACACTTTTTTGGTTACTACATGATTCCATATGTGTTATGTCATAGTTTTGATGTCTTCACTATTATTCTGAAATGTAGAAAATAGTACAAATAAAGAAAAACCCTTGAATGAGTAGGTGTTCTAAAACTTTTGACCGGTGGTGTGTATATAAATAATATACTTTATTATGATACATACTGTGATTTTGCAAACACAGGGTTGATCATAATCATGTGGCATTTCAATATAGCTGAAATTGTATTTTTGTTGTTGTTGCATTACCACATTATCTTGAAGTGTTTTGGCCCAATGGCAACCCTGGCACTTGGGTGTGGAATAAAGAGAAATATAACTACTCTCACATCAACAGCTGTAACCTACTAAGCCCACGTGGCATATAAGATATTATTCAAGAATCAATAGATATCAGGTTTGAAGGTAAGACCCAGGTTCAGACAATGTTGAAGTAACAAAAGTGTATTAAATTGAACACAGGCAGGCAAAGGTACAGGACGGCAGGCAGGCTCAGGGTCAGGGCAGGCAGAGGTCGGTAATCCAGAGTAGTGGGGCAAAGGTACAGGACGGCAGGCAGGCTCAGAGCAGGCAGAAAGGTCAAAACCGGGAAAACTAGGAAACGGGCACTATAGACAGGACAGGAGCAAGGGGGAAACCGCTGGTAGGTCTGAATGAACAAAACGAACTGGCAATAGACAAACTGAGAAGACAGGTATAAATACACAGGGGATATTGGGGAAGATGGGGGGGGTGGAGACACTCACAAAGACAGGTGAAACAGATCAGGGTGTGACAAGGGGCCTATTAAAAGGACTATTCAACAGCATTGAATATCTCAGATTGTACATTTTGATAAAAATGAATTAACACATCTGAGGGAGTGTCAATTTGTGTCAGCTGTATGTATTTTTAAAGGAGCATAGGCAACCCTTCTTTCTTCAAGCATTATTTTAGGTCAATAACTATTGTTCACTGTGTTGCATTTCATTTAATCATAATGTAATCTGGGGTGGAAAATTCTAAACGTAATCCTTGGGACGTCCCAACTCTTTCATTACCTCATTGATTAGATTATATACTTTATTTGTCGCTGTGAGATGGAAATGTGTCTTCTGCTTTTATCCAAATCCTCCCATATACACACACATATACACACAAGGTTGGAGAGGCTTTAGCAGCCGCAGTGCAGCGCCCAATGAGCAGTTTAGGGGGTTTAGTGGCTGACCAGTTACCAACACCTGCGCCCAATGGTGGTTCTACCTTGTATGGCTCCATGTGCGAACCCCTCCCTTCAGCCTCTGTTAGAGTTCGTTCCTGTTTCCTTGTCAATCATTGGCTCATTGGTGGAATTAGCATTATGACAATATCTTTCATTAAATCAGTCAAAAACCTTTATTAATGTAATTGCAGACAGAAGTTGACAATCAGGAACATAGCACGCATGTTTCCGAGTAAGTTCTGCATCAAAGAAAAGGTCCCATGTTATTTTATCAAACCCAAAGTCCAGCCCTTGTGATGTCACTGCCTACATCATTATCTTCTACTCATGAGACCGAAACCATGCCTACAAAGCTATATAAACAAGGCTTTTAGTGTGTTATCTAAAAGCTTAGCAGTAAATGTCCAAGTTGATTTATAGTGGAATGTCTGACTAGACTTATCTCCTACGCTCCCCTGCAGAGTTCTGTCTCGGTCACACATTTCTCAGAGGGGTCTCTTTATAAGAGGCAGAGCGAGAGAGAGAACTAGAAAACAACTGTGGAACAATATTAAAACCTCATAATGTATATATATTGTTAATCTGGTTTTATAACCCCTCCCCTTCTATTAATACAACAATAGCATAATCAATTATTCTAATACATAAATCATTTGGTACAGCCCCAATCAGGACCCCTAGGTGAACTCCTGACATTTCCCCCCACAGCTTCAATCATAATATTCTCCTCTGAAGTCAAATAGATTAGGCAAATCAACCTGGATCCATTTGATCCCAGGGAAGGCCTGCTAAAGGGAGAAACAACTCCTGAGGTTCCTGGAATGCTGGTGGGGGTGGGGTGAGTCTGTCTATACTCCCATTTCCTCTTGAGTCCTGGGAGAAACCACACGAGTTGATTAAACAATGGGATTAAGAGAAACCAGAATTGTACCAGTATCATTTTCAGCATGATTTGTATGAGCTTCCACCAACACCATCATTCCAGCATGTTCATGAGCAGTTACAGTCATTTTCTTTCAAATATAAACAGTAACCAAAATCACCAAACCTCCCACAAGTATAGGAATAAACAATGAAAACAGAGTCAACATAACTTTTCCCATCACATTTCTAAATTCAGCATTAAACTCGTCACCAATTTTGTCAAAAACAGATTTTTCAGATTTTGAGAGAGTTTTACTAAGATCAGCAATCTTATCAATTATTGCAGTCATATTCTCAAAGGAGTCAGGGAGGAGCATAACACAATTTTTAGGATCAATAATACCTAATACGTTACAGTGTCCTCCTTCCTTCGCCAAAAGATCATCTAAAGCAAACTCATGGCGGCTGACGACTGCTTTCAGATTTTGGACATCTAATGTCCAAAATCTGGACATCTAATTGTTAAATTCATATGGGCCTGTAAAGAGTAGGTTAAATTGTTTACCCACTTTCCTAGGACAGCCACACCCCAGGACGGTATGATTGACATACCAAAATCTCACCCAGGTGTAGGACATGACCATAGGCTTCCTGATTGTCTGGGATGAGTCATTTGACACGCTGCAGTACCCCAGAGTTGGTTTTACCTGTCTCATTGAAAAGATCGGTGACCGGAATTCTTAACATGTACATTTCTGTTCTCCCCAAATAACAACACCCCCCCATCCAGAAGGTAAAGTGAGATACCACTTTTCACTGCATACCCACATCCATCCAAAAGGTGCTCCCATGCCTTCTCCTATCCTGGAAATGTTTACACCTGTCACCTGTTGCTGTAAGTCTAACACACTAAAATTCCCTTTATCATAGTTTCTCCTAAAAAAGTGGTATCCTATCACTATACTCTACTCTCAGTTGACCCATATATACACGACAAGCTCTAGTATCTCCCATATCTTCCCTCTACCACATTAGGTAAGTTTGCTCCTTTCTTGTGACCACCCAAACATACGTGTCCCATAATCCCCAAATGTTCAACAGTCTTTCTAGCCAAGCACTTTATTATTCATAAAGCAACAGCAAAACACAGTAGTCCTACCAGGAGTGGAACAATCATGGCAGACCTGGACAGCATTACCTTACCCATCACGTTTCCAAATACACCATTAAACCAGTGTCCAATTTGGTCAAAGAAGATGTTGTCAGCTTTTCACAGAGTACGTCCTAATTTAGCCAGGTCGTTTATAATAGCTGTCATGTTGTCAGAGGAGTCAGGAAGCAACATGACACAGTAATCCTCATCGTTTATTCCAAGGGACCTGTAGGCCCCTCTGTCTTTAGCCAATATGTGCCATTTCGTCTCTGGTCACTTCTGCCTTCAAATTCGCACATTTAGTGACAACTGAGTAAAACCCTGTACTATCAAATTAGTAAGGGCCTGCATGGAGTATGTCAAATTGTTAATCCCCTTACCCTTTACTACTACTCTTGCACCTAGACAGATTACGTTGGGCTGCCATCTCTATCTGAGACAGCACATGCCCATAAGCTTATTAATTGTTGACCATCCAGTACATCAAAACTACTGGCATCTGTTTTTAGGCCTGTTTAAGACAGGCAATTAGTGGTGTTTCCTACATCCACATTCCCTGAGTTGCAGATACAAACAGGGGAAGTTATTGTAGGTTTTAATCCTGTCAACACAACATCTCCAGCCATTGGATATCTATTTTCTCCTGCCATCTTTGTCCAGACATGCCATTTCTTAAAAGTGAACGTAAATTCCACTGCAGTAAACTTCTTTTGCATATATTCAACATGTGTGACAGGTTTCATTGTTCCTATCTCCTCATTCTGGTTTGACTGTTCCATGGTGCTCTGGCTTTTTTTTATTTAGATAGTCTGCGTGTACTGTGTTTTCCAATTTCTATAGGGTTATTCTAAAGTGGGTGTAATGTGTAGGAATATGCCTTTATAAATTCTCATCTATCTTCTTTCACTGTGTGTTAAATAACAGTGGGTGATACTGTAATACTAATTCTATTCTCACTTAATCCAGGCTATAGATAGTAATTGGTTCTACTAAACTCAAATATATGTCACACACGGGCCTCACAGAGAACCCGCATGGCAGACTGCAAAAATCACTAAAGCTGGAGACTCTTACCTCCCTCACTAGCGTTAAGCACCAGCTGTCAGAGAAGCTCACCGATCACTGCACCTGTACATAGCCCATCTGTAAATAGCCCATTCAATCTACCTCATCCCCATACTGTTATTTATTTACTTATCTTGCTCCTTTGCACCCCAGTCTCTCAACTTGCACATTCATCTTCTGCACATCCTACCATTCCAGTGTTTAATTGCTATATTGTAATTACTTTTCCTCCATGGCCTATTTATTGCCTTACCTCTCTTATCCTACCTCATTTGCACATGCTGTATATAGATTTTTCTACTGTATTATTGATTGTATGTTTGTTTATTCCATGTGTAACTTTGTGTTGTTGTATGTGTCAAACTGCTTTGCTTTATCTTGGCCAGGTCGCAGTTGCAAATGAGAACTTGTTCTCAACTAGCCTACTTGGTTAAATAAAGGTGAAATATATATATATATATTTAATTCCTAATGTTATATCTTAAGGGTGTAGAGTGATAGTAATATGTTATACACCAGTGCCCCCTGGTGGTGATACAAAGTAACATTATATGGACAAATACTTTTAACCTTCTATTCAAATTTCTGTCCTATTCCTAACTTTTTTATTCCACTATTGGGCCATTACCCAATAAACCATGCCATAATCCACAGACAACCAAACAATGAAACATACAACACACTATACATAAACAACTCAACTCATTCACTTGGTAAATCTCACACAGAATTACCACTATTCATAAACAACTCAACTCATTCACCGGGTACCTCTTCAAAATAAACACTACAAAATAAGAAATAACTAGTATTTATGTAATGGTCGCCCGCATTACAACCCAAAATAAAATATATGATTAACGCTGAACCACCTCTCCAAAACCAAAATAACTAGTATCTCTGAATTACAAAATAAAAAATAGGTGATTATTATCTCTGAACCACCTCTCCTAAAGAAATTAACTAGTGTTACAGTAATGGTCTCTTCACATTACAACTCAAAATAAAATAGAAGAGATGAGTATTATAACCACCTCTCCAAAACCAAAACAACTAGCATTGATAATGGTCGCTCGCATTATACACTCAAAATAAAATAGATGATCATTACTGAATCAGCAATCAAAAAATAAAAAGCTAGTATTTCAGTAACGGTCGCTTGCATTACCCAAAATAAAAATGTAAATCATCAATCATTCATTTCATTCATCCTATATTGACAACATGCATTTCACCAATAGTCCGTTAAGTAATTTCTCCAAACTAAAATCTGACTATGTCATATTCAAAGTCTATGCTTTAGATTGAGTGAAATATATACATACAGGAAATACAGACAGTGCCTTCGGAAAGTATTCAGACCCCTTGACTTTATCCACATTTTCTTATGTTACAGCCTTATTCTAAAATGGATTAAATAAAAAAATTAATTAAAACAATCTATACACGATACCCCATAACGTCAAAATGAACACAGGTTTTTAGAAATGTTTGCTAATTTGTTAAAAATTACAAACAGAAATACCTTACTTACATAAGTATTCAGACCCTTTGCTATGAGACTAGAAAATGAGCTCAGGTGCATCCTGTTTCCATTGATCACCCTTGAGCTGTTTCTACAACTTGATTGGAGTCCACATGTGGTAAATTCAATTGATTAGACATGATTTGGAAAAAAACAAGTTATGAGGTCAAAGGAATTGTCCGTAGAGCTCCGAGACAGGATTGTGTTGAGGCACAGATCTGGGGAAGGGTAACAAAACATTTCTGCAGCATTGAAAGTCCCCAAGAACACAGTGGCCTCCATCATTCTTAAATGGAAGAAGTTTGGAACCACCAAGACTCTTCCTAGAGCTGGCCAAACTGAGCAATCGGGGGAAAAGGGCCTTGGTCAGGGAGGTGACCAAGACCCAAAGGTCACTCTGACAGAGCTCTAGAGTTCCTCTGTTGAGAAGGGAGAACCGTCCAGAAGAACAACCATCTCTGCAGCACTCCACCAATCAGGCCTTTATGTTATAGTGGCAAGACGGAAGCCACTCCTCAGTAAAATGCACAAATGCCCACTTGGAGTTTGCCAAGAGGCACCTTAAAAACTTCTTATGGCTGCAATCCCGATAACGGGATCGATATAACAACAGCCAGTGAAAGTGCAGGGCGCCAAATTCAAACAACAGAAATCTCATAATTAAAATTCCTCAAACATACATGTATCTTATACCATTTTTAAGGTAATCTTGTTGTTAATCCCACCAAAGTGTCCGATTTCAAAAAGGCTTTTCAGCGAAAGCACCATAAACGATTATGTTAGGTCACCACCAACTCACAGAAAAATTCAGCCATTTTTCCAGCCAAAGAGAGGAGTCACAAAAAGCACAAATAGAGATAAAAATTAATCACTAACCTTTGATGATCTTCATCAGATGACACTAATAGGACTTCATGTTACACAATACATATATGTCTTGTTCGATTAAGTTCATATTTATATCCAAAAACCTCAGTTTACATTGGTGCCATGTTCAGAAATGCCTCAAATATCCAGAGAAATTGCAGAGAGCCACGTCAGATAACAGAAATACTCATCATAAAATTTGATGAAAGATACATGTTTTACATAGAATTAAAGATACACTTGTTCTTAATGCAACCGGTGTCAGATTTCAAAAAGCTTTACGGCAAAACACAATATTCAATAATCTGAAAACAGCGTTCAACCACAAAAGCAAGCCATACAGTTACCCGCCAAATTGTGCAGCCAACAAAACTCATAAAAAGCATTATACATTTTCCCTTACCTTTGCTGATCTTCGTCGGAATGCACTCCCAGGACTCCCACAAGAAATGTTTGTTTGGTTCGGTAATGTCCATCATTTGTGTCCAAATAGCTATTTTCGTTAGCGTGTTTGGTAAACAAATCCAACGTCAGGAAGCGCATTCACTAAAAGCTGACGAAATGTCCAAAAGTTCTGTAACAGTCAGTAGAAACATTTCAAACGATGTATTGAATCAATCTTTAGAATGTTTTAAACATAAATCTTGAATAACGTTCCAACCGGAGAATACCATTGACTTCAGATGTGCGATGGAACAGAGCTCCCTCTCATGTGAATGTGCATGGTCAGAGCATGGTCAGGTCATGGCAGACCTGACTAATTCCTTTCTCATTCGGCCCCCATTCACAGTAGAGGCATCAGACAAGGTTCTACAGTCTGTTGACATCTAGTGGAAGCCGTAGGAAGTGCAAACTCATCCATATCTCGCTGTGATTTCAATAGGATCTTGGTTGAAAATCGACCAGCCTCAGAATTCCCACTTCCCATTTGGATTTTTTCTCAGGTTTTTGCCTGCCATATGAGTTCTGTTATACTCACAGACATAATTCAAACAGTTTTAGAAACTTCAGAGTGTTTTCTATCCAACACTAATAGTAATATGCATATATTAGCAACTATGACTGAGGAGCAGGCCGTTTACTCTGTGCACCTCTGTGCACCTTTCATCCAAGCTATTCAATACTGTCCCTGCAGCCATAAGAAGTTAAGACTCTCAAACCATGAGAAACAAGATTCTCTGGTCTGATGAAACCAAGATTGAACTCTTTGGCCTGAATTCCAAGTGTCACGTCTGGAGGAAACCTGGCACCATCCCTACGGTGAAGCATGGTGGTAGCAGCATCATGCTGTGGGAATGTTTTTCTGCGCGCAGGGACTGGGAGACTAGTCAGGTTTGAGGCAGAGATGAACGGAGCAAAGTATAGAGAGATCCTTGATCCAGAGCACTCAAAACTTTAGACTTGGGTGAAGGTTCCCCTTCCAACAGGACAACAACCCTAAGCACACAGCCAAGACAATGAAGGAGTGGCTTCTGGACAAGTCTCTGAATGTCCTTAAGTGGCCCAGCCAGAGCCCGGACTTGAAACCGATCGAACATCTCTGGAGAGACTTGAAAATAGCTGTGCAGCAACGTTCCCTATCCAACCTGACAGAGCTTGAGAGGATCTGCAGAGAAGAATGGGAGAAACTCCCCAAATACAGGTGTGCCAAGCTTGTAGCGTAATACCCCCCAAAAATGGAGGTTGTAATCGCTGCCAAAGGTGCTTTAACAAAGTACTGAGTAAAAGGTCTGAATACCTATATAAATGTGATACTTCAGATTTAATAAATTAGCAACAATTTCTAATAATCCGTTTTTTGCTTTGTCATTATGGTGTATTGTGTGTAGTTTAATGAGGGGGAAAAAACAATCAAATCAATTTTAGAATAAAGCTGTAACGTAACAAAATGTGGAAAAAGTCAAGGGGTCTGACTACTTTCCATGCATGCACTGTATATGCATCTGTTGGTCACAGTTACCTTTTTTTTTTTTATTGCCTCAGGATCTCGTCACAGTATTTTTGTGCATTCAAATTGCCATTGATAAAATGCAATTGTGCTCGTTGTCCGTAAGATATGACTGCCCATACTATAACCCCACGACCACCATTGGGCACTCTGTTCACAACGTTGACATCAGCAAACTGCTCGCCAACACAACGCCATACACGTGGTCTGCGGTTGTGAGGCTGGTTGGACGTACTGCCAAATTCTCTAAAAACAATGGTAGAAAGATTAACATTCAACTCTTTGGCAACAGCTCTGGTGGGCATTCCTGCAGTCAGCATGCCAATTGCATGCACCCTCAAAAAAGTTTGAGACATCTGTGGCATTGTGTTGTGTGACAAAACTGCACATTTTAGTTGCCTTTTATTGTCCCCAGTACAAGGTGCACCTGTGTAATGATCATGATGTTTAATCAGCTTCTTGATATGCCACAATTGTCAGGCGGATGGATTATCTTGGCAAATGAGAAATGCTCTCTAACAGGAATGTAAACAAATTTGTGCACAAATGTTTTTGATAAATACGCTTTTTGTGCGGATGAAAACTTTTGGGGATCTTTTACTACATGTTGCGCTTATATATTTAGTCAGTGTATATTGACCCGTGACAATTTTGAAGTACTTTACTTAACTATAGTTTAGTCGGCTGGTTTAAATGTCTGACAAGCTAGTCAAATGTACTGAATCGCTAGACACTACATGCCTGTAGCTAGTCACTGCTAGCCTGTAGCTAGCCACTGCCAGCCGTAGGGTTGTCCGTATGTTTTTATTAAACCAAGTCACGTCGAAATAGGCCATTGTGATTTTAGTCCCATCACGAATGTCTTCAGTTAGCTAGCTAGTTAACACTCTTACATCATGAGATTGAAATCACATTTCGACCTTTATGTACAGCTACTTGGTTTACAGTTACTTGGTTTACGTTCAAACTCGTCATACATATCTGATTGTATCTGAATTACCCTTAGCAAAATGTTCTGGACTAGCTGGCTATTTAAGCTAGAGACATTCAAAATTGGTCAAGTCAGTTAATGCTTTTCCCTTGTCTCTATATCCAGCTGATGTTCACTTTGTGTTCAGCAGAAAGTATTCAGAGGTGGTTTCAGCTGCACACAGCCTCATCTCTGGGCTGACCCAGACTATTAATCAGGGTCAGAGTCCAGTGCCACCGCATCAACAAGCTCAGGTGCATCCATTGCATGATCAGGGACATCATCAGCAGACAGAGGTGCAGGGACAGACCCAGAGACCGCTGCATTCCTCCAGTAACCTGGAGATGGCCAGGTGCATATCAATGGTCCCAGAATCCAGGAAATGTGTCATTTTGCAGTCTATACCCAACCCATTATAGGGTCTACCCCATTTTGATGATTGATCAATTCAGCCAATAATCTGTAAATGACATATTACTTTTCTCATTATCATAACTCTCGCACTCACTCGCTCGCTCACACACATTTTGGATTCGGTTTGCTGAGCTGCAGGTCACCACCCGTCTATGGCCCATGATGTGTCGGTCAGATTTTCAACAAGGCAACATGGTGCATCGTCCAGAAACACATCTTTTCCATAAAATGTAAGAATTTTCAAACTAGTTTTTATTGGAAAGGCATATAAAGCATTATCAAAAGTAATCACTTTTACATGTGAACACAGAACATAGTCATTACTCGACGTGCTTAATTGCATCACTTTTGTTTCTAAACTCATCAAAAAAAGGAACGTCCCTTTTTCAGGACCCTGCCTTTCAAAGATAATAATTAATGAATATGGACATGTGGAACGGTCGTTAAGACACTAACAGCTTACAGACGGTAGGCAATTAAGGTCACAGTTATGAAAACTTAGGACACTAGAGGCCTTTCTACTGACTTTAAAAACACCAAAAGAAAGATGCCCAGGGTCCCTGCTCATCTGCGTGAACGTGCCTTAGGCATGCTGCAAGGAGGCATTATAGGACTGCAGATGTGGCCTGGGCAATAAATTGCAATGTCAGTACTGTGAGAGGCCTAACACAGCGCTACAGGGAAACAGGACAGACAGCTGGTCGCAGTGGCAGACCACGTGTAACAACACCTGCACAGGATTGGTACAACCGAACATCACACCTGCGGGACAGGTACAGTATGGCAACAGCAACTGCCCGAGTTACACCAGGAATGATGTCTGACAACACTGACGAGTCGCGGTTTTGTCTCACCAGGGGTGATGGTCAGATTTGCGTTTATCGTCGAAGGAATGAGCGTTACACCGATTACTGTACTCTGGAGCGGGATCGATTTGGAGGTGGGGGGGTCCGTCATGGTCTGGGGCGGTCTGTCACAGCATCATCAGACTGAGCTTGTTGTCATTGCAGGCAATCTCAACACTGTGCGTTACAGGGAAGACATCCTCCTCCCTCATGTGGTACCCTTCCTGCAGGCTCATCCTGACACAACCCTCCAGCATGACAATGGCCAGCGAAGAGCCCGGATCTCAATCCCATTGAGCACGTCTGGGACCTTTTGGAATCGGAGGGTGTTGGCCAGGGCCATTCCCCCCAGAAATGTCGAGAACTTGCAGGTGCCTTGGTAGAAGAGTGGGGTAACATCTCACAGCAAGAACTGGCAAATCTGGTGCAGTCCATGAGGAGGAGATGCACTGCAGTACTTAATGCAGCTGATGGCCACACCAGATACTGACTGTTACCCCCCCTTTGTTCAGGGACACATTATTCGATTTCTGTTAGTTACATGTATGCAGAACTTTTTCAGTTTATGTCTCAGTTGTTGAATATTATTATGTTCATACAAATATTTACACGTTTGCTGAAAATAAACGCAGTTGACAGTGAGAGGACGTTTCTTTTTTTGCTCAGTTAATGTTACATGTATCACATAACATTTACATTTAAGTCATTTAGCAGATGCTCTTATCCAGAGCGACTTACAAATTGGTGCATTCACCTTATGATATCCAGTGGAACAACCACTTTACAATAGTGCATCTAACTCTTTTAAGGGGGGGGGGGGGGGTTAGAAGGATTACTTTATCCTATCCTAGGTATTCCTTAAAGAGGTGGGGTTTCAGGTGTCTCCGGAAGGTGACACCTGAAACCCGGGGCGGCAGGGTAGCCTAGTGGTTAGAGCGTTGGGCTAGTAACCGAAAGGTTGCAAGTTCAAATCCCCGAGCTGACAAGGTACAAATCTGTCGTTCTGCCCCTGAACAAGGCAGTTAACCCACTGTTCCTAGACCGTCATTGAAAATAAGAGTTTGTTCTTAACTGACTTGCCAAGTTAAAAAAAAAAAAAAAAAAAAGTTAAATGTAAGTCGCTCTGGATAAGAGCGTCTGCTAAATGACTTAAATGTAAATGTGATTGACTCCGCTGACCTGGCGTCGTGAGGGAGTTTGTTCCACCATTGGGGTGCCAGAGCAGCGAACAGTTTTGACTGGGCTGAGCGGGAACTGTACTTCCTCAGAGGTAGGGAGGCGAGCAGGCCAGAGGTGGATGAACGCAGTGCCCTTGTTTGGGTGTAGGGCCTGATCAGAGCCTGAAGGTACGGAGGTGCCGTTCCCCTCGCAGCTCCGTAGGCAAGCACCATGGTCTTGTAGCGGATGCGAGCTTCAACTGGAAGCCAGTGGAGAGAGCGGAGGAGCGGGGTGACGTGAGAGAAGTTGGGAAGGTTGAACACCAGACGGGCTGCGGCGTTCTGGATGAGTTGTACGGGTTTAATGGCACAGGCAGGGAGCCCAGCCAACAGCGAGTTGCAATAATCCAGACGGGAGATGACAAGTGCCTGGATTAGGACCTGCGCCGCTTCCTGTGTGAGGCAGGGTCGTACTCTGCGAATGTTGTAGAGCATGAACCTACAGGAACGGGTCACCGCCTTGATGTTAGTTGAGAACGACAGGGTGTTGTCCAGGATCACGCCAAGGTTCTTAGCGCTCTGGGAGGAGGACACAATGGAGTTGTCAACCGTGATGGCGAGATCATGGAACGGGCAGTCCTTCCCCGGGAGGAAGAGTAGCTCCGTCTTGCCGAGTGTCGATTGTTTCTATTTGAAGGCTTATTTTCTGTCAAAAGGATCACTTTTCCCCATAAAGTAAAAAGAAATGAGAAGGAAAATGAAAAGTTAACATTTAAGGACTGCATCTCTTTTGTATTCAAACATCTCCATTTAGTCATTTAGATAAACATTGATTATGTTGGTAGAATTCGGGGTGAGCTGTTCTGTAGCCTGTTCTGTGTTAGACTGATGTTATGCCTTTCATTGACTCCTGGTATGTCTGCACACTAAAACAAGGCCATTGTGTTCTGGAACTGTTGCTTCTATAAAATAACTGTTGTGTAACAATATGTAACCATTTAACCATTTACCATTTACAACATGTAACCATTTACTCCTCGAGTACTTCCCTGTGAAATCAGATCTCCCCTGCAGCTGCTTGATTAAATATTGATCTATTATACAATTAAATAGTCACTGCCTTAATCTTTGGATAACATTTTCCACAACATTAGTGACCAATCAAAATCAACCAATTGGTATAATTTTGCTGCGACCACATTACATAATATTGCAGCATTTTAGAATTACTGGACTAGACGGTTATTCCTTGAGACAGTATCAGCAGAGGTATAAGGATCATTCAGCCATAAGTAGCAGCACATAGTTCAAAACAGATGCATAAATATCTTGTCCATAGTCTTGATGGTGAGGTTGGGCCTACACAAGTTATTACTATTATTGTAACCTTACTGAGCATAAGGAGATGTAATTAGTCAAAATATTCTAAGGTACTTTGCATTTCTCTTCACCGTCTCCTGTTGAATTGAACTGTTTTTGTAATGAGGTCTGTGTGTAGCTTGTGTAGAGGAGTCAGGCGCAGGACAGCAGATATGAGTAAATAAACGTAATTTACTCAAAATAGCCAAATACAATACAATAAAGCAAGCCCACAATAACTTACCGTAATACATACAAACAATTACTCACAAACAAACATGGGGGAACAGAGGGTTAAACAATGAACAACTAATTGGGGGATTGAAACCAGGTGTGTAAGACAAAGACAAAACAAATGGAAAATGAAAAGTGGATCGGCAATGGCTAGAAGACCGGTGACGTCGACCGCCGAACGGCGCCCGAACAAGGAGAGGGACCGACTTCGGCGGAAGTCGTGACAGTTTTCTTCAATGCATGTGAGAGATTGAATTAACATTGGATTCTGTAGCTAGGTTTCCATCCAATTGTCGACAGATTTTTTATGCGAATATTCTGAAGTCTGCGTTAAGATAATATGCACATTTTCCCAACAGTGGTGTTTCCACCAAACAGACTTGTTGAAGATCCAAAATCAGTGTGTGATGACGTAGTGTACACGAAATCCATATTTGTAGATTTGGATAGAAAACACTCTGACGTTTCTAAAACTGTTTGAATGATATCTGTGAGTATAACAGAACTCATATGGCAGGCAATTATCTGAGAAGAAATCCAACCAGGAAGTGGGAAATCTGAGGTTAGAAGGTTTTCAAGTCTTTGCCTATCCAATATACAGTGTAAATTTGGTCCGATTGCACTTCCTAAGGCTTCCACTAGATGTCAACAGTCTTTAGAACCTTGTTTCAGGCTTCTACTGTGAAGGGGGAGAGAATAAGAGCTGTTTGAGTCAGGTGTCTGGCAGAATGCCATGAGCTCAGTTAGGCGCACGCCTGTGAGAGCTAGCTGCGTTCCCTTTCATTTCTAAAGACAAAGGAATTGTCCGGTTGGAATATTATTGAAGATTTATGTCAACAACATCCTAAAGATTGATTCTATACATCATTTGACATGTTTCTACAAACTGTAATATAAGTTTTTAGACTTTCGTCTGGACTAAGTGTGCCTGCGCCTCATGAATTTGGATTTGTGAACTAAATGCACAAACAAAAAGGAGGTATTTGGACATAAATTATGGACTTTATCGAACAAAACAAACATTTATTGTGGAACTGGGATTCCTGGGAGTGCATTTTGAATAAGATCCTCATGTCACATTCTGACCTTTATTTCCTTTGTTTTTATCTTTATTTAGTATGGTCAGGGTGTGAGTTGGGGTGGGCAGTCTATGTTTGTTTATCTATGTTTTTCTATTTCTGTGTTTGGCCTGATATGGTCTCAATCAGAGGCAGGTGTTAGTCATTGTCTCTGATTGGGAACCATATTTAGGTAGCCTGTTTTGTGTTGGGTTTTGTGGGTGGTTGTTTTCCTGTCTTTGTGTGTCTGCACCAGACAGTACTGCTTCGGTTTTTCACATTTGTTGTTTTTGTATTTTGAGTGTTCACCTTCATTAAACAAGATGAACAATTACCACGCTGCACCTTGGTCCTCTTCTTCTCCTCCAGACGACAACCGTTACAGAACCAACCACCGAAAAAGGACCAAGCAGCGTGGTAACGGGCAGCAGCAGCAGCGATCGGAGGACTCCTGGACCTGGGAGGAGATTCTGGACGGCAAGGGACCTTGGACTCAGGTTGGTGAATATCACCGCCCCAAAGCTGAGCTGGAGGCAGCGAAAGCAGAGAGGCGGTGGTATGAGGAGGCTGCATGTAAGCGCGGCTGGAAGCCAGAGAGGCAGCCCCAAAAATGTCTTGGGGGGAGGCACACAGGGAGTGTGGCTAAGCCAGGTAGGAGACCTGAGCCAACTCCCCGTGCTTACATTGGAGAGAGAGGGACCGGGCAGGCACCATGTTATGCCGTGAGGCGCACGGTGTCCCCGGAGAGCAGGCATAGCCCGGTGCGGTACGTAGCAGCGCCTAGTATCGGCCGGGCTAGAGTGGGCATCGAGCCAGGTGCCATGAAGCCGGCTCAACGCATCTGGTCTCCAGTGCGTCTCCTCGGGCCGGGGTACATGGCACCGGCCCTACGCATGGTGTCCCCGGTTCGCCAGCACAGCCCAGTGCGCCGCACTGGCTTGGCTACGGGGAGCATTCAGCCAGGTAGGGTTGGGCAGGTTCGGTGCTCAAGACCTGCAGTGCGCCTCCATGGTCCGGTCTATCCGGTGCCACCTCCACGCACCAGCCTTCCGGTGGCAGCCCCCCGCACCAGGCTGTCTCTCTGTCTCCTCACTACAGGTGCTCCCGTCTGTCCAGCGCCACCTGAGTCTCCCATCTGTCCAGCGCTGCCAGGGTCTCCCGTCTGTCTGTCGTCTCCCTAGGTCGTGGTTGTTATCGTTTGGGACCGCACCTGCTATGGATCGCATGGATTAGTAGCAACATTGTTGCAAAGCGTTGACATACAAACCATCTGACGGTCAGACAGGACAACTGCAAGCCCGAAAACCACAGCTAAGACTCTCTTGCTCTCTCTCTCTCTTTTTCTTCCCTCTATCGCTCCAGTGCTTTACACTGCAGCAGATGTTCTATTTTTCAAATGCACTTCCCGTTGATGTTCATTAGTGCTGGACTATTATTGCCCTGCCAGAAGTATTTGGGTGGACATTTTAGTTTAAAGGGAGGTTGCTTGTGTATTGTTAGTTGAACTGTATTGAGGTGGTGAGAGCAGACCAAGGCGTGGCCAAAAAGATTGTGGACATTTTTAAGGCCTTTGTTTGTCTATGAACACCCCCCCCACCTTCATACCCCTGAACTCCTCCACTAGAAGATAATACAGATTATTGCAAATCCTTTGATGACTGGGTTCTTTCTTGTAAATTGTTTCTATGAAGTTGCTGTTCAATTGCTCTGCCATTATTGTATGAGGTATTATTGGTGGGGTTACCCCTGGGCTGTGACGTGGGTTTATATGGTGTGTCTTCTCTTTTCTCTCCACTGGCTATCTGGCAAACAGGCTGCACTCTAGGCAGTCTCTTCTGCAGATGTGGGTCTGGTAGTGGTACTCTCTCTATTCTACTCTTTTCCTTTCGGCATGGTTAATACCTGCCTGGTGCCCGAACAAAATCTTTATTTGCCCCTCTCTAATAAATACCGCTACAATGGGCACTAGAGATGCTTTACCCAAGTTTAATTCTTCCCAAAGGTCCTGCACAGCTGTATTCAGACAACCCAACATTTGTCCCATGCAGATATTTATATCCCACTTAAGACATTCCACCTTCTCTCCAATCCTTACATATTATGCTCAACAGGAAGAAGGTAACCATATACTAAACCCTGATTACTCCCATAAGAGGAACTGACCTCACCTCCTGACCTCAACCATTCCTTCCCCTAGTGCACAGATGTCCATCTGTCTCCCCTATCTCAACTGTTGCTCTACTCCCTTCCCCCAACACATTCCACAGCTATCTGTCTTTCTACAGAGGCCCAGTCTTTCCTCTTTGATTCTATGCTTCTTTCCTATCATTTATTTAGTATCTCACTGCTCAAAATGTTGAATACAATGCGTGACTAAGTTTACTTCGATATGATGGGTACTATATCATTATTTGTGCTTAAAGGCGTTTCCACCACCAATTCTCACACAATTAGTTTTACCGGCAAAAAGATCGAACACCATGTCCAACGAACAAATGATCTGTCGGCATTTATCAGATTGTTCCGAAACTTCCTGTATCCAATACAACTGTCATTGCATATCTTTTTTTATACGGTATGACTTTACTTGCCCAAAAAATTAATGGAAACGTTATCTATAAGGCACTCCTTTGCAAAGCATTTAAGTACCAGTTATACATGAAACAGCACAGCTTGTCATCTCTACTCAGTGCAGGGGTTATAATTTAGATGTAGGCCACCTGCCTAACTACACTCTAGAAAGTATAGTACAGATCAAATGTCAATAATATGTGGTAATCTATGTATTCAGCACACACAAATAGTGGTGGAAATTACTGTTGATTGTGGACACTTTTACCAGAGATAAAGCTTCCCCTGTCACAACCACGGACATGAAACATGCATGTTGAGATGTCCACATTCTCCACACCTTGGTCTGCTCTCACCTAGATGATGAGATACAGACACTAGCATTATAATCAAGACAACTGTTTATCATAATTCAATTACTCTCCTCTATGTGGTGTATGAAACTTGGTCAACATAAATATATTTGTCTTGATAGACAAGGCCTCAGGCAGACCAGGCAGTGTCAGGCAGCAACCAACGGTGTCAATTTACAAACAAATGCTTGATTCCACACAACACTACTGAGGGAATGATGCTATTACCTTAATGGAAAGCCATGCTTCGCTACAGACTCCAGGAAGAATCCAAGGGCAGTTGATGCTTTGTTGCTGGTTGCTGCACCGAGGTACATGATCTATATGATAAAAATAACACGTATACAAAACAGCTGGGCTGTTGTACAATTCAAACGAATTGTTTATTTAAAGCATTGGGTCAGACAAACATTACGAACTTTAAATACCATGGGAGATCAATAGGTTACCTTCCTTGAGAAGCTGTCTATGCCACCAAATATTACAAAGCCATATCTGTTGAAAGACCGTTTTGGACAGTTTTGTATACCTTCCAAATCAGCCATCTTAAAGTAAAATATAACAGAGACAGCATTGTATGGGCTATGAGACCCCTCCGAACTGAAGGAGGTTTAAGCTTACCTGATCATCTTGTGGTTGGTGTCCACATGTATGAGGGAAAGAGGACTCTGTTCAGAGTATGTTCTTCTGACAACACATCCAAGTCATACTATTCCTTCCTGTATTCCTGCAGCGTCTACACGAAGCACTGAGTCCCAAACTCGGGTCCACTGGACTCGACGATCCAGTGCTTTCAGACGTTCTCTCACCATCCTAATTGTGGTGAACTTGTCTTGATTGTGGCCACCAGATGTCCAGCTCCTCGTCTATCATTTGTCTGTATGTTCCCCTCACCACAATACTGTATTCCTGCATTCTGTGTTGGTCAGTTTGTGTTGATGACAAGCAGTTTGGCGACGCAAGGAACAGGCAGATCCATTTCAATCAGCTGTCGAAGGTGCTGTTCTGAAACAGTCAGTTTAAGACGTCCCATTTCGCCATCCAACTCATCAGCAACAATTGATGGGGCATTTCCTTCTTCCATTTCAGCATTTACGAGAATATACAGATTGGAGAGACCCTTCACACTTCTTGAGGCAAGTGTACTTGATTTGCTAGTGAGCTGACAAATATCATCTCAATGGTTGCAGACAAACTAGGTAATCAAGATTAAGAGGAAGGCGTTGCATGGCCCGCTGCAATCTGTACAGGAGCTTGTCCATAATGTGTCTCTCCATCGCCTGTGAGGACATACAAATTGTCATTTGAAATGTCACCCAACCAGCTGGTATCAGGCAAGATTGGGTCTAGGCTTCAGGTATTGTTATGGGAATAGCCATTTAGGGTTGTCACTGTTTTCTCTCTCTCACACATTCACTCAAACTCACAAATTTCAGTATGGGTGGCAGTGGCTAGCTGTAACATTACATGCATGCAGTCTTGCGATTCATTCCATTTGGCTACCTAGTCTGACACAAAAGCCAACCAACTAAGCTAACGTACTTAAAAAATGGTCAGTCAGGGGTCAATAATCTATGGATATTAGAAATGTGTCTATGTAATACTAATATTTAATGACAAACCATGTAACGACTAAGGTAAACATATGAATTACCTGTTGCTCAAAGTTTGGTGCAGGTGTTTAAGTGATCAGCCATGTTCAGAACATGGGACCACTGGGGGAAAGATTTGGTGAGTAGTGGTGACGTCAGGCCGTCTGGTTAAGTAGCCAATATATAAAAATCCTAGCTGGAGGCGCATTCCCTAGAAACAGCAGAAGTTGCCCGACTTGCTGTAGGTGCATACATATACTGAAGAAAAGGGATAAATGGGCCCAAAATCTGTCTTCTCCAGAAGGTGGCGTTTTTTCGATTTTTGTTATTCGCCCACCAAGCGAGGAGTTTTTGTATGGAGGTCAATGGGAGGGTGTCAAATTTGGTTAACAAAAAATGTAATGGCTTATTTGTTACGTGCGGCTTTTGATTGAATAGAAGTTCCTTAATGCTTAGGTTGTTACGAGTGTACTGATATAAGTAGGACACGTGACATCCCGGCAACTTTGAGAAAAAACACTATAGGCGTTGTGCCTGTTATTGTTATGGGTGTAAGATGGCACAGTGATGCCATCTGTTGGTAAATGTTAATTACTGCAACTCCAGTGTTTTACCGGTGTGCTTGAAACACCCGGATGAATTGTAATGTACTGAACAAGACTGGTTATTCGCATGAATGCCTCTGTCTCGTCATTTAACATTCAAACAGTTATCACATTCGTATCTGGCCTCATTGGCTAGAATGGTCCATTTGACATTGCCTCTTCCTGACTGCCCTCCATTTTTAAATACATTTATTTTCATTGTTAGTGGCCAAATCTGTGATATGTACCTTCATCGACTTCCGTCTACAGTCGGCTACTTACGGTTTGCGACTCAAACGCACCCAGTGCCTACAAGTGTGACGTCCTGGAGAAGCATTTCCTGTATTGTCCTTGCTATTCGGGATGCTTGGGACGTCCCAACTCTGACGTTACACCATTAAAGTTGACATTGTAAATGGTTATGATACTTCTTTTTATAGATCGATGTTAAGGTAAGGGTTATGGTTAAAGTAGGGGTTAGGGTTTAGAATGTGGACGTCCCAAGGATCCCGAACATCACTAAACCTTTCGAATCTGTCTTTGGCTTTACTTTCACTTTACTAGAAATCATGTCAGTACAATTTCTGGTAAAGGACACCGATAATTTGCGGTTTTTGACGTCCAACTCATCCAACCCACAGTCATTGCATTAAAAACAAATCTAAACCCAGTGACGGTTTCGTATGGCCTGTCTGATCTTGGCAGCGTGATAAAGTTCGATATTAAACAGCAGCAGGTGAGTTGTTATTAATAATTTTCATGCCTCGATTCGTGGCCTATGACTCGCGCTCTAGAGTAGAGCTTCTATAGTGACTGTGTGGCAGGCTGAATGTTTAACGTCTACTTTATGACTAGGCAGTAGGACAAACTTATTTTCACGATTTCACTTATAAAATCAATACATTGTAGCACGGTTTTTGGACTCATTCAGTAGTTTTACCAAATTAAGTAGATTCATGTTGAAAAAGAATGTTAAAATGACAATTTATATTCCTAAAACACACATTGAAAATTATACTGTTTCTGTTTCCTGATGTTATGGCATTTTTATTTGTAACCCAGTGTCATA
Organism: Salvelinus fontinalis; assembly: GCF_029448725.1. NCBI lineage: Eukaryota > Metazoa > Chordata > Actinopteri > Salmoniformes > Salmonidae > Salvelinus > Salvelinus fontinalis. Next base: position 18,175,157 of record NC_074684.1, read on the forward strand.
TTACCGGTTTTAGATGTCCAAATTCATAGTCAATATGCTGAAATAAGTCGTTATATGTTGAAGAAAAGACATTAACAATTCATCCCTAAACACACGAGTCACTTATTTGAGGTAAAAGGTATGTGTATTTCCTGTAAATCATGTGTTGTGAAGACGTTAGTTTGTGTAATGTCTACCGTAGGGAATTTTGTGTAAAATACAATTGTCAAAATAATTAAATATAAGATGATAGAAAACAATAACATATTTCTTACTATTTTAACCATGGAGAGTTTAAAAATGCTCCTAACCACAATTTAACCAGGCACTCTTGAGTAGAGCTTCTATAGTGACTGTGGCAGGCTGAATGTTTAACATCTACTTTACCTTGTCCCTATTATTGGAATCGTAAATTCAATGTCCAGGCTTAGCTTACTCAATATTTTGCAACATGTAAAACGTTGCAGATAAATTGTATATTGTAGGTTACTTCACAATGCATGTTTTTTCTGAAAGTGTTGTAACATTGTGTCCAGACTAGTAAACATACCCTCCTTATTGTGTTGTTACCATAATGACAGGTCAGAGCAGCTGGGATAGCAGCATCAGTGTGAAAGTACAAGTATGAGTCACGTAACTACAATAACATTATACAGTAACATTAAGCAGCTGTGTAAACCTGTGAACAATGCTTAGGGCTACTAAATAGCATATCAATGTCTTCCTCCTAGGCAAGGACAATGAGTTTGGAAGAGCAAATCAGGGGCCTCTCACCAGTTGCAGCATATGCCCTGGCAAGTAAGTTAACATGGAACATCATGGAACATCTGACTGAGCTTTATGCATTGTGTTGTCAGTCGATGACAACTGTGTTACATCGTTTGTTTCTAGGTGCTGAAATTACAGATGACATTGAAATTCAAGAGTTAACAAGAGGAGATCTGAACGAACTTGTGCCAGGCGTTCAGCATTTTAAACTTAGAAAGAAGATCAGTGAACTTATAAACAAATCTAAACAGGTTGGTATAGCCCCAATATCTTCTAAAGCTACTGTACCACTATTCTGGAATCATTCACTAGTTAATAGAATGATGTTTGATTCAATGTGCAATTCCATTGGATGTACTAATTCCCCTGTTTTCTGTAATATTTCTGATTCTTAGGACACAGCTAAACCTATTGCTTTAGTTCTTAACAAGCTGAGGGAATTCCTTCCGGTTGATGTCATGGAGAGTAAGTCCCTTTTCAAAACAATTCAGCATAGCACTCACCCAATACAGTTTTGGTGCATCTTTGGTTGTAATTGTATGCACTGGTCACTTTCTCCTTACAGATGCACTTGTTCCTGGGGGAGTGTTACATGGCTACTTCCCTATTCTTAGAGATGTGGAGAAGCAGCTGGCCGAAGCCCTGCACTTCATTCAGGCACACGTTGGTTTGCTCGAGAGCTACATTGGAGAAGAGTCCATGGAGGCTCAGAGCAGTGCTGCATCTCTATCAGTTGACTCTGCTACAGCAGGAAACCAGCCATCAAATGTTGAGGGTAAATGACTGAACTGCTGTGTTAGCTGCAGCACAGTGGGTCTCATTCCTCATTCTTCATTAATCAAAAGATGGTAGATGATGGCATACAAATCATAAACACTGTAGTAGATTTCATGAATAGTATAGTTTTGTTGAGAAGTTCAACATTCAAGACCTAGGTTGGCTTCAACTAGTGGGACTGTAAGCCCAGTTAACGGCCCTAATCCTTCAATCTTTTTTTAGTCCAGAAAACATCTGTTAATGGCACCTCAGGACCATCAGGTAACGCAAAACCTTTAACAGGGCACTTTATTGTCAAAACGTAATAATTCTATAGATGTTATTAAACCCTTTTACAGCTTGCAAAGCTAACCACAATGACTTGCACAGACTCACAAGAATGTGCTGCAATATTGTTGATTTTAATTAATAGTATTTTATGTGGTCCTCAGCCTTATGTGCCACTGACAGCCAGCACAAACAATGCAGAACAGAAGTGTCTGGTGCGCCGAACAGACACACTTTCAAAGAAACTCAAGATGAGACCTCAATGTCACACTCTTATACTTCAGGAGCAGCTGGTAACCTACAGTTGAAGTCGGAAGTTTACACACACCTTAGCCAAATACATTTAAACTCAGTCTTTCATAATTCCTGACATTTAATCGTATTTAACATTCCCTGTCTTAGGTCACTTAGGATCACCACTTTATTTTTAGAATGTGACATGTCAGAATAATAGTACAGACAATGATTTATATCAGCTTTTATTTCTTTCATCACATTCCCAGTGTGTCCGAAGTTTACATACTCAATTAATATTTGGTAGCATTGCCTTTTAAATCGTTTAACTTGGGTCAAACATTTCGAGTAGCCTTCCACAAGCTTCTCACAATAAGTTGGGTGAATTTTAGCCCATTCCTCCTGACAGAGCTGGTGTAACTGAGTCAGGTTTGTAGGCCTCCTTGCTCGCACACTCTTTTTCCCTTCTGCCCACAAATTGTCTATGGGATTGAGGTCAGGGCTTTGTGATGGCCACTCCAATACCTTGACTTTGTTGTCCTTAAGCCATTTTGCCACAACTTGGGAAGTATGCTTGGGGTCATTGTCCATTTGGAAGACCCATTTACGACCAAGCTTTAACTTCCTGACTGACGTCTTGAGATGTTGCTTCAATATATCCACATTTTCTTTCCTCATGATGCCATCTATTTTGTGAAGTGCACTAGTACCTCCTGCAGCAAAGCACCCCCACAACATGATGCTGCCACCCCCGTGCTTATTTTTCCTCCAAAAATAACGATGGTCAATCAGTTCTATTTTTGTTTCATCAGACCAGAGGACATTTCTCCAAAAAGTACGCTCTTTTTTCCCATGTGCAGTTGTAAACTGTAGTCTGGCTTTTTATGGCAGTTTTGGAGCAGTGTCTTCTTCCTTATTGAGCGACCTTTCAGGTTATGCCAATATTGGACTCGTTTTACTGTGGATATAGATACTTTTGTACCTGTTTCCTCCAGCATCTTCACAGGGTCCTTTGCTGTTCTTTGATTGATTTGCACTTTTTGCACCAAAGTACGTTCATCTCTAGGAGACAGAAAGCATCTCCTTCCTGAGCAGTATGACGACTGCGTGGTCCCATGGTGTTTATACTTGCGTACTATTGTTTGTACAGATGAACGTGGTACCTTCAGGCGTTTGGAAATTGCTCCCAAGGATGAACCAGACTTGTGGAGGTCTACTTTTTTTTTCTTTTTTCTCTGAGGTCTTGGCTGATTTCTTTTTTTTCTTCTATGATGTCAAGCAAAGAGGCACTGAGTTTGAAGGTAGCCCTTGAAATACATCCGCAGGTACACCTCCAATTGACTCAAATTATGTCAATTAGCCTATCAGAAGCTTCTAAAGCCATGACATATTTTTCTGGAATTTTCCAAGCTGTTTAAAGGCAGTCAGCTTAGTGAATGTAAACTTCTGACCCACTTGAATTGTGATGCAGTGAAATAATCTGTCTGTAAACAATTGTTGGAAAAATTACTTGTTATGCACAAAGTAGATGTCCTAACAGACTTGCCAAAACTATAGTTTGTTAACAAGAAATTTGTGGAGTGGTTGAAAAACAAGTTATGACTCCAACCTAAGTATTTAAACTTCCGACTTCAACTGTATGTGGTATATCAAACATTTCATTTGACTGTTGGCTGTGTACCTGGTATTAAAATCCTTAGCCTACTTGTAAATTCTAATCAAACTATTTTGCTATGTGGTTCTCATCCTTAGGTGCTGACACCCATTTTCAAAAAAGAACAGTTGCTTCTCAAATTTTCACTGGTAGTGGGCTGACCGAGCCACGATGCAAACTAGAGAAATCAAACTTTGCAGACTGTTTAGGAGCAGGAGGTAGAAACCAGCTTTCTGCACAATGCCACACAGGTCAATATCAAACCTAAAAACTGTTCAATGTCATGAAATCCTTTAATGATATTTTGTAATTGGACACAATTATTGTTAAGTGTGATTTAAATTAATACTTTCAGATTGGAGGTCCTCATTTGGGTGCGGTTCTAGCACATCTGAACCTCTAAATAAGAAACAAGCAGGTGAGACTCTAATCAATATGATACTCATCTTACCTCCTAATTTATAAAAAGAGATGGTGAATTATTATTATATTGGAGTTGTATAAAGTGTGAAGTCATTTTTTTGTCTTGAACAGTTAAAGTCCATTCACAAGTCTGTGGAAAAACCCTGAACACTCACCTTGTACTCATGAAACAAGTGGATGATCTGGCAGTAGGACTAAAGCGAGAGGAGACCAGACCAGAAGACTGCCAGGTCATAATAGCCTTCTGTCCTATTACATCTCGTGTGGGAACAGACATTGATGCTGCCATGAGCAAAGTTCCAAGTAGGAAAGCCCTTTAAGATTACAGCATGAAAGTAACTCAACAGGATGTATTGGTCCAAATTGTAGAATGACTGACTAATGAAAAATATATTTTTAAGTGGAAGTACATTTCTAAAGATTACATTTTGTCTCTCAACAGGTAACAAAGATGTCATTCTAGTGGTGATGAACCATACTTTTGATCACTGCTTTGTCACAAGCCAGAGATCTGCATCTCACTACAAAAACGTAGTGGAGGAAGTGAATGTTCTCTTCCATGACTCTTTGGGACTTCTGCAGTGTGAAACAAATGATAAAGCAGCGACTCTCATACACAAGGCCTTACAGAAATACAGCAGCACTACTTACACACGTTAAGTTTCCCCTGGTGGCAACACAAAGTAGTGTCTGAAGTTTAACACGCAAACATGATTTAAAAACCTCATTCTACCATTCAAGGCGTTGGTAATTCATTCTAGATTAGAATAAAGCATATCAATCTGTGTAGTCAACCAGATGAATGACTGTTGATACTCAAGCAGGACTAAATTAGATGTCTCGCTGTAGAAAGGGAATCTTTGCAGTGGATGCCCTCTTAACACTACCAATCATGCGGGATGCCTCATATTTGTGAATTTTAGCTTTTCCTTCTTTTGGTATTAGAAGCACTTAGTTGTTGGATGTACTTTTAACAAATGCTTGTCTATGTAACTACAGTATCATTAAATTATATTTGTTTTGCTTACAGATGTCCTAATCTATGAAAATAATTCAGAACAAGTAAGAAAGTGTTACATCAAATATTGAATAACTGTTTTTTTCCCCAAACTCTTGTGATATCAACATACAGAGTATTCAGATCCCTTGACTTTTTCCAGATTTTGTTACGTTACAGCCTTATTCTAAAATGAATTAATCTACACACAATACCCCATAATGACAAAGCAAAAAATGTATTAAAAATGGAAATATCACATTTACATAAGTATTCAGACCCTTTCCTCAGTACTTTGTTGAAGCACATTTGGCAGCAATTACAGCCGAGTCTTCTTGGGTATGACGCCACAAGCTTGGCACACCTGTATTTTGGGAGTGTCTCCCATTCTTCTCTGCAGATCCTCACTCAGGTTGGATGGGGAGCGTTGCGGCACAGCTATTTTCAGGTCTTTCCAGAGATGTTAGATCGGATTCAAGTTCGGGCTCTGGCTGGGCCACTCAAGGACATTCAGAGACTTGTCCCGAAGCAACTCCTGTTTTGTCTTGGCTGTGCTCTTAGAATTGTTGTCCTGTTGGAAGGTAAACCTTTGTCCCAGTCAGGTCCTGAGCGCTCTGGAGCAGGTTTTCATCAAGGATCTGTCGGTACTTTGCTCCGTTCATCTTTCCCTCGATCCTGACTAGTCTCCCAGTCCCTGCCACTGAAAAACATCCCCACAGCATGATGCTGCCACCACCATGCTTCACTTTAGGGATGGTGCCAGGTTTTTTCCAGATGTGACGCTTAGCATTCGGGCCAAAGAGTTCACTCTTGGTTTCTACAGACCAGAGAATCTTGTTTCTCATGGTCAGAGTCCTTTAGGTGACTTTTGGCCTACCTCAAGCAGGCTCTCATGTGGGCTGCCTTTTACTGAGTGGCTTCCGTCTGGCCACTCTACCATAAAGGCCTGATTGGTGGAGTGCTGCAGAGATGGTTGTCTTTCTGGAAGGTTTTCCATCTCCACAGAGGAGCTCTGTCAGAGTGAACAATCGGATTCTTGGTCACCTCCCTGACCAAGGCCCTTCTCACGATTGCTCAGTTTGGCCGGGCGGCCAGCTCTAGGAAGAGTCTTGGTGGTTCCAAACTTCTTCCATTTACGACTGTTGGAGGCCACTGTGTTCTTGGGGACCGTCAGTGCTGCAGACATTTTTCCGATACCCTTCCCCAGATCTGTGCCGACACAATTAAGCCTCGGAGCTCTACAGAGAATTCTTTCGACCTCATGGCTTGGCTTTTTGACATACGCTGTCAACTGTGGGACATTTTATATAGACAGGTGTGTGTGTGTGCCTTTCCAAATCATGTCCAATCAATTACATTTACCACAGGTGGACTCCAAGTTGTAGAAACATCAAGGATGATCAATGGAAACAGGATGCACCGGAGCTCAATTTCAAGTCTCATGGCAATGGGTCTGAATAGTTATGTAAATAAGTTTATTTTTAATACATTTGCAAAAAATTAAACCTGTTTTCACTTTGTCATTATGGGGTATTGTGTGCAGATTGATGAGAAATGTTTTATTTCAAAGTCAAGTGGATGAATACTTTCCCATTGCATTATTCGTGTTTCGTGAGGAATTTGTCTCTATAGATGGACTTAAAGCTAAATAAAATGTAAGTTCCTCAGTTGTTCTTTTCATAAAATAGAAGCGTAAAAGTGTTGAATCATATTTAATCACAACCCTTGTATTAAGAATGCCATTGATTAGAAAATGTAAAAACCGTGTTTTTCAAACTTCTGATATCAATATAAAGAGAAAGCGTTATTTATTTCTAAATATCCTAGAAAAACTATAGGCACATTTGCATTTATTCACACTAAGTGATTTAGGATCACTTTCATCTTTCCACCACAAAGTAAATGACAAAACAGGAGTTAGTGTTTTCTAAACTGATGCAAACCCTGCAGTTGTCATCCCCCCTGATGATAAAGGAAAACCTACTCAACATGTCACAGGCCCACCAGGACACACGAGCAACACTGGTGCTAAAACACTCCATTTTTGTGCTACAGGTCCAGAGTAGAGTAGATCAGTCAATGAGAACACATGTTCTTATTTCCTCAGGCACTGGAAGTAAACCCATCAGCCACATCCAACTCTCAGAAACAACTGATGTCTTGAGAGTGCCATCATTGTTTAATCTACTATGATATTTCAGGTGGCCCAAATTGTCATGTGTTTCTTATAGGGACAGGCTAAATAGGAGATTGTCCTCAAATCTTCTCCCTCAACAGGAATTGGTCTGTACCCTGGTAACGTGTGTGCACTATGCATAAGTGTGACTTAAACTCCCTTTCACACATCGGTGTGCATTTGTTTTGTCCTCATAGGACACTAGCACTACTTCCACATTCTGGAAAATATAGTTGATCAACAGTAAGTAGGTCACTGTTCTTCAATACATTACCTTGTCAACCCCACTTGTGTTTTATGACCATTAGATAGTATCATATCCCCACGTCAAAAGAAACCAAATGTCTTGATTTCACAATTCTCACTCGAGACACACGTCATAGCATTCATCCCAGTTAACTCAACCTATACAACCAACCATCTCATACGTCTTGTGAATATGTTAACTGGACAGCCATGGTTAATATACTCCAAATAACACAACAAAAAAGACAGGTTCGGGGGAGGGACGAGGAAAAGTGCCATTAATATACATTCAATTTACAGGAGCGCAAGTCTGGCTAGGCTGGTTCAACATCCCTCCCTTATAGTCCACACCCTCTCTAACCCTGGTGCCGTAGCTCTGCAGTGTCCGGTCACTGGCTTGGTCGGTTGGGGCGGTCCCTCCAGTAGTTGTTATAAGCTTCCTGGAACATGTTCTTGCAGCTGAGCTTGGCGTCAAGGCGGGAGCAGATGAGGAAGGAGCCGCCCATCTTGCGGTGGAGGGAGTAGGTCTCCTCGGGGGGCGGGGTGAGGCGCTGCTTCAGCATCACGGGGATCAGGTTGTGGATGCGCTCCGTGGTGCTCTGGGCCCCGAAGTTAAAGGGCTCCGTGGAGGCGAACGCCTCACCCAGGATCATCACCGCATCCACATGGGCGTTCTCCATGGACTGAGGGACGGGCAGAACATACTCAGTAATAATCAGAGTGTGTGTGTTTTGAAATTAAGTTAAGTGTTCACTACTAAGTTTATGCCATAGATTAATGAAGGGCCTTAATTCATTGTGACTAAATAAAATGGTATACAGCCTTATTGATGCATGTGTTGAGAAAGAATGAAGTCACTCACCTTTGACTCATAACCTGTGAGGAACTTCATGTCTCTTGATCTCTTCAGAACCCCCTCTCTGTCTCCCTCTGCTGCGGACTTGATGAGCTGGTTAAACCAAGAAATAAAGGATGTCGCACACGTAGAACAAGATCATTCTGGTCGGTTATGTTTTGTTGGGGGATATAGCCCAATAGCTCACCTCAATGTAGATGTCAGTGAAGTCTTCACTAAATCCTCTCGTTGCGCCGAAATCCAACAACGCAACCTATGGATGAAACAGTAGCAATGTTTAGTTATTCAAAGCATTCAGCAAAATCGTGCTACTGGATGGGGGTTACTGTATAGGCTTGACTCTACAGAAGACACTGTATTTACATTTAAACAGAAAGGACCTTTAGGAGGGTCATCAAAATCAGTGGACTCTAATGATGAAATTGATAAGAGTTAAAAGGCAGACTCACCCTGTGTGTCTGCGGGTCGTAGAAGAAGTTGGACCAGTTGGGGTCAGTCTGCATGTATCTGAACTCAAACAGCTCCCTCAAACACAGCTTCAGGATATTCTCACAGATCTGACAGAGAGAGAGAGAGAGAGAGAGAGAGATCTCATTTTTCATTCTGCAGTGTGGCCACCAAGGGGCAGTATTACACTGGTGTTTTGGTGTATGAGGCGACAGAGAAAGGAGGTTGTTGTGGTGGCGTTTGTCTTACACATCAAAACAAGCTTGGCAAGAGAACACACACATTCCACAATATACAGTAGGTAAGTAGTAATCACCAGAATGGTGCAATGTTTTGGTTATTGAATAAAGTTGCAGCATGTGCTGACCTCGTTCTTGAGTTCCTGGGAGAGTTGTTCAGCCTGGTCCAGAGGGAAGCCTGGGACCAGCTCTGTGGTGAGGACGGCGTTGCTGCTCAGCTCATCTATTACATCTGGTACGTAGAAGAACGGGTGGTCTTTCAGCAGCTCCCTGTACCAATCACATACATGCAACACTCGTCAGACATGAACAACAACATACAGCTCTGAAAACTACTGCTGGATAAGTCAGCAATTAGGACTAAACGGGAGTATATGTACATTATTTGTGACAAAGATTCACGGGATCTTTAGTTTGCAAATAGCATTATAGTCCTACTATGTGAGTTTAAAATATCACCACAAGATCCTCTTTTCAAATTACACAGATTTATCAGTGTAGTGTAGGGCTCTCGAGTGGCGCAGCGGTCTAAGGCACTGCATCTCTGTCCAAGAGGCGTCACTACAGTCCCTGGTTAGATTCCAGGCTGTATCACACCTGGCCGTGATTGGGAGTCCCATAGGGTGGTGCACAATTGGCCCAGCGTCGTCAGGGTTTGGCCGGGGTAGGACGTCATTGTAAATAAGAATTTGTTCTTAAATGACTTGCCTAGTTAAATAAAAGGTTAAATAAAAATAAATAAAATCAGTGAGTGTCCTCAACAACAACAGCTCATTGCATCGCCACAATCCCTCAAATAACCATCCAGTGTCTACACTAACTCCATGTGCTTGGGCTGTAGAAATCACTGTTTAATGGGGAGGGTGAACCATGTACTGTATGACTATGCATAGAAGGGAGAGGTGTCACTGTCCACGGTCAAGGTGAAAAGCATATGTCATCCACAGCTGGTGTGTACTGCGTGTGTAACAGGAGCCCCCGCTCTGGGCATAAACCCTCACCCTGCCTGCCCGTCAACAGACCATGGAACGGGGACAGGGGACATGAGGAGAGGGCATGCGGAGGGGGTGCTTGTTGTCTCCTTGTATTATTTCTAGTATGTCTATATTTAAAAGCTGGCTGCAAGCCAAATGGTGCACCTTAATATCGAAACCTAATGCTCCACAGAGGGCTAGAGCAGCTATTCTTAGCCCCTACAGGCCAACTTCATCCAAAATAGAGCAATTTTACCCCCTTTACTTTAATTTTTTTTTTTTTTTACCGTTATTTTACCAGGTAAGTTGACTGAGAACACGTTCTCATTTGCAGCAACGACCTGGGGAATAGTTACAGGGGAGAGGAGGGGGATGAATGAGCCAATTGTAAACTGGGGATTATTAGGTGACCATGATGGTTTGAGGGCCAGATTGGGAATTTAGCCAGGACACCGGGGTTAACACCCCTACTCTTACGATAAGTGCCATGGGATTTTTAATGACCTCAGAGAGTCAGGACACCCGTTTAACGTCCCATCCGAAAGACGGCACCCTACACAGGGCAGTGTCCCCAATCACTGCCCTGGGGCATTGGGATATTTTTTAGACCAGAGGAAAGAGTGCCTCCTACTGGCCCTCCAACACCACTTCCAGCAGCATCTGGTCTCCCATCCAGGGACTGACCAGGACCAACCCTGCTTAGCTTCAGAAGCAAGCCAGCAGTGGTATGCAGGGTGGTATGCTGCTGGCATTTCAGGAGCAGAGCAGTGACAGGTTAGATGATGAAAGTAGTTACAGGGAGGTGGTCTGTAAGAAGAAGCACATCTTGTTGTTTTCATTACTCACTTGAATTTCTTGGCACATTTGGCCTCTCTTATGTAATCACATTCCAGCGCCAGCTCTCTGCTCATCACCTCAATCAAATGCTCAGGGAAGAGACCTGCACGAGATTTAAACAGAGGGAGAGAGAGAGGGAGGGAGACTGTGAGCAGAAGAGAGAGAGAGGGGTTAATTATAATTTCTCTTTCACGCAGAGGCTCAGTGGAAGCCCTGACTGATGGGAACTAGTCACCGTACCGAGGATCAATGATGGTCTCTCTCTGCCGTCTGTGACACTGCATGTGTGTGAGCAGGATCGGAACAGGATGATAGTGTTTGCTTATATTGAGGGGAGGGGGGCTGGAAAATTCCCATTATTGTACGTAATGTGAGCCATGTCATGCTATGTCAGTTGTGTATAGTATGAGCCCATAAATAACCAATTCAATCCCTCCAGGGGTCGTCACCTTCAGGCAGCGCGTTGCTCATGGTGAGGAGGGTCATCAGGTTGTTGACGTCACTGTCGATGCTCTTAGCCACTCCGGGGTACTGCATGGGACAAACAGAGCAGGAGAAACAGCATGATAAAACAACCATGTTTACCAGTTTGACATAAACCTGCCCTGACGTGAAAACAAAACACTACCATGATATTGTATATGAGACATGCTAATGGAGCACTTAGCTCTCTTGTCTATATACAATTTGAGATAAACCTATACAGTTTATAACAACAAACATGCTTTCCATGATGTAGGTCTTTTGACTGGTGAACATGTGGGAAGAGCTTACTCGAATACAATTTAGATAAACAATACTGAGTTGACACGTAAGATTCCCATGTGCTTAAAAAGTAAAAAAATAAATAAAAGACTTGTTTGATTTCTTCTTGAAAAGACGAGCACTGCCTTCAATGCAGCCATGAGAACAGCAGAAAAGCAATCAGATTGCAGAGCCAATGCTGGTGGTCACTGCTGACATTCAACATCGGTCATCTCTACACTGTGGACTTCTACAATGTGACGATGCCTTTAATGAGGTTGTAAAAAGCCTATACTGTGTGTGTTAATATGAACTTGTACTATTACCAGGGGACTTTTTAGGAGGGTGCAACGCTACATTTCTATCTGAACGTTCTGTATTGTTTCTAAAAGATAGTCTGTCATATAGAGTAGGGAATCATGTCCGCTCAGCTCTATTCCTTACACTTCTATCTGGAACGCCAGAATAAGCAGCAGCAGGTTTCTCTATCTCACCTGGATCTTCATGGCCACCTCCTTGCCGTTCTTCATCTTAGCCAGATGGACCTGTCCGATGGAGGCTGCAGCAAACGGACGTTCCTCAAACGACTCCAGCTTGTCCCTCCAGTTAGGGCCCAGGTCATTGTTGATAGACTTCTGCAGGGACAGGAACACAACCACACATACACTGTTGAGGGAGCTGCCATTGGTTTGTCTGTCACAGAGATGGGCGTCAGTCTTCAGTTATGGACCCTCATTAAAAGACTGGGGTTCAACAGATCTGATGGTAATCTGTTTTTCTCTTTTCTTACTGACTGACTAATGATTCAGAGAGCTGCGTGATACTCATTTGTTTTCTAGTACCTCTTTCTAGCAAGAGGCTAAAGAACTAGTGAGGAGGGAACTTAAGAGCAGGTTATTAAAGGTGAAACCTTACTGTCATCTGTTTGATGGGCATGAAGTCTGCACTCTGTCTCACTCGCTCAAAGATCTTGGCCAGCTGGGGGTTGATGAAGGCATCATCTGAAGGAGAAGGACAAAACAGAGAGATGAAAGTGTCAGACTGACATACAACAGTCAGAACAAAACATGAGACAAGCCATATTGTTCCCGTCTGTCAACCTGTTCATTACACTATGCACCAATACAGGAAAGGAAATCACAGGTCTTAATCGCAGTATCCTGTTCAGTTCAACTCCAACACATTGAGTAATAAATGAACAAGTCTATAAATCATCTTTAAACCCTTGGTGCCTCTGGGCCTTATCACAGTAAACAGTTCAATCACAGAGATTATCACAAGTCCTCGCCAGTGTTCACTAAACGTCTCTGGGAGGCCAACACATTTGGCACAGCAACAATCTTCACATAGCTTTAGCTGGCAGTGCCTTAAAACGGTCCCTCAGATGTATTATAGCAACAACGATGACTTTGCATGTTAACCAAAACAACATGGTGGGAGCTGGGCTGCAGAGCATTGTGGGACAGATCTATAACCTGGTCACCATTCCGACAACAAGTGGAAAAAGGCAGTGGAGGAGAAATGGCATCAAACACAGATGAAATAGAACCCAAACCACAGTGGTCAGAGGGGACCTGAGGTCTTTGCTTTCTGAAACTAATAGGGTAGATATTCCTGCCAGACACGGCTGATTGTGAGTGAGGGCGACTTTAGTATTTAGTTAAGCAGAACACTCACCTATTCTCTGAATCACATCTGTCGGCCTGTTTCCTGACATGAGAATTACTTCTCATTTCAGCGTCGTCTGCACTTAATAAATGGAGGGATCAACTGAAGTAATGGTGATTTTACCTTTGTCTTACTGTAAATTACAGTCATTATCGTCATGTATGTTTATCCTAACTTAGATGAGGACTGCTGAACAGACACATTTTTCTGTTATGATTAGACAGCCATTGATATGCAACAACCTTCCTAGAATACCAAGCCAGTTTGAAAACCAGTTTTATCTAAAATCATTCAACACGTTTTAGAACAAAAGGACATTAGCCTAGACACTATCAGTTTACATAGGGAAATATCAGTGGAAATATCAGAGGCCGGTCACTTCAAACTCGAAGGTCGTAGCTCTGACATAGTTGGTGACTTATTTTTAGCCCTGGCAATGCCGTGGCTGTTGCTGTCAATCAATAGTAAATTTGGTACGTGTCACACAACTGACATGGGAATGGTGGGAGAATACCATTTAAAATGTTTTATTTTTTATTTAACCTTTATTTAACTAGGCAAGTCAATTAAGAACAAATTCTTATTTTAAATGACAGCCCAGGAACAGTGGGTTAACTGCCTTGTTCAGGGGCAGAACCACAGATTTTTACCTTTTCAGCTTGGGGATTCGATCTAGCAACCTTTCGGTTACTGACCCAACGCTAACCACTAGTCTACCTGCCGCCCCCATTGCCCTGTGCATTGAGTTGCATTAATCTTATGCTGTGACAATGTTTACCAGCTAGCTGGAGCAGTTAGAAACCCTTTCTCCCCTATATCCTACACATTACAATGCTCAGGATTTGTGACACCATCACCATGGTGACCATGCAGACCTATAGGCAGGCTTGGCTGGGTAGCAACTACTCAAATTAGGGGCTTGAGGGGTAAGCTTCCCTCTAAAGCTGTACCTGCTTGCCAAACTTAGAGCACTAATCTGACTCAGCGCCAGGCAGCGCTATGAGAGGATAACCGCTTTGCGTGCCAACACTCAGAAGGGCGGGCAAGGCTGTGTGCAGGGGGCAATCTATTTTTAAAATCAGAACCCCACTCACATTCCCAAAAACAAACAACCAACCCAGATAGACAAGCAGACAAGTTGGCAAGCTAGGAGGCCAGTAAAAAGTCAATGTCAAGGGCAACACAGCAGGGTCCAGCCAGGCTAAAATAAGTGTTGTGTGTTGTTGTGATCTGACCGGAGGTGTGGTGAACTGGGAGATGCATGAATAGATAGATGCCAGTGAGGTGGGAGAGGCCAGAAATAACTCTGATCTACAGAGGCTGGAGGGAGGCCCACTAGAGGTTATGAAGAGGACTCATGATTCCCGTGACACTAGGGTTAAGGGTCATGAAGCCTGCCACGCTGCAGCACAGTAGACACAGCTGAAGAGGGCAGTAAACAGAGGGAACGGCCCAGACACAAATAAAACACACAGGATCAAGGATTGCCAGTAGTCACCTTGAATGCTGAGCATCTGGCCCAGTTTGAGTGCGGCTCCACGGACCTTGCACAGCGTCCTGACGATCCGTTCTGCATTAGCCTCTGATAGGAACGGACTGGAGTCCAGAACGGCCTTCTTGTCAGCTGAGGGGAGAAATAACAGTTAGCTCTATGCTAAACTCCGAGGTTGGCGTGGAAAATGAAGTTGTAGTGATTATCCTGGTGAGACGCAAACTAATGTTGAATCTCATGGGTTAGATAGCGGAGGTCTGGCTTAAGGGAGATAATGCTTTCATAAATAGCATCTAACGGCAACACTATTTACTCAAACCAGTGGTGATTCCTGACTGAGGAGAAGGCCTAATGCGGTGAGAGAAGTGTCACTTCCACGCTATTGATACTCTCTCAAGACATGGTAGAGAACACCAGCGTTCTCCTCACACCCTGTCCAGAGCACCCCATTCCCATCAATCAGAGAGACAACTAAAACGTGTTTACTAGAAGACTGCTGAGACGTGAATGTTTGTTTAGTCCATATTCTGTTATTGTATCAGCTTGTACGATGTAACATATTAATTATAGAAAACGGGGAATTTTCATAAACCAACTGACTTGATTAAAAGCAGGCTAAAAAAAATCTCCTCGCGTCCTAGGCTGTGTTTTGTGTAGCAGAACCAGTCTGTCTGGTTTGAAGCCCCCAGATGCCCTCAAGCAGGGAGAGAGGGCCACGCCTGCCAGGCAGCCCAGGTGGAGTGAGGGGGAGAATGTGTGTCAGTGGGCCACACTGACATCAACAGCAGGAGCAGGGCGTATTAAGGCTTTATGAGCAGGAGATTTTAAAAAAGGACTAAGCTCAGGCACACTGCTGCTACTCTGTCTGCTGCTCCTCTGTTTCCCCCACATTAGATCAAGATTTTCTTTTCTTATGCGCTCTGATGAAACTATACCGTACCACTACATACTCACTCTGTATTGTGCAGAAATGGTGCTCATTTTAGAATGAATGTGAGCTTGAATACCATCTATGACTTATCAAGTTTGACTTATCAATCTTGATCATTTCTGATAACTTCTTGGATTAAAGGTTGATCTCAATTCAAAGCCCTAGATTCAATGTACTGTCCCTCTTCCTGGGTATTAAAGGAGACAATGAGCACAGTTACATGCACACAATAATATGACTATTGTTGATAGTCAGACTAATATAATAGTATGTTTAAAATGTTTACATGCTTTGCAAGAAGAACTATTTCCCTAATAATCCTCTTTACATGGACACATCTGAAATCAGGCTACCTGACAAGACTTTTGATATATGTAGAAAATTGCCAATCATGTGATTTTTTTTGGCGAAGCCTATTTGATTTGGAGTTTGGACATATAAAGTTTGCATGGGGAAAACTATTGATGCGTACTTTTAGTTTTTCCAAACTCACTTCACTCGTGCAAAAGAGGGAGGCAGGCGCTACTGGTGCTGGCACAGGCGCAGATCAAATACACCACTGGAACGCCGATTAAGTGGTTTACATGTCCTAATAATTCAAAAGAAAACAAGGGGTTGTAATCGGCGTACGCTTTCTTCGATTTTGACCTTCGGCCGATTTTAAGATAAGCAGAGTAAGGTGTTTATATGGCATAGACAGCCTACCACCATAATAAGTTTAATGTCAAGTTATTATTGTGCATATAAATACACTCAATGAGTACGTTTACATGCACAGTATAATTAAATATTAAACAGATTATAGCAGTAGACAGACTATGCAATAGTCATATAAACACCTTACTCTGCTTATCTTAAAATCGGCGGAAGGTCAAAATCGAAGTAAGCGTACGCCGATTAAAACGCCTGGTTTTCTGAGCAATCTTTCAAATGATTAGGACGTGTAAACACACTAGTCGGCGTTTCAGCGATTTGATCTGCGCATGTGCCCGCACCAGCGAGCCTCCCTCTAACGTGAGGAGTTCAGAACAACAGAATGTATGCCTTTTAGAAGTCGTTTTCACTTATACATTGAACTCAGAATCAAACTTCCAAAAAATAAAATGGTCGCAGTGGTAGAACGTTTATGTTGATTGGTGATTTTCTGCCTTTATCATAGTACCATCAGGTAGTCGGATTTCAGATGTGTCTATGTAAAACAGGATTATTAGGGAAATCATTCTTCTTGCAAAGCATTATATTAATCTGATTATCCACAATAACCGTACTAATTGGCTCTGTGAATGGCTCTATAATGTCCATCTCCCCTGCACTAGATTAGACTGCTAAACCACCTCCACTTATTTTTTGTAAGAACTAAGACAACACTCATCAACTACAGTCGAGTCTAAGAACTATAGCCTAGTGTGTTCAACTACAATGAATTATGATAGGAATTATTATGCCTCTCTGCATAGGTGACATCATATCATGCCCTCGTCCAATGCATGCAAATGAAATAGGTTACAATGTAATTCTTAGATGAATTAAATCATGTCAGACATGTCAAAGGGGCATTGCCTGCATGTTACTGCTGGATAAGTGTCTAGTACGTGAGTGTGCAGGCTTGTACACGTAATGTGAAACATAAGCCTGTTTCCAGTTACCATAGAAATCAGTTTATGTTAAACAGTTACCGTTTTCCTCACTTGGCCTCATACTCTTCTTTGCTACCTCAGCCAGCGCTCCAAAGCCCAGCCCTACAGCAAGACCTGTAGATACAAACCCACAGTGTTAACAATCACACAACATCCCATCCTGACATAACATGATGTTAAGATCTGGGTCATTCAGTAGGGTACAATGTACAGGACGTTCAGATAGAAATATTTTGTGTAGAACAGACATGGTTCTCTGTCATGTAGCATAAGGAATCATATCAGCTTTATATATGTAGGGTGTCCAATCAAAAATGCTTATTTTGACAGATGGGTAAAATAATGTTAATTGTGCATTCGGAAAGTATTCAGACCCCTTTTAATTCTAAAATGGAATTTAAAAAAATGGCAATCTACACACATTACCCCATAATGAAGCGAAAAAAGGTTTACAGACATTTTTGCACATTTAAAATTAAAAACAGAAATAACTTATTTACATAAGTATTCAGACCCTTTGCTATGAAACTCGAAATTGAGCTCAGGTGCATCCTGTTTCCATTGATCATCCTTGAGATGTTTCTACAACTTGGGAGTCTGCCTGTGGTAAATTCAATTGATTGGACATGATTTGGAAAGGCACACACCTGTCTATAGAAGGTCCCACAGTTGACAGTGCATGTCAGAGCAAAAACCAAGCCATGAGGTTGAAAGAATTGTCCGTAGAGAAAAGTACAGAGAAATCCTTGATGAAAACCTGCTACAGAGTGCTCAGGAACTCAGACTGGCTCACCTTCCAACAGGACAACGACAATAAGCACACAGCCAAAACAATGCAGGAGTGGCTTCGGGACAAGTCTCTGAATGTCCTTGCGTGGCCCAGCCCGAGCCTTGCTTTGTCATTATGGGGTATTGTGTGTAGATCGATGAGGGGGAAATGTTTTGAACTCGTCATCTTCTCGAATCCAAAGGACATAAAACAATAAAGGAAAGACGGATATTGATTTTGAGACATGGCATTAATTTCCGATTATTTTTCGAAGATTTCTCACAAAAACAAGAGTATCTGTGAAATGTCAATGGAGCACTGAGCGTATACCAAGCTTTTAACATGTATGTCAGCTCGTTTCATGCCAATCTTGCGACCCGCAGAAACAACTTTGAAGACGACGACCACAAAATGTACAATCCTCAAAAGTTGTCACGAGAAACCTGTTCCACTATGTCAAAAGAGCCCGGTGCTTATTAATCAGCTGTATTAGGTTAATTAGGTTACAAAACCTGACTTTTAGGATATAATGTTAATGGTATGTTAGAGAAAGACCCCACTAAACGATTCAGAACATTTACAAATCATATGTCTTGGTAAAATGTATTTAATAACATAAGGAAGTAAAATTTCATCACCAAAGCGCATTTTCGGCCACTCTGGGCAGAGTGAGTAGACAACCTCCTATATGTTATTTCTGTCTACAACATTCAGATGATTGTGCCGTCCTTAAGGCAAACCAGCTTTTGATATGTACATTTTCTTATTTTCCATATTGTACAGGTACACCTATAAATTGCTTCCCACAGCCTTTTGCTTCCCATGATACATCAGTCAGGTCAAATCAGTTCCTGGTAGCTCATGGGACATTCACTTATGCCACTCTAGTCTATTTAAGACACTGATGGAGTTGAGTTCAGACTTTCAGTTACATACAGATGTTATCTTAAGAAATGAACAGAAGTTTAGTATAAATAAACACGTAGAAGGTATTTTTGGTGTCAGTGATTGTTTTACCTTTTTTTTTTTAAATAACAGTCATCTATTAAATAATCACCCCGTTTCCTCTTTGGATAGCACATCTAAAATCAAATCACAACAGCTAACTAACAGTGAAATGCTTACTTACGGGCCCCTTCCCAACAATGCAGAGAGAAAGAAAATATAGAAGTAATAGAAAAGTAATAACACGTAATAAAAGTAATAATGAATACACAATGAGAAACGGTAACTTGGTTATAAGCATTGGGTACCAGTACCGAGTCCATGAACAAACATAAAATCCCTTTGCGATTCATTCTGGGATCGTTCTCTACTTTCTAGTCAATAAGCAAGTAGGAATGTGAGCACAGAAAAAGAATGTGTCACTGTACTGAGAATATGGTGGGCATCCATATCTACAGCACAGAATGAAGATCACAGCTCACTGGCTCATTCCATGGCATTTAAATGTTAATCAATAGTGCTGAGTTCAGAACATTTTATACCACAACCCACATGGCACAGAAACAAGTTAAGGCGCGGTTCAGCCTTCCTACACTACACTAGTATGTTATATAACTCCACCGTGACGTAATACTCTCCATAAGAAATCACTGTGCACAAACCACCTGAGGACTCCCCTGAAATGCTTTTAAGTTAAATGTGGTCAACGAGCGTGCACAATTTGAACCAGTGACCTTTGATAGATATCCAAAACAAGTCCAGTCTTGTCCCCTTCAGCCAGCCGTACCTGTGCTCCCAAATACCACTGTGTGTAGTGTGTAATCTTGTCAATGATTGAGTAGCACTTCCTACACTGGAGAGATCCCTAAGGGTTGTTGACAGGACACAATTGATAGTGTGCATATATATATGCTAATCAAATCTGGCTTCAGATCATTTTTACTCTGAAATATGTTCAGCAACCGATTTGTTCACTAACGTTACGTTGTCCTCTAAATAAATCGAAGCTACACATTCAGAAAGCGTCACCATGATATTAGGATATCTTGTTTACACCCATAGACCCCCTCAGGATTGCTCCTTTCTTGGTAAACTGCATCCAATCATAGCTCAACTTCCTGAGCAGTAGCTGACTAAGTCCTTCTATCAGTCAAGTCAAAGAATCCTGCAGAAGTTCAAACGGGTGACACTGAGTTGCGCCATCAGCTCCTGACACTGTCATACCTCAAAGCTGCAGGCTCACCCTGATCACCTTACAGAAATAGATCACCCTGGTCACCTTACAGAAATAGAGAGTTTTGTTTATGGTGAAAAATAGATGGCTTGTTTAGGACATGACAATAACAGCGGGGCCTGGGGGTTCATAAAAAGACAACAGGTCAGACAACTTCTGAACATCCTGCTAACTTCAGTGGTAAGACTACAATCTCTCCATGGAAGCATCCATGTGTGGTGTTTCCTGAAGCATCATGAGTACCTGTCAAAGGGAACTGAAACTCAGAGAGCATGGTGTTAATTTATGTATCCATAATCCAACCCACAATAACAACCAGGAGAGAACAGAAGAGGAAACCTGCATGGCTTGGTGTTCTCTCACATTGGTTCACTGACTAACAGACATCAGGAACTGGATAGCCTGTCAGCAGCTATCTCAACGTGTGACCAGTTGTTGGTCAGTCCTCGGGGGACAGTATAGCACTTTTCCCCTGGAGGAGCGGGCCCTGGGCTCGGTTGCCAGCCTACCAGGTATCCCCCTGAGCCATGATGGGGAGGGAGAGCAGATCAATAAGGCTCCAGAGTGCTGGACTGACAGGTGTCCGTCTATTGAGACCTACATCACTCAAATGCCCCCAAACCCGGCAACCCTGATTTCCAGCTGAATGATGGAGTGATCCGTCAGCAGATCCCTCTCCGAGACCCGCCCCACCCCCCAACCTCCCATGATGCTTGTGGTAGTGCGGTGCCCTGACAGATAGAGAATGCCAGAGCTGGTCCTGTAATGTATACAGAAGGTGTCAGGGCCATGTATGGACCCAGAGGTGCACCTAAGTGGCTTTCCTCTCACTTGTGTATCGGCTCGCTGCGTGGATCTGATAACCTCCCAAACAGCCACAAAATGTGCAGCATGCTGGCAAAGAGATGGATGACCTAGGCCGGGGCAGGCCAGGGCCGGCTGTCAGTCCAGATCCCAGAGATCAGCTGTACCCAGGCCAGGATATCAGCTAGAGATGCTGCTCACATTAATCCCGCTACCTCCCTTTATCATAACATGAGCTCTGACTCATTCAGCCTCTGCTGCCTACATCTGTAGTGTTCTGGTCTCCTCCTATTCAGTCACAGGCCAAGGTGATGTGGTGGGACGCTCAGATATCATAGTGCTTACATGACAGACAGCTCGTTGCGTCCCATCTACAGCTGTAGTAGATGGAATACTGTACACACACACAACACAGTATATATTTATACTCCGGACTCAGACATTGCTCGTCCTAATATTTCTATATTTCTTAATCCCATTCTTTTACTTTGAATTTGTGTGTATTGTTGTGTACTGTTAGATATTACTGCACTGTTGGAGCTAGGAACACAATAGTTGTACTACATCCGCAATACCATCTGCTAAATGTGTATGTGACCAATACAATTTGATCTTCTCAACACCATATCAATACATCCATCCATCTACAGGTAGCCAAATAAAACAGCCTTTGATGACATAAAACACTGCTAAAACCATGAAAATAAATATCATTCACACTGAGAAAAAAAACAGGAGCTTTCAGCTAGTGTAGTACAGGTCAGATTGATAACAGTAAAGGTGTCTCTCTGAAGAGGCAGAAGCTGACTGGCACTAGCAGACTAGTTAAGAACTCCCTAGTAGCTAATCTGCAGTCTGCTTTGCAGGCCTATTACTGGTCAAAGTGCAGATTAACCTCCAGGCCTCAAGCTGTCAAGGGAAGAGGACAGGTCTCAGAGGAGAACCCACTAACAACCCTAAACCACAACTTAACATTACAGGATCATGCACAGAGCATCTAGAACTCGACACAAAATGCACAGAATGGGATTGATACCAACATCTGTTCGCACCGTAGTCACAACACTCTAGACAACTAACCTTCACGTCACCTAGCTCTGTCCAGCCACCCTAGAATTCTGCAAAGAAACAATACAAACTATCTACCCTCTTGGGTCACCGCATTCAAATCTCCCCGTCCCTCTGCCTTCTTGGAGAGCTCTCATCATCGACCATCCCCCCTTTATGACGTAAGAAGGTTCAAAAATACATGCTCTAATTGTAAATCTTGACACTGGTTACAGCAACGATGGTCACTAAACGTTTTTGGGTAGGAGAGAAGGTTTGGCATGTGTTGATCAGTTGTACAATACTTTTCCTTTAATGTGATGTTTGGATGAAATGAAAAGGGGGATAAAAGGTGAGCTCAAGCAAGAAACAAAGATGAAATAAAGCACTATCTGTCATTATGCTGATGTCACCAAATCAATGTTCCCAAGTTACGAGGATCAAATTCTTAACACTCAAAGCAATGTAGTCAACAGCAACATGTTACTGACCCAATAAAATGTTCAGTACCTTCCCCTCCTAAAAATACAACATAATACACTTGACATTTGTAAGAGCACAGTAGAAACCAAAATAATGTGAAACCTTACCTCCAAAATTGGCCAGTCTCCCTAACCGTGTCACGGGTACCTTTCTCTCTCGTGCCCTCTCACTGAGCTAAAACAGAGAGAACAACACAATGGTAGACAAGATACACACTCAGCACATCTCGGAGTCACAGTTAACAGTGAGATGAGGTGTAGATGTACCATTTGTTTGTGTGGTTTCTCGTTCCTCTTGGCCTCCCTGGCCTTCTCCATGTCCTCGGCCGTGAGGCCCCCAACCCCCGAGCCGTCCTGGTGATAGGAGCGGTAGGAGCTATAGGATCGGTAGGAACGGATCTGTCCTGAGAACTGGCTGCTGGGGTCCTTGTAGCCATCAAAGAGCTTGGATTTTACTGAGACCTGGCCATTGTATGTCCCGCTGGTCGCTCCGTCTGCGCTCTCTGTCCCCTCCGATGAGAAGCCCCCCTCATCCCGGAACCCTGACCCCACGTGTTCCCCACTGTCCATGTTGCTTCCTTCTGCTCCAGAGAAGTCATACTTGCTGTCCATGTCTGCTGGGAAGTCATCAGACGCACTCTGCTGCTGCTGCCCACCAAACTCCTTGAACAGATACACAGAAGTGAAAGAGGTCAATGAGGAGCTTGGTGTGGTTTCACTGGTATGGATAGGGCCAGAGTTTTTCTTGACCATGTTTCCTGACCAAGAAAAACTCAGCCCGAGATATTTTCAGGTCATCTGGTAAAAAGAAATACATTTATAAATCTGATCTCAAGTCAAACTGTATTTATACCCCAGCATGCTTTGCGGGGGCTTAGTTCTCCATTGTACTACTCCGATCAAATAACTCAGCCATGATAATATTCCAAAAATCTATGAATCAACCTTTTGTTGTGCTTAGTCTAAATTAGATTAGGCACAAAGGAAGGATAGGAAGCTATTTGACACTGAAGCTCTGTCATCCATTTTAGATCTGGCTACTGGAGGTGTTGTCTGACAATGAAAAATACAGAATCTTTGTAACAATCACTGTTGTCCACTACCCCCATTAATCTCCTGCTGTGCCCACCTGCATCTTCTGCATGGCTACTCCCATGCTCTGGGCCATGGCCTGGGCTCCTCCATTACGCAGGGTGTTGGCCTGAGTCTCCATGATGGCCTGGCTCAGCTTGGTCAAGCCACGCATCACCAACATCATGTCGCCTGCCATGATGGTCTCCCTCACACCTAGAACAGAGACGTGGAAAGATTACATAAAAGGGGGTTACATAAAGTCGACAGTATGTACATACATACAACAGTCTGAGGCTAGATGTACTGAAAGTAGTTGTGCTGCAAGTCTTCTTGTATAATCTAAAGACAAACCTTCATAACATTAAATGTCAATTCAATAGTGAATATAACAGCGTGACCAAGGGAAAGGAGATGAATCATACTGGTGGAATAAAAATCGTGTATGGTCACCAATGGCCTATCGGAGGACATGAAAGTCACACCACTACAGGCCATTGGCTGAGGTTTAAGTCTCACATGCTAATAGCCAGCTATCAGGTCAGCACTGCTGTCAGTCAACAACTAGAGAGTGCCTGGTCGGGCAGGCAGCAAAACACAGCTGTTATCAACGCTCATCCCAGCCAAGACAACCTCGCAAAGGTTAAACATGTTTTCACTCAAGGGGACAAACCTTTAGGTAACGACTTCCAACGCCAGGGCTACACAGGGAATAACAGGTGTTACGTTACAACAAACACGTTTCAGCTTCACAGTAAGATTATCTGGAAGCAAACAGGAAGACTTCGCATGGAAAGTACAGCCTGGCTCTCAGTGCTGGCTCTCAGTGCTGGCTCTCAGTGCTGGACCTTATTATTCATTATTTTGAGATATATTGTAGTCATACCTGCAAGTATCTTCCAGCAGTGAGTGAAATAGAGAAAGGCCACTGAAAAGTGTAATATCTGCCCTTTTCAAATCTCATTGCTGTAAATTATATAACTGGGCTGGCCTTAAAGGTCAGATGCAGCAATCTATCTCAATATCATTTCTGGGTACCTTAACTTTCTGTGATTGAAAATCAATTAAAATGAAGAGGGAAAAAATTGCTTCTTAGTGTAACATGGTTGGTTGTTTCTCCACTTGACACTGCAGAAATAAGTATTCAATGTATTGGTTGGTTGAAGTTACATACAGTGCATTCGGAAAGTATTCAGCCCCTTTCACTTTTTCCACATTTTGTTACATTATAGCCATATTTTAAAATGGATTTAAAAATAAATAACAATCCCCAATCTACAATACCCCAGAATGAAAAAGCAAAATCAGGGTGATAAACATTTTTGCAAATGTAGAAAAAATAAATAAAACCTAATTTACATAACTATTCAGACCCTTTGCTATGAAGCTCGAAAGAGCTCAGGTGCATCCTGTTTCCATTGATCATCCTTGAGATGTTTCTACAACTTGATTGGCGTCCACTTGTGGTAAATTAAATTGATTGGACATGATTTGGAAAGGCACACAGCTGTCTACATAAGGCCCCACAGTTGACAGTGCATGTCAATGCAAAAACCAAGCCATGAGGTCGAAGGAATTTTCCGTAGCGCTCAGAGACAGGATTGTGTCGAGGCACAGATCTGGGGAAGGGTACAAACATTTCTTTGCAGTATTGAAGGTACAAGAACACAGTGACTTCCATCATTCTTAAATGGAAGAAGTTTGGAACCACCAAGACTCTTTCTAGAGCTGGCAGCCCAGCCAAACTGAGCAATCAAGAGAGAAGGGCCTTGGTCAGGGACGTGACCAAGAACCCAATGATCACACTGACAAGAGTTCCAGTTCCTCTGTGGAGATGGGAGAACCTTCCAGAAGGACAACCATCTCTGCAGCACTCCACCAATCAGGCCTTTATGGTAGAGTGGCCAGACGGAAGCCACTCCACAGAAAAAAGCATTACCAAAAAGGACTCTCATACCATGAGAAACAAGATTCTCTAGTCTGATTAAAACAAGCTTGAACTCTTTGGCCTGAATGCCAAGCGTCATGTCTGGAGGAAACCAGTCACTGCTCATCACCTGGCCAATACCATCCCTACAGTGAAGCAGCATCCCTACAGTGGTGGCAGCATCATGCTGTGGGGATGTTTTTCAGCAGCAGGGACTGGGAGACTAGTCATGATCGAGGGAAATATGAACGGCGCAAAGTACAGAGAGATCCTTGATGAAAACCTGCTCCAGAGCACTCAGTATCTCAGACTGGCTCACCTTCCAACAGGACAACGACCCTAAGCATACAGCCAAGACAACGCAGGAGTGGCTTCGGGACAAGTCTCTGAATGTCCTTGAGTGGCCCAGCCAGAGCCCGGACTTGAACCTGATTGAACATCTCTGGAGAGACTTGAAAACAGCTGTGCTGTCCCCATCCAACCTGACCGAGCTTGAGGGGATCTGCAGAGAAGAACGGGATAAACTCCCCTAATACAGGTGTGCCAAGCTGTGTAAAGGGTTTGAATAATTATGTAAATGTGATATTTCAGTAAATGTTTTATACATTTGCAAACATTTCTAAATGGCAGTTTTTGCTTTGTCACTATGGTGATAGTGTGTGTAGACTGCTGAGTAAAACAAAACAATTTAATAAATTTAAGAATAAGGCTGTAACGTAACAAAATGTGGAAAAGGTGAAGGTGTCTGGATACTTTCCGAATGCACTGTATCATTAAAATATTATGCAATTGGTCATGCTTTCTGATTGGCGGAGATCGCAAATGTAAACTCTCCCCAGTCTGATATTGACATGCAAGCGGTAGGTCACGCTCTGAAATACTGTTCACTACTTTCATATTTAAAATGTGTACGAGTTCACTATCTACATGTCCTGATGTGTGCGCACACACAGGATTTTTTATTTCAGCTCATGAAACATGGGACCAACACTTTACACGCATTAGCTCTCTGCTAATTCAGTTATTTCCATGCTAAGACAAATCCTGAATCTACAGCCATCAATATTCTATCGTCCTGCACATCTTTTTTTTTTTTTTTTACTTTTTTCTCTCCAATTTCATGATATCCAATTGGTAGTTACAGTCGTGTCATCACTGCAACTCCCCTATGAACTCGGGAGAGGCAAAGGTCGATAGCATGTGTCCTCCAAAACACAACCCTGACAAGCCTCACTGCTTCTTGACACACTACTTGCTTAACCCGGAAGCCAGCTTCACCAATGTGTTGGAGGAAACACCATCCAACTGACGACATAGTCAGCTTGCACAAGGGGTCGCTAGAGCACGATGGGACAAGGTTAGCCAAACCCCCCCCCCCCTTAACCCGGACGACTCTGGGCCAAGTGTGTGGCGCCTCATGGGTCTCCCGGTCACGGCCGGCTGTGACACAGCCTAGGATCCAACCCGGGGCTACAGTGACCCTTACGCACGGCGATGCAGTGCCTTAGACCACTGTGCCACTCGGGAGTCCTGCACATCTAATATGCTTCCTTGTGTCTATCGTCAGGTACTTATTACATTTATTGTATTTTGTACTATTTTTGTCATTGTTATGTTTGACTTCAAAATACCCAGTCTGATATTGACATGCAAGCGACGACTCACGAATCTACAGCCATCAACAGACTGTTGTCCTGCACATTTAATGTGGTTCCTTGTGTCTATCGTCAGAGTAAACTACCAATCAACTGGGCTCACTGGCTGGACAGTCCTTTCTTTAAAAACACAATGCAAGAGAGGTACGATAACATCTGCTACATTAGCAAAGAGCAATTTCTCAATAAATTATTTTGCTAGGACTGTCTGGTTGTTGTTTTAGCAAATTTATTGAAAAATAAATACAGAAATCTCATTTTTGTGTAATTGACGTCAGAGTGTTTTCTATCCAATGCTAAAAAGTATATGCATATCCTAGCTTCTGGGCCAGAGTAACAGGCAGTTTACTTTGGGCACGTCATTCATCCGAATTTCCAAATACTGCCCCCTATCACTAAAAAGATAGACAACCATTTTCAGGTCTTGCTATAGATTTTCAAGTAGATTTAAGTCAAAACTGTATCTTGGCCACTCAGGAACATTCACCATCTTCCTGGTAAGCAACTTCAGTGTAGATTTGGCCTTGTGTTATAGGTTATTGAATTAATCTCCCAGTGTCTGGTGGAAAGCAGACTGAACCAGATTTCCTCTAGAATTTTGCCTGTGCATATCGCCATTCATCTCATTTTTTTTACCTGAAAAACTCCTCAGTCCTTAATGATGACAAGCATACCCATAACATGGTGCAACCACCACAATGCTAGAAAATATAGAGAGTGGTACTCGGTATTGCATTGTAATGGATTTGCCCCAAACATAACACTTTGTATTCAGGACAAAAAGTTAATTGCTTTGCTACATTTTTGCAGTATTACTTTAGTGCCTTGTTGCAAAAAGAATGCATGTTTTGGAATATATTTTTGTACAGGCTTCATTCTTTTCACTCTGTCAATTATGGTTTTCACCATGAGGCCCTAACCTGAGTGTTTTCCTTCCTCTCCAGCAACGGAGTTAGGAAGGACACCTGTATCTTTGTAGTGACTGGGTGTATTGATACATCATCCAAAATGTAATTAATAACCTCCCTGGTCTTTGTGGTTTAATCTGTGTTTGAAATTCTCTGCTCGACTGAGGGGCCTTACCGATAATTGTATGTGTGGGGTACAGAGATGAGGTAGTCACTCAAAGATCATGTTAAACACTTATTGCACACAGAGTCCATACAACTTATGTGACAACAAATGTTTACTCCTGAACTTATTTATGCTTGCCATAACAAAGGGGTATAATTCAGCTTTTCATTCATTTGTATATATATAAAAAAATGTTTAACTTTGACATTATGGGGTATTGTGTGTAGGCCAGTGACAAAAAAAATCTAAATTTAAGAACATTTTAAATTCAGGTTGTAAGACACAAAAAAAATGAAGAAATGGTGGTGGTGTGAATACTTTCTGAAGGCGCTGTATACAATTTCATTTCAAGGACGCCCTCACTCCGAGATTTTAAATCTGGAAACAAGGTCACCACCATAACTTGGCCTCATTAATTTGGCAACAGAGTATCTACTGCACACTAGCCAGCCAGACTTCCCCTGTATTCAAAATCACACAAACCACCCACACAGAGGTCGACCGATTATATAAAAATCGAAAAATCATAGACAGTTGAAGTCGGAAGTTTACATACACTAAGGTTGGAGTCATTAAAACTCGTTTTCAACCACTCCACAAATGTCTTGTTAACAAACGATAGTTTTGGCAAGTCAGTCAGGACATCTACTTTGTGAATGACGCAAGTAATTTTTCCAACATTTGTTTAAAGACAGATTGTTTCACTTATCATTCACTGGATCATAATTCCAGTGGGTCAGAAGTTTACATTCACAGTCAACTTAGTGTCTTAAACAGCTTCGAAAATTCCCCAAAATTATGTGGCTTTAGAAGCTTCTGATAAATTATGTAAATTAGCCTGAGTCAATTGAAGGTGTACCTGTGGATGTATTTCAAGGCCTACCTTCAAACTCAGTTCCTCTTTGCTTGACATCATGGTAAAATCAAAAGAAATCAGAAGAAAAAAAACTGTCGTCCTCCACAAGTCTGGTTCATCCTTGGGAGCAATTTACAAACGCCTGAAGGTACCGCATTCATCTGTACAAACAATAGTACGCAAGTATAAAGACCATGGGACCACGCTGCTGTCATACCGCTCAGGAAGGAGACGCGTTCTGTCTCCTAGAGATGAACATACTTTGGCGCGAAAAGTGTAAATCAATTCAAGAACAACAGTAAAGGACCTTGTGAAGATGCTGAAGGAAACAGGTAGAAAAGTATTTATATCCACAGTAAAACCAGTCCTATATCGACATAACCTGAAAGGCTTTGCAGCAAAGGGGTGCTTTTCTGCAGGATAGACTGGTGCACTTCACAAAATAGATGGCATCATGAGAAAGGAAAATGTGGATATATTGAAGCAACATCTCAAGACATTAGTCAGGAAGTTAAAGCTTGGTTGTAAATGGGTCTTCCAAATGGACAATGACCCCAAGCATGGGCTCTGGCAGTGCTCCTCCTCCTCCTCCTTGCACAAAGGCGGAGGTAGCGGTCCTGCTGCTGGGTTGTTGCCCTCCTACGGCCTCCTCCACGTCTCCTGATGTACTGGCCTGTCTCCTGGTAGCGCCTACATGCTCTGGACACTACGCTGACAGACACAGCAAACCTTCTTGCCACAGCTCGCATTGATGTACCATCCTGGATGAGCTGCACTACCTGAGCCACTTGTGTGGGTTGTAGACTCCGTCTCATGCTACCACTAGAGTGAAAGCACCGCCAGCATTCAAAAGTGACCAAAACATCAGCCAGGAAGCATAGGAACTGAGAAGTGGTCTGTGGTCACCACCTGCAGAACCACTCCTTTATTGGGGGTTTCTTGCTAATTGCCTATAATTTCCACCTTTTGTCTATTCCATTTGCACAACAGCATGTGAAATTTACTGTCAATCAGTGTTGCTTCCTAAGTGGACAGTTTGATTTCACAGAAGTGTGATTGACTTGGAGTTACATTGTGTTGTTTAAGTGTTCCCTTTATTTTTTTGAGCAGTGTATAATCAACAATGTGTAGTTAACTAGTGATTATGTGAAGATTGATTGTTTTTTATAAGTTTAATGCTAGCTAGCAATTTACCTTGGCTCCTTGCTGCACTCGCGTAACAGGTGGTCAAGCCTGCCACGCAGTTTCCACGTGGAATGCAATGTAATCGGCCATAATCGGCATCCCAAAAATACGATTACCGATTGTTATGAAAACTTGAAATCGGCCCTAATTAACCATCCGTGCCGATTAAATCGGTCGACCTCTAACACATATACACAGGCTACTCTGCTCCAGATAAAATCTCCCAAAATGACTTTCTGGCTGGCACTAAAATAATCCAACCTTTTGCTGCTCAGACCTGACCCTGACTCTCACGTCTGTACATGATGAATAAAACAACAAAATGGAGGAAGGTGGGGAATTGCAATGCACAGGCATGTAATGTGTGTATGTGCGTGTGTGTGTGTGTGTGTGTGTGTGTGTGTGTGCGACCGCACGTGCTTGGGGGATGTGGGGCTGATTTGAGACGACTGCAGTGCATGTGAGGCTTGTTTAGTATGCATGTGATTGGCACACCCTTCTCCTAACTCAATAAGTACAAGTCTAGTCTGGGTTGCATTAACTGTGTTCTGTATCTCTGGTTCTCCACGGTGAGGCTACCTTTTGAGATCAGATACAGTAATAGGAACCATGACTGAGCCATGAGTTCCAGTGAGATGCACCCATGCCAGTGAAGTGACAGGGTCTTTCAAGTCTGATTTAAGACCTACTCTTGGAGTTTGGCAGAGAGCAGCTCCAGCACTTTCATCCAAATCTCAAGACGTATTATGTGACACCAGCTAGAAATAAAAAGCAGTTGTATGCAGTGTAACTACGAGTAGGTTTGCAGTAAATAATCTGACTCAGGGATAGTGAGGTGTAAAACTATTGTGAGCTCCTGTGACACCAGCTAGAAATAAAAAGCAGTTGTATGCAGTGTAACTACGAGTAGGTTTGCAGTAAATAATCTGACTCAGGGATAGTGAGGTGTAAAACTATTGTGAGCTGCTGTGGTAGAGTACAAAGGGAGCAGGGCATAACATTTACTTTTTGGTCCACCAGCCAATGTGGCAGGTAGATTAAAAAATATATATATTTTCCCCTGCTAAAATTACACCAACATAACGCAAAAAAGATGAGCATGCTTTGTAATGTTTTTAAAACAATATACATGTTTTACAAGTAACAAGTAAT
The DNA here is from genome assembly GCF_029448725.1 of Salvelinus fontinalis. Taxonomy (NCBI): domain Eukaryota; kingdom Metazoa; phylum Chordata; class Actinopteri; order Salmoniformes; family Salmonidae; genus Salvelinus; species Salvelinus fontinalis. Next base: position 18,206,704 of record NC_074684.1, read on the forward strand.
GTGGTATATTGTTTCATTTAATTTGTGTGTGTGTGTGTGTCTCTTAACCAAAATTTCACAGATATTTAAGGGCGGGAGGTTACCATGGTAGCGCGTCACGACATGTTTGTGCCTGTGAGATTGAGTCTGACTAGTAGAAGCGTCGTCTTCTCTTCCCTAGCAGTTGAAACTCAAATAGAAAAACAACTTAACTTGAACAAAACAATGTAAATAGCCAAGAAACCGTTCAAGTAAATTAAAATAAACTTTTATGTCTGTGCGCAGCTCTTCACTTGCGCACAGCCCCAGCCAGGCGGTGTTGCAACACGAAGTGGATTAGGCTATATAGGATTCATAGTTAAGATTTTGTGTGATTCATTTACCAGCTATGAATCAAAATGGCGGAAATACTTAAACTGCTACTGCAGCATTTATTTTACTATAAATGTGATACTACTTTACTATTTTTATTCACAAATGCAAGTGAAATGCTGTGGAGTGTCACCTTGTTAACATCCAGAAGCTTTAGTCGCGTCAATTTCCCTTGAAAACCAGATGCATCCGGTTTTCCCAACCCGCTGAGGGTGATTCGAAGGGAGTAGGAGGAAACACCTTTCTGTACCTTGGCAGTTCAACTCACAAGGAACCTGTTTAGGCTAGGCATGTGGGAGTGCCATAGCATTCCACTGCTTTATGATTTAGCCTAGTTATTCAGTAGGCATATTTCTTACAGCTGTATGGGTGATGCCAAGCCTCAACACAACTGCTTTTGGACCAATAGGATGTATTGTTGCTCAAGTCAAAGGGGAAAAAGTTGGTTCTCCGTTCAAAACTATTTTTCCCAGTCAGAGCACCTTTTTATTCTCTGAGTTCCCAGTTGTCTTGAATGCACTGAAGTCTGAGATTTCCGAGTTCCCAGTTTTTTTTTAACGTAGCATATAGCTTGAAAACTTGACTGCTGACATGCAAAACATTTTGGGACTGTATTAACCAGCGGTCTAATTAAAAAGAATACCAAAGGATTGTTGAGTGGCTTATTCCTGAGGTCAATTAATGTTTTTGTAAGACAATTGAAAGCAGTCTGTAGGTCAGTGCCTGATCCACATGCACGTTGGTATTCAGAGAAGGAATGTGTTTGTGTCAATCTGTTGCAAAACATAAGGATATTGCCAAGCTACAGTTGATTATGTAATAGAAGGCTGAATTGTGCAAGTTCCCATTTGATAAAGAGGAACAGCTTGTCTAACCGAAAATAATATTTTTAGCAGTGGAAATTGTTATCTTCCACGTGTGCTGTTTACATTCACCTACACTACTATCCAATATATCACCACAATTGTCCTATTGTTCCTGCCAGTCTAAGAGCCCACGTGCCTAGCTCTGCACAGCAACAATGGCCTCTCCTCATGAGATAGATAGGCTACTTGAGTGTGAGTGTAAACAACAGGACATATCAGATAGCGAAAGCCAGGGTGGAAAAGTGGTTGTGATTATGAAGAGCAGCCAAATACAAATGGGCTATATGCATTCAAACTGCCATCGATTAAATGCAATTGTGTTTGTTGTCCGTTGCTTATGGTTGCCCATACCGTAACTCCACGTCCACCATGGGGCACTCTGTTCACAACGTTGGTTGCCCAATTTGAATGCACAGATATACCGTGATGAGATCCCGAGGCCCATTGTCATGCCATTCATCTGCCGCCATCACCTCATGTTTCAGCTTGATAATGTACAGCCCCATGTCGCAAGGATCTGTACACAATTCTTGGAAGCTGAAAATGTCCCAGTTCTCTCATGGCCTGCATACTCACCAGACATGGAGAGTCAGTTAAGAACAAATTCTTATCTACAATGACGGCCTACCCCGGCCAAACCCTAACGATGCTGGGCCAATTGTGCGCCGCCCTATGGGACTCCCAATCCCGGCCAGTTGTGATACAGCCTGGAATCGAACCAGGGTGTGTAGTGACGCCTCCAGCAATGAGATGCAGTGCCTTAGACCGCTGCGCCACTCGGGAGGCCTACATGCCATATCTTATCTAATGACACCTTGGATTAGACCTTGACCTATAGCACATACCATAGCTGCCACTTGATGTTCAACATAACAAGATAGCTCTCTCTCTCTCCTTGAGGTGGCCTCTGCACCAAAATCAACATGAGATTTCATCTGCAACTACAGTATGATTGGATTTGATTGCATTAAGTAGGTCACTGCTTTCTCTATTGATCACATTGATAAAAGCAACCACTGATAAGAATACTAGACAACTCTTAACTTAAATCCAGAATTTAAAGTTACAAACCATGAAAAGAAGGCAATGCAGTAGGTTAACAACCCAATCAAGCAAACTATCTGCTTTACAGTATGACATTCAAAGCTTGTACTGTACAATTCAATGTCCTCACACTGTACAGTGTGCAATGCATAGTATCCATTTAATTTTAACTGATAGTAAAGGACACATAGTATCTGGCTTGCTACAGTATTTTAACAATGCATACACATTTAATGTAGCCTATTTGCAGACACATACTGGTAGGTAGTCCTTCACTTTGAAAATAACCAGGCCTGTAGTCTGCATGTGGAACGACTGACACTGATACAGAATGTTGTTTATGGGCCAGCTGAGCTCCTCTTCTAGCCCTGGCCTTTGTGACCATTGACAGAGTTTTGTCCTTCAGGCAAAACTACCAATATAGCGTAGATGATTCTTCTTAATGCTCATGATTTGTATTTATTATGGATCCCCATTAGCCAAAGGAGCAGCTACTCTTCCTGGGGTCCAGCACAATTAAGGCAGTTTATACAATTTTAAAAACATTACATTCACAGATTTCACAACACACTGTGTGCCCTCAGGCCCCTACCACATATCTACAGTACTAAATCCACGTGTACGTATAGTGCGTATGTTATCGTGTGTGTGTGCCTGTGCCAATGATTGTGTTGCTTCACATTCCCTGCTGTTCTATAAGGTCTTTCTTATCAGTTTTTTAAATCTAATTTTACTGCTTGCATCAGTTACTTGATGTGGAATAGAGTTCCATGTAGTCATGGCTCTATGTAGTACTGTGTGCCTCCCATAGTCTGTTCTGGACTTGGGGACTGTGAAGAGACCTCTTGTGACATGTATTGTGGGGTATATATGGGTGTCTGAGCTGTGTGCCAGTAGTTTAGACAAACAGCTTGGTGCATTCAACATGTCATAAACGAAAGTAGTAATGAAGTCAATCTCTCCAGCCGTGCTGCCCTGTTCTGAGCCAATTGTAATTTTCATAAGTCCTTTTTTGTGGCACCTGACCACACGACTGAACAGTAGTCAAGGTGCGATTACTCTGCCTTTTATGGAAATTGACTGTTTCAAAACACAGTTGTCATTCACGTCTACAAGCTGATTGAAATGCATGCAGGAAAATGTGTACAAATGACCTACTGTTGGCCGAATGTCACACCAGCTAGCAGAGAATGCATTAGCCAGAAGATTCCGACCTGTGCGCTTGCTTTCTGGCGCACATGAAAGTTTGATGCCAGTTAGTTTCATGTTGTATTACTTCCACTGTGCATCATGACTGAGTCTAGACAAACAAGCAAACAACAACATCGACTAAGCAGGTGAAGTGGCCAGTAAACATTTTTGGATTTCGTCAAAGACTTGCATAAAATATTTCGCACGACGTAAGTAAACTAGCTAACGTTAGGCTGTTTGTGTTCACCGACATTAGGATACGTTATAAAGCTATTCTGATAACATTGGCCAGCTATTCTCAACTCAGATGTGATGTAGCTAGTTACAATAGCTACATATCGTGGAGTTGAGAATTAGGTCACGTTTCAAGGCAGATTATATGTTTTTTTCGCCAATGCTGCAATGTCCAAATTGTCAAATGAATACGTATTTATTCCATTATGCTACTTGTAATATGGAAAATAATGCACTTACCCCCAGTAATTGCGACTGTCTAGTTGTCTTTTCAATGCTACCTCGTCCCCTAAAGGCCTAAACAGTGTGTCTTGTCTTACACCATGAGGTAAACGCTGTTTACCTACGCTAAACCGTGATTGTGAGAGGGCTTTTAACCCGCCCCTAAACATCTCCTATTGGTCGTGCGCTAAGCGAAGCAGGTTTTGGAGAGGTGGTGGCTGAATCATGATCCCTCATTGGCCAATCTTCCAAGAAAAGGGTGTACTCTCCAAGTTTAAAGCCAATGAAAAGTCAGAACAGTCTTTGCTCTGGACAGAGAAAAATAAGGAAGCTACTTATGACAATGTACAGTTAGTTACAAATGGGAATAGCTAGACCTTCTCTATCATGGATCAAAAATGTAATAGTTTACAAACTAAACGTGTCTATTAGAGAGATACAAGTCACGGGGATCAATTGATTTTATTAGTTGTCTTACAGGAATGTAGTAGTCTAGAAGACCATCAAATTAAATTATACCCTCACATAGCCTGGTTCCTCTGTAGGTTTCTTCCTAGGCTCCTGCCTCACTAGGGAGTTTATCCTAGCCACCGTGCTTCTACATCTGCATTGCTTGCTTTTGGGGGTTTTAGGCTGGGTTTCTGCATAAGCACTTTGTGACATCTGCTGATGTAAAAAATGGCTTTATAAATACATTTGATTTGGAATTTTTAAAAGACAGGTTTTTATTGTGAATATTTACCGCCGCCTGCTGGTGATTTTTCGAAAGTTTTCCTCTTCTAATAACGTTTACACATTTGCTGTACCAATATCAGTCAAGAGATGGCGTACGTGACAGGCAAATTACATTACCTTTGTAAAATATAGTTGTGAGAGAACAATAACTGTTGAAGAATTTCGGGAATTGGACTACACGTTTTCATTTAGCTCATATTTGTATCTAGTCTATTTATAGAGTTCATCATCTGAATCTTTCTTTATGCAGTAGCCATGACAGCTTCATGAACCATATTCTGTTGTTGATCTATAGAATGTCTTATCATCAATATGGCTATCATTCAGGCAGTTGAAAAATTGAATTACAAGCCCTCTCCACTCTGCCATTTCTTTTCTTTATTCGATCAATCACAGGATAAAGTCACCCTCCATGACATGTATTGTTAACACTTAAAAGAGAGACCATGCACAGTGCACTTTATCTGACATTTGACAAATGATGACCACCAACATCTGCATAGGTCAGGGACCGATATAGATTGTTTTTCTCTACCTCAGTCAACAACAGATCTGGGTAGTGCCCTGCAGCCTTAGCTTTCCATGTGGTCTTTATTGACACACAGGGCTATTGTCTCAAAGTTCACCTCATGATACCCTCCTTATGGGGCATAGAAAGGTCACATGATGTGATGTCTGTGTATGACAGGTGCACACATTAGAAAGTTAATTTCATGTTTATGACCACTTGTAAGGTGCACACACACACACACACACACACACACACACACACACACACACACACACACACACACACACACGTGCGTCTGTAAACATTCACATCACACATGTGCATATGCAAACATTTAGATCAAAATTCATCGTTCCACACCTTTTTTCCAGTGTTTATGTGCTGTGGTTTAATACAATCTTACTTTCTTGGCATCAGAAATGTATATTTTTATGTTGTTTTGATGAAGTATACACCACAGTAGATCTGTGACTATATGTCTAAAGCGTGTGTAAATGTTCTCTCCTTAGTAACTTCATAAAAGTGTCAGAGTTGTGTGGGGCTGCAAGCTGGACGTTGTGCATAAACAGACACTAACATTGTCAAACATGAGGCAATCATGTTCATTTCACAGCCACAATGACTTAACCTGGTCTGAAATCTTAAGGGATGAAATATAGATGTTCATACCGCCTATCAGGCAGCCGAGCCCATTCAAATCAGAAAGGCCACTAGTGTTGTACTGTATCTTCCATCCAGTTTATTCTGCCAGCTGACACACTTCTTTCATTCTACGAAATTGTCATTTGTTTGGCTGCTAATCTGCGAAGTCATTGGGTCGAATTTTCGTGGGTGAGTAATGACAGCTTAACAGCAAATGGCTGATTGAATTTATGAAATAGATAAGTTAGTACTCTGTGCATTTTACAAAGATCTGTTCACACACATTGTGCACAATGTACCTTGTGTGGTAGGCTACCAAAGTTGCTTTCAAAAAGGTTAAAATGATCATTGATATCATATGAGTAAAATACATTATTATGAATGATACATGTTTTTAGACATCTTGCCTACAAGACAAACTAGAATAATTCATGTATGGTCTTATTTGATAAGCTAGTTGATGAGCCATTAGGGGAATGACCACCTTGACCACTTACCCCTAGGGCCACAAGCATAAAGCATAAAGCATAAGAAAATACAAGCAATATGCTAAATATATGGTAAGAGCACAGGCAGGACATTATATTCTCATGTTGTAAAATGCTAATATTTAGCCTACTGTAGGTATATTTACTGTAAGCCTATATTATATAATATTTATTCAATATAACAGTTGCTGTAAAATCAGTAAGCCAAATAAAGCAATTAATACACTGTTTGATCAAACAGTAATAAATTATCCATAATGTTTGAACACTTCGTTATATTGACAGGTAAAATGTCACCTGTTGCATGGTTTGTGGAAGAAAATAATAATAAGAAAATAAAAAACATGCAGAATTGTTTGGTCCTACATGATATTAAATATGTTTTGTGATATTAGCCTATAATATCACCAACAAGAAGAGTTCATCATCACTGTCCTGGGTTTATCGAATAAATGTCACTCCAATTAAGTTTTATTATGTGATGACCCAAACAGATACACTAGCCCAGACAACAGAGTCGTCGTTGAAGTCAAAACTCAAGGCTGTGTGCGCATCAAGCTTTTTTCTTCGCTAGGCAATTGGAGAGTTGAGAGAAAAGCTGCTTGTTGCGTAGAAATTACTGTAAGCGTCTACTTCCTTCCTGCTTTTTGAAGTACACTAAGCAAACAACGGCCTAGTACTACGCCAAAGCGAAGGGTTGAAGAAGTCAAGGGGTCATAAGAGCAAGTATTTTGGACACGCTGTGGGAGAAAAAGTTTATTTATACTTGGAACTGGCCTTCCTTTTGCTTGTGAGGGAATAAGAAGAGTGTGTGCTTTGTGAAATCCGCTTAATTGAATAGATGTTTAGTGTTCTGAATCGCGCTGAATTGCACTCAGTGCTGTAGACATTCTGAACGGCTTTGAGGGTTGGACAGCCACTGGTTCGATATAGCAGGACTCCTATTAGGACGAGGTGTCTGTTAGTACAAGGTAAGACCTGCACTTACCATCTCCAATGAGTCTGTTTAGTGTCATTCAAACTTTTCAAGCAAGGTGTCAGCATAAATAAAATTTAGCTGCGTGAGTAAAATCTATTTAGATTAAACGCTCTTTATATTAAAGCTTTTTTAGCCTTTATTTACACCTACACTGTTCACAAAAATAGTATTGTGAATAAGAAATACGGTATAGGCACTCTACGTAGCTATTGGCAACAAGGACATAAGCCAACAATATTGATTGCGCACAACGGAGTAACAGCAGCAAGTTGTTACTTGGTTATAACAATGTTTCAACTGTAAATATATAGCCCAGATGATGATAGTGATGATGACGACGCTGGGAAAATGATGATGATGATGATGATGATGATGATGATGATAACAATAATAATACATCTGTTTATTAGTGTTATTATTTCAAACAAGGTCAGATGAAATATTACTAATGGTAGTTATTAATTGGCATAAGGCTTATAAACTACTGCACTTTTGCTATTGGTTTCTTTTTGCTTTAGATTAAGAGTAGCTAAAATATTTATGTCGATTCACTAAAGAATGTCATAATGGTAATCATTGAATCCCAGTAAGCGTTATAACAACATTGTCAAATTGAGCTTGCAGTAAAACCCACATGGCAGCTAGAGTAACGTTAGATTACCACGTGCTTATTGTACTGGAGAGCGTTTGCTTTATGCCATGTGAACCAATTATTGTCAAAGTTGAAAAATATATAATCACAACAAACCTAACTTGTAGATCATTGAATATTAGTTTGACGATATCCCAATGAAATACAGTCACCACAGTCAATGTATTGTATGGAGCCGATTTATCGTCTCATTGATTGGCACATCCTCATGTTTTTGTCCTTCTCTACTCTGTTTTCCTCATTTCGATGGAAATGCCAGGTCATAGAAAGAGAGCCAGGGAGTTCAGTTAGTCAGTGCTGACTAGGATGGAGGGTTCATGGGAACCATCAGAGGCGCTACTCCCTCCATAGACACTGGAAGTGTCACTTTGCCTCTGAGCAGTGTGGGTCTGACTGGGAAAAAGAGGTGCTAGGTAGACAGAAACTGACCCGCCCAGGCACCTGGCCACAGGCACAATGGTGTCCCTGTGAATGCCTGTTTCTCTTCTTACTTGGTCCACTTTAATGTTGGCTGGCTCAGCCCCCCCCCCCCCCCCCTCCCCTTCTCTGCCTCCAGACCCTCACCATGCTGTGGGCTGATGGTGGGGACTCTGGGGAGGATTGTGTGGGCTGATGATGGGGACTCTGGGGAGGATTGTGTGGGCTGATGGTGGGGACTCTGGGGAGGATTGTGTGGGCTGATGGTGGGGACTCTGGGGAGGATTGTGTGGGCTGATGGTGGGGACTCTGGGGAGGATTGTGTGGGCTGATGGTGGGGACTCTGGGGAGGATTGTGTGGGGAGCCACACAGCTGCTGTTATTGAAGCATTATGCCACGTTAACCGACATTTCAGTTTGAGGTGAACAGTAGTATTTTCTACAAGGTATGTCAGTGTAAAAATCTACTGAATGGAGAAGTGTGTCATTTTCAAAGCAACTAAAACTAATTTAGAACCTACATCATTCACGGGAAAATCCCAAACCCAACTCTGTGTGGTAAAGTTAATAGGGACTCATTTTGAAATGTTAAGTCAATGTTTGGTTTGTGTGACATACATTCACCAGGGTTGACGTTATTCTGGCTTCTGATCCAGGGTGATCCATTCATTAGGGATCCCCATTACTCTTCCTTGGGTCCAAACACATAACAAATGTAGTTAACAGTAGTAAGAACTACAGTGAATACTGATATGGTTTGTTGCTTTCTCTCTCTAATACTAATGGCAACAAGTAAATCTATTCTTGTGTCTCATTATCTACAGTAGATTTTAAGTAGTAAAAGTTCAACTCTGGGTATTTTCTTAGCTAGAGAGAAAGCAAACACATGATTATTTCTTGGAACATTGATTTGTATCTTGTAAATAGGCAAGTTATCCGCCTTGCTTTGGGAAGGAATGCTACCCTTTGTGAGGGATTTGCTGGATAATAGTTGTAGAACAAAGTGAAAGTCCACACGCCACAGTGGGGGAAATACATGTTATTCTTATTCAAATGCAAGTCATAAAATCACAGCCATTATTGAAGCTTTTACTGTCTGTGTTTTTGTTTTTCCTCTTCAACAACTCTCCTCCATAGAAGATTCAGCAGGGAATTCCACCTCTCCTCTCACATACCCCACCAAATGCTATGGTGGGGTGTAGACACCAGAGCAGCAACCAGGACTAGGGCTAGATGGGAGCCCATACTGACAGTGCCAGCCTGATACTATGGCTGCGTATGCCCTGAGCAGTCTGATTATGATGAATGGCAACAATCTGACGAATGCGAGCAGCCCTCGGACTGGGAGGCCTGTGCTGCATGTGCCAAACTGCTCCACCTACTACAGCCCTGGTAGCCTGATTCCTGGCTCCCCTGGGGGCTCCTTCGTCTCCCCCCCCTCTCCAGGCCCCAGCAGCCCCAGGGCCCGCTCCCCCTGCCGCCACCCTGAAACCTTGGGGGAGATCGTGGGCAACTGTGTCCGCCGGCTCAGCAACAACGGAGAGGATGAGGCTCCCAACTGGGAGGTTAAGCGCACGGTGCAGCTCCTGCAGATCCACCAGGAGCTCCTGAATGTGGAGGTCAACAAAAAGGTGGGTCTGTTTGAGGCCCACATCTTGAGAGCCCCGTGCAGAACAGTCCCAGCCTCCAAGCCCAGCCAGCCTGCCGAGGTGCCTCCCCCTAACCCCCCACGGAGAGACTGCCCTCCAAGCATTTTCAAGGAGCTCCAGAACGGGAAAGGTTGTCTCTGCTTGGAGGAGGGAGTAACAGGGAACGGCAGAGTGGAAAATAACACGGCTGACCCAAATACGGAACAGGGCAGTCTGCTTGTGAACAAATCAGCAGGAACTTGGGCCCAAGCTGACAATTCAGCAGGCAGTTACTCCCCGAGTTCACTGGGGGTTGGCAGCTTCTTGGCAGGCAGCAACAACGAGCACCCTGCGGAGTGGGCCCAGACCTGCCTGACAAAGGCAGGAGCAGAGCCAACGGAAACCCAGCCACAAGCACCCTGGGCCGGCAAGGAGGGGAGCTGCCCAAAAGTGGGGACCACCATCCCAGCCGTCATAGTCACCGACCACGGGATGGAGGCCCAGGGAGAAGGCTGTGATCCGGGCAGTGAGCCCCAGCAGAGCCCCAGGTCGTCCCGAGGCTTGAGAAAGCTGTCCTCCTCCTCAGCTTCCTCCACAGGCTTCTCCTCCTCCTGGGAGGAATCAGAGGAGGACATCTCCAGCGACCCGGATAGAGCTGAGGGACTGTCACTTGCCTTCCTCAACACCCAGCAGAGAGCTGTGAGTAACACACTTTTATTAAGGAACAAAGTTATTTATTATTTACTTTGTCACTTTACTTTGTTACTTTGTCATCAATTCACCCTCTATTTCACATTGAATGGGTTTTGGCTTACGTTTGGTTTATTGTTCAATGGAATAGGGACTGAAGTTGATAATAAAAATGTTTAAGAAATCTTTGGAATAATTGGACAATTCTGTTTCGCCACATTTAAGAGCACACATGTAGGGCCAACTCTCCCATCTCTAAATTAACTTTTACGTTTGTTAGAGGGCCTCTCTTCACCAAGCTCTTTGTCATACTGCACTCTTGCAACAAACCGGTCGGCATCCTCCCTGAGGAACGGTTGACATTCTCACAAACAAAGGTACTTCTGTGTCCCGTCGTCAGCCTCAGACACTTTGACTCTGAGCGCTATTGGACGGCCTTCAAAGAGAAGGCTTAAAGCACTGTTTATAAATGAGGGGGCTGTGTATACATTACTGGAAGAGTTTGCTTGGCCGTGATTTCCACCTGCTCGATCGGCAATGATTCTAAACAATGCACCGCGATTTGCTATTGGTGTTATTACCAATAAATGTCTGTAGTGGTGAGTGTGTACTGATGGAGGAACTGAGACATTAATTGCAATATACCTCAGAAATCGTTTGTGATAATTTGCCATCTCATAGAAACCTCCTTGGCCTGTCTACGTCTGACTCTGACTCTACGTCTGACTCTGACTCTACGTCTGAGATGCATCACTGGTTACCGTCATGCAGCTGGAGCACACAGACACAGGACTTCAGTGGCAGACTAAAGTAGCAGGATAATGGGTCCTACATGGCATACGGGATGTGCGCCAGGTGCACAGGAGGCTGCTGAGGGGAGGACGGCTCATAATAATGTCTGGAACGGAGCGAATGAAATGGCATCAACCACATGGAAACCATATCCTGATGAAGACAGCTTGTCTGTCGAAACGTTGGATATTAGTTTATTAAATTATTGCATCTGAGCTCCTAGAGTGTGTGGCTCTCCTTTAATTGTTCAAGTGTTCTACTCCGCTAGCCAGCACCTTGCCTAAATAGGTTTGCGTTTCTTTCGCCTCTAGATTGATGTATTTGATACCATTCCACTCATTGCGCCCAAGTCATTACCACGAGCCTGTCCTCCCCCATTAAGGTGCCACCAACCTCCTGTGGCCAGGAGATCCATGTGGTGTCTTATCTGGTATAAACGCCCGAATCAAAACACTTCATTGTGCCCATCTGGCCTGGCGATAGCAAACAAAATAAATATATGAATGCAGAGCGGCAAGGCCAAGATGGCCAAGATAGCCTTGAAGTTAAGTGGATGGAACTGCGCTGGTTTTGTGAAGGCTGTTTACACTGTAACGGATTTGCGTTGGAGAGGAATGTCTTGCTTTGATGTATCCATGACAGCGAGGCAGGCCTCTCTCTATCATTTCTGGCCAATGTCTGAGGAAAGTGTAAGTCTCAGAAAAAGGGAAGATGCATGTAGCAAGCTACGTGATGGCAGAACCATCACCTAGGAGACCTCTGCTTATTAATGAGAGACATTTTCTTGCACTCGATGATACACTGATCTGTAACTGATCTCTTGCAGTGAGCTCAAATAGTTGGATAATGTATCTGGAATGTAGACAGGAGAAATTAACTCAGCTTGAAAGGGCATATTTGGTTTTATAAAGAGGTTTATTAGATTGAATTCTACTTTATTATGTATTCATTCTACTTTACAATGTATTCATGCTACTTTACAATGTATTCATGCTACTTTACAATGTATTCATGCTACTTTACATTGTATTCATGCTACCTTACAATGTATTTATGCTGCTTACAATGTATTCATTCTACTTTACAATGTATTCATGCTACTTTACAATTAGATCAAGTTAACTGGGTGTAACTGTGTAAATAACAGGATAACTGTGTAAATAACAGGATAACTGTGTAAATAACAGCATAACTGTGTAAATCACAGGATAACTGTGTAAATAGCAGGATAACTGTGTAAAAAGATCAAGAACCTCCTCTAAGACTAGGGCTACTATAGTTTTTCCAGATACATTATTTTGTTGATCTGAAATAGAAGAAGTTACCTGTATTCTCTCTTCTTGCTCATCAAGTTCATCACTGTATAGTATCTTCTCTATTCGGTCAAATTCAAAAGTTTTACTTAATTGTTCCTTTGGGACAGTACTGTTGTAGTTGAACCTTGTGAATTCCCTGGAATGTCTTCGCCACTTCTCTTCCCAACTCAACAGCTTCTACCCCCAAGCCATTAGACTGCTGAACAATTCATAAAAATTGCCACCGGACAATTTACATTGACACTCCCCCTCTTGTACACTGCTGCTACTCGCTGTTTGTTTGTTACCTATACAGTCACATCACCCCCACCTACAAGTATAGATTACCTCAACTAGCCTGTACCCCTGCACACTGACTCGGTACCGGTGCCCCCTGTATATAGCCTCGTTATTCTAATTCTTATTGTGTTTCTTTTTATTCTTACTTTTTATTTTAGTCTACTTGGTAAATATTTTCTTCTTCTTGAACTGCACTGTTGGTTAAGGGCTTGTATGTAAGCATTTCACGGTAAAGTCTACACTTGTTGTATTCGGCGCATGTGGCAAATACATTTTGATTTGATTTGATCAAAGTACACCGAAAGTTCCCTGGAAGAGGAATCCAGCAGGAATATGTTTGTAATCATTTTAAAAGACGCTACCATGTTACAACATCCTGATAACACACACCTTTTAGGGCTTTCTTGGCAGGATCTAATATGTTTTGCTATTAGAAAAAGAAACAGAAGCTAAGTGAGAGATGTCATCTGTCATGCACTGGTATTCTCTCTGTAGTATACGTGTGAGAGAGAGAGACAGGAAGACAGTGTAGAACAGTGTCCAATAGGGAAAGACAGCATATTCCTCAGAAGACTAGATCATTCCTTAAGGTTTGGTTTACTTTTGATAGGGTTGATTATCTCAGAATGGAATGTCCCTGGGCAGGTATCCTTGTTTACACTCACACACTGAAAACCTCAGCTCTTCAAAACACTTCAACATGTTCTAGCATCTATCCGCTTCCTGTCCCAATCACAGAGGTGCATTTGGACAGGTTGTGTCACTCCTGTGGGAGTTTCCCTACATCTCAGGCCTATGGCTCGAGTGCCGTTCTGTAGTCAGTGTGGGTCCGGAGAAGTATACATTAGACTAAAATGATGGCAACTACTGAAGTACGTACTACACCAAACCTACGACATTATAACATGCCTATTCAGACAGGAGCTGTCTACTTGCCTCTGTACCAATAAGGTTTCCCAATCCCAACAACAAAAGTAAAGGAAGCGTATGATTGAAAGTGCTTCTACACCTGCATTGCTTGCTGTTTGGGGTTTTAGGCTGGGTTTCTGTACAGCACTTCGAGATATTAGCTGATGTACGAAGGGCTATATAAAATAAACTTGATTGAAAGGTTCATTATATATTGGCTTATTATGACTAACTTACATTGTGGTCCTCTGTAGCTCAGTTGGTAGAGCATGGTGCTTGTAAAACAAGGATAGTGGGTTCAATTCCTGGGACCACCCATATGTAAAATATATGCACACGTGAATGAATGTAAGGTGCTTTGGATCAAAGAGTCTGCTAAATGGCATATATTTTTACTAAACGGTCTTTATAGCTCTATTGTTTATAGCATCAAGTATTCAGGTTGCTTTTTATAACCTGGATGCAGAACTAATGGTTTAGCCAAGTCCTTTGTCATGTGCTATTGAGCTGTAGTAGATTTTGGCATGACAACGAACACAACAGAGGAGTTTTGCTGGAGAACAAACTGATTTGCTACCAGGCTCACTAGGACTGTATGCAGTCTTATTAGGTGGGTTCTCTTGGCTGCGGCCGGGCATAGTGACACCCGCTCGGTCGGGGTACTGAAACCATGTCACCGTGAAATCATGTCACGGTGGTGTCTCCTTTTCCTGTGCCGGCCTGTGGAGGAAAGCGCCCTGCGTGCTACAGCAAGCGACTCAGAGTAGAAGTCTAACAAGGTTCTCTGCAGTGCAGATGCAGAAGGCTTGTGGTTGCCTGTTGGAACAGACCCAATAACAAGTGCCCCGAGGAGCTGTTGTCTGCACTGTGTTGCAGGCAGGCGTTTCTCTAGCGTTGTAAAAGAGTTCTACAGTGGTGCAATAACATTAGTCATTAGTTGGACTGACTGGTGCGCTAATATTCTATTATGACGACAAAAATACTATTACTCACATGCCAGAATACATACATATTTAAATTCAATTTTTCTCCTGGATTGTGGCCAGTTCTTTTTGTACCTGACAGATTTTCATGAATTGAAGTTCAGTTCACAGAATCCAAATGGCCAGACTCACAAGGAAGACTCACATTGGAAACCCCATGTAGCTTTATCTGTTGTGTTAGCAGTTTGTTGTTGTTGTTGTTGTTGATGCTTGGGTTTTTCCTGGTCACACCAGTGTAAAGGGCTGGGTAGTCAATGAGGCTGTAGTGACTGATGACAGCCTCCTGTCTCCAACAGGAAGGATGAAGGGCGCTTTTCACAACCACAAGGCAGGACATGGTGTTGTCTTGCTAAGGCTAGCAGGAGGTGATGTGTTGTGGTTCCTGGGTTATTAGCAGGATAATGACACTCACTCAGGGTTTAGATGACCTCATATCCTTTGAACAAACACTTTATAATGAACTTATCTCATGTGTTTTAATGAGAGAGATGACTTGTTTATTGTTTACTCCATGTGTAACTCTGTGTTGTTGTCTGTTCACACTGCTATGCTTTATCTTGGCCAGGTCGCAGTTGCAAATGAGAACTTGTTCTCAACTAGCCTACCTGGTTAAATAAAGGTGAAATAAAAATAAATAAAGAGACTGACATGTTTTGTGTTATTGTTGTTTACTCAGGACTATTTGTCTAAATTAATGTGAATGATTTTGTATCGCCATTATTCCTTTTTATTGTAGTTTGGTCAATGCAGGAGGAATAGTCAGTCTCTTATTACAGACAATATATATTTTTTGACAGATAGGCATTCCTCTGAGCTCAGTGAGAGGGACATATGAAGTGTTACCCATCACTCCCTTTTTCTATCGCAGTTTTCACTATTCACACTCAGCAGTGATGTTAACAAAATACACACGCACACACTTCTCAAACACACGCACTTTTCACACACACACACACACACACACACACACACACACACACACACACACACACACACACACACACACACACACACACACACACACACACACACACACACACACACACTATTTGGTCATGGTTTCAATCCAAAAGTAAACTTTCTAAACCCAAGTTAATTTAGGGGAAGGATCTTGAGGGCTCAGAAGCAATGGAAAAAGTAACACTCCTGTGGTAGCCTGTTGCCTGGGAGACCATGTGACGTCAAGCCTGCTTCAAACAGAGAGAGAGAGAGCGAGCAAGAGAGAGTAAGAGAGAGAGTGATTGTAATGTTTACTTTTTATTGTTTATTTCACTTTTGTTTACCCATTTCACTTGCTTTGGCAATGTTAACATATGTTTCCCATGACAATAAAGCCCCTTGAATTCAATTGAATTGAGAGAGAGCAGCACTGCTGGAGGGAGGGAGGGAGGGACCTGCTTTCTTATGCATGAGGCAGGAAGTGTCTTTTAGTGTGTATGAGGCAGACCCTAATGCACAGCAGAGAGCTTAGGCTTGCTGGTTGCGTAGCCACGGTAGGGAAAGTACCAGTAAACTCCTAATCTGTTTGTGTTTACTAACTTCGACGTAGAAAAGGCATTTGCATTTCCAAGAGGCTTGTTGGCGGTTGTACTCAACTTTTAGAAGTGGCGATGCCTTACCAGTTCTCTATTCAGCCTGGTCTCATAGACTAGACGTAACATGGTAAACATAAATCCAGGACACTCAAATGACTTTGATATGTTACGTTTGGTATGGTTACTTGAGACATAAGCTTACTTAAGGCAAAAACAAAAAGGTTGCATGTTTAAATCTCATCACGGACAACTTTAGCATTTTAGCTAATTAGTTACTTTGCAACTACCTAGCATGTTAGCTAACCCTTCCGCTAACTCTAACCTTAACCCTTTAACTTAACTCATAACCCTAACCTTAACCCCTAACCCCTAGCCTAGCTAAGCATCAGTCACCTAGCTAACGTTAGCCACAACAAATTGGAATTTGTAACAAACACTACATGACCAAAAGTATGTGGACACCTGCTCATTGAACATCTCATTCCAAAATCATGGGCATTAATATGGAGTTGGTCTCTTCTTTGCTGCTATAACAGCCTCCACTCTAGATGTTGGAACATTGTTGCGAGGACTTCCATTCAGCCACAAGAACATTAGTGAGGTCGGGCACTGGTGTTGGGCGATGACGCCTGGCTCACAGTCGGCGTTCCAATTCATCCCAAAGGTGTTCGATGGAGTTGAGGTCAGGGCTCTGTGCAGACCAGTCAAGTTCTTCCACACCGATCTTGACAAACCATTTCTGTATGGACCTCACTTTATGCACAGGGGCATTGTGGGGCATTTCATGAAAAGTGCCTTCCCCAAACTGTTGCCATAAAATTGGAAGCACAGAATCGTCTAGAATGTCATTGTATGCTATAGAGTTAAGATTTCCCTTCACTGGAACTAAGGGGCCTAGCCAGAACCATGAAAAACAGCCCATGACCATTATTCCTCCTCCACCAAACTTTACAGTTGGCACTATGCATTGGGGCAGGTAGCGTTTTCCTGGTATCAGCCAAACTCAGATTCATCCATAGGACTGCCAGATGGTGAAGCGTGATTCATCGTTCCAGAGAACGCGTTTCCACTGCTCCAGAGTCCAATGGCAGCGAGCTTTACACCAATCCAGCCGAAGCTTGAGCATTCCGCTTCAGCACTCGGTGGTCCCATTCTGTGAGCTTGTGTAGCCTTTGCGGCTGAGCCGTTGTTGCTCCTAAATGTTTCCACTTCACAATAACAGCACTTACAGTTGACCGGGGCAGCTCTAGCATGGCAGAAATTTGATGAACTGACTTGTTGGGAATGTGGCACCCTATGACAGTGCCACGTTGAAAGTCAATGAGCTCTTCAGTAAGTCCATTCTACTGCCAATGTTTGTCTATGGCGATTGCGGCTGAAATAGCCAAATCCAATAATTTAAAGGGGTATCCACATACTTTTGTATATATAGTGTATCATATTTATTCCAAATTCATAACATACTATACGAATTGCAATTCGTAATATATCATACGAAATTATGGACATCCACAAATTAATACATACCATACGAAACATATCATGGTAAATGGGGGAGACAGATTTATATTTACTATATTAGGTCTACCCCTGAGTCCAGGTTGATTTATTTGCAAGTTGTGTTATGAACGGATTGTGAGAACAAGGGCCTAGGGCTTGTAAGCTACTGCCACTCACTCAAAAACCTTATGTTTAGAATTGATAAACCTGTTAGATACCCTAAGGGTAAGGTTAGGGTAAGGTTGTATAGTGTATAGTGTTTTTTATTTTTATTTTTTTTTATTTTTTGTATTGTCCGCATGTAGCTCGTTTTTGGTCACAGGTCCAGGAATGGTTGAAGAATTGCAACATTTGCGTAGAACTAACGCTACAGATAGCAATACTGGGGGATCTGAAAAGCCATAGTCAATCAATCAATAATATACACTGTTCAAAAAAATAAAGGGAACACTTAAGCAACACAATGTAACTCCAAGTCAATCACACTTCTGTGAAATCAAACTGTCCACTTAGGAAGCAACACTGATTGACAATAAATTTCACATGCTGTTGTGCAAATGGAATAGACAAAAGGTGGAAATTATAGGCAATTAGCAAGACACCCCCCAAAACAGGAGTGATTCTGCAGGTGGTGACCACAGACCACTTCTCAGTTCCTATGCTTCCTGGCTGATGTTTTGGTCACTTTTGAATGCTGGCGGTGTTCTCACTCTAGTGGTAGCATGAGACGGAGTCTACAACCCACACAAGTGGCTCAGGTAGTGCAGCTCATCCAGGATGGCACATCAATGCGAACTGTGGCAAAAAGGTTTGCTGTGTCTGTCAGCGTAGTGTCCAGAGCATGCAGGCGCTACCAGTAGACAGGCCAGTACATCAGGAGACGTGGAGGAGGCCGTAGGAGGGCAACAACCCAGCAGCAGGACCGCTACCTCCGCCTTTGTGCAAGGAGGTGCACTGCCAGCGCCCTGCAAAATGACCTCCAGCAGGCCACAAATGTGCATGTGTCAGCATATGGTCTCACAAGGGGTCTGAGGATCTCATCTCGGTACCTAATGGCAGTCAGGCTACCTCTGGCGAGCACATGGAGGGCTGTGCGGCCCCACAAAGAAATGCCACCCCACACCATGACTGACCCATCTCCAAACCGGTCATGCTGGAGGCGTCTCCAGACTCTGTCACGTCTGTCACATGTGCTCATGTGCTCAGTGTGAACCTGCTTTCATCTGTGAAGAACACAGGGCGCCAGTGGCGAATTTGCCAATCTTGGTGTTCTCTGGCAAATGCCAAACGTCCTGCACGGTGTTGGGCTGTAAGCACAACCCCCACCTGTGGACGTCGGGCCCTCATACCACCCTCATGGAGTCTGTTTCTGACCGTTTGAGCAGACACATGCACATTTGTGGCCTGCTGGAGGTCATTTTGCAGGGCGCTGGCAGTGCACCTCCTTGCACAAAGGCGGAGGTAGCGGTCCTGCTGCTGGGTTGTTGCCCTCCTACGGCCAGGAAGCAGCCTCCTCCACGTCTCCTGATGTACTGGCCTGTCTCCTGGTAGTGCCTCCATGCTCTGGACACTACGCTGACAGACACTGCAAACCTTTTTGCCACAGCTCGCATTGATGTGCCATCCTGGATGAATTGCACTACCTGAGCCACTTGTGTGGGTTGTAGACTCCGTCTCATGCTACCACTAGAGTGAGAGCACCGCCAGCATTCAAAAGTGACCAAAACATCAGCCAGGAAGCATAGGAACTGAGAAGTGGTCTGTGGTCACCACCTGCAGAATCACTCCTTTATTGGGGGTGTCTTGCTAATTGCCTATAATTTCCACCTTTTGTCTATTCCATTTGCACGACAGCATGTGAAATTTATTGTCAATCAGTGTTGCTTCCTAAGTGGACAGTTTGATTTCACAGAAGTGTGATTG
Source organism: Salvelinus fontinalis (assembly GCF_029448725.1). NCBI lineage: Eukaryota > Metazoa > Chordata > Actinopteri > Salmoniformes > Salmonidae > Salvelinus > Salvelinus fontinalis. The sequence goes on from NC_074684.1 coordinate 18,226,591, forward strand.
ACTTGGAGTTACATTGTGTTGTTTAAGTGTTCCCTTTATTTTTTTGAGCAGTGTAATAATTATTTTAGCAAAAATGTTTATTTTTAATTTACAATCCGTGGAAGCTATGAGAATAGGAAGATTCAAATCTTTTGTGAAGCATCACAGCACAGTTGAAAAATATATGGCAAATAAAAATCCGAAATGGATGATGTTGGAAGATAGATGGGAAAGGTTGAGTGGAGCAGAAGGGTGGGACTAATAACAAGATAAACAATGTAAGGCATATGGGATCTGTGAAATGTGTATAGGTGCGGAGCTATTGTGAAATAGCACAGTTACAAGTGGAAATCAAACTGGATGGACAACAGAAATAGAGGAAGGACTAAGAACAAACAAGAGAGAACTATTATAAAGTAGACTGTGTCTGTAAAATGTGTATAAGATGTATAAATTGAAGGTAAAAACAGAAATGTTTATCAGTTTACTCCAATTGGGTGATCGGTGGTAGGGTTTGCGGGGAATAATAATAAAGGTATACTCTTTAAAAAAAGTATGTATGTCTATGTAGGTATGTGTATGTATATATGTGTATATGTATGCATACGTGAATGGATATATATATTTACCCCAAAAAATATGGGGGATTGGAAATGATGCAGACAATTACATTGGAAGCAACATTCTTTCCGCAATATTAAGCTGATCCACCACCCCCCCAAAAAAAAAAAAAAACATGTATAGTTGATGCTGCCTGCCACAATGATTTACAGTGCCATGCCGAGTTGAACAAATAAGCAAATAAGTAGAGAGATGCTCCTTTGGTGCTCAGTTCCTTGAAGTGGATTCATAGCAGTTGATTCACAGCCTCTACTTGACTTTTATATCTGTAAACAACCTCTTCTCTTACTACCACAGTATACTGCAGGTATAGTCTACCTAGATGAATCCTACCCCTGGCCCTTATTTACTGTGTGTCTAACTCGCACTGTTATTGAAGAAACACAAGTGGTGTGCATCGAACAATTCTCATTACATAGAAAGCAAGTCATTTACCCTGTGTAGAGTGGAACAGAAGTGGGACATGGAGTCCTCTAGTCTAGTTTATTGTGTGCATGCTTTCAGTCTAGGGTTGTTATTTACAAGTTTCCACATGTCTGCCTCTCTCAGGGTATCAGCATAATAAAGACTGTAATGACAAGGTATGATTTTAGCAGAGGCCTGTTAAAGCATGTCCTTGTTGTTTATGGCCTATTGCCAGTAACTAGCATGCTATATTTCAGAGTTCCCCACAAGGCGGCCTGGCCAGCGGGTGATTTTATTTGTCCCCCCAAGTTTTCTTGGATATAAAAGACTGTAAAAACACCAGGAAATGAGCTCAATGTTTTTTTAATTGAAGATATCTGTTCCCAAGTATTGCCACACATAAATATAGTGGCATATGTGATCGTCTACTAATGTAATCAAGGTTTGAAATGATTCTGTTTTTGTGAAATACTATATCTGATTGGGATTGTTGTGGTCAATTTGCAGTGTGCAAATTATTTTTAACTATGTTCCGGCCCTCCGACCATCCGCTCAAAGAAGAATCGTCCCACTGCTGAATGTAATTGAGGACCCCTTGTCCTCCAGGACTAGGTCTGTCTGTCTATCTGTCTGTCTGCCTGCCTGCCTGTCTGGCTGTCTGTCTGTCTGTCTGTCTGTCTGTCTGCCTGTCTGCCTGTCTGCCTGTCTGCCTGTCTGCCTGTCTGTCTGCCTGCCTGTCTGTCTGTCTGTCTGTCTGTCTGTCTGTCTGTCTGCCTGCCTGCCTGCCTGCCTGTCTGCCTGCCTGTCTGTCTGTCTGTCTGTCTGCCTGCCTGTCTGCCTGTCTGTCTGTCTGTCTGTCTGTCTGCCTGCCTGCCTGCCTGTCTCTCTGTCTGTCTGTCTGTCTGTCTGTCTGTCTGTCTGTCTGTCTCTCTGATTGCCCTCTGAATGGTTACTGTTGTGATGCTGCTGAGGGAAGACTAAAGTCCGGAGGAGTTTAGATTATATTCTCAGAGGCTTTACACATAGTTATTACATTCTGCAGAACCTTTAACCAGAGGATTAGAGATGAAAGTAGTTATCAGCTTTAAGTAAATGCATTCCTCATTTAGTAGAAGAGTGGTGAGAGATATACCATACAGTCATATGGCTGTACAGTAATATAATACATTTGGAGTGTTTGAAGAGTGACTAGCTGCTGCTGCCTGACACACAATGACCTACAGTGACATGCAGAGTTGAACTCCAGTAAATAAGCAGAGAGATGTTGCTTTGATGCTCTCTTCCTTGAAGTGGATTCATAGAATTAGATTCACAGCCCCTCCTTGACTTTTATATCTGTAAACAACCTCTCCTCTTACTACCACAGTATACTACAGGTTAGGGCTGGGCAATATGGCCTAAAACTCATATCTCAATGTTTTCAAACTTATGGGCGATTCACAATATATATCTCGATTTTTTCAATGTTTAATCTAATTAAGCTTTGTTGTACAATTAAAGATCAAGAACACTGCATTTAAACAGTCAGCAATAATGTAATGAATACAGGGCTTGTGAAGTTAAACCAAGGCTGACTATATGTCTTCCACAATCATAAGACCCACTAATCATTACATTATTTTATCAGAATTGTTGTACCTGTTTTTTTGTTTTTGCAATAATCACTGATCTGGCTTTCAGGTTTGTCTATAAAAAAGCCTTTTTTTCCCCTCTTTAATCCTCCACCCGCTCACCCTCCCTCCTCCCTCTCTGTGGACGACTTTGCGGACTAAAAGAAAGTTGATGACATTCGCTCCTCATTCGGCCGTTTGAGTCCTTTGTTTCCACTCATACATAACTACCCTACGCCTTGACCTCTTTCTCTCCTCTCTCTCCAGATGACATCTTGCGACTAGTGAGGTCTGGCCGCCCGACAACCTGCCCGCTCGACCTCATTCCTTCTTCCCTTCTCCAGACCATCTCTGGAGACCTTCTCCCATTTCTCACTTCCCTCATCAACTCATCCTGACCACTGACTGCAACCCCTTTGACTTCAAAATGGCCCGAGTTGCTCCCCTCCTCAAGAAACCAACACTCGACTCATCTGACATCAAAACTATAGACCTGTATCCCTTCTTTCTTTTCTTCCATAAAACTTGAGCATTCTGTCTCTGATCAACTTTCTCATTATCTCTCAGAATTATCTTCTTGTCCCTAACCAGTCAGGCCTCAAGATGGGTCACTCAACCGAGACTGATCTTCTCTGTGTCACGGAGGCACTCCGCACTGTCAAAGCTGACTCTCTCTCCTCTGTTCTCATCCTCCTAGATCTATCCACTGCCTTCGATACCACAAATCATCAGATCCTCCTCTCCACCCTCTCAGGGCTGGGCGTCTCAGGCTCTGCACACTCTTGGGTTGCATCCTACCTGGCAGGCCGCTCCTACCAGGTGACGTAGAGAGGATGTTTGTCTGCACCACATACTCTCACTACTGGTGTCCCCCAGGGCTTGGTTTCAAGCCCTCTCCTTTTCTCTCTATGCGGATGACACTCAACTACATTTCTACTTCCCGCCTTCTGACACCCAGGTGGCGACACGCATCTCTGTGTGCCTGGCAGAAATCTCAACTTGGACGTCGGCCCACGTCCACGAGCTCAACCTCGTCAAAACGGAGCTGCTCTTCCTCCCGGGAACTTATCCATCATGATTGATAACTCCACAGTGTCACCCTTCCCGAGTGCAAAGAACTTTGGCGTGACCGTGGACAACACCCTGTAATTCTCTGCAAACATCAAAGTATTGACTTACTCCTACAGGTTCATGCTCTACAACATTTGTAGAGTATGACCCTACGTCACACAGGAAGCGGCTTAGGTCCCAATCCAGGTACTTGTCCTCTATCGCAGGAATACTGCAACTCACTGTTGGCTGGGCTCCCCGCTTGTGCCATCAAACCCCTGCAATGTATCCAAAACGCTGCATCCTGCCTGGTTTTCAACATTCCCAAGTTCTCGCATGTCACCTCGCTCCTCCACACTCCACTGGCTTCAAGTCAAAGCTACAAGACCATGATGCTTACCTATGGAACAGGAAGAGGAACCCTACACCCCAACCCAAGCACTCTGTTCTGCCACCACAGGTCTTTTGGCCCTCCGACCCCTACGGGAGGGCAGCACCTGCTCAGCCATGTCCAAGCCCTTCTCTGTCCTGGCTCTCCAATGGTGGAACCAGCTTCCCCCTGGCGACAGGACAGCAGAGTTTCTGCCCATCTTCCAAAAACATCTGAAACCAAACCTCTTCAAAAAGTATCTTTAATAATCCTCCTCACCTCAAAAAACCTGAAAACCTTTGCTCTGACACTAATGAACTTTCTATGCCTGTGATATGTGGTTGTCCCACCTAGCTATCTTAAGATGAATGCACTAACTGTAAGTAACTCTGGATAAGATTGTCTGCTATATAAAAATAATAATGAATAAAAGTCAAATGTAAATGACTAAATGGACCTCATCTTTGCTCAGATAAAGGTCAGACAGACAGATTTTGTTGGCCAGTGGAATGTGTATACTTATCTTCATAAGATCTCACTTGATACATTTTCTGTCGCAGATGTGGAAAATACTGTCGCCACTAACGAGCCCCTACCACTTTCCTATCTCTCTTAGAGAGGTTCCTTTAGAGGGGTTAAAAACCACTTCCTCTCTGTGCTCGGCGCCGTGCTCAGTGGAAACTTTAACAACACCAATGAGGTGGAGGAGTCACTGTAGAACAGCGGCATCCCTTTCCTCCTGTTCAATATAGAACGCTGCCTGGGTCTCTATAGCAGAACAATAGAACGCTGCCTGGGTCTCTATAGCAGAACAATAGAACGCTGCCTGGGTCTCTATAGCAGATCAATAGAACGCTGCCTAGGTCTCTATAGCAGAACAATAGAACGCTGCCTGGGTCTCTATAGCAGAACAATAGAACGCTGCCTGGGTCTCTATAGCAGAACAATAGAACGCTGCCTGGGTCTCTATAGCAGAACAATAGAACGCTGCCTGGGTCTCTATAGCAGAACAATAGAACGCTGCCTGGGTCTCTATAGCAGAACAATAGAACGCTGCCTGGGTCTCTATAGCAGAACAATAGAACGCTGCCTGGGTCTCTATAGCAGAACAATAGAACGCTGCCTGGGTCTCTATAGCAGAACAATAGAACGCTGCCTGGGTCTCTATAGCAGAACAATAGAACGCTGCCTGGGTCTCTATAGCAGAACAATAGAACGCTGCCTGGGTCTCTATAGCAGAACAATAGAACGCTGCCTGGGTCTCTATAGCAGAACAATAGAACGCTGCCTGGGTCTCTATAGCAGAACAATAGAACGCTGCCTGGGTCTCTATAGCAGAACAATAGAACGCTGCCTGGGTCTCTATAGCAGAACAATAGAACGCTGCCTGGGTCTCTATAGCAGAACAATAGAACGCTGCCTGGGTCTCTATAGCAGAACAATAGAACGCTGCCTGGGTCTCTATAGCAGAACAATAGAACGCTGCCTGGGTCTCTATAGCAGAACAATAGAACGCTGCCTGGGTCTCTATAGCAGAACAATAGAACGCTGCCTGGGTCTCTATAGCAGAACAATAGAACGCTGCCTGGGTCTCTATAGCAGAACAATAGAACGCTGCCTGGGTCTCTATAGCAGAACAATAGAACGCTGCCTGGGTCTCTATAGCAGAACAATAGCACGATGCAATGAGGTTGCGCGCTCTCCCCACGATACGGAGCTGCCTCTTCCAGTCCCCAACTAACAAACGTGGCGGTGCTATTAATAGTGTGCATGTAGAATGGCTGGAATGGAGAAAGAGGGATGGATGGATAGATGGTGAGGGGTAGAGAAAGAGAGAGGTCTTCTGGTCCATGGCTGTCCTGAAAAGAGTGGCTGAACATTCACACCCATTCTGTCAGGGCCCCTGTATACACTGGATGCCAAAACGTTGGTTCATTCAACTACAAATTAATATCAGGGAGTATAATAGAGTTTATAACTTAAACATGTGTGGGGACATGTATTCACTGGAGTAGACTATGTTGAGGAAGAATGGTTTCACGAATCTCAACCCACCATGGCTGAGACTTATTTACAATAGGATAGAACAGTCATACAGGATTAGGGGGAGAAGGGAGGATCTGTGGACCTATTAGGATGGATGAAGACTGTGGAACACTTGTTCAGAGGTTATACTGAGCGTCTGCCCCCAGCCTCTGCCCTGCTGTGTTGCTTGTTTTGGTATGGTCTATCTAACTATTTACCTCCAGCACTGGCCATGTGATTCTCATCACTGTGCCAGACCATTAGATGACTATGACTGATGCACTGAGGAGCACTTTATATCCCAATTAAGGTGGTAATATCCCATGACCTTGACTACAAATCACCCGTTCTCGCTCTGCTCTGAGGATTTGAGTTAGGAAAACACACTGCACATGGAGGTGTTTTGAACCTCAACGTCTTCGTCAACAGTCACTGAACGAAATGAACAGAAAAATCCCATCTATTATCGCTTGAACAAAATGAATGCTGCCTGCCTGCCTCCCTGCCTGCTTTGCTAGGATACAATGGCAGCTTGCTTACCTCTATTCATGCCTGACACTAGGTGAGTGATTGCTGCAGCACGGGGGAGACGGTAGTAGGAAAGTATTGTGGTTTCACGTGGTGCTAGCTGTGCTGTACTGAAAACTCAACAGAAGCTGATATGTCTTCATACCTACAGTTGAAGTCAGAAGTTTACATACACCTTAGCCATCCAAGTACATTTAAACTCAGTTTTTCACAATTCCTGACATTTAATCCTAGTAAAAAAAATCCATGTTTTAGGTCAATTAGGATCACCACTTTATTCTAAGAATGTGATATGTCAGAATAATAGTAGAGAGAATGATTTATTTCAGCTTTTATTTCTTTCATCACATTCCCTGTGGGTCAGAAGTTTACATACACTCAATTAGTATTTGGTAGCATTGCCTTTAAATTGTTTAACTTGGGTCAAACGTTTCGGGTAGCCTTCCACAAGCTCCCCACAATAAATTGGGTGAATTTTGGCCCATTCCTCCTGACAGAGCTGGTGTAACTGAGTCAGGTTTGTAAGGCCTCCTTGCTCGCACAAACTTTTTCAGTTCTGCCCACACATTTTCTATAGGATTGAGGTCAGGGCTTTGTGATGGCCACTCCAATACCTTGACTTTGTTGTCCTTTTGCCATAACTTTGGAAGTATGCTTAGGGTAATTGTTAATTTGGAAGACCCATTTGCGACCAAGCTTTAACTTCCTGACTGATGTCTTGAGATGTTGCTTCAATATATCCAGATAATTTTCCTGGCATCTATTTTGTGAAGTCCAGTCCCTCCTGCAGCAAAGCACCCCCACAACATGATGCTGCCACCCCCGTGCTTCACCGTTAGGATGATGTTCTTCGGCTTACAAGCCTCCCCCTTTTTCCCTCAAAAACTAAACTATGGTCATTATGGACAAACAGTTCTATTTTTGTTTCATCAGACCAGAGGACATTTCTCCAAAAAGTACGATCTTTGTCCCCATGTGGAGTTGCTAACCGTAGTCTGGCTTTTTTATGGCGGTTTTGGAGCAGTGGCTTCTTCCTTGCTGAGCGGCCTTTCAGGTTATGTCGATGTAGGACTCGTTTTATTGTGGATATAGATACTTTTATACCTGTTTCCTCCAGCTTCTTCACAAGGTCCTTTGCTTTTTCTGAGGTTTTGGCTGATTTGTTTAGATTTTCCCATGATTTCAAGCATAGAGGCAAAGAGTTTGAAGGTAGGCCTTGAAATACATCCACAGGTACACCTCCAATTGACTCATATGATGTCAATTAGCCTATCAGAAGCTTCTAAAGCCATGACAATGTTTTCTGGAATTTTCCAAGCTGTTTAAAGGCACAGTCAACATAGTAATTGTGATACAGTGAGTTATAAGTGAAATAGTCTGTCTGTAAACAATTGTTGGAAAAATTACTTGTCATGCACAAAGTAGATGTCCTAACCGACTTGCCAAAACTGTAGTTTGTTAACAAGTCATTTTTGGAGTGGTTGAAATTAAGTTTAATGACTCTAACCTAACTGTATGTAAACTTCTGACTTCAACTGCATTATCTGAATGTGAAGTCGGCTCGACTATTTGTCCTGTCTGTGTGGCTTGCGTTTAAATGTATAGATATATTGCCTAATTTTTTCTTATTTTGTTGTGTTACAAAGTGCAGTTAAAATTGATTTAATTGTCATTTTTTGTCAACAATCTACACAAAATACTCTGTAATGTCAAAGTGAAATAGAAATATTCTAATGTTTGTAAAAAATAATAAAAAGAAGAAAAATGAAACATTAATATATATTGATTAGATAAGTTTTCAACCCTCTGAGTCAGTACATGTTCGAATCACCTTTGGCAGTCTATCTGGGTAAGTCTCTAAGAGCTTTTCACACCTGAATTGTACAATATTTGCATATTTTTTTTTTTAATTCTTCAAGCTCTGTCAAGTTGGTTGTTGATCATCGTTAGACAGCCATTTCAAGTCTTGCCATTGATTTTCTAATTGATTTAGGTAAAAAATGTAAATAGGCTACTCAAAAACATTCAATGTCATCTTGGTAAGCAACTCCAGTGTATATTTAGTCTTGTGTTTTAGGTTATTGTTCTGCTGAAAAGTAAATTAGTCTCCCAGTGTCTGTTGGAAAAAAAGTCTCAACCAGGTTTTCCTCTAGAATTTCTGTGTTTAGCTCTATTACGTTTATTTTTATTATAAAATTATCATAAAATGATGCAGCCACCACCATGCTTGAAGATATGAAGAGTGGTACTCAGTGATGTGTTGTCTTGTATTTTTTTTTTGAATACACTTTGTATTCAAGGTCATTATTTAGCCAAATTTTTTGCAGTTTTACTTTGTGTCTTATTGCAAACATGATGCATGTTTTGGAATATTTTTATTCTGTACAGGCTTTTTCTTTTCACTCTGTCAATTACAATAGGTTAGTATTGTGGAGTAACTGCCATGTTTTTGATCCTTCCTCAGTTTTATCCTATTACAGCCATTAAATACTTATTGACTGAAGACATTTCAGCTTTCATTTTTAATTGATTTGTAAAAATGTTATTTAAATTTTGAATTTGAAAAAACATAATTCAACTTTGACATTATGGGGTATTATGTGTAGGGCAGTGACAAAAAAATCTAAATTTAACCTTTTACTGCAGTGGGCTAAATCATGGTCACACAGTGTGTTTCTTGGTTGTCTTAAACAAATGTACTTTGAAACCAAAGTATACACTTCACAAACATGGTTATGGGCTTAAAGAAAAAAAGACACCTGACCATGTCAGATATAGTGTTGAAATGTATTCAATTTTGAGTTGGCTTCCCAATATTACACTTTATATACATCATAGAAGACTGAAATATAACAAAATCATTAGACATAGAAACAACACATATTCTGCTGTTAAAAAAATTAAAAAGTGTATTAATTGTGAAATTATATATACAGTACCAGTCAAAAGTTTGGACACACCTGATCAAGTATTGCTACGCATAGATATAGTGGCATATGTGATCGTCTACTAATGTAATCAAGGTTTGAAATTGTTTTGTTTTTGTGAAATACTATATCTGATTGGGATTGTTGCAGTCAATTTGCAGTGTACAAATTATTTTAAACTATGTCGGCCCTCCGACCATCCGCTCAAAAAAGAATCGTCCCACTGCCGAATGTAATTGAGGACCCCTTGTCCTCCAGGACTAGGTCTGTCTGTCTGTCTTCCTGTCGGATTGCCCTCTGAATGGTTACTGTTGTGATGCTGCTGAGGGAAGACTAAAGCTTGGAAGAATTGACATCATATTCTCAGAGGCTTTACACATACAGTACCAGTCAAAAGTTTGGACACCTACTCATTCCAAGGTTTTTCTCTATTTAAAAAAAAAAATTCTACATTGTAGAATAATGGTGAAGACATCAACACTATGAAATAACACATATGGAATCATGTAGTAACCAAAAAAGTGTTAAACAAATAAAAATATATTTTATATTTGAGATTCTTCAAAATAGCCACCCTTTGCTTTGATGACAGCTTTGCACACTCTAGGCAAAAAAGAAAAACCATTGAATGAGTAGGTGTATCCAAACTTTTGACTGGTACTATATAACAATAAAACAGTCAAGTTTATAACATTCCACCCATTTGACTGCAGGAAAGGGCTCCTCCATTTTAACACAACAACATGTGGAAAAAGTCAACGAGTGTGAATACTTTCTGAAGGCACTGTTTGTGCTGTATATGCTACTGTCATCATAATTGCCACAAACAGGTACATACAAACTTGGGCTCATCAAATCATTCAAAACACATCACCTGGAGCCAAGATCTGGATGTCAATGATGTGTGTAACATTTCAGATTTTTAAGAGCACAAAGCAGGTTGAGAAAATCTGGAGAATAAATGCTTAAGAGAGTTACAAATGAGTTTAAGGCTCATTTGCCCATAACCTCAATATTGAACTAACTTAGTTTGATTATGGCCAATGGCCACAATTGTCATAGATACCCAATGACGTAGTCTCAACTCATCTCAATACCTGGTGTTTGGCCTGGTATGACCTTTTGTCTTTAACTTAACAAATCTATTCAACCTCTGTAGAATTTAGTAGACTAACTTGCATATGTAAAGGAGCCTCAATAACCTAATTGAAACTGATGGATACAGCAGAAACAACTCCTCAATAGTAGAGTCATGCAAATCTGTCTCTGAGTCTGGATGCAAGTACCTGACCATTTTCAGCTCTGCCAATGACAGAGTGGCCTTCAATGTCTATGTGTGAACACAATGGTTCATTATGCACGACAAGTACCTGACCATTTTCAGCTCTGCCAATGACAGAGTGTCCTTCAATGTCTATGTGTGAACACAATGGTTCATTATGCACGACAAGTACCTGACCATTTTCAGCTCTGCCAATGACAGAGTGTCCTTCAATGTCTATGTGTGAACACAATGGTTCATTATGCACGACAAGTACCTGACCATTTTCAGCTCTGCCAATGACAGAGTGGCCTTTAATGTCTATGTGTGAACACAATGGTTCATTATGCACGACAAATACTATACAACTGCATAGGTAACAGCTATAAGTATTCCATCAAGGATTATGTTACTAGAAAGTAAACAATGACTAGATTTCACTTGAATGGATAGTACTGTCAGTTTTTCCCTCGAAACACATCTCTCCAGTGCTTGGCATGGCTGCTGAGTAGGAATAATGACAGGTATATTATGTGCTTCCTAACTTTGATGGAAGTGGAGAGAATTATTGAGTCCAGAGAGGAGCAGCAGAGCTGGGGGAATCCATCATCCCAGGAATACAGGAAAAGGAAGTCTCACTGGGACAAATCACCCCAAATACGTCACACCACTGGAGTGACCTCAGATCCTCTCTGAACACAACCCCAGAGAATCCTCAGGAAATTAGCTTATGTAAATAACCTACAGTGCATTCGGAAAGTATTCAGACCCCTTGACTTTTGTCACATTTATTACGTTACAGCCTTTTTCTAAAATGGATTAAGTAAAAAAATGTCCTCATCAATCTACATACAAAACCCCATAATGACAAAGTGAAAACAGGTTTTTAGACATTTTTGCAAATGTATTACAAATAACAGAAATATCTTATTTACATAAGTATACAGACCCTTTGCTATGATACTCGAAATTGAGCTCAAGTACATGTTTCCATTGATCATCCTTGAGAAGTTTCTACAACTTGATTGGAGTCCACCTGTGGGAAATTCAATTGATTGGACATGATTTGGAAAGCCACACGCCTGTCTATATAAGGTCCTACAGTTGACAGTGCATGTCAGAGCAAAAACCAAGCCATGAGGTCGAAGGAATTGTCCATAGATCTCTGAGACAGGATTGTGTCGAGGCACAGATCTGGGGAAGGGTACCAAAACATGTCTGCAACATTGAAGTTCCCTAAGAACACAGTGGCCTCCATCATTCTTAAATGGAAGAAGTTTGAAACCACCAAGAATATTCTAAATTGAGCAATTGTGGGAGAAGGGCCTTGGTCTGGGAGGTGAACAAGAACCCGATGGTCACTCTGACAGAGCTCCAGAGTTCCTCTGTGGAGATGGGAGAACCTTCCCGAAGGACAACCATCTCTGCAGAACTCCACCAATCAGGCCATTATGGTGGAGTGGCCAGACCGAAGCCACTTCTCAGTAAAAGGCACATGATAGCCCACTTGGAGTTTGCCAAAAGACACGTAAAGGACTCTCAGACCATGAGAAACAAGATTCTCTGGTCTGATGAAACCAAGATTGAACTCTTTGGCCTGAATGCCAAGCGTCACGTCTAGAGGAAACCTGGCACCATCCCTACCAGGGGATGATAGGGATGAATGTCCTTGAGTGGCCCAGCCAGAGCCCGGACTTGAACCTGATCAAACATCTCTGGAGAGAACCTGAAAATAGCTGTGCACGATGCTCCCCATCCAACCTGACAGAGCTTGAGAGGATCTGCAGAGAAGAATGGGAGAAACTTCCCAAATACAGGTGTGCCAAGCTTGTAGCGTCATACCCAAGAAGACTTGAGGCTTTATTCGCTGCCAAAGGTGCTTCAAGAAGGTACTGGGTAAAGGGTCTGAATACTTATGTAAATGTGATATTGAAGTTTCAATTTGTTTTTACATTTACAAACATTTCTAAAAACCTGTTTTTGCTTTGTCAATATGGGGCTTTGTGTGTAGATTGATGAGGGAAAAATACTATTTAATCCATTTTAGAATACGGCTGTAACTCCACTTTACACAGTTGTGTAAAGTTGGCTGGATGTCCTTTCAGTGGTGGACCATTCTTGATACACACGGGAAACTGTTGAGTGTGAAAAACCCAGCAGCATTGCAGTTCTTGACACACTCAAATCGGTGTGCCAGGTACCTACTCCCATACCCCATTCAAAGGCACTTAAATCTTTTGTCTTGCCAATTCACACTCTGAATGGCACAAATAAGAAATCCATTTCCCAATTGTTTCAATGCTTGAAAACCCTTCCTTAACCTGTCTCCTGCCCTTCATCTACACTGATTGAAGTGGATTTATCAAGGACATCAATAAGGGATCATAGCTTTCACCTGGATTCACCTGGTCAGTCTATGTCATGGAAAGAGCATGTTTTGTACACGTGGTATATTCTAGTACTTTAGTTAGCCAATAGTCACACACTGAATCTTGATTCTAAAAGTAAACCACTGTGTGTTTTATGGATTTAGTGGCAGTTACAATCTGGATATAAAAATAAACAGTGATAACACTACTCTTGTACTACCAAGTGTTTACCAAGTATAGCCTAAATACACTGAAACTCCATATTAGTCCACCCCCGCCCTCAATCATTCCTTCTCAGACAGAGCTGGGATTTAGTATGTTAACTGTGTGCTGTTGAGTGTCGGTCCGTCTGTTCGTCCCACTGTGTCCTGATTAGGGTTGAATATTTTCCCAGTATTTTACAAATGTTCCATACTGAGAATAAATCACTTTTCTCCCGGGTAACCCAGTCTTTCCTGCCAAAACCCGGAAGTCTCATTCAAAAACATTATAATGCATTTAAATAGGCCTACGGCTGGATTTGATTAGAGCTTTGATCGAAAATTCAATCCTGATGCTACCTGAGCCTGATGAACCATACATTATTACAGATATTTTATGAGCCCTACATTAAAGATATTTTATGAGCCCTACATTAAATACATTTTATGAGCCCTACATTAAATACATTTTATGAGCCGTAGCCCAAAAACGTCCAAATTATTGTGCCGTTATCCAATACATATATGTAACGGCTTTCTAGCTCTTCCTCCTCCTCGGACGAGGAGAGGAGAGAGGGATTGGAAGACCAATGTGCAGTGAGGTATGATGACATAATGAATTTATTTAAAGACGAAGACGAACACGAAAAACACTTGGAAAATTACAAAACAAATAAATGACGTAGACAGACCTGGACGACGAACTTACATGAAACACGAAGAACGCATGAACAGGGAAACTGACTACATAAAAGAACGAACATACAAACAAACCGAAAACAGTCCCGTGTGGCGCAACGACATACACAGACACAGGAGACAACCACCCACAAACTAACAGTGTGAAAACACCTACCTTAATATGACTCTCAATCAGAGGAAATTAAAACCACCTGCCTCTAATTGAGAGCCATAAACAAACATAGAAACAGAAAACATAGACTGCCCACCCAAACTCACGTCCTGACCAACTAACACATACAAAAACTAACAGAAACAGGTCAGGAATGTGACATAACCCCCCCCTTAAGGTGCGAACTCCGGGCGCACCAGCACAAAGTTTTAGGGGAGGGTCTGGGTGGGCATCTGACCACGGTGGTGGCTCAGGCTCTGGACGAGGTCCCCACCCCACCTTAGTCAATCCCAGCTTACGTTTCCCCCTACGACTGACCACCCTCCTATTCCACCCACTTAATTTTTTGGGTAACATCGAGACAAGGGGCAGCACCGGGACAAGGGACAGCACCGGGATAGAGAGATAGCTCGAAACAAAGAGGTAGGTTAGGATAGAGAGGTAGCTCAGGATAGAGGGGCAACTCTGGACTGAAGGGCAGCTCCAGACAGAGAGACAGCTCTGGACTGAGGGGCAGTTCTGGATAAATAGCCGCTCTGGGCTGAGGGACAACTCATGACTGGCTGACGGCTCTGGACGCTCATGGCTGGCTGACGGCTCTGGACGCTCATGGCTGGCTGACGGCTCTGGACGCTCATGGCTGGCTGACGGCTCTGGACGCTCATGGCTGGCTGACGGCTCGGGACGCTCATGGCTGGCTGACGGCTCTGGACGCTCATGGCTGGCTGACGGCTCTGGACGCTCATGGCTGGTTGACGGCTCTGGACGCTCATGGCTGGCTGACGGCTCTGGACGCTCATGGCTGGCTGACGGCTCTGGACGCTCATGGCTGGCTGACGGCTCTGGACGCTCATGGCTGGCTGACGGCTCTGGCAGATCCTGTCTGGTTGGCGGCTCTGGCAGATCCTGTCTGGTTGGCGGCTCTGGCAGATCCTGTCTGGTTGGCGGCTCTGGCAGATCCTGTCTGGTTGGCGGCTCTGGCAGATCCTGACTGACGAATGGCTCTAGCGGCTCCTGACTGACTACCGGCTCTGACGGCTCGGGACAGACGGGCGGCTCTAATGGCACTGGGCAGACGGATGGCTCAGACGGCACTGGGCAGACGGATGGCTCAGACGGCACTGGGCAGACGGATGGCTCAGACGGCACTGGGCAGACGGATGGCTCAGACGGCACTGGGCAGACGGATGGCTCAGACGGCACTGGGCAGACGGATGGCTCAGACGGCACTGGGCAGACGGATGGCTCAGACAGCGCTGGTGAGACGGATGGCTCTGGCCGGATGAGACGCACTGTAGGCCTGGTTCGTGGTACCGGAACTGGAGGTACCGGGCTAAGGACACACACCTTCAGGCTAGTGCAGGGAACAACAACAGGGCACACTGGACTCTCAAAGCGCACTATAGGCCTGGTGCGTGGTACCGGAACTGGAGGTACCGGGCTGAGGGCTCGCACATCAGGGCGAGTGCGGGGAGAAGGAACAGTGCGTACCGTGCTCTGGAGACGCACAGGTTGCTTAGTGCGTGGTGCCGGAACTGGAGGCACTGGGCTGGAGACACGCACCATAGGGAGAGTGCGTGGAGGAGGCACAGGGCTCTGGAAACACACTGGAAGCCTGGTGCGTGGTGTAGGCACTGGTGGTACTGGGCTGGGGCGGAGAGGTGGCGCCGGAAATACCGGACCGTGCAGGCGTATTGGCTCCCTTGAGCACTGAGCCTGCCCAACCTTACCTGGCTGAATGCTCCCCGTCGCCCGACCAGTGCGGGGAGGTGGAATAACCCGCACCGGGCTATGTAGGCGAACCGGGGACACCATGCGTAAGGCTGGTGCCATGTATGCTGGCCCGAGGAGACGTGCTGGTGGCCAGATATGCAGGGCCGGCTTCATGACATCCGGCTCAATGCTCAATCTAGCCCTACCAGTGCGGGGAGGTGGAATAACCCGCACCGGGCTATGCACACGTACAGGAGACACTGTGCGCTCTACTGCGTAACACGGTGTCTGCCCGTACTCCCGCTCTCCACGGTTAGCCTGGGAAGTGGGCGCAGGTCTCATACCTGCCCTTGGCCCACTACCTCTTAGCCCCCCCCAATAAATTTTTGGGGTTTCTTCTCGGGCTTCCTTGCTAGCCGCGTACCTTCATATCTCCGGTCTTGAGCTTGATTCTCCGGCTTCCAGCCACGTCTCCTTGCTGCCTCCTCATACCACCGCTCTTGGGCTCTCGCTGCCTCCATCTCCTCACGAGCGCGGCGATATTCCCCAATATGTGCCCAGTGTCCTTTTCCCTCCAAGACTTCTTCCCATGTCCAAGACTCCTGTTTAGTGTTCCACTGCTCGAACTTCTGCTGCTTGGTTCTGGATTGGTGGGTGGTTCTGTAACGGCTTTCTAGCTCTTCCTCCTCCTCGGACGAGGAGAGGAGAGAGGGATCGGAAGACCAATGTGCAGCGAGGTATGATGACATAATGAATTTATTTAAAGACGAAGACGAACACGAAAAACACTTGGAAAATTACAAAACAAATAAACGACGTAGACAGACCTGGACGACGAACTTACATGAAACACGAAGAACGCATGAACAGGGAAACTGACTACATAAAAGAACGAACATACAAACAAACCGAAAACAGTCCCGTGTGGCGCAACGACATACACAGACACAGGAGACAACCACCCACAAACTAACAGTGTGAAAACACCTACCTTAATATGACTCTCAATCAGAGGAAATGAAAACCACCTGCCTCTAATTGAGAGCCATATTAGGTCACCCTTAAACAAACATAGAAACAGAAAACATAGACTGCCCACCCAAACTCACGTCCTGACCAACTAACACATACAAAAACTAACAGAAACAGGTCAGGAACGTGACAATATATGATATAGGCTACTGCACATTACGCACGACAGAAAAACATAAAAGCCCATAGATGTAGCTAGCTATTTACTCTCTTGGCTAAATAAACTATACTAGCTCCAGTAGGCTAATCTTTTTGAGTATAAACTGTATTACTGTATTGTATTGTATTATACTGTATTATATGGTGTGGAATTACAAACATTGTTCAAACCATGATACAGCAGAAGAGAACATGCGATTATGGTGCAGCACATGCACATGCGACCTACAAAGTTGCAAGTATAGGCTAGCTAATTTGATTTTTGATATATAATAGGGCCTATTTGTATAATTAGCAGGCTGATGCATGTACACTTTTCATAATATTTCACCTGATGTTATTAGCCTACCTCTTTCTCTATTGTTGCTTCATTCCTTCCTCGCTTTCAACACTTAAATACGTTTTGTTGTCCTTATCTTCATCATTCTAACGACATCCTTGAATAATATAGGACTATAATTAAATGCAGAAGGCTTTCACTTCTCTTCACGAAGATTGAATGGTTATAGCTTACTGCCATCGCGCGTTCGCTTTTCTATCACACTACCCCTGAGTTCTATTGGCTTCTGTATTTAATATTCATCAAAAAAGAGCTTGCGTCCCTCTTCAAATAGTTTTGTGCATTAAAGCTATTCTAGTCTAGCTTTTCCTGCATGAGGCTCCAAGAGCTAAGGAGCGTTTTTTAAGGAGAGAGGCCAGTAAGCCTGGTGTGTGCGTGTGCAAGAGACAGAGGATATAAATTAGAAACGTATTATGCATAACCCATCATTAATTAGCAAATAATTAGGCTAATGCTGCATTGAATGTGTTACCTGAAAGAGGTAGGCTAGGACGTCTATATATAGAGCTATATATCAATGTAGAACAGGATGACCTATTTTGAATGCAATTTGAATGGAGTTGATGGAGAGAGAAAAAGACTGCTAGAGACTGCTTGCGCATGCACTGATTTAAAGCAATGATATTCGAGTGATAGGCTGTAGCATAGACTATGCTTCAGAAAATGCAAGCCTACCTGTCACAAGAATAAAAGTTACCATGATGAAATACATGCGCTCCATACTGAGATGGGCTGTCTGTTCACAACCTGAGCGTTGATGATTCATCATGCAGAGGCCGTAGAGAAGCCAGATTTAGACATTGCATATAATTTAACAGTTCCATTTCACGCCATGCTGTTCGAATAAATAATTTATTAGAATTGACTGGTTTCTAGCAGTTATTTATCCCGGGAAAAGGGAGTGGTTTTGGGCGTTAAATCCTGGTAAATCTTGGTAACTGTGTTCCCTCCATTCAACCCTAGTCCTGATGTGTGTCTTACATGTCACTACCTGAGCAGTCTGCTGTCTATGCATTGCCCACATGTTTGTGATTTGTGTGTTTAAGGAACAGGTGTTTTGCATGGACGCGGAAGGCACATAGATTCAGACCTGACTACATGCAGGCAAGGCCATGTCTACGGACGCTGGTTCGCCTGCCTCTCTAGTCCTCACTCTCAAAGTCATACCAACTCATTTGCATGGCCCTTTGTTTTTCTAAGGTGGCTTTGTGAAACAAATGAGCCATAAGCCCTATTGTCCTGCCCCTGTGAAGCCTCAGATTATAGCCAGCAGCTTGTCTGATCCTTGAGAGAGGAAAGTGAAGAGACAGAGTGCAGCATCCATCCATTCATCTATCACCATGTCGTCTTTTGTCTTTCACATGTGGAGCCTGGTTGTCCCTGTACTGGATGTTGTCTCAGCGTCTATCCTCTTCTTCCTCAGAGAGCTGCAGGTACTGTAACAGCAACTTGCTGGCTTTAGACATCAGTTTATACTGAAGTGCATGTTCAGTGTTTCCACTATGATTTTTTTCAGCAGTGGTGGCAAGGATAGCAGGGGCAGAAATATATATTGAAGAAAAATTACAATATATTTTTTTGTAGCGGTGGCAACAATTTAGCAGCGATGTCCCCCAATGAATATATGGGAAACACTTGCCTGTTGCTTTATTTGATAGCAGTATGGAGGTGCTACTCTCGTTTATTAAACCAAAACTAGTTCTGTGTGCTGTATGGGTCTTATCTCTATCCTGATGAAAAGTTCTCATGTTCTGTAAGTTCTGATGGGTGGTCAGAGGTCATGAAAGGCATTCAGTGACATATGTAAAGTGCTTTTAGATATGAGGAATTAGGTTATGACTGCAATGCTTATATACTGTTTGTATCTTATTCAGCATGGATAATATTGAATTAATAAATGCATAACATTTTTCTGTCACAAACTTCCATGAATACTTTTGACCACACATGCGGTCATCTTGACCTGACATCCTCCCTCCACCCTTTTCCATCCCTCCATACCAGAGTCGCTCCAGTCAGTTCCTGTCTCACAGACTCTTCCTGCATCGTCTGTTTCCCCAGTCTCCAGTCAGTTCCTGTCTCACTGACTCTTCCTGCATTGTCTGTTTTCCCAGTCTCCAGTCAATTCCTGTCTCACTGACTCTTCCTGCATCGTCTGTTTCCCCAGTCTCCAGTCAGTTCCTGTCTCACAGACTCTTCCTGCATCGTCTGTTTCCCCAGTCTCCAGTCAGTTCCTGTCTCACAGACTCTTCCTGCATCGTCTGTTTCCCCAGTCTCCAGTCAGTTCCTGTCTCACTGACTCTTCCTGCATCATCTGTTTCCCCAGTCTCCAGTCAGTTCCTGTCTCACAGACTCTTCCTGCATCGTCTGTTTCCCCAGTCTCCAGTCAGTTCCTGTCTCTGTCTCACAGACTCTTCCTGCATCGTCTGTTTCCCCAGTCTCCAGTCAGTTCCTGTCTCACAGACTCTTCCTGCATCGTCTGTTTCCCCAGTCTCCAGTCAGTTCCTGTCTCACAGACTCTTCCTGCATCGTCTGTTTCCCCAGTCTCCAGTCAGTTCCTGTCTCTGTCTCACAGACTCTTCCTGCATCGTCTGTTTCCCCAGTCTCCAGTCAGTTCCTGTCTCACAGACTCTTCCTGCATCGTCTGTTTCCCCAGTCTCCAGTCAGTTCCTGTCTCACTGACTCTTCCTGCATCGTCTGTTTCCCCAGTCTCCAGTGCGTCTCCATGGCTCCTCTCTGCTTCCTTCTAACACTGAGCTGTTTTGATCCGTCTCTCCTGTCTGTGAGGGGTACTGTCGGTCGTCTTCTCCTGCACCCCTCCATGTCGGCTCAGTGCAGTGGCCCAGTACCTGTCAGTCTGTGTGACTAATGTCTTTTTAAGCACCCCCAACCACAACCCAAACCACCATGGCTGGCCGGTTGTGTTTCCCATCAGCAACTTTGATACAGACCAGAACCCCAGTGCCTGAGCTGAGCTGTGAGAGACTCAGATGAGCCACTCACTCTGCTTTCATCTGAATGCACAGAAATATCACAGAACACAGAGATACCTTCTCTTTTAAACCGTTAACTCAAAGGGAGAATCTATTCACAATGTTCCAACACTAGTGATGGATGGGTTTGAGGATTTCTAAGAGATTTATTTTGAACAGAACTAGGTGGAGCCATTATATTGTTCTCACTACTTAGCTACTTTCTCACTATGGATGGAGTAGCACCAAAAAATGCTATTATACGTCGGATGCAGAGGAGGCTGGTGGGAGGAGCTATAGGAGGACGGGCTCATTGTAATGGCTGGAATGGAATTAGTGGAACGAAGTCAAACATGTGGTTTCCATATATTTGATGTGTTTGATAGCGTTCCGTTTATTCCATTCCAGCCATTACAATGAGCCAAATCTCCTATAGTGCCTCCCACCAGCCTCCTCTGCTCAGATGTACATGTACTGGGTCGTTCCACCAATTCGGTGTCCTTTGAGATGTGTAAGTTGGTAATTTTTGTGTTGTTGATTTCACAATTTTTTTAATGATGTCATTAAAAGTTAGGCAAAAACAACAACATGTTTTCCAATCTCAAGGTGAAATAAAACAAAATTCCTATAGTAAGTGGATATTAAGTGCCAAATAAAGTAACAGGGTTGACAGTAACAGGGTTGACGATGTCATCTTAAATCGGCCATACATATCCTTGTGACAGGGGGAATGGAAGCTTGTTGTGTGCAACAGGGAGAGGCAATTGAATACAAGCTTCACAAAAGCTATTTAAATCTGTGGGTAACAGGGTTGATGTATTATACCCGACCTGCTCAGTTTTCCACCACAAAACACCAGAAAATAGCCAAAACGAGTAGAACCAGCTCACCTGCTTTTACACTATGATTTCACTATTACATGTTGAATGTGTCTTTTGAATAAAAAAAAGGAATAGTTTCAGGTCATAGGGTGTCCTTAAAATGAGGGGCAGACGTAGATGAATCACTAATCACATTAACTAAATAATAATCTTCAGAAATGACTTTGTCAAAGCAACAAAATAACGATGAGGGCTTTACAATGATGGTGAAAACATTTTGGGGTTAAGTGGTTTAAAATCTTCCTAGAAGTCACAGAGGGTAGGTACACTGAGGGACATGTCAAAATGACAGTGGTAGAATAAGTACCCAATTGTCATACTTGAGTAAAAGTAAAGATACGTTAATAGAAAATGACTCAAGTAAAAGTGAAAATCACACAGTAAAATACTACTTGAGTAAAAGTGTAAAAGTATTTGCTTTTAAATATACTTAAGTATTAAAAGTAAATGTAATTGATAAAATGTACTTAAGTATCAAAAGTAAAAGTGAAAAACAATTCAAATTACTTATATTAAGCAAACCAGACAGCACCATTTCCTTTAAAAAAAATACGAATAGACACGGGCACACTCCAAAACTCAGACATCATTTACAAACAGCATTTGTGTTTAGTGAGTCAACCAGATCAGAGGGAGTAGAGATGGCCAGGGATGTTTTCTTGATAAGTGCATGTATTGGACCATTTTCCAGTCCTGCTTAGCATTCAACATGTAACAAGTACTTTTGGGTGTCAGGGAAAATGTATGGAGTAAAATGTACATTATTTTCTTTAAGAATGTAGTGAAGTAAAAGTACAAGTTGTCAAAAATAAAATAGTAAAGTAAAAACAACCACTTTATTTTTGTATTTTATTTATTTCACCTTTATTTACCCAGGTTGGCTAGTTGAGAACATGTTCTCATTTACAACTGTGACCTGGCCAAGATAAAGCAAAGCAGTGCGACACAAACAACAACACAGAGTTACACATGGAATAAACAAACATACAGTCAATAACACAATAGAGAAAATGTTTATAAACAGTGTGTGCAAATGAGGTAAGATAAGGGAGGTAAGGCATTAAATAGGCCATAGTGGCGAAATAATTACAATTTAGCAATTAAACACTGGAGTGATAGATGTGCGGAAGATGAATGTGCAAGTAGAGATACTGGGTGCAAAGGAGAAGAAGAAAAATAACAGTATGGGGATGAGGTAGTTGGATGGGCTATGTACAGGTGCAGTGATCTGTGAGCTGCTCTGACAGATGGTGCTTAAAGCTGGTGCTTAAAGTTAGTGAGGGAGATATGGGTCTCCAGCTTCAGCTTCATTTTTGCAATTCGTTCCAGTCATTGGCAGTAGAGAACTGTAAGGAAAGGTGGCCAAATGAGGAATTGGCTTTGGGGATGACCAGTGAAATATACCTGCTGGAGCGCGTGCTATGGGTGGGTGCTGCTATGGTGACCAGTGAGCTGAGATAAGGTGGGGCTTTACCTAGCAAAGACTTATAGATAACCTTGAATTGAACCCTGTGACATCCCCATAGAGATTGCCAGAGGTCCGGACAACAGGCCCTCCGATTTGACACACTGAACTCTGTCTAAGAAGTAGTTGGTGAACCAGGTCAGGCAGTCATTTGAGAAACCAAGGCTATTGAGTCTGCCGATAAGAATGTGGTGATTGACAGAGTCGAAAGCCTTGGCCAGGTCAATGAATACAGCTGCACAGTATTGTCTCTTATCGATGGCGTTTATGATATCGTTTAGGATCTTGAGCGTGGCTGAGGTGCACCCATGACCAGCTCGGAAACTAGATTGCATAGCAGAGAAGGTACGGTGGGATTCAAAATGGTCGGTAATCTGTTTGTGAACTTGGCTTTCGAAGACCTTAGAATGGCAGGGTAGGATAGATATAGGTCTGTAGCAGTGTGGGTCTAGAGTGTCTCCCCCTCTGAAGAGGGGATGACCGCGGCAGGTTTTCAATCTTTTAGGATCTCAGACGATACAAAAGAGAGTTTGAACAGGCTAGTAATAGGGGTTGCAACAATTTCAGCAGATCATTTTAGGAAGAGAGGGTCCAGATTGTCTAGCCCTGCTGATTTGTAGGGGTCCAGATGTTGCAGCTCTTTCAGAACATCAGCTATCTGGATTTGGGTGAAGGAGAAATGGGGGAGGCTTGGGCAAGTTGCTGTGGGGAATGCAGGGCTGTTGACCAGGGTAGGGTTGGACAGGTGGAAAGCATGGCCAGCCGTAGAAAAATGCTTATTGAAGTTCTCAATTATTGTGGATTTATCAGTGATGACAATGTTTCCTAGCCTCAGTGCAGTGGGCAGCTGGGAGGAGGTGCTCTTATTCTCCATGGACTACAGTGTCCCTGTAATGGCTGTCCTCCTCCTCTTCATCCGAAGAGGAGGAGCAGGGATTGAACCAAGGTGCAGCGGGTTGTGAATCCATAATGAATTTATTGACAAGACGAAAAACGAACACGAACTACACTTGAAATGATACAAAATAACAAACGACGTAGACTGACCTAAACATGAGAACTTACATAGACACGAAGAACGCATGAACAGAAACAGAATACATACATACCGAAACAGTCCCGTGTGGTACGAAATAACATACAGACACGGAAGACAACCACCCACAAACAAACAGTGTGAAAACACCTACCTTAATATGGCTCTCAATCAGAGGAAATGAAAACCACCTGCCTCTAATTGAGAGCCATATCAGGTCACCCTTAAACCAACATAGAAACAGAAAACATAGACTGCCCACCCAAACTCACGTCCTGACCAGCTAACACATACACAAACTAACAGAAAACAGGTCAGGAACGTGACATAACCCCCCCCTCAAGGTGCGTACTCCGAACGCACCACCAAAAGTCTAGGGGAGGGTCTGGGTGGGCATCTGACCACGGTGGTGGCTCCGGCTCCGGACGCTGTCCCAATCCCACCATAATAAATCCCCGCTTCTGTGTCTTCCTCAAGGTGGCGACCCTCGCCACCGACCTTGGACTGGGAACCCTAGACATGGGTCCCGCTGGATTTAGGGGCCGCCCCGGACTGAGGGACGGCAGCTCCGGACTGAGGGACAACACCGGACTGGCTGGCGGATCCTGGCTGGCTGGCTCTGGCGGATCCTGGCTGGATGACGGCTCTGGCGGATCCTGGCTGGATGACGGCTCTGGCTGGTCATGGCTCGCTGACGGCTCTGGCTGGTCATGGCTCGCTGACGGCTCTGGCTGGTCCTGGCTGGACGGCTCTGGCTGGTCCTGGCTGGACGGCTCTGGCTGGTCCTGGCTGGACGGCTCTGAAGGCTGGTCCTGGCTGGACGGCTCTGAAGGCTGGTCCTGGCTGGACGGCTCTGAAGGCTGGTCCTGGCTGGACGGCTCTGAAGGCTGGTCCTGGCTGGACGGCTCTGAAGGCTGGTCCTGGCTGGACGGCTCTGAAGGCTGGTCCTGGCTGGCGGAAGGCTCTGGCTGATCCGGTCTGGCGGAAGGCTCTGGCTGATCCGGTCTGGCGGAAGGCTCTGGCTGATCCGGTCTGGCGGAAGGCTCTGGCTGATCCGGTCTGGCGGAAGGCTCTGGCTGATCCGGTCTGGCGGAAGGCTCTGGCTGATCCGGTCTGGCGGAAGGCTCTGGCTGATCCGGTCTGGCGGAAGGCTCTGGCGGCTCCTGTCTGGCGGACGGCTCTAGCGGCTCCTGTCTGGCGGACGGCTCTGTAGGCTCTTGGCAGACGGGCGGCTTTGCAGGCTCATGGCAGACGGGCAGCTTTGCAGGCTCATGGCAGACGGGCAGTTCAGGCGCCGCTGGGCAGACGGGCAGTTCAGGCACCGCTGGGCAGACGGGCACACCTGTAGGGAGGAGACGGAGAGACAGCCTGGTGCGTGGGGCTGCCACAGGACCCACCAGGCTGGAGAGACCTACAGGAGGCTTGATGTTAAAAGGCACCTGAAGGACCGGGCTGTGGGGGAGCACTGGAGCTCTGGTGCGCAGCCTTGGCACCACTCCCCCAGGCTGGCATACTACTCCAGCCCGTACCCTCCAGAGTGCAGGCACAGGTTGAACCGGGCTGTGGATGAGCACTGGAGATCTAGTGCCTACTACGCGCACTTCTCCCTTAGGCTCCACTCCCACATTTGCCCGGTACGAGCGGAGCGTAGGCATAGGACGCACTGCACCCTCCCAGCGCCCCGGAGACACAGCACGCAGAGCCGGCGCAGGATACCCTGGACCGAAACTGCGTACCGGAGACCAGACGCGCTGAGCAGGCACAACACGCCCCGGCTGGATGCCCACACTCACTTGACACTTTCGGGGGGCTGCCCTATAGCGCACCAGGCTATGGGCACGCACTGGCGACACCGTGCGCTTAACCGCATAACACGGTGCCTGACCAGTGACGCGTTGCTTATAATAAGCACGAGGAGTGCGCTCAGGTCTGCTACCTGGCTTAGCCACACTCCTCTCTAGCCCCCCCCCAAAAAAAATTCTGGGGTTGCCTCTCGTACCTGTCCCGCTGCCGTGCGGCCTCCTCATATCGCCGCCGCTCAGCACTCGCTTCCTCCAGCTCAGCTTTGGGGCGGCGATACTCCCCAGCCTGTGCCCAGGGTCCTTCTCCATTCAAGATCTCCTCCCATGTCCATGAATCCTGGGATTTCTGCGGTTGCTTTCGCTGCCCTCTTCCCCGCTGCTTGGTTCTGGTAATTTGGTGGGTGGTTCTGTAGTGGCTGTCCTCCTCCTCTTCATCCGAAGAGGAGGAGCAGGGATTGAACCAAGGTGCAGCGGGTTGTGAATCCATAATGAATTTATTGACAAGACGAAAAACGAACACGAACTACACTTGAAATGATACAAAATAACAAACGACGTAGACTGATCTAAACATGAGAACTTACATAGACACGAAGAACGCATGAACAGGAACAGACTACATACACACCGAAACAGTCCCGTGTGGTACGAAATAACATACAGACACGGAAGACAACCACCCACAAACAAACAGTGTGAAAACACCTACCTTAATATGGCTCTCAATCAGAGGAAATGAAAACCACCTGCCTCTAATTGAGAGCCATATCAGGTCACCCTTAAACCAACATAGAAACAGAAAACATAGACTGCCCACCCAAACTCACGTCCTGACCAGCTAACACATACACAAACTAACAGAAAACAGGTCAGGAACGTGACAGTCCCAGAACTTTTTGGAGTTTGTGCTGCAGGATGCAAATTTCTGTTTGAAAAAGCTTGCCTTTGCTTTCCTAACTGCCTGTGTATATTGGTTCCTAACTTCCCTGAAAAGTTGCATATTGCGGGGGCTATTTGATGCTAATGCCGTACGCCACAGGATGTTTTTGTGCTGGTCAAGGGCAGTCAGGTCTGGAGTGAACCACGGGCTATATCTGTTCCTGGTTCAATTTTTTTTGAATGGGGCATGCTTATTTAAGATTATGAGGAAAGCACTTTTAAAGAATAACCAGGCATCTTCTACTGAGGGAATAAGGTCTATATCCTTCCAGGATACCCGGGCCAGGTCGATTAGAAAGGCCTGCTCGCTGAAGTGTTTTAGGGAGTGTTTGAAAGTGATGAGGGGTGGTTGTTTGACCGCAAACCCATTATGGATGCAGGCAATGAGGCAGTAATCACTGAGATTCTGGTTGAAGACAGCAGAGGTGTATTTGGAGGGCAGGTTGGTTAGGATGACATCTATGAGGGTGCCCGTGTTTACGGATTTGGGGTTGTACCTGGTAGGTTCATTGATAATTTGTGTGAGATTGAGGGCATCAAACTTAGATTGTAGGATGGCCGAGGTGTTAAGCATGTCCCAGTTTAGGTCACCTAACAGCACGAGCTCTGAAGATAGATTGGGGGCAATCAATTCACATATGGTGTCCAGGGCACAGTTGAGGGCAGAAGGTGGTCTATAGCAAGCAGCAACGGTGAGAGACTTGTTTTTGGAAAGGTGGATTTTTAAAAGTAGAAGCTCAATTTGTTTGGGCACAGACCTGGATAGTAAGACAGAACTCTGCAGGCTATCTCTGCAGTGGATTGCAATTCCGCCCCCTTTGGCAGTTCTATCTTGTCAGAAAATGTTATAGACATTTCAGGGTTTTTGGTGCCTTCCTAAGCCAGGATTCAGACACAGCTAGGACATCCGGGTTGGCAGAGTGTGTTAAAGCAGTGAATAAAACAAACCTAGGGAGGAGGCTTCTAATGTTAACATGCATGAAACCAAGGCTTTTACGGTTAGAGAAGTCAATAAATGAGAGGGCCTGAGGAATGGGAGTGGAGCTAGGCACTGCAGGGCCTGGATTAACCTCTACATCACCAGAGGAGCAGAGGAGGAGTAGGATAAGGGTACGGCTAAGGGCTATAAGAACTGGTCGTCTAGTAC
Source organism: Salvelinus fontinalis (assembly GCF_029448725.1). Classification (NCBI taxonomy): domain Eukaryota; kingdom Metazoa; phylum Chordata; class Actinopteri; order Salmoniformes; family Salmonidae; genus Salvelinus; species Salvelinus fontinalis. Next base: position 18,254,275 of record NC_074684.1, read on the forward strand.
ATTCGGGACAGAGAGTAAAAGGAGCCGGTTTCTGGGCGCGGTAGAATAGATTCCATGCATAATGTACAGACAAAGGTATGGTAGGATGTGAATACAGTTGAGGTAAACCTAGGCATTGAGTGATGATGAGAGAGGCATTGTCTCTAGAGACATCAATTAAACCAGGTGATGTCACTGCATGTGTAGGAGGTGGAACTTAAGGGTTAGGTAAGGCATATTGAGCAGGGCTGGAGGCTCTACAGTGAAATAAGACAATAATCACTAACCAGAACAGCAATGGACAAGGCATATTGACATTAGGAAGAGGCATGCGTAGCCGAGTGATCATAGGGTCCAATGAGTAGCTGGACGGGCTGGAGACACGTTGATTCAGACAGCTAGTGGGCTGGGGGCTAGCAGGCTAGCAAAAGTCCGATAAGATCTGGGTTGAAACACGCTGTACAGACTGGCAGGAGTTGTCCTGGCTAAAGGTTAGCTGATGCCGCTAGCAGTGGCTAGCTGACTACTAGCTAGTAGCTTAAGTAATACTTGAAAGTATTTTTACTTAAGTACTCTTCACCACTGCTAAATGCTGCATTTCGGCACTTTAGCAAGTCTTTATTCATGTACACAATCTGATTTATTGAATTTTCCATATGGTCTATATTAAAGGACACTTCTTTGAATATAACAGGCTTTTAAAATGCAATATTAGTGCAGAATTTCTACTTAAAATATCAAAGGGATGCAAAAAGCACTCATTTCGTAGAACTAAACTACTGCATTTATGAGTATATCTGGTGTGTGTCCTCTGTGGGAATGCGTGTGATGTTATTACTGCATCATTATACTTGAACTGCTTACTTTTTTAGACCGAGTAACGTCAGGAAAGCATTAAAGCATGTGGTCATCTAAGTGTGTTGTTGATGTATGTGTTGTTGTAGGCCTGTGTTTGTGTGTGCTGTATTTCTAGTGTTTGTCCTGTGAGGGTGTGGCTGTGTTACTGTTATGATCGTGGCCTATCTAAAAAACACATTAACAGGTCTAAGGGGAAAGCTCACACTCAGGCCTATATGGGATGGCTGGGCCCTGCCTGTCCCCTGAGTGCCTCCTCTCTGCCGCTGACCCCAAGATCAGTCAGTTTCCACCACCTGAAAGACGTGTGTGTGTGTGTGTGTGTGTGTGTGTGTGTGTGTGTGTGTGTGTGTGTGTGTGTGTGTGTGTGTGTGTGTGTGTGTGTGTGTGTGTGTGTGTGTGTGTGTGTGTGTGTGTGTGTGTGTGTGAGAGAGAGAGAGATAAAGAGCACTGTGTGTTTTCACGCACTTACATGTATGTCTGATACTCTCTCACACCCACTGTAGTGTGAAGAGCAAGTTGAGTGACTCCCCCCACCGCTGGAGCACAGCAGCACAGTCTCGTGATGAGAAACCAAGCCAGTACTGAGAGGAACTCCAGTGCCTTTTATGAGCGTCTGAATGTAACTTAATCTACCGTGTTACTGAAAACAGACGTCCACTGGCCAAAGATAGCCCTATACCTTATAATCACATCTAGATATATATCCTTCCATGTATGGGAAGTTGCTTTGTCATTGTTTTTTCAAAGTCAGCTGAGAGAAAATATATAGCCAAGAATATACTGTATTTAACTTCTGATTAAGTACATTTTAATGGTACTGACTCTTAAGAATGGCTCTTAAACGTCTCTCTGAGAGAGAAGGGGCTTCTTGTGACTGACTTCTGTTTGCCAGAACGGCTCTTGTTTGTGCGTTTGTCCTTGCTGTTGTGTGTTTGTGTGTGTGAGGGAGGCACTGAACTCCCAGGCTTGGAACAACGATATTACCCTGCTGGCTCTGGTGCTTGTGGCGAGAGAGACCAGAGTGCTGTGGTTAGTTGGTGGCTAAGGGAAACCCCACATCCATCCATGGTGGAGAGCAGCTAGTGGAGTGAAGAATGCACTGGCCATGCCAAGACGGAAAATTAAAGAGAGCTCTCTCCGGGACGTCTAGTGAGGAAATAATACAGTGTAACCATCAGCAGAGCACAGCGACTAGGCTGGAACCCAAAAACACACTCTGCCATTAAATCAAAATCAAATTGTATTTGTCACATGCTTGGTAAACAGCAGGTATAGACTAACAGTGAAAGGCTTACTTACGGGTCCTTCCCAACATTGCAGAGAGAAAGAAAATAGAGAAATAATAGAAAAGTAAAACACATAATAATAAATAGATAATTAGTAACAATAACTTGGCTATATACTTGGGGTACCAGTACCGAGTTGATGTGCAGGGGTAAGAGGCAATTGAGGTAGAATAAATTAACTGATAGTAAACAGTTGCAGCAGCTTATGTGATGAGTCAAAAAAGTTACTGCGAAAAGGGTAAATGCAGATAGTCCGGGTAGCTATTTGGTTAACTATTTAAACTGTTTAGCAGTCTCATTGCTTGGGGGTAGAAGCTGTTCAGATTCCTGTTGGTTCCAGACTTGCCGCTTGCCATGCGGTATCTGAGAGAACAGTCTATGACTTGGGTCGCTGGAGTCTTTGACAATTTTTAGGGCCTTCCTCTGACACAGCCTGGTACGGAGGTCCTGGGTGGCAAGGAGCTCAGCCCCAGTGATGAAATGGGCCGTACGCACTACCCTCTGTAGCGCCTTGCGGTCGGATGCCAAGCAGTTGCCATACCTAGCGGTGATGCAGCCAGTCAAGATGCTCTCAATGGTGCAGCTGTAGAACTTTCTGAGGATTTGAATGCCCATGCCAAATATTTTCAGACTCCTAAAGGAAGTTAACCATGGCTCTGATCATATGCCCTTAGTTAGATTGATACCATCCTAATGATTTGATAGCAGCAGACACCTAACACCTTTTCTCTGAGGTGATAGGCTCTCCGTTGAAAGGTGGCCCAAATCGATGGGTACTAGATTGCCAAGCACAGTTAGCTAACCATCGGCAGCACTGGACTGGTGTGTGAATCTGACCATCTGGAGGTGTTTCTGCATGAATAGGTGCTCAGTATGTCTACACTCTAAACAATATTGGGTTGTCTGGATGACCCGACTGCTGGGTTGCAGGCATTGGTCACTTAGTTGGGTTGTTTTCTTTAAAAAGAGTAGGTTTGGGTTGTTGATGCTGAGTTATTGAGATATGACCCAGCGAGTCCGATCAGGAGACTGGAGGAGTAGTTTAGTAGGGTCGTGGCTTTCATATAGTTACTTTTAGCCACCCGTGAGAGTAAATGTCATTGCTGTTTATCTGTACACATGTTAAGGTTAAACATTTACATGTGTGTCCTGTCCAATATTTACCCAGCACTGGGTTACCAAAGAACCCAAATTGGGTTGTTTTTAACCCAGCATTTGTTTTGTGTTAAAGCAGCAAGAGCAACTAAATAAGCTTTTATCCCCAATCAATGAGCTGAATACTGACTTCAGACTTCAGACTGTTATTATGAGCTGGGTTGGAGGAAGTATATTATACCATTTTCTGAGTTATACTGAAATAACTGGTATTATCACGTTTTCCTACAGCCACAAATAATTTAATTTATTTCATTTGGGAAAGCATTTGGACTCTAGTGTAAACAATTGCAGATTCTTCTCCTCAGCAGTCACATGGAGAGACACTGGATGTCTTATGTATGCAAATGATGTTTTTTGTTGTTGTTTCTACTTTTTGTTGTTTCCTGTGGTCTGTAATAATTCTGTGGTGTATGCTAATATTGGTTAAGATGTATGCCTGACTCTGTGACTGTCTTCTGTGAGAGAAATCTCTGTTTGAATCATCAACTGCTAAGTAATACACTCAACTACATCGATGAATGACAACAAAAGGAGTCAAATGTTAATGTGTGGTAGGCTGTATTCTAAATGGAATAAAGTAACAATGCCGTCCACACACAACAGAGCATTGCTCTGTGTTTTTTTCTCTTGTAATACTACAGTGCTTGTAATGAAAACAGACGAGGATTGTGCGAGGAACACAACGCACAGTAGGTTTACACGAAGCCTCCTCTGTTTGTCATCCATACAGCACAAGTCATGGAAGAAGATCAAGAACATTGTCCACTGGTCTCCATTCGTCATGTCTTTCAAGAAGAAGTACCCTTGGATCCAGCTGGCGGGTCATGCAGGTAGGCCTTGACAACGCTGCCTCTGGAATGCGGGGATTCTGGGATAAGGCTATGGAAGGAATGTGTGTTCTGTGTTCCGCTCTCCTTCTCCTGGCTGGATTGGATACGATACAGTGGCCATTGGCCAGTGTGTTTGGAATTCAAATCTAGTCTCAGGCTAAGTGTTGGGATATACTTGCAAATCATATATTCAAAGGCTTAGTACTAGGGCATAACTAAGAGTTTCATCCTATTTGTATATACTGTAGCTAGGCTATCTGAAATGGAATGGTCCATTCAGAATCAGATACGACCTTTTCTTTAGCAACAGGACAAAACAAAGTAAAGCAGGCCTACTGTGAACACTGAACATCCTCTAATGTTTTTATTGCATGTTTTGGTTCCTCTCAGGCAGTTTCAAGGCAGGGGCTAACGGGCGTATCCTGAAGAAGCACTGTGACTGTGAGCAGCGCTGCTTGGATTGGCTGATGAAAGACGTGCTGCGTCCCTACGTACCGGCCTACCACGGAGACGTGGAGAAGGATGGGGAGAAGTACAACCAGATGGATGATCTGCTCTCTGAGTTCGACCTGCCCTGCGTCATGGACTGCAAGATGGGTGTCAGGTGAGTGTGGGTTGACGGACCTTTATAGGCAGGTGCATCTCTGTGTTGAAGTTACACATAGGCACATATCTCAGTTTACCCTCTGGATATCCTAATCTAAACTTTTTGGGGGTGAATGAAAATAGACCTTAGATCAGTGTTGGACGTCATTGTAGCTCTCAGATCTCTTTGTTCCATTTTGACAGGTTAGGGTAAGGTCCAATATTCAATCAGGCAGACATCCATTAGGCATAAGGTCTAAGAGTGACCATCACACTCCCCTAGAGAGGAGAGATGTACTGTAGCCAGCTGGCCCTTCTCAGACACACCATGACTTAAATTAGCCTGTAGGGAAAGTATTGGGAAACAACTTCCATTCCTTTGGATTCATTATTGGGCTGCCGAACTCCAAATACTGTACGTGTTACATTTGTCAAAATCTCCCTTGTTACGTTTACATCAGATGTATACCAGATATGGGTATACCGAGACACTTTGCAAAGTTATTACTGACCAGTGAAATATTGGAGACTCTTCTGAGGCACTTTGAACTGGGTGCTAACAGGTCAGGCCTGTTTTGCCACAGTATCCTGTACTCTACTGCTGTGACGAATAGCTTTGTTGCCCGGTGGCCTTCATCACTCTCCCTGCTATATCCCTCTACTCTCATCTCCTTTCCTCTCTAGCACAACTTTGGTTGTGTGAGCCTTCTCTGGAATGGCCGGGATGTTAGGAAATGATAAACCAGCCCCTCCAAACACAACAATTTGGTGCAGTGCTAACAGACTAAAGCCTGGCCTGTTCTTGAGGTAGCTGGCTACTGCAGGAAGAATGAGAAGGAGAATATGAATCTAGGAAAGGTTAAGACAATCCCTTATTCAGGGATGAACTGAAGAGAAGGAAATCCCTATTGTCTTCACTGCAATAATAATTCTACAGTATAATTGTTATGTGAAAGAAAACAGTTTCTCTTCTTCATTCACATGTTGGCCCCTGGGGCATGATCACTCAACGGCTTTGTCAAACAAGATCTGAATGATCATTATTGTATTGCACAATGTTTGCAGTATATTGTGCAATGATTGTATTCTAAGAAGTAGAGTCAAATTATCCTTTATATTGGCTCATAAAAGGAAATTCATTTGATTGCTGGACTGGTTACAACATAAAATCTCATTCAACAAAGTCAGTACCAAACAGACGTAGCTTCTCTATCCACCAAAGGACGTACCTGGAGGAGGAGTTGACCAAGGCCCGTAAGAATTCCAGTCTGAGGAAGGACATGTACCAGAAGATGGTGGAGGTGGAACCCCTGGCACCCACCCCCGAGGAGCAGGAGCAGCAGGCGGTCACCAAGCCCCGCTACATGCAGTGGAGAGAGACCATCAGCTCCACCGCTACCCTGGGCTTCCGCATCGAGGGCATCAAGGTAAGCCACGGGACAGATCATGCACTGGGATATACGGTAGAGCAGGGGTCGACAACAGGAGTGTTTTTTTTGGGGGGGGATGGGTCTAAAATGACTATAAAATCACCAGGAATTCAGCAAAATATAAATCTGTTTAATCAAGGAAATCTGTTCCCAGCTATTGCCATGGATTTTTTAAAAAGAGACGTATATGAGCGTGTCTCAATGTAATCAAAGTTTTAAAAAAAACTACAACATTTGGGCTTAGTTGTGGTAAATTTAGCAGAGTACAAATTATTATAATTATGTGCCGGCCCCCCGACCATCCGCTCTGACAAAAATGGTCCCTTGGCTGAATCTAGTTGCCTATCCCTGCCGTGGAGTGATGCATTGTGACATAAAGTCATACTCTGTAAAACTAATTTAACAGTCCGTTATTGGAAGAAGTAAACACTATAGGAAAGGTGTCACGCCCTGACCTGAGATATCTCTGTTTTCTTTATATTTTGGTTAGGTCAGGGTGTGACTAGGGTGGGTACGTTAGTTTTTGTATTGTCTAGGGTTTTTGTATGTCAAGGGTTATTGTAGGTCTAGGTGTTTTGTATGTCTATGGTGGCCTGATATGGTGTTTGCGGGTGTTTGCGGGTTCTTGTTCTATGTTTAGTTGCCTGTCTGCACTATCCATATAGCTTCACGGTTCGTTTTGTTAGTTTGTTCAGTGTTCATTTGTTAAAATAAATAAGAATGTACGCATACCACGCTGCACCTTGGTCTCCTCCTACCAACGGCCGTGACAAAAGGTGACCAAATACTCCATCTGTCAGTCTGTACACTCAGTAGTTACTAGTTGATATTATAATAATTAAAACAGTAATAGTAATGTGAAATTGAGAGTGTAATTCCACTTAGAAGGGATGACCGTGATGGTCCTGCTTGGTTTGTGTACAGACATACCCTGCAGTCGCCCCTTAATAGCATTCTTCATACTGAGGGTTGCCAGGGCCAACAGGAAGGAATATCCTCTATTTGGTGTCAGTGTGTATAGAGTGTGTTGCGTGTTTTTGTCACACATAGGGCCTGCTTGTGACACCTCTACTGACAGTAACTTCAGTTGCTGACATGTCCCATTTGCTCCTACACACCATCAGTCTCCTTCAAGCTGAAACTAATAGATTCAATGCAGCAGCACAAAGACAGACAGACTGACTGACAGACAGCCTGATCATGTGATTCTGCCTTAGTAAAGCTAATAATCCTATTCGGAGAAAGCTGGGTGCAACAACAAAAAGAGCATATCTGCAACATATTCTTCCAAGACAATTAGATGACATGGGTCTAATTCCTCCTAAAGCCAAGAGGGAGAAATCCTGGCTATGTTTGGCCGTCACACCATCTTCCAGAATCTGTCTCCTCTAATGAGGCCCTGATATTTGACTCTGGAGGGCTTAAGGATGAATAGTTCAGACTGGACTGGCAGCGTAGGGAGCAGTGGCAGCAACAGGGCTGTCCGGAGTTTCGACTCCTCTGTCTCTCTTTCCCGACTCCAGCCATGTCCATAGATGGCCACGGCCCGCAGAGCTTTGATGGCTCTCTCTGTTGTCATGACACCAGGGGTTGCCCTCGGAGACTGTGTGTAGAATCAAAAGGTTCTGTGAGTTTTTAGAGAGCACACAGCTGCTGTTGTGTCTGTTGGGCCCCAGCTCAATGCCCATATTATTTGCCTGCATTTCTACGGAGACAGTAGAGCACAGTGCTGTGGTAGAGTTACAATATGAGCACATTAAGTGTGTGGAGACACGTCCTCCTGTCTTAGATGATGCAAAACGTTGGGCCATTTTCCTGTTTTAGTCACCTCTTTCAGCAGGGTTTTGCTGCTTAAAGAAATGGCTATGCATAATAGTATAGTACTGAGTAGTAGGAATAAAGGAGTTCGCATGCTTCCCAGCCGAAACTGTTTGGATGAGTTTGTGCATACAGTATATTATGACGACATTTTGTGACGTTTTAGACTTCGGTGAGGTTTTTTTCGGCTGTTCGGGCAGACAATTATTTTTCTGGAGGCAAGCCGAAGTCGGTAGCCGAAGTCTATGCCCCTTCATCGGTTATTGGTCAACAGTAGGGATTCTTCAATAAAGTCTTTGTTGTCATTTAACGGGAGATGACTCGTTTTCATGCACATTTCTTCAGTTAGAAATACTGAACCAAACATCTCAGTTACAGTAGATATAAAATGTATATAAAATAAGATCTCCTCGGCAAAAACGTCAAAATTAATGAACGATTTCTTTAGTTATCTTAGATGAATTCGGACTATTTTGAGGAAGCGTATACTGGCTACGGCTTCTCAAAATGGACAAACTATTGCCTCTTATTCTTTTAATGGAGTATGCGAGCACACTCGTTCGGTTTGCTTAGCTGACTTTCGCTAGTCGCCAGCCTAACCGAAGTGTGCTGATGCCACGGCATGGGTCTGACTTCTGAAGCTCTTTAGCCTCCCCTTGAATGACGGAGGCCTTTGTATCAAGCTAGCAGTGTGTGTCACATGTATACGGGGGACCTCAGACATCATGTAATTGTTGGAGGCCCCATCCTGCTGGACTCTAAAAATATCTGCCTTTCTTTCCCTTCGTCTGTGCAGAAGGAAGATGGGACGGTAAACAGAGACTTTAAAAAGACCAGGAGCATGGATCAAGTGACAGAGGCATTCAACGACTTTGTCAAAGGAAACCAGAACATCCTGGTGAGTGTGTGTGCTTGTGTCTCTGTGATTCTTTCGGGGTGTGTTTGTGTGTGAGCCGGAGCCCCCTAATGCTGCGGCAGACCTCTCCCTGCCCCATGGTCAAATGGCCCCTGGAGGGAACTCCCAAGGACTTCCACCTCCCTAATGGCCCAGGAAGTGAGGTCATAGCCGGGACGGCTGTGTGTGATTTAGGTCTCCCGGGGTCCTGGAAACAGAGAAGGGAAATTAAACACTCAAACAAGATGTCCTCCATTCCATTCCACATTGGTTTGTCATGTGTTTATCTAGCACCACTAGGCCCAAGCCAAGGCGGGCAAGCCAAGCCAAACACACAGTATCTGTCACTGTGTGGTGGGCCTTGGCCCTACTGTTGTGTACTTAACTGTCACTCATGTGTGGTCTTCATCTCTCTCTCTACTGAGCTGAGCTGTTGTCCCATAGGGTTTTGCACTATGGAGTTATCCTAATTCATAGAATGGTCTGTTTATGGGTAATGTTCTGTAATGAATACAGGGCCTGTATCCGCAAAGCGTATCAGAAAAGGTCCTAGGAATCCAGTAGCGGTGTGTGGGTAAAATCACTGTGTAAGCCAAGCCAGGAAAAAACTACTATTACATATTACTATTGACCTACAACATGGTCAATCAAGTTAATGTTTCCAACAGTTTACTAAACAACTACTGATTTAGAACCACAGAGAGCTACAACAAGTGAGCACTGCATCCGCTATTCCAGCACCATTTCAACTTTTAAACATAATCAAATCAACTAGGCTATGGGGGCCGATTCCAACTTAGGAAATGACGCCTTTCTTACGCACGGCTTTCCTACGCAGTTCTCAGTAGTTGGTATTCAGACTTACATTATGCAGGTTCGTAATGTGCTTTGCAGGTGTGGTTCCCTTGCACGCGCTGAATAAATGTAATTCAACTGCTGAAAACCCTCCCACTTGCTGGCCAACAGATTTTCTCGTGGGGTTTTCATTCAATAGGGATTTCAGTACATTTATCTTAAGCCATCCCTTTAAATATGGTTTACCTTTAATTGGACTTTTGTCCACAGACTAGAATACATTGAGAGAACAAGTTCAGAAATTTGGGATCAAAGAAAGAATGCCATCTATGCTCCTTCGTCTCCGTTTCAGCACCAACTGGTAAATAAAAAAATACTGTGATCTTGTAGATTATTTAGGCACATTTTAGGGTTAGGGAAATGGTTTGGAGAGCCTTTAAGCACAACATATATTGATGAATCAAAAATACAGTGGTTTGATTCATCCTGTTGTCATATTCAAGTTCATTCCATGAAATAATGGAAGGTGGAACACATGGAATGGATTGAAGCAAAATGGAAGCTACTGTACAAATTGAAGGAAACTTACACTGAAGTGACAGTTATAAATGTATGTGGGTATTACTGACAGTGGCCTCCGATAGTGGCTAATATTTAACATGATACAAATTGTAAAAAAGAAGAGAGGAAAGCCTGGGCATAGGCTATAATTTAAACATTATAAAGCGCATACATCAGCTCGGCAGGTTCAGCCCTAAAGAAGCCTATGGCTTGGGTGTCCAAATTTCATCCACGCAAATTATGAGGGCACACAATACAAATTCGGAACAATGGCACAGCTATTTATAGCCTATTTCACTGTGGAAAAGGGGCCGCAATACATGTCATGATGATATGACTTTCAGTTTGATTCCATATGGCTGGTTTCACATTCGTCTCCAGAAATTAAAAGGTCAGCAGGTAGCCTAGCGGTTAAGAGTGTTGGACCTGTAACCGAAAAGTTGCTGGTTTGAATCCCTGTGCAGTCTGTGTGAAAAATATACTGATGTGCCCTTGAGGGAGGTACAGTACTTAAACCTAATTGCTCTTCTAAGTCGCTCTGGAAAAGAGTGTCTGCTAAAATGTACATAAATCGAAATATAGGGAACAATTGCTATTTGTATTTACAATCCCCTTATCCAAACGGATGACTCATTTACCTAGCTCTTATCCATCTATAAATTACAGTGCATGGAGAATGCTGTTATTTCTATCGGGAAAAAAAGAAAGTACACTGAACAAAAATATAAACGCAACATGCAACAATTTCAAAGATTTTAAAGAGTTACAGTTCATAAAAGGAAATCAGTCAATTGAAATAAATTCATGAGACCCTAATCTATGGATTTCACATGACTGGGAATACAGATATGCATCTGTTAGTCACAGATACCTTCAAAAGAAGTTAAGGGCATGGATCAGAAAACCAGTCAGTATCTGGTGTGACCACCATTTGCCTTATGCAGCACAACACATCTCGTTCGCATAGAGTTGATCAGGCTGTGGATTATGGCCTGTAGAATGTTGTCCCACTCCTCTTCAATGGCTGTGTGAAGTTGCTGGATATTGGCGGGAACTGGAACACGCTGTCGTACACATCGATCCAGAGCATCTCAAACATGCTCACTGGGTGACATGTCTGCTGAGAATGCATGTCATGGAAGAACTGGGACATTTTCAGCTTTGAGGAATTGTGTACAGATCCTTATGACATGGGGCCGCACATTATCATGCTGAAACATGAGGTGATGGTGGAGGATGAATGGCACGACAATGGGCCTCAGGATCTCATCATGGTCTCGCTGTGCATTCAAATTGCCATCGATGAAATGCAATTATGTTCGTTGTCCGTAGCTTTTGCCCGCCCATACCGTAACCCCTCTGCCATACATGCTGTCTGCCATCTGCCCGGTACAGTTGAACTAGGATTCATCTGTGTTCACCATGGGGCACTCTGTTCACCATGGGGCACTCTGCCATACATGCTGTCTGGTACTATTGAACTGGGATTCATCTGTGAAGAGCACTCTTCTCCAGCATGCCAGTGGTCATTGAAGGCAAGCATTTGCTAACTGAAGTTGGTTACGACGCCGAACTGCAGTCATGTCAAGACCCTGGTGAGGACGACGAGCACGTAGATGAGCTTCCCTGAGATGGTTTCTGACAGTTTATGCAGAAATTCCTTGGTTGTGTAAACCCACAATTTCATCAGCCATCTGGGTGGCTGGTCTCAGACGATCCCGCAGGTGAAGAAGCCAGATGTGGAGGTCCTGGAGGGGCGTGGTTAGGCGTGGTCAGCGGTTGTGAGGCCGGTTGGACATACTGCCAAATTCTCTAAAATAACGTTGGTAGAGAAATGCACATTAAATTCTCTGGCAACAGTTCTGGTGGATATTCCTGCAGTCAGCATTCCAATTGCACGCTCCCCTCAAACATGAGGCATATGTGGCATTGTTGTGTGACAAAATTGCACATTTTAATGTCCCCAGCACAAGGTGCACCTGTGTAATGATCATGCTGTTTAATCAGCTTCATGATATGCCACACCTGTCAGGTGGATGGATTATCTTGGCAAAGGAGAAATGCTCACTAACAGGGATGTAAATAAATGTGTGCACAACATTTGAGAGAAATAAGCTTTTTGTGCGTATGGAACATTTCTGGGATCTTTTATTTCAGCTCATGAAACATGGGACCAACACTACATGTTGTGTTTATATTTTTGTTCAGTATATATCCGGTATCCAGTATAATAATAGTTTAGTTTATGTTCTTTTCTGTGTCCTTACAATTTGAGAAATACTGAAAGCTTTTCAGCTCAGATTTTCCCACGTCACCCTGGGTAGTTTTAATAATACATCTTGTGCTCTCATCTGTCTGTTTTCAGAACTGTTATCTGCACCGACTGAAGGACATCAGGGACACTCTGGAAATATCAACCTTCTTCAAGACCCACGAGGTAAACAAATCTATTTCTTGTCCTCCGCTGGTATTTTTGAGTTGTAACATTTACCGAAATGGAAGCATTTGAGATCCGCCCATGTACCACTCAACTGATACAGGAGGCTACAATCTGTGCCGTGGAAACCCATGAACAATGGCATTCACACAAACACCAACCAATCACAGGACATTGTTATTCTAAACAGGAAGCGTAGTCAGGCTTCTGACGATGCTGTGGCGTTTCAGAGGAAAGGTTGAGACACAGGCCCTAGAACAAACCTCTCTGGAATAGCCTATGTCCTGCTGCTTAGGTGGAGACAAATACAGGGTATGTACATTAAGTACAGAGTGTGTCTGTTAATCCCTCAAAAATGCCTACTGTATTTGGCATCAGTGGGTCTTTATAGTGACATTTTACGTAAACTCAGGAATAGCTGATTAATACGATTATTTGGAATCCCATTTACATCAACCATCTGTCCAGACATACTGTAGTGAGACACACCTGTAACATACAATAGTATTTTCCCCGTCACCTAACTACAGAAAGCATAGAACTATTTGATCAAATATGCATCTGATCTTCTAAGTCGGAAGATAAAGTATAACAGTAAATGAACTATGTACATACAGTTGTCAAATACAGCTGAATCATGATGGACCTTTACAGTAATAATAGGGGTGCTTGAAGAATGTTGATTTAATGGGCAGATATTTACTCGGTGCAGATAACATACTTAACGTGATTATATATGGCGATTATAGACAGTACTAAACAGGATATGCTTCATTAGGCTTCTCCGACTTTATTCTTACATTTATTTTTGGGCTCCCGAGTGGCGCACCAGTCTAAGGCAATGCATCTCAGTGCAAGAGGCATCACTACAGTCACTGGTTCAAATCCAGGCTGTATCACATCTGGCTGTGATTGGAAGTCCCATAGGGTGCTGCACAATTGGTCCAGGTTTGGCCGGGGTAGGCTGTCATTGTAAATAAGAATTTGTTCTTTAATGTATTTGCCTATTTAAATTAAGGTAACAATAATTAAGCGCTTTGAGATTCGATGAAAAGCGCTATACGGTGCCTTGCGAAAGTATTCAAGCCCTTGACATTTCTACATTTTTGTTGCCTTACAACCTGAATTAAAATAGATTTTTGAGGGGTTTGTCTTGTTTCATTTACACAACATTGAAGATGCTAAATATTATTTATTGTGAAACAAACAAGAAATAAGACAAAAAAACTGTTCACCCCCCCCCAAAGTCAATACTTTGTAGAGCCACCTTTTGCAGCAATTACAGCTGCAAGTCTCTTGGGATATGTCCCTATAACCTTGGCACATCTAGTCACTGGGATTTTTGCCCATTCTTCAAGGCAAAACTGCTCCAGCTCCTTCAAGTTGGATGGGTTCTTTAAGTCATACCACAGATTCTCAATTGGATTGAGGACTGGGCGTTGACTAGGCCACTCTAAGACATTTAAATGTTTCCCCTTAAACCACTCGAGTGTTGCTTTAGCAGTATGCTTAGGGTCATTGCCCTGCTGGAAGGTGAACCTCGGTCCCAGCCACAAATCTCTGGACAACTGAAACAGGTTTCCCTCAAGAATTTCCCAGTATTTAGCGTCATCTATCATTCCGTCAATTCTGACCAGTTTCCCAGTACCTGCCGATGAAAAACATCCCCACAGCATGTAGCTGCCACCACCATGCTTCCCTGTGGGGATGTTGTTCTCGGGGTGATGAGAGGTATTGGGTTTGTGCCAGATATAGCGTTTTCCTTGATGGCCAAAAAGCTACATTTTAGTCTCATCTGACCAGAGTACCTTCTTCCATATGTTTTGGGAGTCTCCCACATGCCTTTTGGCGAACACCAAACGTGTTTGCTTATTTTTTTCTTTAACAATGGCTTTTTTTCTGTCCACTCTTCCGTAAAGCCCAGCTCTGTGGAGTGTATGGCTTAAAGTGGTCCTATGGACAGATACTCCAATCTCCGCTGTGGAGCTTTGCAGCTCCTTCAGGGTTATCTTTGGTCTCTTTGTTGCCTCTCTGATTAATGCCCTCCTTGCCTGGTCCGTGAGTTTTGTTGGCCGGCCCTCTCTTGGTAGGTTTGTTGTGGTGCCATATTCTTTCCATTTTTTAATAATGGATTTAATGGTGCTCCGTGGGATGTTCAAAGTTTCTGATGTTTTATTATAACCCAACCCTGATCTGTACTTCTCCACAACTTTGTCCCTGACCTGTTTGGAGAACTCCTTGGTCTTCATGGTGCAGCTTGCTTGGTTGTGCCCCTTGCTTAGTGGTGTTGCAGACTCTGGGGCCTTTCAGAACAAGTGTATATATACTGAGATCATGTGACAGATCATGTGACACTTAGATTGCACACAAGTGGACTTTATTTAATTAATTATGTGACTTCTGAAGGTAATTGGTTGCACCAGATCTTATTTAGGGGCTTCATAGCAAAGGGGGTGAATACATATGCACGCACCACTTTTCCGGGGTTATTTTTGTAGAATTATTTGAAATAAGTTATTTTTTTCATTTCACTTCACCAATTTGGACTATTTTGTGTATGTCCATTACATGAAATCCAAATAAAAATCCATTTAAATTACAGGTTGTAATGCAACAAAATCGGAAAAATGCCAAGGAGGGTAAATACTTTTGCAAGGCACTGTATAAACGTAATAAGTTACTATTATTATTAAAATGGCTACCATACACACATTCCAACTCTATTTGAAACTTTCTGTCCTAGCCTATTGCAAACAGATTTTTTGGTTTTGTTCTCAGTGTTTTGAGGACTAAGATGGATCCCTCTTTCCTTCCCCAGGTGATTGGCAGCTCACTGCTGTTTGTCCATGACAAGCGTGAGCAGGCCAAGGTGTGGATGATAGACTTTGGGAAGACCACCCCTCTGCCTAAAGGACAGGTCCTGAGTCACAGGGCCACCTGGGAGGAGGGCAACCGCGAGGATGGCTACCTCTATGGCCTGGACCACCTCATAGACATTCTCACCCACATGGTGGTGACCCCAAAGCCAGATTCACTCTAAAAAGGGACTGTCCCCCCCCTCAACTCAATCCTAACCCCGACAGGACCACCACCTCGCACTACAATGACGCCTCTGATGTCCCCAAAAAGCTACCCCTCCCTCCCTTATTCCCCTTCTCCCCTGGCCCCAAATATCAAACTGTAACCATACAAGTGTTTTGTGTAAACTTGTAGATTCTGTAGCCTGGCGGGTAGGAGCGTTGGGCGGTTGCTGGATCGAATCCCCGAGCTGACCATGTAAAAATCTGTTGTTCTGAGCAAGGCAGTTAACCCACTGTTCCCCGGGCGCCGTGGATGTCGATTAAGGCAGCCCTCTGCACATCTCTGATTCAGAGGGGTTGGGTTAAATGCAGAAGACACATTTCAGTAGAATGCATTCAGTTGTACAATTTGTAATACTATTTGTAATATTCCCTTGCTGAATTCTCCAATGTTTATTATTCATTTGTACCTCATTATGTAATAGTGTACTTGAGATTATGTGATGTGCCTATATTCATTCCAGTGCCTTTGGAGGAAAAGTAGAGAAGGTGGCATAAGTTAATGCACTCCGATATGTAATTATAACCTATTTTATTAAGGCTAATGTTGACATTCCTGTAATCCAAACCATTGAGGAGTGACTTTCAGTTCAGAGGTCAATGTACATGAAGCAGAGGGAGTGGGCGACTAACAGGAAATGGCCCTTAACCAAGTGAGAATGAGTTTGCATTCTAAATATGCCAAGTGCCTCAGCCTTTCAGCAGACATTAAAAGACCAGGGCCCAGTTTCCCAAAAGCATCTTAAAGGGATACTTCGGGATCTTGGCAGTGAGGCCCTTTGTCTACTTCCCCAGAGTCAGATCAACTAGTGGATACCATTTTCATGTCTCTGTGTCCAGTATGAAGGAAGTTAGAGGTAGTTTTGCGAGCCAATGCTAACTAGCATTAGCGCAATGACTCAAAAGTCTATGGGTATCTGCTAGCATGCTAGGACCCTATGGTTCTAAGATGAACTTAGTCTTAAGATGCTTTTGGGAAACCAGGCCTAGGTTTTATTCTCTTATTTTAATGATTACATTAGTCAGAGATGACATCACCTGTGACTCCGTCATTAATGTATATCGTCTACCACTGTACACCCATAATAGTCACTGCTCTTAGAATGAACCCACCCCATCCTGTTTTCCTAGGATCCTGTTATTGTGCACAAGACAGATGGTGATTGCTGTTTGCATGGCAATTTGACATTCATATATACCATTCCTGCCTGATGCCCAAACATCCTGAGGTGGCAAACAAAACAAATGGGGTGTTGTCTGTCTACTGTCTATTTATTAAGTCTACAGACAGAGAGATAGGCATTTAACAGGTCAACATTGTCATCATTGTCTGTTTGGATTCAATTAGCATTGAGTCATGTTTTTGATCACTGTCGGATCACACGAGCATGACATTGACCATAGAAAGAGTAACTTAATACCCTTTTTTAAATGTTTACTTCAGGGTTTAATAGTCATTCACCTTTAATAGCCATATCACATACAATAGTCCTAGTTATGAGAGTGAGGTGAGGTTGGCCTTGTTTTGAAATGACTGTTCTCTCACCTATATCTAAGGAACTGAGAGGGGTGTGGTGTGTTAGGACTGCAAACATCATGTCCTAAAGAAACAGCTCACTTCTCCACGGCCTTTAATGGGTGGAGCTTGAGGCAGTTGATTCTAGCAGGACAAACTGGACCAATAGTTTTGACCAATACCCAAGGTGTAAAACGTTGTGCTTTACTTGTCCTGTCTTTGAGTGCCGTTGAACTACTTTACCTTTGCATCAGGGTTATCAACCTGAAACTTTTAGAAATAAGTACAGTTTGGTATGTTAAAGTATGACTTGATATTAATGGCCTGCACTGTTGGAGCTCGGAGCTTTAGATGGTCACTGTACCCTGCATTTACACCCTGCAACCCTGTGCATGTGACTAATACACTCTCTGAATCTAAATCTAATGTGATGTACAGAATTGTGGTACATTTGCATGAGAGTGAGACTATAGGTCAATTGCACTGGACCAGAAAGGACAGAAATAAAGAGAAGAGTGTCCTCTGCTGTTACTGAATTGTATTACATTGAGCAGCATAAAACAAATGACATGGGTGCATTTTACAGAAACACATTTGATTTTAATATGTTGCCTTTATTCTCTTACTTCAATATTTCTTCAGTAGCTTCTTTTAAATCGCTCTGTCGTTGTGCTTGTCGTTTTTGTGAAGTCTCTTAGAATGATATACTCATGACCATATTTATTTCTTTGTGACATTTGCACAAGAACACTAATGCATGTGTTTTCATTTTTGTTGAAAGTCAGTCATTATATAATCATTTAGTAGGTCACTGTAATATAGGCCTGACTCACTGCTTCTTACAATGTGTAAATAATACTGTATGTTTTAGAGATGAACAAGAAATCTGTGTTCTGTGCACTCTACCAGGCGTTCTTTTGTGCCTTGTGACACCTATGATCTGTAGACCTGGTTTTGGGCTACGCTGGCCACAGAGTGGTTGACATGGAGATTGCCATAGCAACCTCATCTGTCATCCCTGGTCCAGGTTGACATGATTGAGTCCTTCCCCTCCCAGCCTTGTGCTGTGACACTGTGGGGACATTGCGCCTGAGATCCTCTGCAGGGTTGGGGTTCATTCCAATTTCATTTGGAATTATTTCATTCGCTCATGAAGTGGAGAGTTACATTTAATTCAACTATCTTCAAGTTATGTAATTGTAATTGAATTGAAATGATATTGTTTGGACTGTTTGAATTTAAATTAAATTGGCATTGGACTTCAATATTGGTACATTTCCTAGTAAATTGAATTAGTGCACTTAGTATCAAACATTGACCGCAGGATTTGTTTGAAATAATTTCAACTTATATTTCCAGTGTAGCTAGGCTGTCTGAAAGCCTGAGGAAATTGAATTCGAATTGGAATGTGGGAATTGTTGGGGATAATATTGAATTATCTCCGAATTCAAAGACTGACCTGGAATTTTTATTGAATGAAATGTGATTTACAGGGAGGTGTGGAACAAACCTCACCCCTGGTCTTCAGGTCATTGTGCTGTCACCCCATGGATCTGCTTATGTAAATCATGCCATCATGTCAATACTGCAAGCAAAAATAGGCTTGACTGTACAATTTTTACTGTAGTAAATTTGAACAATGGCTTAAACGCTACCATGTGTGTGTGCTTTTTATTTTAATGTACAACGTGCTCTCTGCTACGGTAACGACACAGGTAAGTGTAGCTATTCCACATGGGCTTCTTGTCAAGCACATTTCACACAGTCTGCTCTTAATCTTTTCATCATGTCATATGAGACTAATCTCCCTCCCTGTCTCCCTCATCTCCCTGTTCTGCTTGACCTATTTTCAGAGCATGTATAGACATTTGACCAACCAGATCTCACAAGCACAGGGAGATGTAGCCACATTCGACTTGGAATCAGATCAGGTAAATCTAAGGAGGTACATGGAGGCATGCTTTCAGAGCTCCCCGCAGAGAGGAGAAGTACATCATCCCACCCCTAAGGCCTCTTCGCTACATGGGGTATTGTCTAAGAATATACCTGTTCTAGGTAGTGTTGTTTTTACCAGAACATGATTATGGTCAGAGAGTAAACACTCACACCAACTGTTCACGTGACAACTGACAGGCATGGAGCCACCAGCACCTGGAAACACGACAACAATCAAGCATCAACACGTTTAGAAGAACCCCAACCCTAGATGAGGAAGGTCTTAATTATACATATATGAATCTGCCACTTGACATGTAAAGACAAATACATCATTTGCTGGTGCTGTAGGGGTTTGTTTATTAATCATGTTTGTCTATTTATGTCTCCTCTTAGTCATCAGCTCATTACAAGGGTCATTTTCAACATGGCATTGTAGCAAATAAAAGTGTTGTTCGTATGTATGTACCGCTTGGCCACTAGCTAAAATAAAAATATAATGTCAACAATCCCAAGCACTGAAAGTATAAATAGAGAATAATCTAATTCTATGATGTGGTCAATTACTGTATAACAAACGGTTGATTTCCGCTGAAATGGTTACAGCACCGAAATAGCACCAAATCTATCAGTGTTTAGATCAGTGTTTCAGATCAGTGTTTCAGATCAGGCTCTTTTGTTTGGGTGATGGAATTGCTGTTCTCTAGTGGCCAAACTACATCATGACAAGCAGATGTTATTTGTTAGATGGAAGGTCAGGGGCATGAGAAGCACTACATTTCCACAAACAGTATAATTCTCTGCGTGCATCAGAGTTACAGCTCAAAATAAGCACTACATGAACACTAAAAACAGAACTAATGCAGAAGTGTGAGAGGAGGTGGTGTGGCCGTGGGAGAATGATGATGATCTTATTAAGTTGCTCGTGTGTTTTTTCCCCAAAGTAGGAGGAGAGGACTGCCTTATTTAGTAATGCTTGGCCTGAGTCAGGCGGTTGGCAGGGAGCCTGAACAACGCTTCTGGCCTGGGGAGAGGGAGGCTTGGAGAGGGGCCATGCAGGAAACCCACCCATACATCCTCTCTTCTTCTCTCCTCCCTCTCTTCCCCATCCATATTCGTCACAATATACTGTAGCCAACGGCTGGTATGTGTAACAGGGTAAGCCTTTCTGCCTGTCATCTCGGGAAGTGTCGATATAAAAAGGCTCAGGGCTGATCGCCAGAGATGACGACAGATGACAGAAAGTGATAAAGCAAATCTCAGTCATGGGGTAAGGATGACATGTCAGCTGCACAGGAGGCTGATGAGTGGAGAACGGCTCCTAATCATTTCCAGAACGGAGCAAATGGAATAGCATCAAAGAGCTGGAAACAATATGTTTAATGTATCTGATACCATTCCACTCATTCTGCTCCACTCATTCTGCTCCACTCATTGACACGAGCTTGTTCTCCCCAATTAAGGTACCACCAACCTCCTGTGGTCAGCTGTCATCAATTGAACTGGGTGTAATATGTTCAGAGAATTTCAAACACTGTACTTTTTTAATGTCTTGAAGTTAGTTTGCACATACATTTTGCTGGGAAGTACAGTTCTGTCAATCAGGTTATGGGAATTGCCCAAGATGTTTATGGATCACCGTGCCGACATGCCCAATTAGCCCCTGGGATAGGTCTATCGCTGGTCTGTATGAATCACCGGTCCCCTACTGGAAAGTGAAATCAATTAATCACCCGATCAAACAACAGAGCAATCCATGAGGTAAATTTGTAGAGGTTGCATTTTAACAAATGTCATTAATGCAATTCAACAGTCCTAGCTGATTGCATTAGTGTGAGGGACATCACGTCCATGGTAGAAATTGCCCAAGATGCATGCCACAGTCAGAACATTTTGGGCTTCCCGGCTTCTGACGATAGACCAAACAATTATGTACAGCATACATCACAAAGGATTACCTTTACTTTACATAATGTGTTGTTTATTCAGTGATGTCACTGAGAAACAGAGCAGCTGGTGATGGTGAGAAGGCTTCTTGTACATTCCTCAGCCAACAGTATCATAGGAAACAGAGAGCGTGGGATGCTGGAGTCCCACTTTACAGAAACACAGTGGAAGTGTATGTCATACCTCTGATAACCCTCAGACTAGAAGCAGAGCTGTGTCCTCATCATATCCAAAGGATCGAGGAAGCACTGTCTCCCATTACCTTACATTCACTCACATTCTCTGAGACAGAAAATGAACAGCCCGCTGAGAGGTAGGACCATCAGATAGGTGATGTGTGAAAATGAATGACATTAGGCATCTGTGTCAACCAGTAACGTGAGGCACCTTGAGTTAAAACCATGAAGTCTCTACTAGAGATCAGCGTAGCCAGCTTTTCAGTGGCACCATTGCTAAGATGAGCAGTCTCTTAGTCGTTTTATAAAGTTCAGAGCACCCCCTACTGGCCTGTAATGTCATGGTTGAAACAATAGACTAATGTTCTTCTCCCACGAAGGCTCTGGGATCAAATCTCTACCGTCTTGGTGTATCACCATCTTACCGTCACCTTACTGTCTCCTAATCACTAATAGAATGCTGTGTACTGTCTGTCGCTGTCTGACAAGATCCAACATGAAATGTCTGTTCAACCAGGAGAGAGAATTCCACATTTGGAGAAAAGGGATCCAATAGCCTGCTATCAGAGGGAAGGAATCCTTCCAAGACATATTAAAGACAAATACTCTAACAATATCCTTTTTACTGTTGATTCAATAGAGATGATGTTTGTCTGTCTGCTGCTTTGAAGCAGTGAAAAAAAGAATATCCAAGGATAACCATTATCCTGCACGCTACATCAATGACACATTGTTTTACAGTCTGGTTGCATTTTCAACAATAAAATTGAGAAGCAAAAGACAAATTGCTCTACGTAAATACCCTCTTATACAGCATTCCATCATAAACCTTAGACAATTGATCTTAGGACAATTGTCTGCCTACCCACAACAAGCCATACCGAGGTTTTCTAATACTTTTGGGCCCTGTACTGACCACTAGAGCGCGCAGGCAGCTTTGTCTCTCTATCACCTCTCCCGCTCAGCTCTGCACAATGGCTGACCCCTCCCTCGTTATCCTCCCGTCCCTCAAAACCTCTGTGTCCCCCAATGGCACCTTTGTTCAAGTGCTGTTGTCGTAGCAAGTGGAGAAGTACCAGAAACCTCTCAACAGTAGGTCTGCTTATGAGGGGGAAATCTGGTTAACTATCTGCTATTAACAGTCTGGTTCAATGGGAATGGTCTAGTAACAGCTCTGGTTCAATGGGAATGGTCTAGTAAAAGCTCTGGACAATGAAGTCAAGAGAGAGCCTGTTAAAACTTCCACATATTCAGTACAAAAACAGAGTTTTTCATGACATACTTTGTTTAATGAGGGTGTCACTTATATTTGATGTTCTGTACACCAATGTGATTTTACAGCTTTTTGTTGCAATCATCTCATTTATTCTGTAAAATAATTGAACAGTTAGAAGTGGTCTTTAAATTTCACAAATACATTGAATATCTCCTTTTGTGAAAGTAGTCGCAGTCTCCAATGAGGATTTTATATTCTTCACAATCCATTGCATTCAAGTGCAGGAATATGAAATGTGACATATCAATGTTTGGAGCTAAATCTTTTTCTTTATACTTTTGTAATCCGTAATACTTAAATAAACTCATCACACACTCTTCTTCAAACACAAGCCACTGACGAATGCTTCCATTCTTGAATCTTGACAAAGTACAAGATTAAACTGCATAACTTAAAGTATCTATCTGAACAAAATATAATATCTGTCAGACTGCGTTAGCTACATTCCTCTGACACGTTTTTCAAGCTCCTGTCAGTTCTCGCCTGGGTCTGTAGGCTATTTAAGGGAATTGACTGTAATAAACTTGTTTAAAAAATAGATGTCTTCAAAACACAATCAAAGCGTATGCTACCATCTATGTTTTTTCACTTTTCTATTATTTCTAGCTTAATAATACCACTATTTAAATGGATCATACAGCACAACTGGTCGCTGTAGTAGTGTCTCACGCTTCTCCTGCCATTTGCATGAGGCAATAATAACCAATTACATTCATTTTAGTCCCACGTGTACACACAGACACTTAATTCATGGACAGTATCTATGGCAACTGGCCCAGAATGATTCACTGAACAATACACTGACATTAAACAACAAAAACAACAACCAATAAATAGTAGTACAAAAGTCACAGAAGGCTATAAATGTGTGTGCCTGTGATGTGAGTAGTCTTTATATATGATAGACATATCTGAAGAACGATACAAAGGTATCCATGCAGAATATTACTGTATATAAAACAAGGGCATCTCCATATGCCATAAGTTTTAAAGGCCCAGTGCAGTCAAAAATTTGATTTGTCTGTGTTTTATATATATTTCCACACTATGAGGTTGGAATAATACTGTGAATTCGTAAGAATTATGATGATGCTCTTTCAATGTAAGAGCTGTTTGAAATGGCTGCCTGAAATTTCAGCCTGTTTTGGTGGGATGAAGGTTTGGCCTTCCATGGTGGCATCACCATGCGTTAAAATAGTTAATAGACCAATAAGAAAGAGAGTTCCAAACCTCTCTGCCAATAACAGCTAATTTTCAGTTTTCCTCTCCCTACTCAAACCACTCCCAGACAGTCCTAGCGAAATTCTTGCTTGAGTAATTGCCCTTCGCTAAGAAGCCCTTTTTGTTTCTTTTTGACCATTTTAATGGAAAACTATTACAGTCAGGTACTTAATTGTTTTATTTTTTGTTTTTATCCCATTTTCTCCCCAATTTTCGTGGTAACCAATCGCTAGTAATTACTACCTTGTCTCATCGCTACAACTCCCGTACGGGCTCGGGAGAGACGAAGGTCGAAAGCCATGCGTCCTCCGAAGCATAACCCAACCAGCCGTACTGCTTCTTAACACAGCGCGCCTCCAACCCGGAAGCCAGCCGCACCAATGTGTCGGAGGAAACACCGTGTACCTGGCCCCCCCTTGGTTGGCACGCACTGCGCCTGGCCCGCCACAGGAGTCGCTGGAGCGCGATGAGACAAGGATATCCCTACCGGCCAAACCCTCCCTACCCCGGACGACGCTATGCCAATTGTGTGTCGCCCCACGGACCTCCCGGTCGCGGCCGGCTGCGACAGAGCCTGGGCGCGAACCCAGAGACTCTGGTGGCGCAGTTAGCACTGCGATGCAGTGCCCTAGACCACTGCGCCACCCGGGAGGCCCAGGTACTTAATTGTTACAAAGAAATGATTGATATTGAGATAAAAACGGCTGCATTGGACCTTTAAAAACATACTATTACAATCCTGGCGGGCTTGACAGGCACTGGTACCATCTTCAGTCTACTGAAGTCTACTAGTCATAATAAGAGTGTGGTTCAACAGCTGATAATATACACAGAGGAATAAACTGCACATTTCATTTTTTTCATAAAAACCTCTGAACACTGAATTAGTGCCCCAGACAGGATGGATAGTCCTTAGCACACAGTATAGTATTGTACATACAGTTGGCACATATTCATAATTCATTCTGTTATTTTCTTCACAGAACACTTTGGGCACATGTAGAAAACACCTCGCCATCAATGTTGACGTGCTCCTCATTCTACCACTGAGCTGTGAAGTGGAGCTGCAGCAGCATACGGTACAGTAGGTAGGGTGGGGTTAAGCCTGTGAATATCATCCTGCCTTGGCTCTCCCCCAAGGGGGATGTTGTGTTAGGAGACAACTGTACATCAAGGCTTCACGTTGAGCTGGGCTGGGCCAGCCTTAAACCTGCTGGGGAACCCTCTGATCCCTATAGCCTGGAGGAGAGAGAGGGCGCAGTGAGGTTACACATCACCTGAATAAACTGAGTGCAACAGCCTGGGGTATAAGTGACCCCTGAATAACCTGAGTAAACTGAGTAGGGCATAATGTTTCCAAGTGAAACTTTAAGATATAAGAGAATTACATTTTAATATATACTATTGGAAAATTATTTAGAAAACTCTTCCCAGACATGCAATGCTGAGGCAGAGTCCTGATCTCAGTTGCAGATCCAGAACAGCTCAGAAGCATAGTGTCTTCGCTGATCTGTGACGATACAAGCTGCAAAGCATGCTCGGACTGGGACAGGGCTGAGGACATTCAGGGGACCATTATAATGAGCACGACGGAGGACATCAAACCCAAACAGTGTGAGATACAGCCAGAGGGGAGGTGGTGGAGGCACAGGCACATAGACGGAGATGGAGAGTTGATGGAATAGGAAAAAGCAATGGTGGCAGCGAGTGAGATGAGGCAGCTGTGTAGTACTACGCATGCAGTACCTACCATCAGAAACTTTCATCCATTTAGGAGGAGTAACAGAGAAAAGAAACATGAGAACAATTAATATTTCGACCGTGAGAAGCTGCATGTTACACAGTGGAACAGCATGTTCTAGAAAATGTCCAGAGAAAGATTACTGTAGCAACAAACACTGTTGAAAACAACCCTCTTCGATATGAAAATAAGAGAAGTTAGTTAGAAGACAGGATCCAGAGCTCAGTGGTTCAATTCAATAACAGGATTAATAATAACAACATGAAGACGCTCAACAGTGTTCTGGGAGCAGCTTTTTCCTCTCACGCTCACAGCAATTAATACCACATTGCTATCCTGACAAAGGCCTGCTCTCTGCAAACAATAGCAATTGTCACGATTCAAAGGAATCCATCCCCTTATGTGGCACGGAGAGAGAGAACTCTAATAATGAAATCCAAGGCAATCTGAGAAGCATCAGTGGAACCAATGGGGAGAACTCTGTAGCTATAGAGCATGGTTAATTTGAATGAAACTGCCTCAAGTGATAAC
Source organism: Salvelinus fontinalis (assembly GCF_029448725.1). NCBI lineage: Eukaryota > Metazoa > Chordata > Actinopteri > Salmoniformes > Salmonidae > Salvelinus > Salvelinus fontinalis. The sequence continues at coordinate 18,280,330 of NC_074684.1, forward strand.
ATAAAGCAGACACAAGATAGTACAAGCGGAAGAACGGGATCTATATGCCAAGTATCTCATGCACAATGTGAGCCAATATATCTATTCTGGTAATTTCCTCTTAAAGAGATGGAGATATTTTGAAATTCACATTCATAAAAGTGCTTTTAGCAACGCAATTCAATCTGCAGTGAGCGTTGAAGAGAGAGAGAGATAATTACAGCACCCATCAAACCACATGTAAAAACCTGTCTATCTGTTGGGGCTGTGGCTGCAAAGTGTATAGGGAGGATATCATACACAACCCTCTATGAACAGGACCAGGAGCTTTTCCTGGACAGGTCATGTGGTCAAGAAAAACTCCTAACCCTGCCCATGAACATAGATATGATATTATTTACTTTGACTTGGACAATAAGAGTGCTGCTGCTTCCACATAAATACATCAAATCAATTGACGCAACACACAAACAACATCATCATCATACACACCCTCCCCACACACACAAAAATGCATTAGTTCATGTCAGGCAAGTTTTTAAATTAGACAAAGGAATGTTTGTATCTGTTCTGCCTGCATCTAGGCACCGTATAACGCCTCCCTGCTGACATCAGCTGGAACTCTGTGTTTAGTACATGTGTGTTCAGTTCATGTGTGGGGTCCCCATATGACCTTCTGGACCTTTTCTAACCTGTCTTATGATGGTCTCCTGGAAAATGTCCCGTGTAGACCTTTGATACACAATAATAAACTTAATCCACTAGACTTTCTGAAGTTACCTCAATCACGTCGAAATGCATAATACAGAGTGACACATACTTGCCAGGATGACCATGTCCATGCCCCAGAAAATACTCATGATCCAGCCCACCATGACGATGGCTGTGAGGATCTGGATGAAGGCTGCTGCGATGTTCAGCCAGAACACACAGCACATGTGGCGGTCAGGCAGGTCTGTCCGCGCTCCGCACAGCACCGTGAAGGCAGACACGAACGTACCTGCAGAAAGAAGACGCAGAGGCACGAATGCACGCACGCAAACATACACACATATTAGGACTTGGGACAAAGAAAATTCACAAAGACAGGAGATCAAAGAGAAAAGGCAGTTTAAAATACAGTATGAATTCTTACGCAGCAGAGTAACACTACGTAAACTGACTTATGGCCCAACACATTGTTCAGTCAATTAGGCTAAGATTGAATAATAAGCTTGAAGAATATACGGCTGAGACTGCTGCAACTCCTTGTGCCTTTGGGGATCTGAACCAAACCCTCTCTATCGTCCACTCATACAGGTCCTGACCCCCCCCCCCCCCACACACACACACAGCCCTGGATCTAAAGCTAAATTACATATTATTTACAGTTCTAGGCCAGAGGGTTGGGTTGGAGCTGTCTCATGTGACTAGGATAGTGTTTTATTAGCATCAACATATTTTATGGTTGATTTGAATAGGGACCACAGTGTGTGTGTGTGTGCGTGTTTATACTTCTTGTTTGTGCGTGTGTGTGTGGTGTGTGTGTGTGTGTGTGTGTGTGTGTGTGTGTGTGTGTGTGTGTGTGTGTGTGTGTGTGTGTCTGTGTGTGTGTGTGTGTGTGTGTGTGTGTGTGTGTGTGTGTGTGTGTGTGTGTGTGTGTGTGTGTGTGTGTGTGTGTGTGTGTGTGTGTGTGTGTGTGTATAGCTAATGCTAATTTACAACACCCGTCCCTAAATTAGCCTTTAGGAAGGAGAGGAAAAGGAATTCCAAAGATAATGCCCGCTTAACTAGCTTGATTCTGCAGTAGTCACAGTCTACCTTTTTTGGGGGAAATCAAACAGATAATCCCCCCAAAAAATGGATGGATGCAAGGGACATATATTCTCTGTCATTGCTGGGTCATTTGCCAGGAGGAGAACCACAATTAAGAGGAAAATATCAGTGCTTCCACAATATGAACTATTCTCAATCGTCAAATAAATCAGGGCTACTTCCCCTAAATAGGAACTAAAGTAAGTGGACGGATAAATAACCTTCCCCTTTTCCACTATGTTTCATTTTAATCTGGTTTATCAATGAGACATGCCATTAATCATACTCGAGAATCCAACGAGACACATAGAGTACTTAGTGCCAGAGATCTGCCTCGCTTTCCTTTACAACGGGCCAATCAGGCTAAGAATAGCCTTTCTTCCAAACACAGATAAACATCATTTACAGGGAAAGAGCCCAAAAATCTATTGGCAGCAGCAGGGAACTAGCAGTCCTTGTGTTCACTGGTCCTGTGCCAAGTTTGGCTTGTTCAGATGGTGAGCCCATTTAATAATATGATCAGAATGGTAGGTTTACATGGGGGGTCATAGAGAATCAATTCTACACCAAATGTTAGAAGGACCATCATCTTAATCTTTGTAATATGCCAAGTCAACAAACAGATTACCGACCATCTCGAATCCCACCATACCTCCTCCGCTATGCAATCTGGTTTCAGAGCTGGTCATGGGTGCACCTCAGCCACGCTCAAGGTCATAAACGATATCTTAACCGCTATCGATAGGAAACAGTACTGTGCAGCCATATTCATTGACCTGGCCAAGGCTTTTGACTCTGTCAATCACCACATCCTCATCGGCAGACTCGACAGCCTTGGTTTCTCTAATGATTGCCTCGCCTGGTTCACCAACTACTTCTCTGATCGAGTTCAGTGTGTCAAATCGGAGGGTCTGTTGTCCGGACCTCTGGCAGTCTCTATGGGGGTGCCACAGGGTTCAATTCTTGGACCGACTCTCTTCTCTGTATACATCAATGATGTCGCTCTTGCTGCTGGTGAGTCTCTGATCCACCTCTACGCAGACGACACTATTCTGTATACTTCTGGCCCTTCTCTTGACACTGTGTTAACAACCCTCCAGGCGAGCTTCAATGCCATACAACTCTCCTTCCGTGGCCTCCAATTGCTCTTAAATACAAGTAAAACTAAATGCATGCTCTTCAACCTATCGCTGCCTGCACCTGCCCGCCTGTCCAGCATCACTACTCTGGACGGCTCTGACTTAGAATATGTGGACAACTACAAATACCTAGGTGTCTGGTTAGACTGTAAACTCTCCTTCCAGACTCACATCAAGCATCTCCAATCCAAAGTTAAATCTAGAATCGGCTTCCTATTCCGCAACAAAGCATCCTTCGCTCATGCTGCCAAACATACCCTTGTAAAACTGACCATCCTACCAATCCTCGACTTCGGTGATGTCATTTACAAAATAGCCTCCAAAACCCTACTCAATAAATTGGATGCAGTCTATCACAGTGCCATCCGTTTTGTCACCAAAGCCCCATATACTACCCACCACTGCGACCTGTACGCTCTCGTTGGCTGGCCCTCGCTTCACACTCGTCGCCAAACCCACTGGCTCCAGGTCATCTACAAGACCCTGCTAGGTAAAGTCCCCCCTTATCTCAGCTCGCTGGTCACCATAGCAACGCCCACCCGTAGCACGCGCTCCAGCAGGTATATCTCTCTGGTCACCCCCAAAACCAATTCTTCCTTTGGCCGCCTCTCCTTCCAGTTCTCTGCTGCCAATGACTGGAACGAACTACAAAAATCTCTGAAACTGGAAACACTTATCTCCCTCACTAGCTTTAAGCACCAGCTGTCAGAGCAGCTCATAGATTACTGCACCTGTACATAGCCCATCTATAATTTAGCCCAAACAACTACCTCTTTACCTACTGTATTTATTTATTTTGCTCCTTTGCACCCCATTATTTCTATCTCTACTTTGCACCTTCTTCCACTGCAAACCAACCATTCCAGTGTTATTTTTTTTACTTGCTATATTGTATTTACTTCGCCACCATGGCCTTTTTATATATTTATTTATTTATTTATATATATATTTTGTTTGCCTTCACCTCCCTTATCTCACCTCACTTGCTCATATTGTATATAGACTTATTTTCACTGTATTATTGACTGTATGTTTGTTTTACTCCATGTGTAACTATGTGTTGTATGTGTCGAACTGCTTTGCTTTATCTTGGCCAGGTCGCAATTGTAAATGAGAACGTGTTCTCAATTTGCCTACCTGGTTAAATAAAGGTGAAATAAAAAAAAATAAAAAAAATCAATTCTACACCAAATGTTAGAAGGACCATCATCTTAATCTTTGTAATATGCTCTTTAATTGATTGATATTAGGATGTCATCCAAATCATTTAGAGGGTTATGTATGTGAGATTGAACATGGCAGGTCAGTTGATTTCGGACCGACTTAGCATGCTGCTTAATTGCTGTCCTTTTCAAATCAAGACTATATCCTGCTGTAAATTAATCAGTTACAAACCGATCTAGAGATAGTCAGATGAGTGTGATTAAAATCTAAATTATGCCATGGTTCTGGAGAGTAAAAAATATAAATTCATGAGAGATAACAGAAAACAGTCTCCTCCCAGTAATTCTAAATACAACCAGAGCACACACAGGAATGTGAGGGCATCAACTTGACTGCTGACATGCAAAACATTTTAGGACTGTATACAACAGAGGGCTAATGAAAAAAATACAAAAAATATATTTTTTTGGGGGGGGGGGGATTTTTGTTCAAACACTCCAACTGCAGCTATCAAGTACCACCCACAAATGTTATGACTATTGGTACTCACTGCAAAATGCCTAAAACCATTAGTACAGCATCTGGTCACAGATATAAGAGCTTTCTGAAATGTAATTTATAACAACATATATCATTAGAGCTGTCATTAACACAATAAATTAGAAATGCGGGGATTCTTGAAAACCGGGACAATCCTTATCCGGCAGGGAAAACACATTTTTTATTGAAAAAAAAATATTTTGTTGCATTATTTGGGCTTACATTTAGGGGGATTTTATAAGGGGAAATTTGATTTTGGAATTTTATAAATATTTTCAATATTATTAATTAATGTCAGCTCTATGCTCTGAAATGCCCTTGTCCAGAGCAAAGGATCCCAATGTCGAACTCTCCTAAAACAGGCAATAATTAATATTAACTGAAAAAGGGCCTTATGAAGTTTCTTACAATAGTGCTCTCTGAATTTAAATAATATTTCTCTCAAAACTGTGATTCCTAAAGAATATGTTCAGAGATTTGGTCAACTCCGTCAGATTTGTCTAAAATCCTAAATGAATCAGGAATGAGCAGGGTCAACTACAGTGCCTTCGTAAAGTATCAGGAATGAGCAGGGTCAACTACAGTGTCTTTGTAAAGTATCAGGAATGAGCAGGGTCAGCTACAGTGTCTTTGTAAAGTATCAGGAATGAGCAGGGTCAGCTACAGTGTCTTCGTAAAGTATCAGGAATGAGCAGGGTCAGCTACAGTGTCTTCGTAAAGTATCATGAATGAGCAGGGTCAGCTACAGTGTCTTTGTAAAGTATCAGGAATGAGCAGGGTCAGCTACAGTGTCTTCGTAAAGTATCATGAATGAGCAGGGTCAGCTACAGTGTCTTTGTAAAGTATCAGGAATGAGCAGGGTCAGCTACAGTGCCTTCGTAAAGTATCATGAATGAGCAGGGTCAGCTACAGTGTCTTTGTAAAGTATCAGGAATGAGCAGGGTCAGCTACAGTGCCTTCGTAAAGTATCAGGAATGAGCAGGGTCAGCTACAGTGTCTTTGTAAAGTATCAGGAATGAGCAGGGTCAGCTACAGTGCCTTCGTAAAGTATCAGGAATGAGCAGGGTCAGCTACAGTGTCTTCGTAAAGTATCAGGAATGAGCAGGGTCAGCTTCAGTGTCTTCGTAAAGTATCATGAATGAGCAGGGTCAGCTACAGTGTCTTCGTAAAGTATCATGAATGAGCAGGGTCAGTTACAGTGTCTTCGTAAAGTATCAGGAATGAGCAGGGTCAGCTTCAGTGCCTTCGTAAAGTATCAGGAATGAGCAGGGTGAACTACAGTGCCTTCGTAAAGTATCAGGAATGAGCAGGGTCAGCTACAGTAAAGTATTCAGACCCCTTTATTTTTTCTACATTTTGTTACATTACAGCCTTATTCTAAACTGGATGAAATTGTTTGTTTTCCTCATCAATCTACACACAATACCCCGTAATGACAAAGCAAACAAAAACAGGTTTTTAGACATTTTGGCAAATTTTTAAAACTAGAAAATGTAAATATCACATTTACATAAGTATTCAGACCCTTTACTCAGTACTTTGTTGAAGCACCTTTGGCAGAGTTTACAGCCTTGAGTCTTCTTGGGTATGATGCTACAAGCTTGGAACACCTGTATTTGGGGAGTTTCTCTCATTCTTCTCTGCAGATCCTCTCAAGCGCTGTCAGATTGGATGGGGAGCGTCCATACACAGCTAATTTCAGGTCTCTCCAGAGATGTTTGATCGAGTTCAAGTCCGGGCTCTGGCTGGGCCACTCAAGGACATTCAGAGACTTGTCGCGAAGCCACTCCTGCATTGTCTTGGCTGTGTGCTTAGAGTTGTTGTCGTGTTGGAAGGTGAACATTCGCCTCAGTCTGAGGTCCTGAGTGCACTGGAGCAGGTTTTCATAAAGGATCTCTCTGTACTTTGCATCGTTCATATTTCCCTTCATCCTGACTGGTCTCCCAGTCCCTGCCGGTGAAAAACATCCCCACAGCATGATGCTGCCACCACCATGCTTCACCGTAGGGATGGTGCCAGGTTTCCTGCAGTCATGACGCTTGGCATTCAGGCCAAAGAGTTCAAACTTGGTTTCATCAGACCAGAGAATCTTGTTTCTCATGGTCTGAGAGTCTTTAGGTGCCTTTTGGCAAACCTCAAGTGGGCTGACATGTGCCTTTTACTGAGGAGTGGCTTCCATCTGGCCACCCTAACATAAAGGTCTGATTGGAGGAGTGCTGCAGAGATGGTTGTCCTTCTGGAATCTTCTCCCATCTTCACAGAGGAACTCTGGAGCTCTGTCAGAGTGACCATCGGCTTCTTGGTCACCTCTCTGCCCAAGGCCCTTCTCCCCCGATTGCTCCGTTTGGCCAAGTGGCCAGCTCTAGGAAGAGTCTTGGTGGTTCCAAACTTCTTGCAATTAAGAATGATGGAGGTTACTGTGCTCTTGGGGACCTCCAATGCTGCAGAAATGTTTTGCTACCCTTCCCCACATCTGTGCCTCGACACAATCCTGTCTCGGAGCTCTTTGGACAATTCCTTCGACCTCATGGTTTGGTTTTTGCTCTGACATGCACTGTCAACTGTGGGACCTTATATAGACAAGTGTGTGCCTATCCAAATCATATCCAATCAATTGAATTTACCACAGGTGGATTCCAATCAAGTTGTAGAAACATCAAGGATGATCAATGGAAACAGGATGCATCTGAGCAGAATTTCGAGTCTCATAGCAAAGGGTCTGAATACTTATGTAAATAAGGTATTTGAGTCTTTTATATTTAATACATTTGCAAAAAAATTGTCATTATGGGATGTTGTGTGTAGATCGATGAGGATTGTATTTTTTATTTAATCCATTTTAGAATAAGGCTGTAATGTAACAAAATGTGGAAAAAGTCAAGGGTCTAAATACTTTCCTGAATGCACTGTATACCATAAGGACCCCTTATTCATGTCCTCATTACATGTAGTACAACAAGACCGCTCATGGTCTGTAAAGTTCTCTACTTTGATATATTTAAACAAACAATGTTGAAATCACCAATGTCACAACCATAAACGGTCAACTCCAGCTCCCTGATAGATTAAGATAGCATGTGAATTTTGGTTCAAATATGTTTATTTTAATTAGGTTTTAAAGTCATAAAGCAACAGAGGAAAAACGAAATTGCTACTTTGTATACCACTTCAATGAAGATGAAAAATACAATTCCGTAAGATATTTGCCTATAGTCAACTCCATCAGAGTGCTGAAAGATCTGATAGAATGGTTGTTTTTGGGGGGGATATTCAAATGAACCATTTTCTATATTTTACAAATGCTTGCATTAAACTTTTGTTTTCAGAGGCAAAAATATGTCTATTTTGAGTATCTGTTGTCAACTCCGTCACTGATGGCTAACGCCCTTAAGATCCCCCTTTTTTGAAAATATTCCCCTCAAAAAATAAAAAAAATAACATATGCTTAAACTATTTCAGTATTTGCTGTGCTAGATAATGTTTGCTTTTTAAATGTTTTTTTCATGCTCTGAATCTAGAAAAACTAAAATGCTAAGAAAATTTGCCCTGGAGCATTACATAGCACTATAAAATAAAAACATGTTTCGAGACTTGTATTACATATTTTAATAATCTAATGTTATGATTAAACAATCAATACATTTAAAACACTTGTTGAACAATACATTTAAAAATGAAATGCCTTTTATGGTGTCTGACAGAGTTGACATAAATCCAGTTAGTTGCATAATTAGGTTGTTCCTTCGCATTGGTGTGATAGCTGATACAGTACTTTGGTCTATCAAAATATATATTTAAAATGTTATGAATACAAATATTTTGGGGAAAAAATATGAGATCGTCCCATCTTTCAAGAATCCTAAAATGACAAGAAATGCGAACGAAAGTTAAATCTCTTGGTGGAATTTTCATCATAATGATGTCTCTCTGTTTCCGTCTCTCTCTTCTCTTATCCTCTCCCTCCTCCCCTCTATATCTGTGACACTAAGCTGTTAACAGACTGAGAGCATTGTCCACAGTCTGTCTCCAAGGACTTAATAACGCCTTCACACCCAGGCCAATCCTCATTAGCAACATTTCAACCCCCATCAAACCTTCCATCCATCCATCCATCCCTCCCTCCTCCCGCCCACCCGTGCACAGAGTCTGTGTGTGGAGTGAGAGCAAGGAGTATGGTGAGTGTCATCATCGTTATGCATTACGCCACTGATGACTGTAATTTTCTGAAGCATTTGCACTTAGTGCCAACTGAAAATGTGGAAGGTTAATTATCCCCTTTAGTCCTTGTTTTTTTTTGAGAGAGAGAACTTTCACTGCGAGTGGCCTTGGAAAGGACCACTTGGGACAGAATTAAAGGGGAACTCATCTCTCTCTCCCTGCCTGTTTGGGTTTGTTCATGTGTGTGTTTTGTCTCCCCTCCAGTATTGGGAATGCTTCTACTTTCCAGAGAGAAAGAGAGAGAGAAAGAAAGAAAGAGAGAGAGAGAGAGAGAGAGAGAGAGAGAGAGAGAGAGAGAGAGAGAGAGAGAGAGAGAGAGAGAGAGAGAGAGAGAGAGAGTTACTTTGATCTACAGTAAGAGGGGTTTTATTATTTGCAGTCTCCCTATTTAACAACTCAAACTCAGTGTCAACAGTACTGAGCACCAATGGGCCTCGTATGTTGTTCCACACTTCAGTCTAGGTGCTAATGTGTTCGATAACCTAAAAAGCTCGTTCTTCATGATTTGAATGGTACTTTTGCCTGGGCTACTCAAAGCTTAGTTTTTCACATTTATGATTGACCATTGTACATGATGTATTTTTAGAATGATTAAAAAAGGTCAGTTTCCCGCAATATTTAGATGCACTGTCTTTGTAAAGTAAACATACAAAGGCTTGGGCAAAAAATGCATGAGTAAACTGGACCCTTAAGCATTCACAGGCTTGTGCTAACCCATACAGACAGAGACCATTGGATATGCCAGGATGGAATTAGAAAATGACCTCTGCTAAGCATACTTTGGGGGGGTTCTTATTTTTTATTTTTTTAGAAAGACATCTTTATTGCAATAATACCAACAATTCACAACTCAAGATTTCATTTTTCACTCCCCTGCCTCACAACAACCGCACCCTTCCCATCCCTTCTCCACCTCCACTCACTTTAGACCTACATATGCCAGGCAGGTGAGGGTGTTTGTCAACATTACTAGCACACACCCCATCAATCATCCACCCAGGAACCTGCACCCACTCTTACTGGGCCTCCCTGCCTGCCTGGGCTCAACCTCCTCCCAGGTCTGCTCTCTCTCTCTCATTGAGGCAGCATACCACAACATCCATGCCCTAGCAAGCTGGAGAGAGACATAAACATCATTTTGTTATGGTTATATCTTTATGTCCCTTCCTAACATATTGGGACAGCCAACAGAGTATAAAAATACTGGACATTTGGGCTTGCATCAAAGCATGACCCACATACAGTACTCTGTGCCTTGCTGTGTGTTTTTGGTCCCCAGATGCTAACAAACTGTCTGTGACAGCTTGATAACAGTGGGTGTGTGTGTGTGTGTGTGTGTGTGTGTGTGTGTGTGTGTGTGTGTGTGTGTGTGTGTGTGTGTGTGTGTGTGTGTGTGTGTGTGTGTGTGTGTGTGTGTGTGTGTGTGTGTGTGTGTGTGTGTGTGTGTGTGTGTGTGTGTGTGTGTGTGTGTGTGTGTGTGTGTGTGTGCCTGGGAGACATGGTATTAGCCTTGATGTTACATGGCAGATGTGTAGTCTGCTCTGATGGTGCATTTTTCAAAGTCTTCCTGGCGCACCGACCCGAAATGGACAATTCTATGATCATAAATGACCTCAATTTATGATAATAAGCAGGGGCTCAAGCTCCAGGACAAGCGTAGAAGGCACTCTGGGCCTGAGACATCGCCACCAGACACTAACAGGCTGCAGGTGCAACAATTTATGACCTGTCTAATTGTATTAGTTTGAATGGCCAAAATCTAGAACAGAAAGAGATCCAGTATGAATTGAAATATACTAGATTGATTGACTGTGTTATAAAAGAGAGTATCTCATATCAACCCCTATTGATCTGTTGTAATTGTGGTGGGTTGTAGAACATTTCTACATCTAAAGGAGTCAGAAAAACTTGGCAACAGACGCCATTCTCCCACTGGTATTAGACCCCACTTTATCAAGGGCATGACAATGTTAGCTTACAATACAGTCAATTCTAAGGGAGAGACTGGAACAGGATTCTCCTGATAGGGGTCAGCCAAAGATACCAGTGATAAGTCTCCAACAGGTCAACCAACAGTCTTATTTCTAGAGAGGTGGAGCAGAGAAGGACAACATGAGCATTGGTCCAAAGCCTGTAGTTAATCTGAGTAAATGGACTAACAGAGCTCCTCATGGAGTTTTTCATTTAATGCACTCCCACTGTCAAAGATCAATTTGTCAACTCAACCAAGATCACAAATAGCGTAACCTAGTGTCTGCTTGTCTGCATCTGAATAAACCCACAATTGAATCTATTTTCTAACCCAAGACACAAAGCCATGATGGGAGTTCAGTCAACACAATTAGAAACTGGGGGAGCACATCAACATGTCCGCTTGCAGCCGAAGCTCGTGCATCATATGATCTGTACTCTTATGAATCATTTTGTGATGTGTACCCAGACCTCATTTTCCTCTGTTTTCAGTAATGGAAATGTGAATGTGTCCGGATGGAGCTGATTAAGTTGCTTCTAGGAAGGAAGGCTCATGTGTATTTCTTAGAGAAGGCTTGTCATTAATCATTCAGCATGCAGCTGGTACCGTACATACTCTGACACCTCACTTTAACCACTCACCACGGACGGCAAATGTTTTATGGCCCAGTGTATTTACATTTCTAATGGCCACCTGGTTGTTGTACAGTATTAAAGCAGGATGGATGAAGAGAGGGAAGGAGTGTGCCTGACATTATCTTACTCATCTAAATCGTGAAACATAAATATACCCTCTGTGATTCTGTTGGGATGAGGATATGTAAGCCAGGTGTGGTGCCGGACTAAGGACCAAGCGTCTTCATCTCTATGGCATCTCTCTCTCTATCTCACGCTCTCTCTTTCACACTCTCTCTCTCTCGCATTCTCTCTCTCTCTCTCCCTTTCTCTCTCTCTCTCTCATTCTCTCTCTCTCTCTGTCTCACGCTCTCTCTCTTTCACTCTCTCTCTCTCACTCTCTCTCTCACTCTCTCTCTCTCTCTCTCTCTCTCTCTCTCTCTCTCTCTCTCTCACACTCTCTCTCTCTCTCACTTTTATCTCTCTCTCTGTTTCTCACAGTCTTAATAAAGCTAGTTCACTTTTCCATGTGTTGGATGCACCACTATTGTACTGTAAGATACTACATATGCCCTACTGTGTTCAACTCATGTCATGACTCATGTTCTAGAGATGTCAAGGTTACGTTAAGTCTTAGTGCAGCATCTTATTCATCACTGGCGGGGGAGAAGCTTAGACATGCATTTGATGCTTGTGCATGTAGGGGCTCAATCTAAGCATGTCAGTCATGGCTTGTACTCCAAGTTTACTAAAGCCCAGTACTATGTCATTATTCATTTTCAATCACTTCATCTTGGGTTTAAAAATGTGAGTGGTCGTTTCAAGTGTACGCAATTAGCTTTCACTAAAACAGCCCGTAATCTCCCCGTTATGCATCCTACTCCAGAAAGACAGGCACAACCATCCATGGAGACGACCGGTAGGAAAAGCCTTCTGTTCTGGTAGGCTCTAGCTGCTGTCATGGAAACTGCAGCTGTGCCATGGGGAGGGAGTGCAATGGGAGTGGATACAATAGGGGCCATGTAACCATTCAGAAGGCCTTGTGATAAACATAAGCACTAAAAACTGCTATGTAACAGGTTAGGGGCTTCTGTGGTTTTACTTTTAAGAGTCTCTCTGGGCTTTCCAATTGGGTTCCTAAGTTGTTTTTGATGCTGTCTTTTTCATTATGCGAATCCCATTGTAATGGTTTGCTATGGTCAGAATGCCATTATATGACTATCCAACTGTCTCTCTCTCTGTCTTTCTCTCCACAACAGCTTGACATGATGTAAACGATGGGAAGACACAAAGGTAGAGGAAAATGAACTAAAAGAGGAGCCTTTCTTTAATTCTCCATCAAGACCAATCAAATGAACAGTTGATCTAATTGTTTAATCGAATATACTGTATTTACTTTTAGATACCCTTATGCAGCCTACAATAAGGATAGGTCTGTGCTGAACAGTTAAAATAGCAGATACCAAAGTCTAATTTTAACATTCCCATTGGCATATCTTTGAAGGGTATTTCTACGAACAGTCTTTGATCTCGATTGAAGTATGAAAGCTGATAGAGAAACTGAATTCCAATTTGACCAGCCTCGCCAAACAGATAAGGATCACAGGGGATGAAAACTAATGCCATTTCCCTCAGTCAATGAATCCCCATCCCTCTGTCCTCACACTATCTGATCTTCCTCACAGGGCAGCCTAATTAAAAATAAATATGAATATTCCGCTTGGTTATCTCTCTCTGGAAAGCTGCGGGTGACGTACTAACAAACATGCCAGCAGATTTTAATTTATTTAGTCAGTTCAGCAAATATATTTATTTCAATTACAGCCGTATCAAATCCAGTGCCAATTAACAAGATTTTGTTTAACTTAATTTGGTACACAGCACATGCCACTAGCAATTACAGAAAACACAAGGAGAGGGTGTGTTAGATATGGCTCACTGACTCAAGAGGGGAAGAGATGTGTGACATCTCAGCAGCCCAACAGAGACCAGTCTAAATCTGGGCCTCGCAAAGATCAATCCCTCATACTAATAAAAATATAAACTAAGCCCAGCTCCTGTGAATGTGGCTACATGTATTTATTTTATTTCAGTCGTGGGACTTGGAGACATCCCAGTTGACGTGATGGCCTTGCGGTGTTAAGGGAGTGTGAAGATGCTGTAGCCTGTTTAGTATAAACTGGCTGATGAGACAGCAATGCCAGCCAGGGCATGGGTCCAACCACAACAACAAGACTCAGACCAAACCTGAAGTGACACGCTAGTCACAGAGCTGCTGCTGCTGGGTGACGTGGGAACTGGGAATGTGTGTTGGCAGGTGGCAGTCTCAGTCTCAATGCTCATTACAGCCAGTGCTGACTGAGGGGAGGACAGCTCTTTTTCACTGGTGGAACCGACCACCCCATGACATCTGGGCCAGCCAGGCACACAACGACATTACTGGGACGCCACAGATATGTCACATGGGAGACACATTTCTAATGTTACACACTCAGTGCCATTGAATCACCACACAGACAGACTAAGGACGGACATGTCATAACTAGTACCCGGGCCAGAGAGCTCATGGAGTGTCACTTGCTTGACGGTCAATATCTGTGATCAATAACCATGGATACATGTATCTGTAATTAGACTAAGACAGACTGGGTGTAGCCTCCGTCTGGCTCTAGGGAAACAGATACTGAATAGAAAAATGATCAAATAATAACAGTGACTCAGTCAGTGAATGGCCCCGGCAAAGAACAGCGCAGTAGTTCTTTTAACAGGGTCCCGAGCCGCTCCTGTGTCCTCTCCTTTCAGATGTGCCTGATATGAAAGGTATCAGTGGGCCTGGGCTCCACAGCCCTCATTAGGTTCAGTGAAGGATAGTGTGGAGATCAATGTTATGTTGATGCTACGTGGTGCATGCAGTGTGCCATTCCACTGAGAAACTGGAAATCATTACTATACAGATCCCATTACTCTTACTCCAGCTCCTCTAACTCCATGCTCCAGATACGGTACAGTGGCATCGGTACAAAGACAGATGGACCTATTGCCAGCCCAGCACCCCCTCTTGACAATTAGGAGATGAAGAAGAGTTGAAGATTAAGGAGGATTGTGAATAAGGGAAGGATTATAACCCAAATTGCTAAATACAGTGGCTTGCGAAAGTATTCACCCCCTTAGCATTTTTCATATTTTGTTGCCTTACAACCTGGAATAAAAATTTATTTTGGGGGGGTTGTATCATTTGATTTACACAACATGCCTACCACTTTGAAGATGTTAAATATTTTTCATTGTGAAACAAACAAGAAATAAGACTGAATACTTGAGCGTGCATAACTATTCACCCCCCCCCCCCCCCCCCAAAGTCATTACTTTGTAAAGCCACCTTTTGCAGCAATTACAGCTGCAAGTCTCTTGGGGTATGTGTCTATAAGCATGGCACATCTAGTCACTGGGATTTTTGCCCATTCTTCAAGGCAAAACTGCTCCAGCTCCTTCAAGTTGGATGGGTTCTGTTGGTGTACAGCATACCACAGATTCTCAATTGGATTGAGGTCTGGACTTTGACAAGGCCATTTCAAGACATTTAAATGTTTCCCCTTAAACCACTCGAGTGTTGCTTTAGCAGTATGCTTAGGGTCATTGTCCTGCTGGAAGGTGCACCTCCGTCCAATTCTCAAATCTCTGGCAGACTGAAACAGGTTTCCCTCAAGAATTTTCCTTCCAAATTTTTGGGGAGTCTCCCACATGCCTTTTGGCGAACACCAAACGTGTTGAAATGTGAAATGTCTTTCTAAAGTACATTATGTATCATTTTCTTAAACATCTCACACATTTTTTTTTTATAATTATGTCTTAAAAATATTGTTCTAATGATTACCCTTACAAAAATGAATTTGTTGTGGCAAATTTGCTGCAAACTAAATAGTGTGCAACAGAATGTTGCCAGAAGTTTGCAAATGTTTGCCACTCGTGGTGAATTTTTGCCAAACCTGTCAACAATAATATTTATTACCACTAGTGGCAAAAAGTTCGGCAGAGTTTTTTTTCTGAAAGACAATTCTCTCAAGATTCAATTTGAACTTGTGGCAAACCTGTGGCTACAAGTTCAAACACCAGTAACCACTGATGACTAGTGATGGGCATTCCGGCTCTTTTCAGTGAACCGGCTCTTTTGGCTCCCAAACGGCTCTTAAAAAAATATGTTTTGTATTTTCTCAAGTCAAACAGTTTGCGATAGTTTGACTATGATTGGTGTTAAAACAATTCTAATTAAATTATTAAATTAAATCAGTGTCACGATCGTGTGGCGGATTGATGGACCAAAACGCAGCTTTAGGAAAATAAGCCATCTTCTTTTATTTTTTAAAGATGACGAAAAATAAACACGAAACACTTAATACAAACTATACAAAACAACAAACGACCGTGAAGCTAAATAACGTTGTGCACATACACATACAGGCTACAAACGTTCTACATAGACAATTACTCACAACCAATGAGAGCCTATGGCTACCCTAAATAAGGCTCCCAATCAGAGACAACCGAAATCAGCTGTCTCTAATTGGGAACTCATTCAGGTAACCATAGACTCTCCTAGATAACTAAACATACATAGACAACGCTAGACATCTGAACTCAACACAAACCCATATACTACACCCCATAACCCCTTTACCATAGAAACACCCAAAACCAACAAAACATAAACATTCCCCATGTCACACCCTGACCTAACTAAAATAATAAAGAAAACAAAGAATACTAAGGCCAGGGCGTGACAATCAGACTCTACCTTAACCACAATGTATTTAAAAAATGCATTAGTTTATTATGAAAAAAATGCTATTAAACATTTGCAATTAAAGTATAATTTTTTAATGTATATAAACAAAGTGCATATACATCTAACCATTCAAAACTAATACAATCTGAACAGCATAATAGAATATTGCACCATATCAAAGAAAAATAAATAACAATTTGCAAAACTGCAGCATCCCACAAATTGAAATAATTGTAAAAAAGATGGATGCTATTACACACGTGCATTTAAAGTATAACTTTTTTAATGTATATAAACAAAATGCATATAAATGTAACAATTCAAAAAGAATACAATCTGAACAACATAATAATAGAATATTGCACCATATCAAAGAAAAATAAATAACAATGTGCAAAACTGCAGCATCCCACTTAAAACATTAAACTGGTCCCTCTTTTCTCTCTCTTCTT
This sequence comes from Salvelinus fontinalis, assembly GCF_029448725.1. Taxonomy (NCBI): domain Eukaryota; kingdom Metazoa; phylum Chordata; class Actinopteri; order Salmoniformes; family Salmonidae; genus Salvelinus; species Salvelinus fontinalis. Next base: position 18,296,985 of record NC_074684.1, read on the forward strand.
TATTGCCATGTTATAACCAGCAGCACACAGCAATGCTGACCATATTTTGCTTTTATGAGAGATTTTCATTCAGAAATGCAAGCTGCTTCAACTCTTCTCTCAGTAATTATTTGTCCCGTTTACGAGAAGACCCTCTCAGAGGGAACGGATGTGGCCACTATGTAGTCTCCCTGTCATGACTTTAGTGAGCCGTGGGTAGACAGAGGCCTTGTTCTTCCACCAGCTCAGAGGATCTGCAGATCTTTGGAGGAGGGGCTCCTCCAAATAGGATCGGACCTCCATTATGGCATCTGCTGAGGGATTCCTTCGTGCTGCATCGCAAGTTGCTTTCTCGTCAAACAGCAGACGTTTGTGGCACGACTGCTTGTACTTCTGCTCCATCTGCTCCCTCTTCTTCCTGTTACCCTTGTGCCTGAGCCAGCTGACTGCTGTAGCTGTCCCTCCCTGCTGCTGAGGTTATTCTTTGAAGAGCCTCATCAATTGCTCTGGCATCACTGAAGGCTAACTTCTTAAACCTGGTGTCAAGTGCAGCGATTTCTGAAAGCACGTGATTATATTCCATTCTGTGGAATTTTCTGACCATTGATTAACATAGGGTGTCCATCAACTCTGTCACATGTCCTGTGGTTACATTTGCTTCTCTCTGGCAGCTGGCTGTGATTCGCTGCAGACCCTTATACAGGAGTATCATTTTTGAGGCTGTCACATAGCTGAAAAGAGAGAACAGTAACTTATTAGTTCAGGTTCATGTTTTGTCTACTGATACTACATTCTCATCTACTGCTCATATACATATATAATTACTGGATTAAATAATGATGTAGTAATAACTGCTTACTGTATCAGCTCAGGCATCCCCATCTGGCGTTGTGTAGACTTTAGTTTTTCAGCACCTACTGTGCTCCTGTGGAAGTATTCCACAGCTGCTTTCACTTTGTCCACAGTGGGCTTCATCACCTTCAAAGCATCTCTTACAATCAGGTTGATTGTGTGGGCAAGACATGGATGATGGGTCTATTTAAACATTTTCATGGCTTTGGCTATGTTAGCTGCACTGTCGCTAACACAGCAGACCACTTTTCCATCTACTTGCCATTCTCTGTGGCCACTCTCAACAGTTCCTCTACCAGGTTCTCTGAGGTGTGTCTGTCACTGAACTCAAAGCAGTCCAGAAGACATCTAGACATCGAAAAATCTTCAATGAAGTGGCATGTAACTGACATGTAAGAAGTGGTTACCCTTGATGTCCAGCAGTCAGTGGTAAGGCAAACTGCAGTAGCTTTTTGGACTCTTTCCCGCACTGAAGCCTGTGCTCTTGTACAGTTGTGGAATAAGTCATTTTGAAAGGGGTTTCCTGCTTGGAATTGTGTACATTGGATTTGGACTATTGCTATAACATTCTAAAACCTATGTCCTCCACGATCGGAAATAGCTGGATATTGGTGGCAATCATTTTAGCCAATGCAATATCAATTTGGCCTTCTTTTGCTACAGACATAGACTTTGGCATAAACTGGTCAATAGAAGACTGTGTTGCTGTGGGTTGCGGAGTAGGCCTACTTGACCGAGTGGATACATCTCCACGTGTGGATATCAATAGCAGGCCCGCTAGTTTCTTGAAGCTCCGCTACAGCTAGCTTCACAGTTGGGTGTACAGATCGCATATGCCGGTGTAGGTTGTGCGTAGAACCGGCTTTATATGAAATTTTGTTTTGACAAATTCTACACTGTGCTCTAACATTGTCTACATTATTAACTTCTACTTCATCACAATCCCGGATCCGGGAGCACCCCCCATCAGTAAAAAAGCTGACTAGCATAGCCTAGCATAGCGTCACAAGTAAATACTAGCATCTAAATATCATTAAATCACAAGTCCAAGACACCAGATGAAAGATACACATCTTGTGAATCCAGCCATCATTTCTGATTTTTAAAATGTTTTACAGGGAAGACACAATATGTAAATCTATTAGCTAACCACGATAGCAAAAGACACATTTTTTTCCCACCATTTTTTTCCTGCATAGGTAGCTATCGCAATTTCGACCAAATAAAGATATAAATAGCCACTAACCAAGAAACAACTTAAAATGCATCCAAATGCTACTGTGCTTCCGACTAATTTTCCAGCTGTTGTTTTCACAGCTGTCCTTCCTCTCTCTCCTCGGCTGCTAAGTGTGTGACTGTGAGTGAGTTGGCTCGGCACTCCCTCACGTATCTTTGGTTCATTGGTTGACACTGCGTGTCTGATTGACAGGAACAACAGGTGAGGCTGTTAGTCTGAGCAGACAGTCAGAACGAATGTCTGTGCGCTTGAGCATTTAGGCCTATATTATTTTTTTATTTTTTTCGTTCTTTGAATTAGTTAATTCTTTTCATTTAAATCTTTTGATCATTCATATCTTGATTTTTTTATATATTTATAAATAGATTCGGCTCTTCTGATATGCGAGCCAGCTCCCAACGTTCATCTACAAGAGTCGGCTCTTAGAGGGGGATTAGAAATCTGTTGTAAAACGGAAACCAAGCCAATCAAACCAAGCCAACCAAGCCAACCAATCTAGCTTGCTACCTAACAAAGTTGTCCAGTGAGTGTGTAACTTATTAATTAAGCTTCCCAATCAACTTTAACATTTTATTAGCTAAATGATGACTAGTTAGCAATATCATGTTTTATGGGATAGGGTGAAAAACATTTTGTTGATACCAGTTTCAATCTGTCAGTGCCACTGAAATCAAATCAAATGTTATTAGTCACATGCGTCGAATACAACAGGTGAAAACCTTAACGTGAAATGCTTACTTACAAGCCCTTAACCAACAGTGCAGTTTTAAGAAAATAAAAGTTAAGGAAATATTTACAAAATAAATTGAAGGAAAAAAGTAACTCAATAGAATAACAATAACAAGGCTATATACAGGGGGTACTGGTACCAAGCCAATGTGCGGGGGTACAGGTTAGTCGAGGTAATTGAGGTAGTATGTACATGTAGGTAGGGGTGACTATGCATAGATAATAAACAGCGAGTAGCAGCAGCCTAAAAAATAAATAAACATCGTCAATGCAAATAGTCCGGGCAGCCATTTGATTAATTATTCAGCAGTCTTATCGCTTGTGGGTAGAAGCTGTTAAGGAAGCCTTTGGACCTAGACTTGGTGCTCCAGTACCGCTTGCCGTGCAGTAGCAGAGAGAACAGTCTATGACTATGGTGGCTGGATTCTTTGAAATGTTCTAGGTCCTTCCTCTGACACCACCTGGTATAGAGGTCCTGGATGGGAGGAAGCTTGGCCCCGGTGATGTACTGGGCCATACGCACTACCCTCTGTAGCGCCTTACGGTCAGATGCCGAGCAGTTACCATACCAGGCGGTGATGCAACCAGTCATTATGCTCTTGATGGTGCAGCTGTATAACTTTTTGAGGATCTGGGTACCAATGCCAAATCTTTTCGGTCTCCTGAGGGGGACTAGGCGTTGTTGTGCCCTCTTCACGACTGTCCTGGTGTGTTTGGACCATGATAGTTTGTTGGTGATGTGGACACCAAGGAACTTGAAGCTCCTTTGTCCACGATCAGCTCCTTTGTCCTGCTTATGCCGAGGGAGAGGTTGCTGTCCTGGCACCACACTGCCAGGTCTCTGACCTCCACCCTATAGGCTGTCTCATCGTTGTCGGTGATCAGCAACGTTGTGTCGTCAGCAAACTTAATGATGGTGTTGGAGTCGTGCTTGGTCACTCAGTTGTGGGTGAACAGGGAGTACAGGAGGGGACTAATCACGCACCCCCCAGGGGTCCCTGTGTTGAGGATCAGTATAGCAGATGTGTTGGTGCCTACTCTTAACACCTGGGGGTCCAGGATCCAGTTGCAGAGGGTGGTGTATAGTCCCTGGCTCCTTAGCTTAGTGATGAGCTTTGGGGGCACTATGCTGTTGAAAGCTGAGCTGTAATCAATGAACAGAATTCTCACATAGGTGTTCCTTTTGTGCAGGTGGGAAATGGCAGTGTGGAGTGCAATTGAGATTGCGTCATCTGTGGATCTGTTGGGTTGGTATTAGAGTGGGTCTAGGGTTTCTGGGATGATGGTGTTGATGTGAGCTATGACCAGGGTCATGGCTACAGATGTGAGTGCTACGGGGCAGTAGTAATTTAGGCAGGTTACCTTGGTGTTCTTGGACACAGGGACTACGGTGGTCTGCTTGAAATATGTCGGTATTACAGACTCCGTCAGGGAGAGGTTGAAAATGTCAGTGAAGACACTTGCCAGCTGGTCCGCCCATGCTCTGAGTGCATGTTCATGCTGTGAGTACACTTACTAGCTAGCTATCATATCTTTGCACAATTAATGTGATAGGTAGCTAGCTAATTAATGATTTCCCTTAAATCTTATTTTCTTAGGTGAATACATTGCTGTCTTTATACCAATACACATGTCAATATGCTACTGTCATGGTTCAGTTAGCTAGCAGAGCAGCTACGGTAGCTACACCCTGGAAATATGTTTGTGGTGTAATCACTCATAACACCTTTTTGTGATACATTTGTGTATTGTCTTCAAGATTGAGAAGGTAAGCAAATGCATGTATTCTCAAATGTAGCCCATACATTCATTCTTTGTAACAATTAGATCTTTAATTTCTTTAAACTAATAGCAGCTAGCTGATCTTGATCATGTTGTTCCTTCTCTCATTCTAGAAGCAATCAGTTACAAGGCAAAAATACAGATTGAAGCCTTCAATCAAACTGAGGACAGAGAAATGTGTCTGGCAGACTGAAAACTGTGAACGGTAAGTAACAAACGTTACGAATTATGAATTTTATAGTCATTCAGGTTATATAGGTTGTTCTGTCATAATTAGGTAGCTAGCTAATGTTAGCTTGAGCTAGCTAGCCATTTTCTTTGCTAATATCGCTGGCTGTGGTAACGTCTAGTAGCTAGCTCATTAGCCATGGCACAATGCTCATGACACTAGCTTACTGGAGTGTTGTCACGTTAAATACATAGCTAAATGTACGATTTTTGTCTACATTTAGATAGCTAGCTAACTATGCTTGTGTCTGTAATGGTAGCATAGCTAACTACCTTAGCTAGCTAAATCTGACACTTTTTTTGCATCAGACCGAGGCTCTGCATCTGTCCTCGTGCTCCTAGACCATAGTGCTGCCTTTGATATCATCGATCACCACATTCTTTTGGAGAGATTGGAAACCCAAATTGGTCTACACGGACATGTTCTGGCCTGGTTTAGATCTTATCTGTCGGAAAGATATCAGTTTGTCTCTGTGAATGGTTTTGTCCTCTGACAAATCAACTGTACATTTCGGTGTTCCTCAAGGTTCCGTTTTAGGACCACTATTCTTTTCACTATATATTTTACCTCTTGGGGATGTCATTCGAAAACATAATGTTAACTTTCAATACTATGCGGATGACACACAGCTGTACATTTCAATGAAACATGGTGAAGCCCCAAAATTGCCCTCGCTCCAAGCCTGTGTTTCAGACATAAGGAAGTGGATGGCTGCAAACTTTCTACTTTTAAACTCAGACAAAACAGAGATGCTTATTCTAGGTCCCAAGAAACAAAGAGATCTTCTATTGAATCTGACAATTAATCTTGATGGGTGTAAAGTCATCTCAAATAAAACTGTGAAGGACCTCGGCGTTACTCTGGACCCTGATCTCTCTTTTGACGAACACTAAATAAACTTCAGTTAGTGCTAAATACGGCTGCTAGAATCCTGACTGGAACCAAAAGATTTGATCATATTACCCCAGTACTAGCCTCCCTACACTGGCTTCCTGTTAAGACAAGGGCTGCTTTCAAGGTTTTACTGCTAACCTACAAAGCATTACATGGGCTTGCTCCTACCTATCTTTACGATTTGGTCCTGCCGTACATACCTACACGTACGCTACGGTCACAAGACGCAGGCCTCCTAATTGTCCCTAGAATTTCTAAGCAAACTGCTGGAGGCAGGGCTTTCTCCTATAGAGCTCAATTTTTATGGAATGGTCTGCCTACCCATGTGAGAGACGCAGACTCGGTCTCAACTTTTAAGTCTTTATTGAAGACTCATCTCTTCAGTAGGTCCTATGATTGAGTGTAGTCTGGCCCAGGAGTGTGAAGGTGAACGGAAAGGCTCTGGAGCAACGAACCGCCCTTGCTGTCTCTGCCTGGCCGGTTCCCCTCTCTCCACTGGGATTCTCTGCCTCTAACCATATTACAGGGGCTGAGTCACTGGCTTACTGGTGCTCTTTCATGCCGTCCCTAGGAGGGGTGCGTCACTTGAGTGGGTTGAGTCACTGATGTGGTCTTCCTGTCTGGGTTGGCGCCCCCCCTTGGGTTGTGCCGTGTCGGAGATCTTTGTGGGCTATACTCGGCCTTGAATTCAGAATGGTAAGTTGGTGGTTGAAGGTATCCCTCTAGTGGTGTGGGGGCTGTGCTTTGGCAAAATGGGTGGGGTTATATCCTTCCTGTTTGGCCCTGTTCGGGGGTATCATCGGATGGGGCCACAGTGTCTCCTGACCCCTCCTGTCTCAGCCTCCAGTATTTATGCTGCAGTAGTTTATGTGTCGGGGGGCTAGGGTCAGTTTGTTATATCTGGAGTACTTCTCCTGTCTTATCCGGTGTCCTGTGTGAATTTAAGTATGCTCTCTCTAATTCTCTCTTTCTTTCTCTCTCTCTGAGGACATGAGCCCTAGGACCATGCCTCAGGACTACCTGGCATGATGACTCCTTGCTGTCCCCAGTCCACCTGGCTGTGCTGCTGCTCCAGTTTCAACTGTTCTGCCTGCGGCTATCGAACCCTGACCTGTTCACCGGACGTGCTACCTGTCCCAGACCTGCTGTTTTCAACTCTCTAGAGACAGCAGGAGCGGTAGAGATACTCTTAATGATCGGCTATGAAAAGCCAACTGACATAGACTCCTGAGATGCTGACTTGCTGCACCCTCAACAACTACTGTGATTATTATTATTTGACCATGCTGGTCATTTATGAACATTTGAACATCTTGGCCATGTTCTGTTATAATCTCCACCCGGCACAGCCAGAAGAGGACTGGCCACCCCTCATAGCCTGGTTCCTCTCTAGGTTTCTTCCTAGGTTTTTGCCTTTCTAGGGAGTTTTTCCTAGCCACCGTGCTTCTACACCTGCATTGCTTGCTGTTTGGGGTTTTAGGCTGGGTTTCTGTATAGCACTTTGAGATATCAGCTGATGTAAGAAGGGCTATATTAATAAATTTGATTTGATTTCTGGACTGCCGTTCACTGTTTCACTCGTTAGCTAACGTTGGCTAAGTTAGCTGGCTAACTAAGTTACCATAGCTAGATTTAAGTTATTCCCCATCTGCGTTAATTTAGCCAAGCTATTTGGCAGGCTTATCTCATGCTTGCATGGGGATTGATTGAGTTAGCTAGAGTTAGCTAGCGTTAATGTAGCTACTGGTTTTCAATGGTTTCTGACAGTGGCAGCTTTATTCCTGTACTTAAATGCAGAGGTCAAGGCCAATGGACGGCTTTGTAAAGAGTATGATGAATGAGTGTAACATGGCCTCTTTGATTCCAAGGTTTGAGGGTAAGTAAAACTGAAATAGGGGGATAGTCTGGCCTTCATTTTATCATACTTGCTTTATTGGTAATTTGCACAAATATTCTGTCACAGTGCCCAACCTGACACACAACACACATCACAGGCTGGGAACAGCACATGGGCACTTAGGGGTAAAGTGCCTTGCTCAAGGGCACAACAGCAGTAGGTAGTATACAGAGATATTGTAGCTGGTAATGGCTGCCGAATCACTCCCTGCAGATTTTCCCGCATGCAGCTAGGGGTTCGAACCGATAATCTGCCGGTAATCAGCCTGTCTTTCTAACCTCAAAGTTACTGCCGCCCCTGTTCATTTTGCTAAGTCATTCACTTCCTTGCCGTTGTTCAAACATTTGACCTGTCTTATCAACCCTTCACTCCTTAAAGTATGTCATTTAAAAATGTGGGTGAAACTATTCCGTAAAATGTCTCCCATAGTGGTTAAGCCTAGCATTTAAGAGCGTTGGGCCAGTAACCGAAAGGTTGCTGGTTCAAATCCCTGCGGCAGTAAGGTGGAAGAATCTGCTGTTCTGCCCCTTGAGCAGGCAGTTAATCCCCAACAACAACAACTGCTCCCCGGGTGCCGAAGACGTGGTTGTCGATTAAGGCAGCCCCCCCCAACCCCCATCTCTCTTATTCAGAGGGGTTGGGTTAAATGTGGAAGATCCATTTCGGTTAAATGCATTCAGTTGTGCAACTGACTAGGTACCCCCTTTCTCTTTTGCAGCGGAGGAGATAGACCAGGAAACCACAGGAGGTTGGTGGGACCTTAATTGGGGAGGACGGGTTCATGGTAATGACTGGAGTGGAAGAATATGAAAGACTTACACGCAGTGAGTATTCTGTAAATGCCACTTTTTTCATACAAGAGGGAAGGTCCTCGGGACACACGTGAATAGATAGGACTGTGGACAAACCGAGTGACACATAATGCTTTAGCCGGGTCTTGCCAGGTACATGTTGAAAGCATTGTTTATTTTTAAAACTGATTGTTAAAAGGAATTTTTAATTGATTGAATACTTTGTGCTCGAGAGGACAGCCCAGATAGCTAAAGGTTGTTCTTCAACCACTCAGTTAACAAACAAAGTTGCAGATTACATGAAGTAGACTGCGATCCAGTGGGCTCAGAGGACGAGACAGAATGGGGCCAAGACAGTCTAAATAGTTTGAGAGTATGCGTCTGCTGGATACTCCAGGCACGGTGGGTTTAATTGTTTACAAAAGCATTAGACTTGAATATGATTCTGTTTGCTGTGATTTACTAGCCTGGCTGAGGCGACCCACGGGTCTCAGCGTAGGGAGAGGAGGCTGTTTGTTAATGCGCTCATAAATTGTGCGACAGGGTTTGATTGGTTCTCTCAAATGTTTTTTTTTCCTTGGTTTGAGACCTCACATTGTTTGGATTTGAATATCCAACCGTTGTAATACAAGGGGGCAGCGTTCGGGTTTGAGTCTGGCTGTACGTGTGGGTGTTTGAGTGAGAAAGACACAGAGGAGAGCCAACCAGTAAAAGCACAGCCCCCTTCATTATTGTCGCATTGAGACGAAAACATCAGAGCCATTCCAGACTGAAGTCAGGAGGACTTTGAAAGTTAGGTGTTAGCCAGACTAATGATGAACTGCAATGAAAAAGTAATTGCTTCGATGCCTCGGGGAAACTCACTGAGAACTGGATCGCTGTCTTCAAGGACAAAAAAACATTGCAGGCCCAAGATCTTCTCTTTGAAGTGCAGGTATAGTTAGAAATGACCCTGCTGGTGGTGCCTCAGATTCTCATTCATTTTTAGCCTGAAACAATCAAGTTATTCACTAAACATTCTTCTCTCCAGATACACAATGTGACATTGCTTTAAGACTTCTGCAAGTGCTCCTTCCATCACCAGTCTGTAAGTCTGGCAGAAAGACATTCCGACCCACCTTCAAAGAGACCAGAACGTCCTTCATTGACTTGCGGCCTGTACGTTTAAATAGTGGATAGGGAGATAGATGGTGAAATTAGATGATAGCATTTGTAAACCTTGAATGAAAGGAACAGCATTGCAAAATCGGTTAAATGCACACTCCAAGACATTGTTGTGTAATTGAACCTATGAGCCTAAGCCCCAAATGAATAGAAGATGTAGGCATCAAACAGGGATTGGGTGTTTATATTGATGTTGAAGTGTAAATGGCTAAATAGTATATAAAAATAAATGGTGTGAGATGGCATTGTCAGTGTGTCTCCAAGCTTTGCACAAGTCCTCATATTCTAAAATCCAATGATTTCTTTCTAATAGGATGGGACCAACATGGTTGATTAACTGCACCAGGCAGAGGTGACCAGATCCTACCCATTTGTGTTAGCTCTTGGGGATAATTGTCTCTGCTCACAGGTGTTTACAGTCATTAGTGGACAGGCATTGGAGCAAGGTACATTGCTTGGGGCACTGGATGTGTGTTTCAAGTCCTATTATGTGTTTGATATCAACTTTTATACAGACCACAGTATATCAGGAACAGAATCCCCCACAGTTAGACTGTTAAGAGCAGGGGTGGAAGTACAGTCCGGCACGGTACGGCGTCCAGTAAAATAAATATTGGGGGTATACTGTACTGGTGAAACGTGAGCCTATCACAATGAGTACAACATGCCCAAAAAACTAAAGGCCATTAGGCCATTATTTAACATTAATGCATGTCAGCCGCATGAAACATTAGTGAATTGACTGGAAACCGGGTGGTATACGCTCCAAATTGAGTTGTGGTTTGAGGAGAACACTTACATTTTGTCAAGGTGGAGATGAGTGGCAGAGATGCTCTCGACAAGGCAGAGATGAGTGGCCGAGACCGAGGCGCGCGTGGATAACAGTGGATGCATCAATTCAGGCTACAAGTGTAGGCCTAATGACAATTGCAGAATTTCATTACACTACACGTAAGTGTTTTGTAACAGATGTCTCTTTCCATTCATCAAATTGCGGGTGCACAGTTCACTGTTGAGGTTTGGATGCTGAAATTATTTTGTGAGTGAACGAATGTGCGCGAGTAGCCTGCAGGAGCGCCTTTAAGTGATTGTTTGACAATCAGATGAAAACATCATGACTGGTTGTGTTAATGCCACATTAAAAGGTTTCCCTGAAATAAACTGAATTGCTAAAATGATATAGCCTAATTAGCTTACTCTTGTCGATACAGAAATAAATACAATCATTCAAAATAGGCTACTACACCAGAAAGCATGATTTGGCCACAGAGCATCATTAGCTTCTTTAAAAAAACTGGATTGTTTTAAATCCCACAGCCTACAGTCAGATGGGCCAGTGGCGGTTCTAGCTTGTATGGCTCCCTGTGTGAACTCCCCCGCCAAAATAAAAATAAAAATCACCATTCTGCACTAACTGTAATTTTTATTCAGACATTTGGAACAACACAAATTAATAATCATAACAAAGACGAATAGAAACAAAATGTACTATATAAATACAAATAAAAGTTAGAATCAAATTATTACACTATTTCCCTATTGCTAACAAAAAACACATATAAAACTAAATTGCAGGAATCCTATATCACACAAATACACAACTAGAATAACACACTTATAAAGAAGAGAACCTGTGTATTGCACTTCAAACAAGAAACACACAAACTAAATTGCACAACTGCCATCTAAACCCTGACCTTTCTTGCCTTCCTTGATGCAATGTCATCAATTACATCATCATAAGAAATCTGCCCAATAATTGCATGGTTAATACTGATGACAGCAAGGCCACTAAGGTGTTCCTGTGACATGGTGGACCTCAGGTAGAATTTGATGAGCTTAGAAAAGCTCCTTTGCTTCAGCTACGGTCACTAGAAGAGTAAGACAAATTCTGAGAGCAGTCCACAAATTTGGATACATTTCTAAGAGCTCCCTTTCGTGTATAAATATCAGCAGCTCGAGCAGGGTCATGGTCTTCGATGGAAAGTAGTGGTGCAACGGATCACAAAACTCATGGTTCGGATCGGATCACGGTTTTGAGTTACGGATCAGATAATTCAGTGGCCAGAGTTTCAGTGGTGAGATCACTGTATGTCCTCCGGCGCAGGGCAGGGTCTAGGGTCTAGGTGAGACAGGGACTTGAACAGACAGGGACTTGAACCTTGGATCTAGTGCAGTAGATCTATGAAGATAGTCCTGTACATGGGGTTCCTGTCCTCCCTAATGGCAGCCCTGACATCTCTAGTGAGGGTGCGGTCTTCCTCACTTGGGGCCATGGATTGTAGAACCCTTGTTTTCAGAGGTAGAATCCTTGTTTTCAGAGGTAGGATCCTTGTTTTCAGAGGTAGGATCCTTGTTTTCAGAGGTAGGATCCTTGTTTTCAGAGGTAGGATCATGGACACAGACGGTGCAGGTTCAGTGCTCAATAGGGTTGTAACCGTTGATGGGTTTTAGCACCTGGAGTCCCTCCTCTGCCACTTTCACGTCATCAGACAAGGTGACGGTCTTTATATTTTTTCAGGGTCCTGTCTGTCAGTGCAGAGTATACAGCTGCCTGCTGCTCAAGATAGCGCTCCTACATGTGGAGTTCCATCTTGTTGTGACATGGTGTATGAGCTTGTGGGTCGGTAGCTGTAGCATTTCTTGCTTGGTCCTAAGCACATGAGCGGCTGTTGTCCTTCGGTGGAAAAAGAAAACCACCTTCCTGATCCTCCCAAGGAGGCGGTCCTTCTGGTTCACTGGGATTCCCCTTTGGGATGCTAAATGGATCACTTGTGCAAAGCAAGCTATCTGTGGCCCCAGTCCACTGCATTTACTTGGTTCTTGGCATTATCTGTGGTGATTGGGATATTGCTATTGCTATATAGCTTCCACTCTGCTACTGCTCCTAGCAGTACCTGCGCCAGATTTCTGCCTGTGTGACTCTCATAGAGGGGGAGTGTCTGTAGCACCGGACTTCACATATCCCACTCCTCTGTGGTGTATTGAGTCGTCAGTCACGTAGCTTTCCGTTGCCCTGGAAGTCCACCCATGTGTGGTGAGTGCAACATAGGATGTCTTGGATAATTGGTCGACAATTTTGACCTTTTCCTGTTCATAAAGATCTGGCACGATCTTCATACTGAAGTGGGTGAGCGAGGGGATTTCGTAGCATTGCTCAGCACTTACACCATATTTTTAAACCCTTTGTTTTCCACAACAGAGTATGGCCTCATGTCTACAGCGATAAACATCCCAATAGATTTGGTGATGGCTTTAGCCCAATCTGATTCTGCAGCAAAGGGCTTAAATGCCGGGGTGAGAAGTTGTCTCTTGGCTGAGTTGGCTCCCGTCACTGACACACCAGGGTGATGACGCTTTAAATGTGTGGCCATGCTCCATGTATTTCCATGATCATACGGCTTTCTTGTGGCACAATGCCTACACACCATAATGGTGTTGTCCACCACCCTTCTTCCATCATCATATTTGACAGGGAAGCCAAAATGCTCCCATAGATGAGACAAATGAAGCGGGAGGCTTTTCCAGTTCTTCAGATCCTCCACTAGCCATGTCTGTCACTGCTCTTTTTTATTCATTGCAACACGAGCAGGATTGATTCATTGGGATTCAACATGCCCCGTTCACGTGAACAGAACACACAACTGATTTAAAAAATAATCAAGTCAACCTTTAGGCTTCAGAGTAAAACACATATCCGTCTTGTCTTTATCTTTTCACTGCAGCTCTGCATCGAGATTTAGGGAATTATTACTTTATAAAGTAACAGCGGCAGTAAAACTGTATTGCACAATATGATAGTTAAACTTTGCAAATGATCCGCGGTTCACATGTGTGCCGAACCATGGGGGGTGATCAAGGATCAAGGATTAACTACGGTCCGTTACACCACTAATGGCAAGATCTTTGCCATCCAAGTCTGAGTGTTCTTTATAGTGCAGTGTCATACTAAGGGCCTCACATTGTTCTGTCAGCTCCTCATTTGAGAGACTTTGGAAGGTTGACAGCACTCCTAACTTCTCTCTCACATTTTCCAATGTGGAAAATCTTTCCTGAAGGGCTGAGGTTGCAGCATCAACAACGACATTGAAAAATGTCACCTCCAACTTCTTCAGTGCATCACTCAAAGCCTCAACAAATGATTCGTATAAAAAGTGCCGCTTTGTGGACCTCAGCCTTTGTTGTAGAACGGCCTCTACATTCATACCCTCGCAAATATCCTTGGCTGACGTTTGTGCAGTCATAAAGCCTGTCGCCCTGTAGTTGCTGAGACCTCTCTCTGTCTTTCTGAGAAGACTGACTGCAACATCCACATGTATGCTGGGAGACTGCATCAGCTTGATCACATGTTGGATCTGGCTCAAGATGTCATACCACACCACTGTACAGATGCTGAAGCAGTATGATCCCATCTCCTCTGACAAGGACTGGGCCTCAATCTTTATCACAGGGTCTTTGGTTTGATCCCTCACCTCAATCAGTGCCTCTCTCACCACTGCTGTCTGATACCTCAGTGGCTCGACACTCTTGACTTTACTCTCCCACCTTGTCTGTCCACATCTTCAAAGTGATGTCCACATGTTTTTTTCAGGATGGCCCATCGCTGTTTGGAGGCTGAGAACAAGGTGTACAGTTTGTGTAAGATGCCAAAGTAACCTGTGGCATCGACAACTTTTGGTGGCAGCAGCCACAACCAGGTTCAATGTGTGAGCCCCACATGGCACAAATAGAGCTCTTGGATTCATTAAAAGGAGTCTGGTCTGGACACCTTTTTGTTTTTGCCTCTCATGTGACCCATTATGGACCCATTATCATAAGACTGTCCTCTGCAGTCCTCAATGACTTTTTAGCTCATCTTTTGAGAATCAGGGATGCCAAATGTTGGCCCGTGGACTCTGCCTCCAAAGCCCCCATAAAATGTTCCTTTGTGGGGCTCCTCCTTCAGTGACAATTCTAATCACACTGTTCAGTGTGGCTGACATCTGAGGTGCAATCTAGAATGATAGAGAATCATTTTGCCAGCTTGATGTCACTCACAATTATTGAAATGACCTTGCTGCTCAACAAATCAATGAGTTCATTCTATATTTGGTGGCCAAGGTAGCTGGTGGTGTGACTCGAGGTCCCTTTTTGAACACGGTTATGGTGTTCTTTCATGACTGGATCAAATTGTGCCATCAGTTCAACCTCTGAGGAAATTTCCATTTGACGGAGATGACAGTATTTCTGTGTGTCCCCTTAGTGCCAGATTTCTAATTGCCAGAGACTGCACAATAGCAGTCAGACATGTCAACACCTCTGTCCATCTTATCCTCTCAGCCTCCATAAGTGCCATCTCATGCTTATTAATTGTTTCCCCTTTTTTGATCCTCATTGCCAGTTCTTTCCATGTTTTCATGCAGTTTTGGTTTTCTGGGCTGCTGTCGTGGAGTCAGCAAAGAACTTGCAGGTTTCCAGTCTGTCAGTCCAGAGTTTCCTAAATAAATGTCCATCTTAAAGTTTGCAGCAGAAGAGGCTGTTTCTTTCAGAATACACCAACCAATTTTCTAGGGACTTTTTTCACCACTCACCAAGGTCTTCCTGAAATACTGGTGGTGGCAACTTCTTCCATCACTCTCATTCCTTGGGAAAACAAAGTGAGGTGGTACCTCACTTGGTCCTCTGCAAACTAGTTGTGTCTGAATTCTGTCAGTCAAAACTGAAGGCCAGTCAGCAGGGTCTGTAGACAGTGGTTCATCCTCAGCAGCAGGATTTTGGTGGGGATGCCCCTACAGGCATTTCTAATGGAGAGTACATGGGTATTAGTTTACACACGTTATTCACAGCATTCATCGTGGTGGAACATCCCACATACATAATAAAATCATCATTGTCACCTACAATATGGAAACGTACAACTTTGCAAAAGGGAAATTATTATAATTTTTTGTTATGCAGGGATGCACACATGTACGTGTACCCACACACACACACATGCGCACAAACAGACCTGAAGAATCCTGCTGGGGAGAAGTGGAAGCAAATGGTTATTCATCCTCAGGAAACATTTGTGAAGACACCTGTGTGGCTGAGGAGGTGGATGGTTCCTCATCCTGAGGCTCCGAGATAATTTCTGAAGAAGCCTGTGTGGCTGAGGAGGTAGATGGCTTCTCATCCTGGTCAGTGCCAGAGGGTGCTCCAAAATATTTCAGAAGTGCCCCTGAATTTGCATTGGAATACAGTATATGAGTCTGACACCCTAAATCCATTTGTTGCACAATTAAATTGGCATGTCATTATGTACAATTTATCAAACTTTCAGAATAGGAACCAAATGAATCATACAACCTCCTTGGCTAAATTCTAGGCATAAGACCCCCCCAAAAGACGTAATATATAAGAAAAGATACAAGATATCATCATAATATATACGTCTTAAGTTAACCTACAGCATTGGAAATCCCCCTTACTGAGCTCAGGACCTAGTCAATACAAACACACAAAACCTTTATGATGTCACCTCAATGAAAGACAACCAAATCAATGGTGTGCTAGTTAGGTTGTAATCGTTTTGCTGCAGGTTACACACATTATCATGATGAAACTGTGTGAAATTATATCCAATGTTATGTAAGCTAGTTGGACAGAAAACTGAATATTGTTGCCCTATGTGTAATAACATAGCAAGCAACAGACTAACAAACATAAGTGTTATACTAGCCTACTTCATTACATGTATAATATTATACTCATAAAGAGATGACATAGCTGCATACCTTTATCTTTTGCGTTTCTCCTCTTCTTTCCTCTTTTTCCTAAACTGGGCACCTGATGGCTTAGACCTTTTCTTATCCATTTGTGTTGATTTGGCACTCGAGCATCAATACATTACCCATCCCCCAACACTGTCAACCAAGAGTCAAGACTACATTACCCCTCCCCCAACACTGTCAACCAAGAGTCAAAACTAAACCAATTCACCTTGGTAGTGTGCAGACAGGTTTTATATTATTCTTAACGATTTCACACAAACCAGAAAAAAATACAATAATATGTCTGTGAAACTATATATTCACAGTATTATGAATGAATTGTGGTTTATTAGGTAGCATTTCATAGTGTGACTGATTTTACAACAAAAAAATTCCACTGAACAATAGTGGATAAGCATCTGCTCTTGTACGTAGTGTGAGAAGTGACAGGAGGAAGCGCAGCCTTCCGGCTGATGTGTTTGTGTTCCTGTGATTTAACAGATCATTGAATGGATGAGCCATGAGTGTATCTCTGATTCAGAGGGGTTGGGTTAAATGCAGAATGCCTTCAGTTGTGCAACTGACTAGGTATCCCCTTTCTTTTAATATCTTTAAACTGTTGTATGATTAACATATATAATGACATTTTTTGTTCAAGCTGGGCTGAAGCACATTCCTCTACCCTTTCATCCTATCACAAATATCTATTTTAAATAGAAATGTTACATTTTGGAAATTGTGAAAAGTGCTTTATAAGTAATGACAGTCATTAGTCCATGTCCTTAGTAGCGTGACCTTCAAACGTAATATTTTACACTTGTTATCTGTGTAACAATGTTTTGACTCTGCCCAAATATAGAACGTTATATGTATGTGTGTGCTGTCACCTAAGATACTGTAGCTGAAGTGTGTCAGTGAATGAAGATCTATGGATTTGCTCTGGCACAGTCTGACAGACAGATCTGTGTTGATACCACTTAGGACAGTGTAACACGCACACATGCTTTGTTTTGATCAGATTGCAATCTGAGTGTGAACATCAAGTTCAGCTGAGGCTTTAGTCTGATGTTTGGACGGTTTTATTGATGAAATAATATACATACATTTTAAGATTTCATAAGATATGATTGATTGTTATCTTACGAAATAACACATACTTAGACAATAGGGCTTTGTTTCAATGTGCTATTTAAAAAATGTATATATTATTGTACATTGAGGACAAT
This sequence comes from Salvelinus fontinalis, assembly GCF_029448725.1. Classification (NCBI taxonomy): domain Eukaryota; kingdom Metazoa; phylum Chordata; class Actinopteri; order Salmoniformes; family Salmonidae; genus Salvelinus; species Salvelinus fontinalis. Next base: position 18,314,496 of record NC_074684.1, read on the forward strand.
TCTCTGACATGATGTATTTTCTGAAATGCAGGCAAAACAAATGAATGATTTAAAATTCAACACTGTACCTTGATTGTATGTAGGAAATGGAGGGGGTGGGATGGTAGGGAAATCAAAAGTGTGTAAGCAAAATAAAGTAATTGCTTTCAGTGTCCTGATTTTGTTTGTTTTATGTTTTCTGATTGTTTCAGTGCATGCATTCAACAAGCTTTGGACAAAGGACTTCCACCGGGCTGCCATCTCAAGTTCACTAAAAAGGCAATAATTCTGTAATGGGTTTGTTTTTGTTTTTAATTCATAACATTTTGTTAATTGTGTTTTAAACTTCCATTGGTTGAAATATATTGCTCAGTTATCACTTGGCTCATGTAAATAATTATGTAGTTGCCCCTTTAAACATCCTAAGGTCAACATCCCCATAGTTTTCACATTTCTCTCATGTAAATGTTGTAGCTACATAAAAACATTAAACTATTTATTTGAGAAATATCCAGTCTTTGCTCTTTTCTTCATTACCATGCTGATGATTAAAAGTTGTATTAGACAAATGTTTAGTATATTTCCCACATTTAATGTTTTAGTTTTTTTCTCAGAGAACCATCATTATGTGATTTGGTTAATGTAGATAAAACATTGAAATGTTGTTTAACTCACAGTAACCAAAACCGGATCTAATTTGCTTATTCAACGGAGTTTGCAGCAAATTTGCTAAATGTTCTCCACAAGTTTCCCAGAATTGTTTGCCAGTAATTTCGCAAGTTACAACAGTTTGCCACAAAACTAATTTAAATTGTGAAAGTATGAGCATGCAGCAAATCTGTGACAAACTGGCCAAAGGTTTGCCACAACTGTTGCCACAAGCCTGCTTTTTGGGGGGTTTGTATCACTAATGTGTATTTTGCTTTGTTTAAAGCTATAACCTCTCTTGCATCACTGGCAAAGGAGGGAACATCTCACCAGGGGACTGGTTCGCACCATGCTGTCCAAACTCCTGAGGTTGTAAACTTTTCCCAAAAGAGACACTGCTATCAGTTTTACTGTCTCGTTTTCAAAAAATGTTTAGGCTACTCCTAGCGCAAACATTACAACAACGCCAAGTGCATCATGGGTGTAATCATTACGCCGATTCTGTTGCTACAAAACGTTTTGCAACAGAAATCGTTAACGCCAAACGGAAAACGCAAACGAGAGTTTCTATTGGACAAATTCTGGTAAGTCCCTCCCCGTTTCGTTCCGTTTGCTCTGTTTGCATCCATTTGGTTCTTAAACGGTAAACGGTGATGAATACACCCCAGGCGAGCGTAATGGTAAAATACAGGGATAATAAAAACGAAATTCTGATGACAACAAAACGTTTACAAAAATGATGCAAGTATCACATTCTAAACAGTGCCATATGTGATATCACATTCTAAACAGTGCCATATGTGATATCACATTCTAAACAGTGCCATATGTGATATCACATTCTAAACAGTGCCATATGTGCCCACTGTACGTTTTCGACACTGTTACTACAACACATGATGTGATTAAAAAGTAGCAACATCAAAGTGTAAACTCACCTAAACCAGGTACAAAAGTGTTGAGAAATAGGCATAACACAGCTACTGGGAATGGCATGTATGGAATAGCTGCACGCAAAGGTCCTTTCTTCTCTCTTACTTGGACCACAACTCCACTGGTCGAAGAAGTAACTCCCTTCTCATTCATTTCGGTGTCTTTTTGGTCCATGTTGAGCGTAAACAGGCAAAGTGTGAACTATTTATTACTGTTTATTCTCTATCTGTCAAAGACTCCCTTCCGCAACACAGGATGAGCAAACCTCTCCAAAAATGACCAACTGCATGAAGTGGACTGTGTGCACGTAAGCGGCGCGTAAGCACTTGTGATGGGTAGTTCGCAAACGAAAGGCTCGTTTTAAACGGCTCTTTTTGTTGGGAAACGAATCGCATCTGTGAAGGAGCCGTTCATTTGACTCACTGATTTGCATACTGCTACTGCTGCTTTTTGAGCGCGAGACATTACATGTATATATTATAAAAAACATTATCTGAAGATGGTAAATCCTCACTGCGTGAGCAAAAAGTAGTGTTTTTGCAAGCGATTTCATTTCGTCATGTACGTTTTTTATTTTAACTCACATTTCACAATCTGACATAACGGTATGCAACTTTTTAGCCTTTACATTCGAATGTTTATATTTTTCATAATTTTTTAAGCACTGTGCTACTGAACAAAGAGGCGTTCATAAGGTAAACGGAGCCAAAAGATCCGGCTCACTAAAAAGACTGGGAATGCCCATCACTAACAAGCACTGAGCATCTGCTCCCTTGCACAGTTCAACTATTTATTTATTTTTTATTTAACCTTTGTTTAACTCAGCAAGTCAGTTAAGAACACATTCAAATTTACAATGACGGCCTACCAAAAGGCAGAATGCCTCCTGCGTGGATGGGGGCTGGGATTAAAATATTTATATAAATAGGACAACACACACATCCCGACAAGAGAGACAACACAACACTACATTAAGAGAGACCGAAGACAACTAGGCTGGTCTCATAGACTAAACGTAAGATAGTAAACAACATACACGACACTCAAGTTAGCATGATATGTTACCTTTGGTATTGTTACATAAGATAGAAGGTTACTTAAAATGCCCACACCAGTAGAAATCCACTTGTTTGAGCTGAAAGACTATGGCCAGAGTTTACCCATGATGTTGCACAATGATTTAAGTCAATAAGTCATTGTTTTAATCAAAGTATGATATACTTGGGCTTGAAGTTGATTGAAGTGACAAATCCGAACTGCCGACTTTGTGCAAATCCGTGTGAATGCAGTGTCTTTTCCTATAATATGACATACAAATTCTTCAGTATACGTTTTGTTTCAGGACTGGATTTGTTCACTGGCATTGTTTATTAATCAGAAACAGCTGCAAAGCTATTCCATTTTGCCACTTTTTTTACCAGAATATTTTCATAATCTATTGGATAATTTGTCAATTTTCACTTGTTTTTTGCTAGTGTGTATTAGAAATATATACTGTATATCTGACCATTTTATAAATGGTATAATTATCGCTCCAAGATTTATATTTTTTACCACGAAAGTTTTGCTTCACAACACGCTCCACTGCTTTGATTGGTGTAACGTTAGCTAAAAACTGCAAGTGTCTATCCAGATAATGAAAAGGCACCCGAAAATTGAAGGTATTTATAGTTACATGTAGTGTTGCAAAGGATCGGAAACTTTCCGGAAATTTTCCATGGGAAGTTGAGCCCTGGAATTTTGTTAATTTTGCTTAAATTTATCAAAAAAGTTAGCTTATAACAGTGTAACTTTTTTTGATGGGATACACAAGGCAATTCTAGGTCTTGTGACATATTTTGGTTAAACTATCCCAAATTCAATGGAATTGCAACCCTCTGCATGCACGGTGCATTCTTCCATCACATGTGCAGTGCACTCTTCAATCACATGTACAGCTGATTCTCAAGACCTTGCACACTAATGAGATGCTATTGAGCCCACACTACTACACTGTCTGAGCCAAGGACTACATGCTTTCTGGTAAGCTTTGATTACAATACTGGGTGGGGTGAATATATTTTATATGACATACATGATTTTTGTTAACTAGTAAATAGTAGCCTATTGTTTAAATCATTTCTAACTTGTTAACAATTTCTGCTAGTTCGGATACACAATTGATACACTCTACAAGATAGCCAAGGAAATGGTTAGGTATGTGAAGGGTCATCAAGTTATAGCAGCAATCTACCTCACCAAGCAAAGTGAAAAGAATAAGAGGACCACATTGAAACTGCCCAGCAACACTTGTTAGGGTGATGTTGTCATAATGTTTGACAGTCTCCTGGAGGGGAAGGAGTCTCCAAGAAATGGCCATATCACAGTCTGCCGATATGGACAGCCCCATCACGAGGATCTTCCTGGATGATGTATTTTGGGAGAGAGTGGTAAGCAGCCTGAAACTCCTGAAACCTATAGCAGTAGCCATTGCACAGATAGAGGGAGACAATGCCATCTTGTCTGATGTTCAGACTCTGCTTGCAGATGTAAGAGAAGAAATCTGTACTGCCCTGCCTACTTCACTGTTGCTCCAAGCAGAGGAAACTGCAGTTCTGAAATACATCAAAAAGGGTGACGACTTCTGCCTGAAGCCCATACACACAGCAGTGTACATGTTGGAGCCCAAGTATGCTGGCATGAGCATCCTGTCTGGTGCAGAGATCAACAAGGCCTATGGTGTCATCACTACCATGTTTCACCACCTTGGCCTGGATGAGGGCAAGGTTCTTGGCAGTCTGGCGAAGTACACTTTCAAGCAAGGGCTTTGGGATGGAGATGTAATATGGCAGTCATGCCAACATATCTCATCAGCCACCTGGTGGAAGAGTTTGTGGATCTGAGGCTCTTTCCCCTGTTGCCTCCATCATCCTCCAAATTCCACCAACATCAGCCGCCTCAGAGCGCAACTGGTCCTTGTTTGGGAACAAACACACCAAAGAACGCAACAGGGTGACCAATACAAGGTTTAAAAAATTGGTGGCCATCCGGGCACAGTTGAGGCTTTTTGAGCCTGACAACGAGCCATCCTCAACAAGGTCGGAAAGTGACAGTGAAGATGAGGCCACAGAGTCTGATGTTCAAGAGGTGGAAATTGAGGAGGACCAGCGAGAAGACATGGAAGCCTGAGAGGAACACAACCAAAGCTTTAGTTTCGAGACTATAATTTTACAGATGTATGTTGAAAACGTTTTTGGGAGATACGATGAATCATTGGGGATCATTCAATATTCCCTTTCTTTTGTTGTTCAGGGAAATCATCCCATGTGAAGAGTCAACACATTGAATTAAAGTTCAATTTGTAACACATTTACATTTTTTCTATTGAAAGGATTTAACTTGCAATTAGGTCTTCTTATGATTAGGTAAAAGGTTTACAGTGCCTTGCAAAAGTATTCATCCCTCTTGGCGTTTTCCTATTTTGTTGCATAACAAGCTGTAATTTAAATAGATTTTTATTTGGATTTCATGTAATGGACATACACAGAATAGTCCATATTGGTGAAGTGAAAAAAATAATAATACTTGTTTAAAAAGATTTAACAAAAAACCCCTGTAAAAAAGTGGTGCGTGCATATGTATTCACCGCTTTGCTATGAAGCCCCTAAATAAGATCTGGTGCAACCAATTACCTTCAGAAGTCACATAATTAGTTAAATAAAGTTCACCTGTGTGCAATGTAAGTGTCACATGATCTCACTATATATACACCTGTACTGAAAGGCCCAGAGTCTGCAACACCAACAAGCAATCGGCACCATGAAGACCAAGCAGCTCTCCAAACAGGTCAGGGAAAAAGTTGTGGAGAAGTACAGATCAGGGTTGGGTAATAAAAAAATATTAGAAACTTTGAACATCCCACGGAGCACCATTAAATCCATTATTAAAAAATGGAAAGAATATGGCACCATAACAAACCTGCCAAGAGAGGGCCTCCCACCAAAACTCACAGACCAGGCAAGGAGGGCATTAATCAGAGAGGCAACAAAGAGACCAAAGATTACTCTGAAGGAGCTGCAAAGCTTCACAGCAGAGATTGGAGTATCTGTCCATAAGACCACTTTAAGCTGTACACTCCACAGAGCTGGGCTTTACGGAAGAGTGTCCAGAAAAAGCCATTGCTTAAAGAAAAAAATATGCAAACACGTTTGGTGTTCGCCAAAAGGCATGTGGGAGACTCCCCATAGATATTGAAGAAGGTACTCTGGTCAGATGAGACTAAAAATGAGCTTTTTGGCAATCAAGGAAAATGCCATGTCTGGCACAAACCTAACTGTCACGACTTCTGGTGAAGTCAGTGCCTCTCCTTGTTCGGGTGGTGTTCGGCGGTCGACGTCACCGGTCTTCTAGCCATCGCCGATCCATTTTTAATTTTCCATTTGTTTTGTCTTGTTTTCCCACACTCCTGGTTTTCATTCGCTCATTTAGTGTTGTGTATTTAACCCTCTGTTCCCCCCATGTCTTTGTGCGGTATTGTTTGTTGTAAGTGCTTGTGCACATTTGTTTGACTGGTGTGCGTTGGGTTATTGTGCCCATATTTTGTATTTCTTATGCTGTTGGTTTTACTATTAAACTGCTCCGGCTATTACCTAGTTCTGCTCTCCTGCGTCTGACTTCCCTGCCACCAGTTACGCATCCCTTACACTAAGACCTCTCATCACTCCGAGAACACCATCCACACAGGGAAGCATGGTGGTGGCAGCAGCATCATCAACTGGTCAGAATTGAAGGAATGATGGATGGCGCTAAATACAGGGAAATTCTTGAGGGAAACCTGTTTCAGTCTTCCAGAGATTTGAGACTGGGATGGAGGTTCACCTTCCAGCAGGACAATGACCCTAAGCATACTGCTAAAGCAACACTCGAGTGGTTTAAGGGGAAACATTTAAATGTCTTGGAGTGGCCTAGTCAAAGCCCAGACCTAAATTTAATTGAGAATCTGTGGTATGACTTAAATATTGCTGTACACCAGCAGAACCCATCCAACTTGAAGGAGCTGGAGCAGTTTTGCCTTGAAGAATGGGCAAAAATCCCAGTGGCTAGATGTGCCAAGCTTATAGACACATACCCCAAGAGACTTGCAGCTGTAATTGCTGCAAAAGGTGGATCTACAAAGTATTGACTTTAAGGGGGGGTGAATAGTTATGCACACTCAAGTTTTCAGTTTCTTTTGTCTTATTTCTTGTTTGTTTCACAATAAAAAATATTTAGCATCTTCAAAGTGGTAGGCATGTTGTGTAAATCAAAAGATACAAACCCCACAAAAATCAATTTTAATTCCATGTTGTAAGGCAAGAAAATAAGAAAAATGCCAAGGGGGGGGGTGAATACTTTCGCAAGCCACTGTATGTTTCTGTCTCCATATGATACGGTAAATATATCCAATGCAAAAAACATCTACATTTAAATTGGTATTAATATTAATTCCCATTTAGTAGTTAATTCTCATATGTTCCTGTTAATTCCCACGGAAAGTTTCCAACTCTGAATATTCCTCAAAATGTTACGTGTAATTTGCGGTATGCATGATCATGAAAAAAGTCAATGTAGCCTATTATTTCAATTCCCCTGTGAGAACCATGAGCATGGACTGACTTGTTTTTACTGTACCACAGCCAAAGCCTGCCAGCAAGCTACCTACCAAAGGTTGCACCGTGTCCATTACAATGTATAAAAATGCATATCAGCTATTTTTAATAGTTATCCATATTACCGGAGCGTTATCTTATTCTTTCTAACTATTTCTATGGCAGATATCGCAGACGCAATTTATGGAAGATACCAAAACTTTGGAGATAACAGTAGAAGGCAAAGTCAAAGATAGACCAGTTCTTTCTATCTGTGGCAAAGTTTCCCATTAATCAATGCCTATGACAAATCCAGCTCCAGAACCAGCCATGGAGCTAGTTGGCTAAACTTTTGAATACAGTGCATAAAAAACCCCCAGCAACAACAGATAACATTAGCTTGCTAGATAAGGTTAGCAAGATAGCTAGCTGGCTAGATAAGGTTAGAATGGTAGCTGGCTATACTGACAGCTACCAGTGTCCTATTTTATGTACTGTACAAACAAGTCCATGTGGGACAAAAGTGTAGCCTGTAGAGAGAAATAGCAATGGCATATTTTTGTTGGCACTAACTCTGCCATGGTTCGTTGAACAAAGCCTATGGGAAAATGAATGGAGTTTTTGTAGGGTATTTCGATGAACATTGAAAATAAGGTCCGTGGTAAACACATGCTTAGGAGATCTTATATGTTTTGTTCTATCAGGTAAACTTCATCAGCTAACGTCACTTTAGTGAATTTAACCTTAACCCCTAACCCTAAAAAAATGTATGTAATAGAAATTTTAAAAAACACACATAAAGGCTTCAAAATTCATAAAGGTCATGTTAAGTGACTGATATTATCTCATAGAACAAAATGTATACATTCTCATAAGCCTTTGTTAACCTCAGACCTTATTTTCGAGATTTATTCCAAAACCTTATTCTTTCCCCATTCATTTTGCCCATAGGAATAGCTGAATGAAGCAGATGTAAATAATTGACGTTTTTTAGGACTACAAGCTGGCGAGCTCTAATTGTTGATGTTTATCAACTCCATGTGGAAATTCCCACACCCAATTCATGAATATGTATATGTAGCCTTCGTCATTCTTCGAAGGGGAAAACTAAACATGCATTTCCTCTCTAGGACAGAGAATTACATCTAAATAGTGTTTGCAACTTCCTCTGGGGGCATCCTTTAAGGCAAAAACGAAAGGGGGGTGGTTGGTTGGGGTGGACGGGTAGGCATGTAATGCAAACTTCTAGCAAGGTAAAGGTTGCATGTTTAAATCTCATCACAGATAACCTTACCATTTTAGCTAATTAGCAACTTTGCAACTACTTACTACTTTGCAATTACTTAGCATTTTAGCTAACCTTTCCCCTAACCCTCTACCCTTTAACCTAATTCTTAATCCTAAACTTAACCTTAATCTTAACCCTAACCTTAACCCCTAACCCTAAACACTAGCCTAGCTGACATTAGCCACAAATAATTGGAATTCGTAACATATCATACGTATTGCAAATTCAAATCTCTCAAATCAAATTTTATTTGTCACATGCTTCGTAAACAACAGGTGTACACTAACAGTGAAATGCCCTTCTCAACAATGCAGAGAGAAAATATAAATATTAATAATAGAAAAATAATAATACATACACAATGAGTAACGATAACTTGGCTATATACATGGGGTACCAGTACCGAGTCGGTGTGCAGGTTTATGAGGTAATTGAGGTACATAAGTACATATAGGTAGGGAATAAGATAGATAATAAACAGTAGTACCAGTGTATATAATGAGTCAAAAGAGTTAGTGCAAAAAGGGTCAATGCAGATAGTCCGGGGAGCTATTGGTTAACTATTTAACAAACTATTTAGCAGTCTTATGGCTTGGGAGTAGAAGCTATTCTGGGTCTTGTTGGTTCCAGACTTGGTGCATTGGTACCGCTTGCCTTGTGGTAGCAGAGAGAACAGTCTATGACTTGGGTGGCAGGAGTCTTAGACAATATTTAGGGCCTTCCTATGGCACTGCCTGGTATAGAGGTCCTGGATGGCAGGGAGCTTGGCCCCAGCGATATACTCGGCCATACGCACTACCCTCTGTAGTGTCAAATCTTTTCAGCCTCCTGAGGGGGAAGAGGCATTCTCATGCCTTCTTCATGACTGTGTTGATGTGTGTCGACCATGATAATTCCTTAGTAATGTGGACACCGAGGAACTTGAAGCTATCGACCCGCTCCACTACAGCCCCATCGATGTGTCCACGATCAGCTCCTCTGTCATGCTAAAACTGACCTCTCCCTCGTTGGTGCTCATGCCAACCACTGTTGTGTTGTCAGCAAACTTAATGATGGTATTGTGGAGTTGTGCTTGGCCAGTTGTGGTTGAACAGGGAGTACAAGAGAAGACTAAGCAAGCACCCCTGAGGGGACCACGTGTTGACGGTCAGTGTGGCGGATGCGTTGTTGCCTACCCTCACCACCTGGGGGGTGGCCCGTCAGGAAGTCCAGGATCCAGTTGCAGAGGGAGGTGTTCAGTCACATGGTCTTGAGCTTAGTGATGAGCTTGGAGGGCACTGTGGTGTTGAACGCTGAGCTGTAGTCAATGAACAGCATTCCCACGTACGTGTTCCAGGTGGGAGAGGTATTAGAATGGGTGAAGGAGAGGTTAAAAATGTCAATGAAGACACTTGCCAGCTGGTCAGCGCATGTTCTAAGTACGCTTCCTGGTAATACGTCTGGCCCAGCAGCCTTGTGAATGTTAACCTGTTTAAAGGTTTTACTCGCATCTTCTACGGAGAGCGAGATCACACAGTCGTCCGGAACAGCTGGTGCTCTCATGCATGGTTTACAGCCTTAATTTGTTGGGGCATGGACTACAATATTTCGAAAGCGTTCCACAGGGATTCTGGCCTATGCTAACTCCAATGCTTTCCACAGTTAATGTTAAGTTAGCTGGATGTCCTTCGGGTGGTGGACCATTTTTAATACATACAGAAATCTGTTGAGTGTGAAAAAAAACAGCAGCGTTGCAGTTCGTGCCTTGCACCCTTTGGCCATACCCCGTTCAAAGGCACTTAAATATTTTGTGTTGCCCATTCACCCTCTGAATGGCACACATACACAATCCATGTCTCAATAATTAAAAATCCTTCTGTATCCTGTCTTCTCCCCTTCATCTATACTGATTTTAAAGTGGATTTAACAAGTGACATCAATAAGATCATAGCTTTTACCTGGATTCACCTGGTCAGTTTGTCATGGAAAGAGAAGGTGTTCCTAATGTTTTGTACACTCAGTGTAGGTTATATACCGTAGCCTGATAGATTTACAGCAGCAGTACCCTGCTTGCTGTTTCAAAATAGCACCAATTAATGTCACTGAGAGACCTAGAATTAGGCTAAACATATTAATAATAACAATAATAAATAATAAGAATATGGACTACAGAACTAATGGCCTTTGGGTATCAGAGAACACAGAATTTAAAATATATGTTCCTTTAGCTCAGGGATGGGCAAGTCCAGTCCTCGGGGCCAGAATGGTGTTCATATGTATAATAAATAGGCGGGAGGCCATAGCAAGCTGCCTGCTTCAGTTTTCAAGATGATCAATCTCTGTCGGGGGAGGAACTGGTTTTTACATGTGTATATTTATTTATTCTGAACACATTTCCATTTGTTGGCAATGTCACACCCGGATCTGTTTTACCTGTATTTGTGCTTGTCTCCACCCCCCTCCAGATGTCACCCATCCTCCCCATTATCCCGAGTGTATTTATAACTGTGTTCTCTGTTTGTCTATTGTGTCACGATCGTCTTGCTGTGAGAGATTGGACCAAGGCGCAGCGTGTGCAAAATACATCTTCTTTATTTAAAGAAGAGAGAAAAACAAGAAACAAACAACTATACACAAACTAACAAAATAACGACCGTGAAGCTATACAGACAAATAGTGCTGACACAAACACTACACATAGACAATTACCCACAAACAGCTAAAGCCTATGGCTGCCTTAAATATGGCTCCCAATCAGAGACAACAATAACCAGCTGTCTCTGATTGAGAACCAATTCAGGCAACCATAGACTTTCCTAGACACCTATACTAAACACTAACCCATCTACTCTATATAACCCCCTAAACCATACAACACCCTAGACAATACAAAAACACACAAAGACAACCCACCCCAACTCACGCCCTGACCAACTAAATAAATAAAAGAAAAAGGAACAATAGGTCAGGAACGTAACATATTGCCAGTTCGTTTTGTTCGTCAAGCCTACCAGCGTTTTCCCTCTTGTTCTTGTCTGTTTCTAGTTCCTGTTTTCTAGTTTTCCCGGTTTTGACCATTCTACCTGCCCTGACCAAGAGATTGCCTGCCGTTCTGTACCTTTTGGACTCTGATCTGGATTACTGACCTCTGCCTGACCTTGACCTGTCATTTAGCCTGCCCCCTGTTCTAGTAATAAACTTTTGTTACTTCGACACTGTTTGCATCTGGGTCTTCACTAAAACGTGATAGGCAATGTAAATTCTTGATCTTTTTTTTCAAATACTTACTTTTATGTTTGCTAGCTGGACAGGCAAATGTCGCAGAGTATTGTAAACCAATCAAAACTTGTACTATTCATGGTACTATCTCTGCTGACCATGTCTGCCAATCAAGTCATCCGAACCTCAGGTAGTAGACAGCTTGGTGACAGCTCTAGAGAGATCTCCGTCTGACAAACTGCTATCAGGTAAAGTATTTTTTATTATTATTTGTAATGTAAATAGTTATAGAAATGTGATACCATCAATGCAAGCTGTAAAATGACTCCCAACTTAGAACACAGCAACCTTTGTCACGATTGTCTTGTGGTGAATGAGTGGACCAAGGCGCAGCGTGTGAAAAATACATCTTCTTTTATAGGAAGACAAAAGCGAACGAAAACAAAACAACAAACAGACGAACGTGAAGCTATAATAGACTAAGTGCACACATGCAACAGAGAACATAGACAACTACCCACAAAAGCCTACTGCCTATGGCTGCCTTAAATATGGCTCCCAATCAGAGACAATGAATGACAGCTGTCTCTGATTGAGAACCATTCAGGCAACCATAGACATACCTAGACACCTACACTCAAACACAAACCCATCTACTCTACCTAAACCCCCTATACCATACAACCACCCAAGACAAGACAAAAACACACAAACTTCCCCCCTGTCACACCCTGACCTAACCAAACTATTACAGAAAACAAAGATAACAAAGGCCAGAGCGTGACAACCTTAGTAATGCAGATAGCGTACAACATCTAGATCTGTTATTTCTAGCTCACAAACTACATTCCTTTGCTGATTAATTGTATTCATTCTTGTCCCTCACTTTGGTCTCAAGTGGGCAAATTCACTCACCTGTGAGGAGAACTGTCCTATTGCAGTTTGAACTTTCCTTGCCATCACTATTTAAACATTGGGAACACATGCATTTGCCTGTTGTCTTTTCTTTGCGGGTTTTGTCTTACACAGTCTAGTGCATTTTAGAGTTGAAGAACATCCACTACAGATACACATGCTTGTTTGACAGGTGACAAGCGTTTTACTTTACTATTATGCAACGAAGGGGGGTATAATCCTGGATATTGATTGGTTAAAATCGCATTCCAGCCAGTGTCTATTCCACAAGTTACCACCGGCTAAAACTATGACGTTGAAATGCCTATTTACTTGTTCCATCTGACTGCACAATCCACTGTCTCATCAGCCCAGCCAGGAAATGTATGAACTTGATCTCCACTATAAATAGCATGTAGACGTTAGCTCACATTTATTTTAGACTTGCATTTGATTTTCAAAAGTGAATATTTGCATAAACCTTGCCGCCTGTCTCTCCGACATTTGCAACATTGTTTCAATATTCAAATTCGATCTCCAGCTGTCCAATAGTAATCAGTGTGACGGGAGTCGGGATGAGACAGACAGGCAGAAAGCTTTTCTCAGCCAGTCGAAATTATGAATCAGTGTAATTTTTATGGATATATACAAAGAACTATCAATAGAAACAGGTCAAATGAAATGAAGTGCAGATAGTTTGCAGTCTTTCCAGCTTCAGTTTGAAGTGATTGTGTTAGCTGTGTTGTTGGCTAGCTCTCGAACAACAGTGTCCTGACGAGTGAGCACATTTTCTATGCCAGGTAAATTGCGCCTCATTAGTTCACTGTTATGGATGTATCCAAATAAATGTCACTATACAACAGAAACAAATGCAACTACTCTGTTGTTATTCTGGCTGCACTGTTTGACGTGACTAAGTTAGCCATAGTTGGCTAGCTAGCAAGCAAGGGATAAGAACGTTGCCAGCCAGTATGGCAACTGGACCAATAGAACGAACGACCAGCCGGCTTGGGTAGCAAACCTAGATTTGTGTCGAGACTATATCTTGTGGAAGGATGAAATAGAATGAATAAATTCATCAAAATAACATTTTTTATGAAAATATGTCTACCATTATTTGAATATGTTGATAATTGATAGTTGATATTTGAACCCGTTGTATAAAAGCGATAATGCTTCCTCGATGCCGGTGTTTGGAGGATATATTTAAAAATAAAACAAAAAACAGAAATAGCTGATTTACATAAGTATTCAGACCCTTTGCTACGAGACACGAAATTGTGCTCAGGTGTATCCTGTTTCCATTGATCATCCTTGAGATGTTTCTATAACTTGATTGGAGTTCACCTGTGGTAAATTCAATTGATTGGACATGATTTGGAAAGGCAGACACCTGTCTATATAAGGTCCCACAGTTAACAATTCATGTCTGAGCAAAAACCAAGCCATGAGGTCGAAGGTATTGTCTGTAGAACTCCGAGACAGGATTGTGGGGGAAGGGTACAAAAACGTTTCTATAGCATTGAAGGTCCCCAAGAACACAGTAGCCTCCTTCATTCTTAAATGGAAGAAGTTTGGAACCACCACGACTATTCCTGAGCTGGCCGCCCGGCCAAACTGAGCAATCGGGGGAGAAGGGAGGTGACCAAGAACCCGAAGGTCACTTTGACAAAGCTCCAGAGATCCTCTGTGGAGATGGGAGAACCTTCCAGAAGGACAACCATCTCTGCAGCACTCCTCTAATCAGGCCTTTATGGTAGAGTGGCCAGACGGAAGCCACTCCTCAGGAAAAGGCACGACAGCCCGCTTGGAGTTTGCACAAAGGCACCTAAAGACTCTCAGACCATGAGAAACAAGATTCTTTGTTCTGATGAAACCAAGATTGAACTATTTGGCCTGAATACCAAGCATCACATCTGGAGGAAACCTGGCACCATCCCTACGGTGAAGCAAGGTGGCAGCATCATGCTGTGGGGATGTTTTTCATCGGAGGGGACTGGGAGACTAGTCATGATCGATGGAAAGATGAACGGAGCAAAGTACAGAGTGATCCTTGATGAAAACCTGCTCCAGAGCCTCAGGACCTCAGACTGGGGTGAAGGTTCACCTTCTAACATGACAACGACCCTAAGCACACAGCCAAGACTACGCAGGAGTGGTCTCTCAATGTCTTTGAGTGGCCCAGCCAGAGCCCGGACTTGAACCCGATCGAACATCTCTGGAGAGACCTGAAAATAGCAGCAACGCTCCTAATCCAATTGACAGAGCTTTAGAGGATCTGCAGAGAAGAATGGGAGAAACTCCCCAAATACAGGTGTGCCAAGCATGTAGCGTCGCAACCCATGAAGACTCGGCTGTAATAACTGCCAAAGGTGCTTCAACCAAGTACTGAGTAAAGGGTCTGAATATTTATGTAAATTTGATATTTTAGTTCTTTATTTTTAACCCGTTTGCAAAAAAATAAACAATTGAATCAATTGTATAATAAGGCTGTAACAAAATGTGGAAAAAGTTAAGGTGTCTGAATACTTTCCAAATGCACTGTAAATAGATCTAACATTATGTGTGCCCACCATTGTGCTGGTCAGCTACTATTTGAGACCTCATCTGGTTTAGAAATCAAACTCTGGTTATCTTATTGCAGTTGACATTGTACAACTGTTTTAAGTCACTTTAACTCTACCTACATGTACATATTACCTCAATTACCTCGACTAAACTGTGCCCCCGCACATTGACTCTGTACCGGTACCACCTGTATATAAAGCCTCGCTACTTTTATTTTACTGCTGCTCTTTAATTATTTCTTATTTTCCTTTTTTACTTATCTATTTTTTACTAAACACTTATTTTTCTTAAAACTGCATTGTTGGTTAAGGGCTTCTAAGTAAGCATTTCACTTTGTCTACAACTGTTGTATTCGGTGCATGTGACAAACACAATTTCATTTGAAATTTTATTTAAGATAATATTGTTTTGCAAGGTATGCTACGTATATGTGTAGGCTATGCCATATGTATTGGCTAATATACATAGGCATCTGTCATTTTTAAACCTCCATTCTAGCATACATGACACACACATCTTTCTATCTATTTGCTTTTATTTGGGTTTCTATGCAAATTGTATAATTGCATGTTTCTTTAAGTTTGCAGTAAGTTGCTGGAACTGAGACAATCATGACTCAAAATTGAATTCACTGATAGCTAATAAAACACTAGCTTCCTGAGCAGGCGCAATCAATAAATTGTCTAAATGGTCAATGAAGTTACCTCTTCATATGATCAAGACCATTCGTATTGCATGCTGCATACTTCAAGTGCACTCGAAAACAAATATTTATCTTATATCAGTCTTTGGGAGCTAACGTTAGTTCCTCTTAACACACTGACAGCAGATCACGATTTCATGTGAGGGTGTGTTTACGTTTTTGATAGAAGCAGCACGGGAGTTCTGATTGGTTCCAAGTTTAGCATTTTGCCAGAGCGAACAGTATTAAAATATACTTTTTCTGAGAAAGATTTGAAGGTGCCAACTAGTTTTACGGTAATCAGAAGAATATTTCATTGTCATATACAAAAAATCCTATACAAAAAAAAATGTCATAGACAAAAAAATCATATACAAGAAATGCTCCTCCCTTGATATATCAACTTCACTGTTTTTTGGCGTTGGTCCAACACCTAAAAGTATTGATGAATGTTGAATACGTCATGGGCTATTAAACTATTAAATCCAATTTTTAGATGCTACAGGTACATTTATTGGACCATGAGTAATCTCAACTCGAACGTAGCTGTAATGGAATGCCCTTATACCTCGTCTCATTACTTAATTAAATATTAGGCTAAGTGAAAGAAAGAGAGAGAAAACAGAGAGTGAGAAAAAGGCGAGACAGCTTGACATGTTATAGATTAAGGCTTTCCTGAGCCTTTTAAACTGGTCTCCTAACCCTGCTCCTGCTCCCTGGCTGCTGCTGTGCCATCATACCTGATGTCTCCAGTGGGCCCACAGATCAGAACTGACATCACTCGGACTCTAAATCACAGAGTTATCCTATCAGAGCTCCTCGTAGCACCTTGGGTTTACACTATAATTCATCAGAGGACACTCTCAAAAGGGCGGTCCAAATCAAGGGCACCGTCCCAGAGATACACAAGGACAGTCATTACATTTACATTTAAGTCATTTAGCAGACGCTCTTATCCAGAGCGACTTACAAGTACATACATTCATACTTTTTTTTGTACTGGCCCCCCGTGGGAATCGAACCCACAACCCTGGCGTTGTAAGCACCATGCTCTACCAACTGAGCCACACGGGAGGTCCTCCTGTCATTAGATATGACAGGAGGACCTTTTACTCTGACCTTAGTACAGTGCCCCTCTGCCTTATTGGAAGTCACCACTTAGACATTTCTCTCTGATCGGCTGGTTTATTGAACATGATCCTCTATGTTCATGTTGTAAGAGGGTTATAATACCAAGTAGATTGCCTGAAGTGTTTATTTTCTTTAGGGTTGGTGTGATTTGGTTCCTTCCTCCATGCGCAGGCCTAATTATGTTGGCCTTGTCTTGTGAACATGAATTCTTTGTAACGCCTTTTTATGACAGAAATAAGAAATCCCCTAATATGAATTTGAGAAATTTTCTCTGACAATCTAAATTTGATTCTTCCAGTAAAGTACCAGTGGTATTATTCCATTATGGTACTGTATAACATGCTGTATACTAATTGTGGATTTTGAAGAATTTAAACCATTTGTGAGTGTAGAATTGTTGGCAGAAATGTGACCTTGATACTGTGTGGTGAGACGGTAGAGGTCAAACAGATAGTGTTTCACAAGGAGTGGACGGGGAAATGTAATTGTCAATAAATATTCCTAACCTAACCCTCCAAACATTAAGTCACTCTTCATCACAACGAGGTCGCCTAGCAACAGTGAAAACTGTAGATAGAAGGGGGCATATTGCATCTAGGGGATTTCTTGTCTTGCATCCTGTCCTGTATGAGGGATTTGTGTCATTAAAACTATAATAAGGGAATATGCTGAAATCCCTGCAACACAGCCCTAAAGCATTTCAAAGATGCATTGCATCCATTTAAGAGGCGCTAATTTGGACTTTATGGTTAGAAATAATTATATTTCTATGGGTCTCAATTTATAAAATCTCCTTGAGGCATGTCTAAATAATGAACATGCCATAACAACTTTATAAACCAGTAAAGAACTAGCATTATACGTTACAGGTGACATATAGTAGCAATATGCTAAGCTGATTTATTATGCCTATTTATGGTATTTTTTTTCAATTTCAATTCACTGGTCAATTTATTATATTTATACATATTTACTGTTTCATGTTTCCGTGGAAACAACTTCACATTGGAGAAAGCTTTTGATTTTAACAATGTCATATCCCATAAAGGAGCGATTCTCAACTGGCGGGTCACAACCCAAAGGTTTTGAATGGGTCTCAAGTGTCTAAGAAATATGGAATTATTGACAATGAAAACGGTGGAACATGCACTGGAACAGTAATTTTCTTGGTGAAGACCTTAGTCGAAAGCTTTATTGTGCCCAGGTAGCAGCCTAAGCAGAGAGCTCCTGTAAATATGCAAATTTTTTATTATTTGTAAGTGGTTTTTTTAATTGTGTTTTTTAATCATGTATTTTGTTGTTGATTACATTTAGTTTTATTGCATATTTCTGGTGGTTTTGACATACAGATTTGCAGATGGACTGGCTTGGCTAGTTAGCTAGATAGCTGGGTAATTGTTTTTGTTTGAATGATTGTCACGTTCCTGACCTATTTCTGTTAGGTTGTTGTATGTGTTAGTTGGTCAGGACGTGAGTTTGGGTGGGCATTCTATGTTTTCTGTTTCTATGTTGGTTTATGGGTTGCCTGGTATGGCTCTTAATTAGAGGCAGGTGTTTGGCGTTCCTCTAATTAAGAGTCATATTTAGGTAGGTGTTTTCACAGTGTTCGTTGTGGGTGGTTGTCTCCTGTGTCTGTGTATGTCGTTGCGCCACACGGGACTGTTTTCGGTTTGTTTGTTTTTCGGTTTATGTAGTCTGTTCCTGTTTCATGCGTTCTTCGTTATATGTAAGTTCTTATGTTCAGGTGCGTCTACGTCGTTTGTTGTTTTGTTAGTGTATAGTCGAGTTCGTGTTTTCTTTAATAAATATGTCTTCAAACTCCGCTGCATATTGGTTCAATCCCTGCTCCTCCTCTTCTGATGAAGAGGAAGAGGAAAGCCGTTACAATGATGCATCTGGACCCTGTACCAGCTTTTTTGTTTCACCTGGCAGCTATTTCCTGATCTTTTGAAAACATCAATTGAAGAGTCACCTGAAGCTTGAGAGGAATGGGAGATGCAGTAAAGGAATGCAGTGCTGAGGCAGAGGACTCATAGTGAGGACGACTGGCTACCACTCTGAACTGTGTGTGGTGAGATTTATGGCGCCCAGAACTGCTGAGGCATCACCCAAGTGGTGATACACAGATTGAAGGAGGAGAGGTCCAGTAGCTACACAACAGGCTGGTTCCCAGAGTAGCCCTCTACATGATCGCCACTAGACTTTTCCCCAACCATCTCCCAGACCACCTTCCTCTGATTAAGCCATGAACTGTCCCTCTTCATCTTTGGAGGATGCATGCACTCAAAGACTTGGCCTCTATTGGTTGACCTAACTATAGTTAGTTAGGTCTAGCTATAGTCAGGTCTATAGTCAGGTTGTTTGTTTTTTGCTTTGAAGTGCTTTGAGATTCTTATGAAAAGCGCTATAGAAATGTAATAAGTTATTATTTATTATTGTTATTATTATCGTTATTATTATTATTAGGGAGCAGTCAAAATGTACACCATTTTAAAATAGGGGAGGGTCATGCTTTTTCAATTTCAGTCAGCATGACGGTTTACTATTTTTTATTCAGTCCAGTGTGTCACGGATTCCCCCGGTACTGCTGCTCTTTCTGTGCACCAGTCCTGGAGGTCTACGTCACCGGCCTTTAGGCGTCACTGAACTGTCTCATTACGCACAGCTGATTCCCATTCCCCCTGATTAGTATGTGTATAATTGTGCCCTCTGTTCCCCATTGTCCTGGTCGTTCATTGTTCCCATGTCCGTTGGTCTTGTGAGTACCTGTGCTTTGTTGTTTCGGCTTTCGTGCTGCGTATATTGTGCACTTGTTATTACGGATCTCGTCCCATGTATTGTTGTGCACTAGTTATTTCGGTTCTCGTCCCGTGTATTGTCATTACGGGTCTCGTCCTGTGTATTTATTAGAGGTTTAACCTCACTCTTTTGTTTGGGTTACATCCCTGTGTTTTGTATACGTGTTTGTATTGGGCTTCGTCCCCGTGCCTTTTCATGACATGTTATAATCTGGGTGGAGTATTAAACCTCCCTATTATGTATTTTTGCACCTGTCTCCAATCAGTTATACGACGTGACACAGTGGAGGGTCATATAATTTGTAATCAATTAAATATCAATTTGCTCAGTGTTTGAGAATTAGTTGTTTATTCTATCTCGACGTGCCTGATGCTGGCCCTCATCCCGGATTCTCTGCTGGGCTTGTAATAGTGCGCCTAGTGTGGTCTCAATAAAATGATCCATAGCCTATACTATAGGCTAAAGGCCTAGGCTATATGAAGAACATGCTCTGAATGGCACAGGGAAAAGTTATATTTCTAATAAAATTAGCTTACTTCCCGAGGTTTTGTGCTGCTGAGATTGTGTATATAAAACTAGGCTACACTGCATTACACACTGAAATAGATAGGCTATCCTAATCAGAGGCCCTGGCCTGCCCTGCTCTTGCTGAGGTGAACCCTTTTGTGCTGCCTAACCAATGACTGTGCTGTGTACGGTGGCACTTTAGGAGGCGAGTCAAAGTCTTCTAATGAATTTGTTTCATTGCCGGGGTTTCTTTTTGTATTGAACACAGATCATCCCGTCTTCAAATTGATCGATTATTAACGTTTAAAAATACCTAACGTTGTATGACAAAAGTAGTTTGAAATGTTTTGGTAAATTTACATGTAACCTTTGATATATTTTGTAGTGACTTGGCGAAAGTTGGAAGCTGTGTTTTTCTGGATGAAACGGTCCAAATAAATTGACATTTTGGTTATATATCGACGGAATTAATCGAACAAAAGGACCATTTGTGATGTTTATGGGACATATTGGAGTACCAACAAAAGAATTTCGTCAAAGGTAAGGCATGATTTATATTTTATTTCTGCATTTTGTGTCGTGCTTGCAGTGTTGAAATATGCTACTCTGTTTGTTTACTGATGTGCTATCATCAGATAATATCATCTTATGCTTTCGCCGAAAAGCTTTTTTGAAATCTGACATGTTGGCTGGATTCACAACGAGTGTAGCTTTAATTTGGTATCTTACATGTGTGATTTAATGAAAGTTTGATTTTTTAATTTTTTTTATTCATTTTATCCCCTTTTCTCCCCAATTTTTCGTGGTATCCAATCGCTAGTAATTACTATCTTGTCTCATCGCTACAACAACCGTACGGGCTCAGGAGAGACGGCTGCGACAGAGCCTGGGGGGAACCCAGAGACTGGTGGCGCAGTTAGCACTGCGATGCAGTGCCCTAGACCACTGCGTCACCCGGGAGGCCCGAAAGTTTGATTTTTATATCATGTTATTTGAATATGGCGCGCTGTATTTTCCCTGGCTATTGGCTGGTGGGACGTTCCCACCTGCCCCAGAGAAGTTAAGTTAAAACCAGGGATCGAATTGAGTGGGTATGTGAGGGTATTGAAGGTTTTGTTAATGACTAAAAGCATTGTCTTACCTCTTGTTAGCTTAACATCAAAAATGGACCGGATTATAGTCCGCAATGCTAGAAATAAGGTGTAAGACGCCGGGGAAAGACATGACTCCGATGCATATGGGATATATTTGGTTTGTCAAATCAAAGTTTATTTGTCACGTGCGCCGAATACAACAGTGAAATGCTTACTTGCAGGTTCTAACCAATAGTGCAAAAAAAGGTATTAGGTGAACAATAGGCAGGTCAAGAAATAAAACAACAGTAAAAATACAGGCTATATACAGTAGCGAGGCTATATAAGTAGCGAGGCTACATACAGACACCGGTTAGTCAGGCTGATTGAGGTAGTATGTACATGTAGATATGGTTAAAGTGACTATGCATATATGATAAACAGAGAGTAGCAGCAGCGTAAAAAGAGAAACTATCTGGGAAACTATCATTTTCTCTGTAGTGCCTTGTAGCTACCTACCCTCACCACCTGGGGGCGGCTCATCAGGAAGTCCAGGATCCAGTTGCAGAGGGAGGTGTTAAGTCCCAGGATCCTTAGCTTAGTGATGAGCTTTGAAGGTACTATGGTGTTGAACGCTGAGCTGTAGTCAATGAATAGCATTCTCACCTTTTGTCCAGATGGGAAAGGGCAGTGTGGAGTGCAATAGAGATTGCATCATCTGTGGATCTGTTTGGGCGGTATGCAAAATGGAGTGGGTCTAGGGTTTCTGGGATAATGGTGTTGATGTGGGCCATTGTCTCAATGACATTCAGAGGCTACAACCTTCTACAGCCGAGAAGACAAAAAATGTACTTTGCTTGGGAAGTAATGTGTGAGTCTGTCACTATTAATTGACGTTCAACATTTCAAGCATTGCAAGCCAGGTAGCCTGAGAAATAAATTAAAATAGATTATTTAGGCTATATTATTATTATTTCAAGGCTATAGCCTGCCATTTAAGATGCTATTATATTCCCATGCCCTAGTTATAGTCAACACAAATCTGTTTTGTAACAACGATATCATGTAATAAAATAGAATAAATTAGAAAATGATAGTTTCCCAAATGAACAAAAAGTTATAATTGCATGCAGGCCTACCTGATTATATGTGGCTGCTGTGTTAAAAAAACAAATGACTTTTTCTCTAATTCATTGATGATCAGATGATCAGTTGTAACTGGTTCTGTTGCGCTAAATTTGTACAGTTGACAGACAACTCTAGCACTCTTCCAGGTTATGCAGCATTCGCTCATTCGTGGTCATGCTCTGTTGCGAAATTAAAAAAGATTCCACTTGCCTCCAGTCATGTAAAATGACGTAGAATTGCATGAAATGCATTTATAAAATAAACAAAAAAATCTCAGGGGGCTAATAAGATAATAGATTGATACACTGCTTTATTATAATGGAGATCTTTTCACACCTACCCTTGTCTGCGAATCACAACCTTCTGAATGCTTCTATAAAAAAAGAACCGCTTAACTAAGGCTCTGGTCTCTCCTATGAGTGAGGGTAAATGGTAGGCATGTTCTCTGCTATCTACTTATACAGTTGAAGTCTGAGGCCTCACCTCCTGGTTACACTAGTGACCATATCCCCCGCACATCCCGCAAAGGCGGAGGTGTTGCTAACATGTATGATACCAAATTTAAATTTACAAAAAAAACAAAACGTTTTCATCTTTTGAGCTTCTAGTCATGAAATCTATGCAGCCTACTCAATCACTTTTTATAGATACTGTTTACAGGCCCCCTAGCCCATATACAGCGTTCCTCACTGAGTTCCCTGAATTCCTATCGGACCTTGTAGTCATAGCAGATAATATTCTAATTTTTGGTTACTTTAATATTCACATGGAAAAGTCCACAGACCCACTCCAAAAGGCTTTCGGAGCCATCATCGACTCAGTGGGTTTTGTCCAACATGTCTCCGGACCTACTCACTGCCCCAGTCATACTCTGGACCTAGTTTTGTCCCGTCGAATAAATGTTGTGGATCTTAAAGTTTTTCCTCATAATCCTGGACTATCGGACCACCATTTTATTACGTTTGCAATCGCAACAAATAATCTGCTCAGACCCCAACCAAGGATCATCAAAAGTCGTGCTATAAATTCTCGAACAACCCAAAGATTCCTAGATGCCCTTCCAGACTCCCTCCGCCTACCCAAGGACGTTAGAGAACAAAAATCAGTTCACCACCTAACTGAGGAACTCAATTTAACCTTGCGTAATACCCTAGATGCAGTCGCACCCATAAAAACCAAAAACATTTGTCATAAGAAACTAGCTCCCTGGTATACAGAAAATACCCATGCTCTGAAGCAAGCTTCCAGAAAATTGGAACGGAAATGGCGCCACAACAAACTGGAAGTCTTCTGACTAGCTTGGAAAGACGGTACCACGCACTGCTGCTTCATCATCCTATTTTTCGAACTTAATTGAGGAAAATAAGAACAATCCAAAATGTATTTTTGATACTGTCGCAAAGCTAACTAAAAAGCAGCATTCTCCAAGAGGATGGCTTTCACTTCAGCAGTGATAAATTCCTGATCTTCTTTGAGGAAAAGATCATGATCATTAGAAGCAAATTACAGACTCTTTAAATCTGTGTATTCCTCCAAAGCTCAGTTGTCCTGAGTCTGCACAACTCTGCCAGGACCTAGGATCAAGGGAGACACTCAAGTGTTTTAGCATTATATCTCTTGACACAATGATGAAAAACAGGGAATTTTTACGAGGATTAGATGTCAGGAATTGTAAAAAACTGAATTTAAATATATTTGGCTAAAGTGTATGTAAACTTCCGACATCAAGGGGAGGGTCACTTTTTTTTCAATCATTCAGTTAGGGTTGGGTAAAAATATATTTTACTAAAGGGAGGGCCATCCATTTTCATTTAAGAGAGGTCAGATTTTCTCCTGGTGTCCCTCATTATAAATAACGTGCAGTCCCTTGCCGCTGCAAGTACTGATACTCCTCCTCAGTTGTAAGCCTACTGTAGTTTTGCATTGAGCCATCCACACCAAGTAAATATCCTCACAAGTAATCTACTGGCGGCCAATTCTTCATGTCATCCTTCCAATTACTTACAATGAACACAAATATAAATGCATGTAAAGTGTTGGTCCCATGTTTCATGACCTGAAATAAAAGACCCCAGAAATGTTCCATATGCACAAAAAAGCTTATTTATCTGAAAATGTTGTGCGATTTTGTTTAAATCCATCCACCTGACAAATCCATCCACCAGCATGATCCTTACACAGGTACACCTTGTGCTGGGAACAATAAAAGATATGCAATTTTGTCACACAACACAATGCTACAGATGTCACAAGTTTAGGGAGTATGCAATTGGCCTGCTGACTGCAGGACTGTCCACCAGTGCTGTTGCCAGAGAATTGAATGTTCAATGATCCAAAGTAATTTTAGAGAATTTGGCAGTACGTCCAACCGGCCTCACAACCGCAGACCACGTGTAACCAAACCAGCCCAGGATCTCCACATCCGGCTTCTTCACCTGCGGGATCGTCTGAGACCTGCCACCGGGACAGCTGATGAAACTGTGGGTTTGCAGAACTGAGAGAATCTCTGTGCAAACCGTCAGAAACCGTCCCAGGGAAGCTCATCTGCATGCTCGTCATCCTCACGGGGTCTTGACCTGACTGCAGTTCGGCGTCGTAACCGACTTGGCCACTGGCACGCTGGAGAAGTGTGAATCCCAGTTTCAACTTTACCAGGCAGACGGCAGACAGCGTGTATGGTGTTGTGTAGGTGATGTTTGCGGATGTCAACAGAGTGTCCTATGGTGGCAGTGGGGTTATGGTATGGGCAGGCATAAGCTACAGTCAATGAACACAATTGCATTTTATTGATGGCAATTTGAATGCACAGAGATACCGTACACAAGATCCTGAGGCCCATTGTCGTGCCATTCATCTGCCGCCATAACCTCATGTTTCAGCATGATAATGCACAGCCCAATATTGCAAGGATCTGTACACAATTCCTGGAAGCTGAAAAAGTCCCAGTTATTCCATGGCCTGCACACTCACCAGACATTTCACACATTGAGCATGTTTGAGATGCTCTGGATCAAAGGTGTATGACAGCGTGTTCCAGTTCGCACCAATATCCAGCAACTTCACACAAACATTGAAGAGGAGTGGAACAACATTCCACAGACCCCAATCAACAGCATATCTGTATTCCCAGTCATGTGAAATCCATAGATTAGGGGCTACTGAATTTATTTCAATTGACTGATTTCCTTATGTGAACTGTAACTCAGTAAAATATTTGAAATTGTTGCATGTTGTGTTTATATTTTTGTTCAGTGTACTTTGCAAAGTTTGCTAGGATGTGAGATGTATTTCCCATTTCCAAAATTATGTTTTGAGATAGTAACATGTTATGTGTTTTCTAGTAAGCCTCAATGCTAGCTAGTGTATCAGGCAGATTAAGGGGGGCGCTATTTCCACTTTGGAAAAAATCGTGCCCAATTTAAACAGCCTCGTACTCTATTCTAGATCGTACAATATGCATATTATTATTACTATTGGATAGAAAACACTCAAGTTTCTAAAACTGTTTGAATTATATCTGTGAGTAAAACAGAACTCATTTTGCAGCAAACTTCCTGACAGGAAGTGAAAAATCTGAAAGTGAGGCTCTGTTCCAGGGCCTTTCTATTCAATTGCCTGAAATCTATGGATATACATGCACTTCATACGCCTTCCACTAGATGTCAACAGGCAGTGGGAGGTGGAATGGGGTGTCTAGCTTGATCTGAGGTCGAACAAGAGCTCTTGGAATGACGTGACCACAATTTCCTTTGTCTACCAAGGCACGGGAAGGACATCAGCATTGGCTTCTGAAAAGCATTCGGTATTGACGGTGGATGTCTCCGGCTCTGATTTTATTTGATAGATGTGATAAAAACATCAAAAAGTTGTTTTTTTCAACCGAGTTGTATCAGTTTATTCAACGTTTATTGCGAGTTTTGGAATTTTCCTTTCTTTGCGTCAGGAGAATTTGGGCATGTTCGCGCCACATGGCTAGCTAATGTTGCTAATTCGACAGGAGAAGAGGACATTCTAAAACCAAACAACAATTTATTCTGGACAAAGGACTCCTTGTACAAGATTCTGATGGAAGCCCAGCAAAAGTAAGAACCATT
Organism: Salvelinus fontinalis; assembly: GCF_029448725.1. Taxonomy (NCBI): domain Eukaryota; kingdom Metazoa; phylum Chordata; class Actinopteri; order Salmoniformes; family Salmonidae; genus Salvelinus; species Salvelinus fontinalis. The sequence goes on from NC_074684.1 coordinate 18,341,024, forward strand.
TATGATGTTATTTCGTATTTCTGTAGAAAATGTTTAGTCCTTTTTTCCTTCCTTTTTGCGGGCGCTGTCTCGCTATAACGTAAACTGTTTGTTATGGTAAAGTTATTTTTAAAAATCTGACACGCCGATTGCATTAAGAACTAGTGTATCTTTCATTTGCTGTCCAACATGTATTTTTTAGTAAAGTTTATGATGAGTTCTTTGATTAGATTAGGTGACTGTCCAAAATATCTCCGGAGAATTTTGTGCATTTTGGCTACGTATTCACAATGTAAAACCAAGATTTGTACCTCTAAATATGCACATTTTCGAACAAAACATATATGTATTGTGTAACACGATGTTATAAGACTGTCATCTGATGAAGTTGGTCAAGGTTAGTGATTAATTTTATATCTTTTGCTGGTTTTTGCGAATGCTATCTTTGCGGTGAATAAATGCGGTTGTGTGTTTGGCTATTGTGGTAAGCTAATATAATGCTATATTGTGTTTTCGCTGTAAAACACTTTAAAAAATCGGAAATATTGGCTGGATTCACAAGATGTTTATCTTTCATTTGCTGTACACCATGCATTTTTCATAAATGTTTTATGATGAGAAATTAGGTATTTCACGTTGCTCTCTGTAATTATTCTGGCTGCTTTGGTGATATTTTTGATGGTAGCTGCAATGTAAAACTATGATTTATACCTCAAATATGCACATTTTCGAACAAAACATAGATTTATTGTATAACATGTTATAAGACTGTCATCTGATGAAGTTGTTTCTTGGTTAGTGACTAATTATATCTCTATTTGGTCGGTTTTGTGATAGCTACCTATGCGGTAAAAGAATGGTGAAAATATGCGGTTGAGTCTTTTGCTGTTGTGGTTAGCTAATAGAAATACATAATGTGTTTTCATTTTAAACGCGGGGGAAAGATGTTTATCTTTCATTTGCTGTATTGGACTTGTGATTTCATGAAAATTATGTTATATGATATCCCTGTCACGTTAGGCTAGGCTATGCTGGTCAGCTTTTTTGATGGGGGGGATCCCGGATCCGGGGGGGATCCCGGATCCGGGAGAGAGAAGCGGTAGAGGTTTTAAACCGGATGACACGCATTAAAACGATGTTAGTGTTCACCATTAATGCGAAACCAATAAATATATTTACTCATGAAAATAATATTTTTCTAATTATCTTTCTCAAAAATGTTTGTATATTATCCCATACAATAATCTGAACTCTTAATTCTTTGTTTGTAATTATTATTATATATATATATTCGCGACCCCACTGCAGTTCCCCTGCGTCCCACTAAGGGTTGCGACCCCGACGTTGAAAACCACTGATCCAGAGTCTGATTTTACAGTACTGAATAAGAGGACCTGACTTGATGTAGCATTTCACACAGAATAACTATATCTGACTTTGAAAAATACATGAGGTGTACGGGAGGAAACTTCAGCCTTTCAAAGCCTTTCAAAGCACAACCTGATCGGTGAGAATCTCTCTTCTCACAGGGCAATGCCATTTGCTTAATAACATGGTTAGATAATAGATGAACAGTGGTTCATTAGCCTTCCCATTCTGCCTCCGTGTGAGAGGAGTAAGAACAACCCTTCTAATGTAATAAAGACTATCTTATTCCATTGAATGTGTCTCGTCACCTCAGGAGAGCATAACACTCCCTTTGAAGTAGCTCGCTATTCAGCAGTGTGACTTTATTCACAAAGGCTCATTGCATCAAGGAGATGCACAATCAATTAATTGTATATTTCATTTGAGTCTCTCAATGAGCACAGCAGTGTTGATTATTCTCTCATATTTTCTACAGTATGTGAGACTTCCGAGATAGCAGCTCCTCCTATTCAGGCTGTTGTTGGGCTGCTCTGTTTCCTCGCTGTTCGTGTCAGAGTGACCTTTCAATGAAGGGTCTTTATCGGCACGACTGAGGGAAAAGCTTTTCTCTACGCTCCACTGTATTCTCTATACCCCCTGTTCTGAGCAGTGGTGGACTTACCATTAGACAATTCAGGCAATTAGCTGGGGCCTCACATCATCAGGGGCCTCGTGAACTTGGCATAATTTTGTTTAATAATATATAATTTCTCTGATGTGTACTGAAGTCACTCCTCCAATGCGTGCTATATAGCGGTTGTGACCGTCTCAGGTTGTGACAAATGGAGCGATTTTTGTTTTCTTTCTCTGAATTTGTTTTCTTTCTCTGAATCTTTTGTTTTTCTACACTCACAAGTATTACCTGATGATGTTTCCTGATGTTTTCCCGAACTTTACAATGTCTTATGCATTACTCACTTTTTGATTCAGTTTTTATTGAGTAATACACCTTTCCCATATTCAAGTCATATTACATATTTTCAAATTACCCTTATGAACATAGAAACTTGGTTGCAGTTTATCTCTGTGCTAGAATGGTTAAAGCCCATAAAATAAAAATATATATAGCTGATATACAGTATATACACAGCTTCCTCTTCCTAGGATCCTGATGGCTAATGTCAAATTTGCTGGAAAATAAACTTTTGGAGCAAGGCTTCAATTGCAGGCGGACATCAGGCAATGCTGTGTCTTTGTTTATATTCACTTGACTCTGCTATTCAACCAGACGGCTTTTCCATTTTCCGTATGTACTGAACTGCGGCTTCTACTAAGAGTTCCTGTTCACCTGAACTGGAGTTTCTGATGCTAAAATGCCGACCTCACTACATGTCGAGGAAATTCACGTGGGTTATTATCACAGCTCTGTTCATACTTTCACAAGCAAATATCAAGGCAGCACTCAGCATACTGTACAAGAACATTAGCCAGAAATAATCCTCTCACCCGGAAGCAGTCTTTATTGTCGTGGGAGATTTTAACCAAGCAATTTCAAAAACAAATTCTTCCAAAGTATCACCAACATGTATCCTGCCCCACGAGAGAGGGAACAACGTGCTAGACCATGTGTATACAAACATCCGTGACACATACAAAGCCATCCCCCGCTGTCACTTCGGCCAATCAGATCATGTCTCTCTGTTCCTACTCCCCACCTACAAGCAGAAACTCGAGGGAGCCACCAACACAGAGAATAGTGAGGCGTTGGACAGAGGAGGCCGACTCAATGCTGCAGGACTCTTTTAAGAATACTGATGAAAATATTTCCACTCATCCATCAACATTGAGGAATATACAGTGCATTCGGAAAGTATTCACACCCCTGGACGTTTACCCCAAAAAATGTTGTTACAGCCTTATTTGAAAATTGATGAAAGTATTTGTTTGATTCATGAATCTACACACAATACCCCATAATGACTAAGTGAACACAGGTTTTTAGAAATGTTTGCACATTTATTTAAAAAAACAGAAATTCCTTATTGATAAAAGTATTCAGACCCTTTGCTATGAATCTAGAAACTGCTCAGGTGCATCATATTTCCATTGATCATCCTTGAGATGTTTCTACAACTTGATTGGAGTCCACCTGTGGTAAATTCAATTGATTGGACACGATTTTGGAAAGGCACACACCTGTCTATAGAAGTTCCCAGAGTTGACAGTGAATGTCAGTGCAAAACCCAAGCCACGAGGTCTAAGAAATTGTCCATAGAGCCCTGAGACACGATTGTGTCGAGGCACAGATCTGGGGAAGGGGACCAAAACATTTCTGCAGCATTGAAGGTCCCCAAGAACACAGTGGTCTCCATCATTCTTAAATGGAAGAAGTATGGAACCACCAAGAAACTTCCTAGAGCTGGCCGCCCGGCCAAACGGAGAAATCAGGGAAGAAGGGACAAGAACCCGATGGTCACGCTGACAGGGCTCCAGAGTTCCTTGGTGGAGATGGGAGAACCTTCCAGAAGGACAACTATCTCTGTAGCACTCTTCCAATCAGGCCTTTATGTTAGGGTGGCCAGATGGAAGCCACTCCTCAGTAAAAGGCACATGACAATCTGCTTGGAATTTGCCAAAAGGCACCTAAAGACTCTCAGAACATGAGAAACAAGATTCTCTGATCTGAATGCCAAGCGTCATGTCTGCAGGAAACCTGGTACCATCCCTACGGTGAAGCATGGTGGTGGCAGCATCATGATGTGGGGATGTTTTTCAGCGACGGGGAGTGGGAGACTAGTCAAGATGGAGGGAAAGATGAACGGCGCAAAGTACAGCGAGATCCTTGATGAAAACCTGCTCCAGAGTGCTCAGGACCTCAGACTGGGGAGAAGGTTCACCTTCCAAAAGGACAACGACCTTAAGGACACAGCCAAGACAACGCAGGAGTGGCTTCGGGACAAGTCTCTGAATGTCCTTGAGTGGCCCAGCCAGAACCCGGACTTGAACCCGATCGAACATCTCTGGACAGACCTGAAAATAGCTGTGCAGCTTGCCAGGATCTCCAGAGAAGAATGGTAGAAACTCCCCAAATACAGGTGTGCCAAGCTTGTAGCGTCATACCCAAGAAGACTTGAGGCAGTAATCGTTACTAAAGGTGCTTCAACAAAGTGCCGAGTAAACTTTCTGAATACTTACGTAAATGTGATGTTCCAGTTTACATTTTTTTATACATTTGCCAAAAAAAATACAAAAATGTTTTAGCTTTTTTTGGTTGTGGTGTATTGTGTGGAGAAAAAAAACAATTTCATCCATTTAAAAAAAGACTAACATAACAAAATGTGGAAAAAGTCAAGAGGTCTGAATACTTTTCGAATGCACTGTATATACAGTAGAGTACCAGTCAAAAGTTTGGACACACCTACTCATCCAAGGGTTTTTCTTTATTTGTACTATTTTCTACGTTGTACAATAATAGCGAAGACTTCAAAACCATGAAATAGCACATGGAATCAAGTAGTAACCATAAAAGTGTTAAACAAATAAAAATATATTTTATATTTGACATTCTTCAAAGTAGCCACCCTTTGCCTTGATGACAGCTTTGCACACTCTTGACATTCTCTCAACCAGCTTCACGAGGTAGTCACCTGGAATGCATTTCAATTAACAGGTGTGCCTTGTTAAAAGTTCATTTGTGGAATTTCTTTCCTTCTTAATGCATTTGAACCAATCAGTTGTGCTGTGACAAGGTAGGATGGGATACAGAAGACAGCCCTATTTGGTAAAATATCCTATTATGGCAAGAACAGCTTTAAAAAGCAAAGAGAAACGACAGTCTATCTTTACTTGAAGACACGAAGGTCAGCTAATCCGGACAATTTCAAGAACTTTGAAAGTTTCTTCAAGTGCAGCCTCAAAAACCATCAAGCACTATGATTAAACTGGCTCTCATGAGGACCGCCACAGGAAAGGAAGCCCCAGAGTTACCGCTGCTGCAGAGGTTAAGTTCATTTGAGTTACCACCCTCAGAAATTGCAGCCCAAATAAATGCTTCACAGTTCAAGTAACAGACACATCTCAACATCAACTGTTCAGAAGAGACTGCGTGAATCAGGCCTTCGTGGTCAAATTGCTGCAGAGAAACCATTATAAAGGACATCAATAATAAGAAGAGACTTGCTTGGGCTAAGTAGCATGAGCAATGGACATTAGACCGGTGGAAATCTGTCCTTTGGTCTGGAGTCCAAATTGGAGATTTTTGGTTCTTACCGCCGTGTCTTTGTGAGATGCAGAGTAGGTGAACGGATGATCTCTGCATGCGTGGTTCCCACTGTGAAGCATGGAGGAGGAGGTGTGATGGTGCTTGCTGGTGACACTGTCTGTGATTTATTTAGAATTCAAGGCACATTTAACCAGCATGGCTACCACAGCATTCTGCAGTGATACACCATCCCATCTGGTTTGCAGTTAGTCCCACTATCATTTACCTTTCAACAGGACAATGACCCAACACACCTTACACCGCTGTGTACGGGCTATTTGGGGCTTCAAGTTAGTGGTTAGAGCATTGGGCCAGTAACCGAAAGGTTGCTGGATCGAATCCCTGAGCTGACAAGGTAAAGATCTGTCATTCTGCCCCTGAACAAGACACTTAACACACTGTTCTCCGGTAGGCCGTCATTGTAAATAAGAATTTGCTCTTAAATAAAATATATATATACATATATTTGACCAAGAAGGAGAGTGATGGAGTGCTGAATCAGATGACCTCGCCTCCACAATCATCCGACCTCAACCCAATTGAGATGCTTTAGGATGAGTTGGACCGCAGAGTGAAGGAAAAGCAGCCAATAAGTGCTCAGCATATGTGGGAACTCCTTCAAGACTGTTGGAAAAGCATTCCAGGTGAAGCTGTTTGAGAGAATGCCAAGAGTGTGCAAAACTGTCATCAAGGCAAAGAATCTAAAATATTTAACACTTTTTTGGTTACTACATGATTCCATATGTGCTATTTCATAGTTTTGATGTCTTCACTACTATTCTACAATGTAGAAAATAGTAAAATAAAGAAAAACCTTTGAATGAGTAGGTGTTTCCAAAATGTTGACTGGTACTGTGTAGTACCTTGAGAAAGTATTCACACAGGACTTTTTCCACATTTTGTTGTTTTACAAAGTGGGATTAAAATGGATGTAATTGCCATTTATTGTCAACGATCTACACAAATTACTCTGCAATGTCAAAGTGGAAGAGCAATTCTCACATTTGTAAAAAATATTCATGACAAATAAAACATCAATATATCTTGATTAGATAAGTATTCAATACATGTCAGAATCAGCTTTGGCAGTAATTACAGCTGTAAGTCTTTCTGGGTAAGTCTCAAACAGCTTTCCACAACTGGATTGTGCAACATTTGCCCATTATTCTTTTCAAAATTCTTCAAGCTCTGTCAAGTTTGTTGTTGATCGTTGCTACACAGCCATTTTCAGGTCTTGCCATAGATTTTCAAGCCAATTTTAGTCAAACTGTAACATTCACTGTAGGTAGCCTAGTGGTTAGAGCGTTTGGCCTGTAACCGAATGGTTGCTGCATTGAATCCCTAAACTGACAAGGTAAAAATCTGTCATTCTGCCCCTGAGCAAGGCAGTTTACCCACTGTTCCCTGGGCGCTGAAGACGTGGATGTCGATTAAGGCAAACCCCCTCACCTCTCTGATTCAGAGGGGTTGGGTTAAATGTGGAAGACACATTTCAGTTGAAGGCATTCAGTTGTACAACTGACTAGGTATCTTTCCTTTCCCTTTCTTAGTAAGCAACTCCTGTGTAGATTTGGCCTTGTTTTTAAATTATTGTCTTGCTGAAAGGTGAATTAATCTCAGACTCAACCAAGTTTTCCTCTAGGATTTTGCCTGTGCTTAGCACCATTCCGTTTTTTTTTTAAATTGTGAAAAACTCCCTTAACAATTACAAGAATACCCATAACATGATGCAGCCACCACTATGCTTGAAAATATGGAAATTTGTACTCAGTAATGTGTTGTATTGGAATTGCCCCAACATAACACTTTGTATTCAGGACAAAAAGTGAATTGCTTTGCCACATTTTTTGAAGTATTACTTTAGTGCCTTGTTGCAAACAAGGAAACTTCCCTTCCTGGTCTTCCTGGTCTTTGTGGTTGAATCTGTGTTTGAAATGCACTGCTCGACTCAGGGTCCTCAAACATTTTCAGCTAGATGCCCGTCAAAATTGCACTGATAAAGGATGGGGAATTGTAGCCTACTTGTCCTTCTGCAGCTTGCCTACCATTTTTTAAAACATTTTTTTTATTTAACTAGGCAAGTCAGTTAAGAACAAATTCTTATTTACAATGACAGCCTACCAGGGAACAGTGGCTTAACTGCCTTGTTCAGGGGCAGAACGACAGATTTTGACCTTGTCAGCTCAGGGCTTCAATCAAGCAACCTTTCGGTTACTGGCCCAACGCTCTAACCACTAGGCTACCTGCCGCAACCAATGCATTAATTCTTGTCCCAACCAAGCACCCAAGCTAACTGGCTAAAGTTGGCTTGCTTGCTAGTGTTGGTTCCGTTTTTCTGTGCTCCGTTTTAATTACTTAACAAATAAGGACACTCAAAATGTGCACTTATAAATCATGACAATTTTAATCAAAATACAGCTGTAGACAGAAGTCAAAGATCAAACATCACACATACAATTAATGTTTCTCCTGAGTTCTGCAAAATAGGAAAAGTCCAAGTTACTTTTATTATGCTTGTAGTCGACCCCCTGTGGTGTCACTGCATACATCATTACCTGCTACTCCTCAGACCAAGCCCATGCGTACACAGCTATACAAAATGGCAAGAGAGATACAATAGTTCCAGTGTTTTCTAAGGCCTCAGCAGTAAATGTCCCTTCCCCCAAGTTGATTTATAGAGGTATGTCTGACTAGCCTCTTATCTCTTTTACTCCCTAGGGCTCTATTTTTTATCTTTCAAGTGCTTTCTCACAGACACCATGCAATAATTCACACATTTCTCAGACCAGAGACTTACTGTGGAACATACTGTGGAACAATTTTAGAACCTTATAATGAATATATATATATTGTTAATCTGTAGTCTAGGAACCTATAAATGTAGTGGGGGAGGGGTCTTATAACCCTTCCCCTTCTATTAATACAACATAAGCATAATCAATTATTATAATACATCAAACACTTGGTACAGCCCCTATCATGACCCCAATTTGACTCCATCACTAGCTAGCTACTTCCAGACACAAATGTGAGAACACCTCACTCTGACCATTTTACTCGCCGTATCAGAGCTGGTTAGGCTGTTTACATGTTATCTACATAGTTCGTGACTAAATATTACTTTTTTTGCCTACATTTACTGACCGGGTGTTGCGTGTTCATAAATCAGTTATTCTGCAATCTGGCACACTCAGACTAGTGCTTTGAAATCGGATTAGATAGCCAGAGTGAATTTTCGAACGCAAGAGAGATGCTAACTGGATAGCAGTTATTCAAATTATTGCTAGCTAACCAAATGACACCTGCATCTCTAGCTGTGTAGCCACCGAAATACGATATGAGGGAAAAAGTCAGTCACTCACCTACTCCTCCAATGACATGACATCCTAGCAGCTAGCTATCGAGCTAATGTTAGGCTCCATGTTTTTAGCTTGCTACATAAATAGATACACTAACCTATTAGCCACGTTATGACTGATTTGTGATCATTGCCCTTGCTAGTTTGATTGTATTGACATTCCCAGCCTTAGTTACATTCGTCTGTTTTTGACCAAAATATAGAGTCATTGAAACTGAAACAGTGCATCCTGAATGGAAGCAGCAAACAATGTACCAGGCCAGCTGGGATTTACAACCTGATAGCAATATTTTTTGGACTACCAAGTAATGTAGTGGTGAACTATATTAATCATGCAGTGAACTTCATCCATCTATTCTGCCAACAGTGCCTTTGTGTAAGTCATGGCATGTTGAGTCAAATATAACCTTGTAGCATCAACTGGGAATTGTATATTTTAGACTTATGTTATGATTGTCTGTTTATTTCATATCTGCTTTTCATTTTTTATTAATTTGTAAACATTTTGAAAAACATAATTCCACTTTGATATAATGGGGTACTGTGTGTAGGCCAGTGCACCAAAAAATCACATTTTAATAGATTTTAAATTCAGGCTGTAATACAACAAAATGTGGAAAAAGTTAAGGCGTGTGAATACTTTCAAAGGCAAAGTATTATTAGTTTTCAAGTTTATTAGTTGTATGAACAGGAAGGTCGATATTGCAAAGAAAAATATCAGCCCAGAGTTTCTACATCAGTGCATCCTAACTAACTAATAGCAGGTAGCAATTATCTATAAATGGTAATGCACCTACAGCCTATATATTTAAATAGCTGCCTTTTCTGGCCCACAAATTGCTTTTGACAAACAAATCCCCCCCCCCCCCCCCCACCAAATGTAAGACCCTCCGTTAAATTTGAGCAAGAATTGTTGCCCAATCCTCTTCTATGTGGTGTTGCAAAGACCTTTACCAGTGAAGGGCATTTCAAGTCTTTCCTCTTACCATTTTCATTCTGCTTCTTTCACCTAAAAGAGCCAGCTCTGAACAGCCCTTCGTCCAGAGCCATGACTGTGTGGAAGAGACATGGGAGGGCCTTGGACTGGCCTCTGCCTGGGGCCTCCAAATCATTAAGTCCGCCTCTGGTTCTGAGCAGCAGTTACTGTGCATAATGCTACTGTAAATAATGGATAATCCCTAGGCAGATCTGGGGCGGGGGTTTAGGCAGGGGGAGCTGGAAAGGTGAGGTGGGGAGGATCCAGCTGAGCTGGGACCCCAAGGCAGGGTTGGGGTGAACTTCAAAAGCCTACAATTTGGGCTTCCTGTCACTCACTGAGAGAGAGAGCCTTGCAAGCCCAGCAAGAGGGACAGGGCTACTTTCTGCTTACGTCCCTCACTCATTTTGCCTGTCTGATATGTGATGTATTGAAAACAGTAAGTGACATCCTTCAGTGTGTATGTGTTGTCCCAAAAATAGTGGCTTTCCAAATTCCTCATCACTGACAACTGTCAACTAAGGACCGTCTTTGCATGTGTTGCATGAGAAACATTCATCGGCTTGTCATGCATTCACATCTATGTCCGTGTGTTTGTGAGCACAACTGGGCGCAACCAACAAGTGCTTTCAACCCCAGACAGCGAAACATCTTATTCAGCGGTTGTCAAGCTTCAGTTAAATTTTCAAAATGCAAAGATACGCATGCATCACGGGGTCATATAGTTCACAGTTTTAATTGTATTACACCCGTACTCTAATAATGTAAGCGTTCAGTTCTCTTCTCCTGTTGTTTCTGGGAAGGAAGAGTGCCCCTCCACACCTATACACTCTTAGAATTTATTTTGCTATCTAGAACCTAAAAAGGGTTCTTTGGCTGTCCCCATAGGAGAACCCTTTGAAGAGCCCTTTTTTGTTCCGGGTATAACCTTTTTGGGTTACATGGAACCCAAAAGGTTTCTACCTGGAACCAAATAGGGTGCTCTTATGGGGACAACTGAAAAACCCTTTTGGAACCCTTTTTTTAAGAGTGTAGGGCAAGTGCATACTGATCACAGGTTCAATACGGAACGCATTGCCAACTGATCTGGAAATTTTGATTACAATTCAACAGAACAACAGAGAAGTACTGTCTAAATGCTTGCCAATGCTAAACGAGTCCAGTTTGTCCCAGTGTCTAGCATGCAGGGAATAACATTGTTATAATGACTCAGTGTGTGGGGGACAGAGATGCCACTCACGACAAGGAAACACAATTACGTTTCTCAACAGGTTTGTTGATGAGATTACTGTAAAGTGCAGGTTCCTATATTACCCTCATCTAAAAGTACCACGTAGGTTAGTTGACATCCAGGGTGCACTCTCTAAAGCAAGCCAACATGGTGATTCAGAAACTTTAGTCTTGGTGGAGATACCATGGTTTGCAATAGGCAAAATGTAACAAAGGAATGTCTTTAATTTCTCACCCCATGTCTCTCTTTCCATTATACCCACCTCCTGAATCGAGCTGCACTGTGCTCTCTACAAGTGCATTGTTTGACCCTAACCTTAAAGTGGACAAACACTGTTTTAACTCATTTGCAGCGATGAAACAAAGAGATAATCATAATATTGGTGTAAAATATAAAATCTGCAGTTTATGCTTCAAAATCAACTTTATATCGGTTTTAAAAATAGTTTCTATTTGACTCAAAATTCCATTAAGTAGGCCTCCCGGGTGGCGCAGTGGTCTAGGGCACTGCAGCGCAGTGCTAACTGCGCCACCAGAGTCTCTGGGTTCGCCCCCAGGCTCTGTCGCAGCCGGCCGCGACCGGGAGGTCCGTGGGGCGACGCACAATTGGGCTAGCGTCGTCCGGGTTAGGGAGGGTTTGGCCGGTAGGGATTTCCTTGTCTCATCGCGCTCCAGCGACTCCTGTGGCGGGCTGGGCGCAGTGCATGCTAACCAAGGGGGCCAGGTGCACGGTGTTTCCTCCGACACATTGGTGCGGCTGGCTTCCGGGTTGGAGGCGCACTGTGTTAAAGAAGCAGTGCGGCTTGGTTGGGTTGTGCCTCGGAGGACGCATGGCTTTCGACCTTCGTCTCTCCCGAGCCCGTACGGGAGTTGTAGCAATGAGACAAGATAGTAATTACTAGCGATTGGATACCACGAAAATTGGGGAGAAAAAGGGGCTAAATAAAAAATAAAATAATAATAATAAAATAAAAAAAAATCCATTAAGTAGAGTAAAGTGTTATTGGCGCTCTGTAGTTTATAAATTACCTTATAAATTCACAGTGTTGGGGAGCAGTGAACTATATGTAGTTTAATTAGTAATGAAACTTCATTTTTCAGTAGTTTGGTGTTAGTGGAACTAAATACAAATCCTGGTAGTGATTTCACTTGTTCATTACTTTTTTGCCATGTAGGGGTGTAGCTAACTACTTTTTTTTGCAAAAATAAAATATGGGTGAAGTAGGCAAGAATTTCCTTTCTTTTTCGGCATCTGACCTGCCTAATTTTCACCTGAAACATCCTTTTTGTGTTTAAAAGGATAAATTACACATTCTGTTAACATCTGACTACAGAGGGATCTATTCTTGCCATTTTTATTCAATGACATTTCAGACTAGGATATGATAATTCTTCACAAAGTAGTTTGGATGCAGTGAACTACTTTTTCAAAGTAGCTTCAGTGAAGTAAACTTTATATTTCTTAAGGGTAGCATTAGTGTAGCTTAACTTCTTCCAATGTGAAGCAATTGGTAGCTTGGTAAACTATATTTTCACAGTATCTTCCCCAACACTCCAAATTCATATATTCATACCTTGACATTTGCAGACAAGGATAATAAATACTGCATCATTAGATACAGTTTAAACCTCACAACATTTATGGGCTCCGTTGCTTCTCCCCTGCCAACACTTCTCTTAATGATGGTAAAATTCTAATGTTTAATTGGTTGGCTTTGTGTTACGGTCTTAACACCTGGGGTTGGACAGAGATATTGTCTCTCAGCGATGAGCAGCAATTAGGAGTAGACACAGGCATAATGAAGCCTGTTCCTTTGTGTCTCCAGCACAGAAATAGGCTCCAGTGTGTGGATAGAGTTGGAGCTGGAGCTGGCATTCTCCTCCATGGCTTTGGCGTTGTCATGCGCTGTCGGCCCGCACTGTCGGCACGAGCTGTTTGCACAAGCTGTCAGAAAATAAGCCCTGCCCACACTTTGGATTGCACAAAAGGATCCATGTGCAATTAAATACACCCCCCCACCCCTCTCTCTCTCCCTGTTCCCCCTCTCCTTCCATTTTTCTCTCTCCCTCTTTCTCTCTCCCTCTTTAATACCATGATGCTAATTGACTTTGTTCCATCTGTCAGTGAAAGCTGACATCACAGAGTTTTGGCTGAGACCCCAGGGTTTGTTTGAAGCCCCTGGTACCCTATTGTGCAGAAGGCTGTAACTGGATGATTACTGTGGTGATTGTGCAGCAATCCACTATACATATCATCGCATTCACAGGAGAAAACAGGGCAATTAGTGGAATTGGATTCTGGCTCTTGCTACCTTTTCAGGTACAAGGATTCTCTTTGGAGAGACTCAACCCTGTTACATCTTTGTGGCACAAATTGATCATGTCCTCTTAATAAGCCATGTGGATTACGTGCTCACATGGCATGACCCATGTTCTACTAACCCTTCTCACATGCCCAGAAAGCCTAGAAAGGGCTCATTATAGAACAATCTATATGAGAAATGAGGTTGTGTATATAAAGTGTTAGATTGTGATTTTAGTCAGGTAATCAGCTGCAATGATCACAGCACGTAAGTCGAGCATAAGCAGTTATTAAGAGGCGTGCAAGAAGAGTTAACTTAAACACATTTGTCTTAGGCAAAACCTAAGATGTTCAAACGTGCAACTTAAAATGGAAAGAATGACAGAGTGTAAACATTCTGAGACAGGCCATGGCTGAAGACCATGAAAGGCAACTGTTGCTGGAGCTCGTCTGTGTGTTTTTCTTTCTGCTGCTACACCAAAGCCACAGCAGCTGAACACAGTATGGCTTGAGTTAACAGGAGCTCAGTACTGTGTCCCCATCATATCATGTGTTCTATTTCAGGATCTATATAGCATGAGTCATACTTGAGAGTTGAGACACTTGAGAAGAAGTCAACATGCTTCCTTGTCAGAATCATGAGTCATATTTTAGAGGGTGTCCATATTTACTTGAAGAGTTTGCATGTTAGTTTGGTCTGTAATTCCAACTTGTTTCAAGCAGACCACCATAATCCCCGTGCCCAAGAACTCCAAGGTAACCTGCCTAAATGACTATCACCCCGTAGCACTCACATCTATAGCAATGAAATGCTTTGAAAGGCTGGTCATGGCTCACATCAACACCATCATCCCAGACACCCTGGACCCACCCCCACACTGACCTCACCCACATGGAAAAAAGGAATACATATGTAAGAATGCTGTTCATTGACTAACACCATAGTCTCCTCTGAGCTCATCACCAAGTTCAGGACCCTGGAACTGAACACCTCCCTCTGCAACTGAATCCTAGATTGTGACATGATAATGTTGAACCCAAGATCAGAGAATGAACCAGACCAGGAAATGGCGACTTGAGAAAATGTAAAGACTTGACTTGGAAAAAATAGAGGACGGAACAATAAAGGAAAATCAAAAACCAAAACAATAAACACTAATATTCAAAAACTACACAGAGAAGACATACAGGAAACTAAATTCATGAGCTAACAAAAGGGAACAGAAAACGCACATATCTTAAAGGAGAAACAATAATGAAATGATAAGAAACCCCTGGTAACAAAGTCTCTAGGGCTGTCTCTGCCGCCCTCTGGTGCCCGGAGGAACCATGACATAGATTTCCTGACAGGCCGCTCCCAGGTGGTGAGGATAGGTAACATCACATCCGCCACACTGACCATCAACACGAGAGCCCCTCAGGGTTGTGTGCTTAGTCCCCTCCTGTACTCCCTGTTCACCCACGACTGCGTGGCCGCGCACGACTCCAACACTATTATCAAGTTTGCTGACAACATATGACGGTGGCAGAACTGATCACTGACTCCGATGAGGCAGCCTATAGGGAGGAGGTCAGACACCTGGCACAACCAGTTCCAAGTCGCACGTCCATCTTGGAACATGACGTGGATGTGGGGAACGCTGCTCCTATACGTCAGCATCCGTACAGGGTTAATGCAAAGAAAAGGGAGGTAATGAAAAGTGAGGTAGCTTATTTATTACAGAATGACATGGCAAAACCCAGTAACAGCTCCTGGAGTTCTCCATGTATTCTTGTTCCTAAGCCTGACGGTACGTCCCGCTTATGTACGGACTATCGTCGTGTAAATGCAGTTACAATGTCTGATTCTTTGACTGCATTGATAGAATTTGCTCTGCTGCTTACGTTAGTAAGTTAGATTTGCTAAAAGGTAATTGGCAGGTGCCTCTGACCTCTCGAGCTTCGGACATCTCAGCTTTCGTTACGCCTGATAACTTTGTACAATACACTGTGATGCCTTTTGGAATGTGTAATGCACCTGCTACTTTTCAGCGTCTAGTTAAAACCTCTACCGCTTCTCTCTCCCGGATCCGGGATCCTCTTCATCAAAAAAGCTGACTAGCATAGCCTAGCCTAACGCGACAGGGATATCATATAATATAATTTCATGAAATCACAAGTCCAATACAGCAAATTAAAGATAAACATCTTGTGAATCCAGCCATCATTTCCGATTTTTTAAATGTTTTACAGCGAAAACACAATATATATATTAGCTCACCACAATAGCCAAACACACAACGCCATGTTTTCACCATGTTTCCACCGCAAAGGTAGCTTTCACAAAACCCACAAATGGAGATAAAATGAATCACTAACGTTTGAACAACTTCATCAGATGACAGTCTTATAACATCATGTTATACAATACATTTATGTTTTGTTTGAAAATGTGCATATTTAGAGGTATAAATCGTAGTTTTACATTGCAGCCACCATTACAAATAGCACCAAAACAGACAGAATAATTACAGAGAGCAACGTGAAATACATAAACACTCATCATAAAACATTTATGAAAAATACATGTTGTACAGCAAATGAAAGATAAACATCTTGTGAATCCAGCCAATATTTCCGATTTTTTAAAGTGTTTTACAGCGAAAACACAATATATATTTATATTAGCTCACCACAATAGCCAAACACACAACGCCATTTATTCACCGCCAACATAGCTTTCACAAAACCCACAAATAGAGATAAATTTGATCACTAACCTTTGAACAACTTCATCAGATGACAGTCTTATAACATCATGTTATACAATACATTTATGTTTTGTTTGAAAATGTGCATATTTAGAGGTACAAATCGAGGTTTTACATTGTAAATACGAAGCCATCATGCACCAAATTGTCCGGAGAAATTTTGGACAGTCACGTAATCTAACCAAAAAACTCATCATAAACTTTACTAAAAAATACATGTTGTACAGCAAATGAAAGATACACTGGTTCTTAATGCAACCGCTGTGTTAGATTTTTTAAAATAACTTTAGTACAACGTACAGCATGCAATATTGTGAGACAGCGCTCACAAATTCTCTGCCTTGTTGGAGCCAACATAAACCACAAAAATACGAAATAACATCATAAATATTCTCTTACTTTTGATGATCTTCCATCAGAATGTTGTGCAAGGAGTCCTAGTTCCAGAATAAATCGTTGTTTTGTTTTAGAATGTCAATTTCTTCTGTCGAATTAGCAACTTTGGCTAGCCATGTGGAAGGCACATGTCCAAGAAATCTTTGCGCCTGGAACAAAAAATTCCAAAAGTCCCAATAAACGTTGAATAAACTGGTCAAACTCAGTTGAAAATCCTACTTTATGATGTTTTTATCATATGTACAATAAAATCAGAGCCGGAGCATTTCGTCGTGTATACCGAACGCATTTCAGAAGACAATGTGAGGTTCCCTGGTGCGCAGTTGAATACTGACAAAAGAGCGGACCTGTCACTCCAAAATCTCTCATTCGGTCTCACATCAAGCTAGACACCCCATTCAACATTCTACTGCCTGTTGACATCTAGTGGAATGTGTATGAAGTGCATACAGATCCATAAATATAAGCCAGTTGAATAGGCAGGCCCTGACACAGAGCCCCATTTTCAGAATTTTCACTTCCTGTTTGGAAGTTTGCTGCCAAATGAGTTCTGTTTTACTCACAGATATAATTCAAACAGTTTTAGAAACTTCAGAGTGTTTTCTATCCAATAGTAATAATAATATGCATATTGTATGATCTAGAACAGAGTACGAGGCAGTTTAATTTGGGCACGATTTTTTCCCAAAGTGAAAATAGCGCCCCCTATTATTGTTTTTGCAGATGTGCCAAATTTTACTGCTTACCTTGACGATGTGGTGATACATTCGTGTACTTGGTCTGATCATCTCTCCACTTTGAAAAGAGTGTTTCAGCGGTTGGAGAATGCTTCTTTAACCCTCAATAATGGCCAGGTGTGAGTTTGGGAAGGCTACTGTGACTTACTTAGGGAAACAAGTGGGACGAGGTAAAGTGCGCCCAGTAACTGGAAAAGTGGAAGCAATTGTTGCTTTTCCTGCTCCCACGACTCGCCGCCAGTTGCGCAGATTCCTTGGGATGGTAGGGTACTATCGTACGTTCTGTAAGAATTTCTCAATGGTAGTAGCTCCCCTTTCATCTCTGCTTAGTCCCAAGGTACCATTTAAGTGTTCCAAGGACTGTAAGTATGCTTTTGAGTCCGCTAAAGCGCTACTTTGTAGTGCCCCAGTGCTTGCCGCCCCCAACTTTGACAAACATTTTAAGTTGGAGGTAGACGCTAGTATAGTGGGGGTGGGTGCGGTTCTCTAACAGGAAGATGAAGACGGAGTGGATCAGCCCGTAATTTCCTTTCCCCGTAAGTTCAACTCGTGTCAGTCAAGGTACTCCACAATTGAACAAGAGACGCTGGCTTTATTGCTTGCCTTACAGTTCTTTGAGGTATATGTGGGCTCCAGTGCCTTGCCTGTAATGGTCTTCACGGACCATAATCCTTTGGTGTTCTTAAAGCAAATGTACAATCAGAACCGTCGCCTTATGCGGTGATTTGATCGCATCCATGTTTGTTTATTTAGAAAGTAGCCCTCCATTTTTTATCTTGTTCTTTTTATCTTGAAAGAGACCAGTCTTAGGATCTGAGCCACAGTCTGCAACAGGATGTTACTCAGACAGAGAAACAAATCATGCTAATATCATGTTGTTCCACCACGACTGACCTCTTCATTTCCTTCAAGGTCAATTACCAAGGTCAATGTACCCCTGACATTAAGTGCATGTAGATAATAACAATATGGTCATTTATTCTGAGGTCTTTAGACCTTATATTACAGTGGGTGGCAAAACTGACAAGAACAGAAATAACATCTGATCACATCCAAATAGGATGTATTATTTCCATTCAACCTCAATCTGTTCATCATGTGGTTATTGTTAGGCCTAATAGCCTAACGAACGTAGCATAAAGATGCTTATTCAATGGGACTAATGTTTAAAACATTGCATTGCAGATGTTTAGTGTCAGCTCAGCTGCAGGACTGTGAGAAAACAGGGACATCTATTGCCCACTGTGGTGCAGCACAGTCTAACACATACATGAAATTACACATCAGTGGTTCTTTATGAAAATCATCTTTACAGGATTAAGCAATGTATAAAATAAGATATATTTTATTTTCCAAATTAATAAGCTTATAATACTTCAATGTACATCCCACAATAACAAAGCAAAACAAATACAGATTTGTATTTGCATCATACCATCCAAAACAAATATTATCGCTCTCGTCAGTCATATCCAACAATATTTTATGTACTCTTAGTTGAAATAAAAAATTAGTTGAAATGACTGTAAATCTTACAGGTTGTGGCTTTGACTTGACAAAAGCGTATATGGCATGATGTCCAGGTAATACAATAGATGGTGATAAGATTCTGTTTTCCAGGGTTGAAGACCCCTCCTGTACTACAGGCACAACTCTACGCATCAAATCATGCACCCACTCCTGATCCGGGTTGGCACATCTTCTGACACCGTTATTAATGGCAAATCTGAAATACCAATCATGAGTATCACATAAGGCCCATACTGGTTGAATGGTTAATTGAGTTTTCCTTAAAATATACTATATAAAGGAGAATATGTAGTAAATAGTAAATAGCCTACTCACATGACACCATCCATAGAACATAGACTAGAATAGTCCTTTCACCACTCTATCTTTTGGAAGTATTTTGGGGTAATATTTAAAGCAGCATTCACTTGCCCCAAAGCTGGCTGGGAAGTGAATGTAAAGATTTGTGTCGTTACACTTCTCATTTACATGCACACTGGAATCAATGGATGCTGTGAAACATATATTTGACTTAAATCAAGAAAAGCTTGAGCATGGCATTCTCCGATACTACAACAGAACTACAGTACTGTAGTACCACTGGATCAGCATAAACCACACTAAAGATTACACAGTGAGGTTACAAAGAGATGACAAAGAGAACCAAATAGATGACAACTTACATTCACAGAGAGCCAGAATACACAGTGCATAGAAGAGGAGAGTAGTGGCGATCAGGCTGGTGGGATTCATGGCTGTCTGTCTTCGTAGTCAGGTTGAGGTGTTGAGCAGTAGCTTATCTTTAGATCTCTGGTATCCCTCTCTCATACCCTGTCCCCTTTTCTCAGTTAACTTAGATGCGTGGGACGGGGCATTTTCCATGACTAAAACCACATCTATCTAACCATTACTCTCTGCTTAGGAGTGCTCGAGGTCAGAGCTTAGGGAAAAAAGCTAAGTGTGAAACTACCGCAGTGAGAACTGTCAATAATGCACCATGGAAAAAGAGTAACTTTACTTTCATATCACTGATAGTGGTCAGTAGTTGTGGTCAGTAGTTATGTGGTTGTGGTCAGTAGGTTAGGTCAGTAGTTGTGTGGTTGTGGTCAGTAGTTGTTGCCAGTAGTTGTTGCCAGTAGTTGTGTGGGTCAGTAGTGTTGTGGTTCAGTAGATGTGGTCAGTAGTTGTGTGGTTTAGTTAGTAGTTGTGTGGTTGTGGTCAGTAGTTGTTGCCAGTAGTTGTGTGGGTCAGTAGGGTTGTGGTTCAGTAGATGTGGTCACCAGTTGTGTGGTTTAGTCAGTAGTTGTGTGGTCAGCAACTGTGTGGTTGTGGTCAGTAGTTGTGTGGTTGTGGTCAGTAGTTGTGTTCAGTAGTTGTGTGGTTGTGGGCAGTAGTTGTGTGATTGTGGTCAGTAGTTGTTTTCAGTAGTTGTGTGGTTGTGGTCAGTAGTTGTGTTCAGTAGTTGTGTGGTTGTGGTCCGTAGTTGTGTGTTCAGTAGAAATGATCAGGTGAAATATGAAGCAAGTGAATGGAGACGGCTTCGCTCTATCCAATCAGAGCAGCAGGACGAAGCTAGTGAGCATTAGAAATCTTCTCTGTACCATTGCAGGTCGTCCAGACTGGGGAAGCATTCGACATCTTAGCAAAAATAGTGCTTAACATGATTTTTAAATGACTACCCCATCCATCTCAGTACACCACACATACAATTATCTGTAAGGTCCTTCAGTCGAGCAGTGAATTTCAAGCACAGATTCAACCACAAAGACAAGGAAGGTTTTCCAATCAATCAATCAAATGTATTTATAAAGCCCTTTTTAAATCAGCTGATGTCACAAAGTACTATACAGAAACCAAGCCTAAAACCCCAAACAGCAAGCACTGCAGATATAGAAGCATGGTGGCTCTGAGGGTTGGCCAGTCCTCTTCTGGCTGTGCCAGGTGGAGATTATAACAGTACATGGCCAAGATGTTCAAACTTTCATAGATGACCAGCAGGGTCAAATAATAATAATAATCACAGAGGTTGTAGAAGGGGCAACAGGTCAGCACCTCAGGAGTAAATGTCAGTTGGCGTTTCATAGCCGATCAACTGACTACATGGTAGATGGTGGAGAAAAACTGAGCTTGGTGCAGTTATAAAATACACGTTGGGTGTTTATGAAGCACCATGGAAAAAGAGTTAGGGGACAGCCAGGTTATAGGAAGTACAGTTGAGTCTCCGCTATGGTGAGCAGCAGTATTTAGTCAACGTGGTTTTCAGCTGATGCTGCTTCATGAAATGTGTGGTTGTTTGACAACAGCTACATCAAAAGCTATCGATGCTGCATCACAGATGCAAGGAAAACGTTACATTAACTTGCTGTTAGGATTTGGGACACTTTCCGGAAAGTTTTTATTTCCATCTGTCTATTTCTCATCCATTTTCCCCTAATGCTGCTCGCGCATTATGTTTTTTGAAACTGTCCTTTCTATCAGTAGTTGTGTGGTTGTAGTCAGTAGTTGTTTTCAGTAGTTGTGGTCAGTAGTTGTGTGGTCAGCAAATGTGTGGTTGTGGTCGTTAGTTGTGTGGTTCAGGAGCTGTGGTCATTAGTTGTTTGGTTGTAGTCAGTCGTTTTTATTAGTAGTTGTGGTCAGTAGTTGTGGTTTGTTGTGTGGTTCAGTAGCTGTGGTCATTAGTAGTGTGGTTGTAGTCAGTAGTTGTGGTCAGTAGTTGTGTGGTCAGCAATTGTGTGGTTGTGGTCAGTAGTTGTGTGGTTGTGGTCAGTAGTTGTGTTCAGTAATTGTGTGGTCAGTAGTTGTGTGTTCAGTAATTATGTGGCTGTGGTCAGCAGTTGTTTGATTGTGGTCAGTAATTGTGGTCAGTAGTTGTGTGGTCAGCAATTGTGTGCTTGTGGTCAGTAGTTGTGTGGTTGTGGTCAGTAGTTGTGTTCAGTAATTGTGTGCATGTGGTCAGTAGTTGTGGTCAGTAGCTGTGGTCAGGAGTTGCATGGTTGTGGTCAGTAGCTGTGTTCAGTAACTGTGTAGTTGTGGTCAGTAGTTTTGTTCAGTATTTGTGGTCAGTAGTTGTGTGGTTCAATACTTATGCGGTCACTAGTTGTGTGGTTGTGGTTGGTGTTTTCTTCATTATTTGTGGTCAGTAGGTTTGTTCCATATTTGTGGTCAGTAGTTGTGTGGTTCAGTAGTATGTGGTCAGTAGTTGTGGTCAGTAGATGTGGTCAGTTGTATGGTTGTGGTCAGTAGTTGTATGGTTGTGGTCACGAGTTGTGGTCATGAGCTGTGGTCAGTAGTTGTGGTGTTGTAGTCAGTACTGGTCAGTGGTTATGGTCTGTATTTGTGTTGTTTTGGACAGTAGTTGTGGTCAGTAGTTGTGTGGTCAGTAGTTGGGTTGGTTGTGGTCAGTAGTTGTGTGGTTGTGGTCAGCAATTGTGGTCAGCAATTGTGTTTGTGGTTAGTAGTTGTGTCGTTCAGTAGTTGTTTGGTCAGTAGTTGTGTGGTTGTGGTCAGCAATTGTGGTCAGCAATTGTGTTTGTGGTTAGTAGTTGTGTCGTTCAGTAGTTGTTTGGTCAGTAGTTGTGTGGTTGTGGTCAGTAGTTCGGTGGTTGTTGTCAGTGTCTAAACTACAGTTGTTGCATGTGAAAACTGAAAGCAGTGTGATGAGAAGTGATTGGGTAAAATATAAAGTGAGTGAATGGAGATGGCTTCGCTCTATCCAATCAGAGCAGCAGGATCAATATAGAACACACCCTTCTCTTTACAGACAGGCAAACTAGCCGGTTGAGTTATTTAGAGTATGGCCATGACCCAGAGAAGCAGGGCGAAGCTAGTGAGCATTAGAAATCTTCTCTGTATCATTGCAGGTCACCCAGACTGGGGAAGCATTCGATATCTAAGCAAAAATAGTGTTTAACATGATTTTTAAATGACTACCCCATCCATTGCAGTACCCCACACATACAATTATCTGTAAGGTCCTTCAGTCGAGCAGTGAATTTTAAGCACAGATTCAACCACAAAGACAAGGAAGGTTTTCCAATGATTCGTGAAGAAGGGTGCATATTGGTAGATGGGTAAAAAAAAACACTGACATTGAAGATCCCTTTGAGTATGGTGCAGTTATTTGGATGGTGTATCAATACACCCAGTCACTTACAAAGATACAGGCACCCTTCCTAACTCAGTTGCCAGAAAGGAAGGAAATCGTTCAGGGATTTCACCATGAGGCCAATGGTGATTTTAAAACAGGTACAGAGTGTAATGGTTGTGATAGGAGATAATTGAGGAGGGATAAACAACAATGTAGTTACTCCACAATACTAACATAATTGACAAAGTGAAAAGAAGGAAGCCTGTACAGAGTTAAAATATTCCAAACATGTCTCCTGTTTGCAATAAGACATTACAGACATTATTTCATTTTTACATTGTTAGCCCAGAAAATCTCAAGTGTTATTACATAAGAACTATTGGATATAAAAGCGACGTCAACTTACCAACATTACGACCAGGAATACGACTTTCCTGTACGGACCTCCACCCTGGACATGGGATTTAATCCCAGAGGCCGACCCAAAACAACGTGGTTGCCGCAGGAAAGGCAGACGCAGCGGCCTACTGGCTAGATTTAGAAAGCGAGCACACCATCAACTGCTTACGAGCATATTACGCGCCAATGTCCAATCTCTAGACAACAAGGTGGACGGAATTAGGGCACGAGTTGCCTTCCAGAGAGACACCAGAGGAGACACCAGAGATTGTAACGCTATATGTTTCACGGAAACATGGTTCATTCGGGATATGTTGTCCGAGTCGGTACAGCCACCCGGTTTCCTCATGCATTGCGCCGACAGAAACAAACATCTCTCTGGTAACAAGAAGGGCGGGGGTGTATGCCTTATGATTAAAGACTCATGGTGTAATCATAACAACATACAGGAACTCAAGTCCTTTTGTTCACCTGACCGAGAATTCCTTGCAATCAAATGCTGACCGCATTATCTCCCAAGAGAATTCTCTTCGATTATAGTCACAGCTGTGTATACCTCCCCCCAAAAGCAGATACTTCGACGTCCCTGAAAGAACTTCACCGGACTCTATGGAAACTGGAAACCATATATCCTGAGGCTGCATTTATTGTAGCTGGGGATTTTAACAAAGCAAATCTGAGAACAAGGCTTCCTAAATTCTATCAGCATATCGAATGAGAGACACAAGCTGGTAGCATTCTGGACCATTCCGCAATGCATACAAAGCCTTCCTCCCCCTCCTTTCGGCAAATCTGACAATGACTCCATTTTGTTGCTCCCATCCTATAAGCAGAAACTTAAACAGGAAACACCCGTGCTCAGGTCTGACCAATTGGATTCCACGTTTCAAGATTGCTTTCATCACGTGGACTGGGATATGTTCCAGGTAGCCTCAGACAATAACAGTGACAAATACGCTGATTCGGTGAGCGTGTTTATTAGCAAGTGCATTGGAGATGTTGTACCCACTGTAACTATTAAAACCTTCCCTAACCAGAAACCGTGGATTGATGGCAGCGTTCGCGCAAAACGGAAATCGCGAACCATTGCTGTTAACCATGGCAAGGCGACTGGAAACATGACCGAATACAAACAGTGTAGTTATTCCCTCCACAAGGCAATCAAACAAGCAAAGCGTCAGTATAGAGACAAAGTAGAGTCGCAATTCAACGGCTCAAACACGAGATGTATGTGGCAGGATCTACAGTCAATCACGGATTACAAAAAGAAAACCAGCCCGGTCGTGGACATCAACGTCTTGTTCCCAGACAAATTAAACAACTTCTTTGCTCGCTTTGAGGACAATACAGTGCCACTGACACGGCCCGCTACCAACGCCTGTGGGCTCTCCTTCTCTGTGGCCAACGTGAGTAAAACATTTAAATGTGTTAACCCTCACAAGGCTGCCGGCCCAGACGGCATCCCTAGCCGCATCCTCAGAGCATGCGCAGACCAGCTGGCTGGTGTGTTTACGGACATATTCAATCAATCCCTATCCCAGTCTGCTGTCCCCACATGCTTCAAGATGGCCACCATTGTTCCTGTTCCCAAGAAAGCTAAGGTAACTGAACTAAATGACTATCACCCCATAGCACTCACTTCTGTCATCATGAAGTGCTTTGAGAGACTAGTCAAGGATAATATCACCTCTACAGTACCTGACACCCTACACCCACTCCAATTTGCTTACCGCCCCAATAGGTCCACAGGCGATGCAATCGCCATCACAATGCACACTGCCCTATCCCATCTGGACAAGAGGAATACCTATGTAAGAATGCTGTTCATTGACTACAGCTCAGCATTTAACACCATAGTACTCTCCAAACTCGTCCTTAAGCTCAAGACCCTGGGTCTCGACCCCGCCCTGTGAAACTGTGCCCTGAACTTTCTGACGGGCCGCCCCCAAGTGGTGAAGGTAGGAGACAACATCTCCACCCCGCTGATCCTCAACACTGGGGCACCACAAGGGTGCGTTCTCAGCCCGCTCCTGTACTTCCTGTTCACCCATGACTACGTGGCCATGCACGCCTCCAACTCAATCATCAAGTATGCAGACAACACTACAGTGGTAGGCTTGATTACCAACAACGACGAGACGGCCTACAAGGAGGAGGTGAGTGCCCTCAGAGTGTGGTGTCAGGAAAATAACCTCTCACTCAACGTCAACAAAACAAAAGAGGTGATTGTGGAATTCAGGAAACAGCAGATTGAGCACCCCCCCATCCACATCGACGGGACAGTGGTGGAGAAGGTGGAAAGTTTTAAGTTCCTCGGCGTACACATCACGGACAAACTGAAATGGTCTACCCACACAGACTGAGTGGTGAAGAAGGCGCAACAGCGCTTCTTCAACCTCAGGAGGCTGAAGAAATGTGGCTTGTCACCTAAAACAATCACAAACTTTTACAGATGCACAATCGAGAGCATCCTGTCGGGCTGTATCACCGCCTGGTACGGCTACTGTACCTCCCTCAACTGCAAGGCTCTCTAGAGTGTAGTGCACAACGCATCACCAGGAGCAAACTACCTGCCCTCCAGGCAACCTAAAGCACCCGGTATCACAGGAAGGCCAAAAAGATCATCAAGGACAACAACCACCCGAGCCACTGCCTGTTCACCCCGCTATCATCCAGAAGGCGAGGTCAGTACAGGTGCATCAAAGCTGGGACCGAGAGACTGAAAACTAGCTTCTATCTCAAGGCCATCAGACTGTTAAACAGCCATCACTAACATAGAGGCTGCTGCCAACATACAGACCGAATCTCTGGCCACTTTAAAAAATTGATTTAATAAAGGTATCACCAGTCACTTTAAATACTGGCAATTTAATCAGGTTTACATATCCTACATTACTCATCTCATATGTATATACTGTATTCTATACCATCTACTGCATCTTCCTATGCCACATGGCCATCGCTCATCCATATATTTATATATACATATTCTTATTCATCCCTTTACATTTGTGTGTAGAAGGTTAGAATTTGTTAGATTACTTGTTAGATATTACTTCACTGTCGGAACTAGAAGCATAAGCATTTCGCTACACTCGCATTAACATCTGCTAACCATGTGTTGGTGACCAATTAAATGTGATTTGATTGGATTTTATTTCACACAGTGAGTCTATGTAACTTATTATGTGATTTGTTAACCCACATTTTACTCCTGAACTTATTTAGGTTTGCCTAAACAAAGTGTCTGAATACTTATGTAAAGACTATATTTGAGTTAGGAATTGTTTTATTTATCAAAATTATTATTATTTTTCTTCCAGTTTAACATTACAGAGTATTTTCTGTAGATTGTTGACAAAAAAAGTACATTTAAATCCTTTTCAATCCCACTTTGTAACACAATAAATTGTGAAGAAATTCAAGAGGTCTGAATACTTTTTCAAGGCACTGTATGTAATATTAATTAACCCTTAGGATAGAGGGGACATGTACGAAATTCAGGCACTTATATTTGCAATATAAATAGTTAGGCTTTTACAATGTATTATTAGCCAATAGTCATCTATTAGGCATGTACTCAGTTATTTGTCTTCTTTATCTAATAAAACGTGTTCATTCCTTCACAACTATCATGTTGCTGTGCCGAGCACAGGCAGTGGGGTCCCCTGGTCTTCTGGTACAAGTGCTGTGGGAAAGGATGGTAGGCTTAGCAGAGATGGCTCAGAGGTGAGTGCAGTGACGGTTGGAAACAGAGAGACACAGATGTACTGACATCCCTTTTATGTTGGTTCTATTATGTAATAGCAATTAACACTTAGGAGTGACAGACAGTGTGACGTGCAAACAGACGAAGTGACGAAAGAGGAGAACAAGGATAAGCACAGACCGACAGAGTGATAGACGGACAGACAGCAGAGAAGATGCAGAGACAGACTGCACAACAGGGAGGTAACAGAGGCACAGTTATAGTGGTGAGTTTTATCTCCAGTGGTGTTTTTACACGTTGTATTTGTCTTAAAGTTGCGCAGTGATGTGGGCTGGTGTGGCTAAATTGCCAGGGCTGAATTTTTGTCCCAGTCCGCCCCTGCCATTATTCATCTGATTATAACCTCAAGATCAGAATTGGAGGACTTGTTCTTTAAATAGCATACTGTGTTAAAAGGTTGTGTGTTGTCATTGGCTATTTAGTACTGTCAGGGACATTAAACACACTGATAATTTAGGATAATTTCAGACATACAGTGCAGTAGTCCATAGAACTTCAGTTGATTGCCCACTATGTGGTGCCATTAGTTAACATTACCAGTGTTGAGAGCTTGCTGCTGGAAAGGAATGCAAATTACTTGGATTTTCTTATTTTGAACAGCAATGAAATAACCAATGAATTCAACAGCCAGTGACTGGCAGGGAAATTGACTCCGGCATATAGTCAATATTTTACATTATAAATATTTGTTTCAGCTTTGATGAACTTGTAGTCTGACACCATCATAAATCCTCAGCCACACATCTTTACTTCTGAACTAATAAAACTGCCTGAGAGTAAGCAGTACCACAGACTGCCTGGACCCTCTCCCACACTCATCTCAGCAGACAACCCCTTCTCCAGACTGGCTAATATCTCATTATGGAGGCCTGTGGGACCCACTAAGATGTATAACATGTTAATCCTCCTTTGGAATCACTACAGGATGTCAACTGCATCACTGCTCTGTCTATACAGTAGGACCTCTGTCATAGTGACATAATGTCATACTGAAACTCAACCCAAGTCACTATTTTAAGCAACATGACTGTCATTGAAGACACCTCATTCTCTGCTTGTGTCATACTGCCACATTGGCATACTGAAGCTCAACGTCAACCCAAGGCTCTATGACCACATCCCTTTTATTCAAGGCCCCTCCACTCATGACGAAAGAAGTCTCTTGTCAAACATCCTGCCATGATCTCAGAGCAATATTCCTTTCCTCACAGGATGGGAGCTGGAGATAGGAGACTGATGAAAACAGGAAGATGCTGCTTGGGAAAGGGCCTGATGTCTGTCACTCGTCTTTTCTGTGTTTTGTCTCTGTCTGCTCCCAACTTGGCTATTTCTGTAGTGTTTGGTGCCAAGCTAATGGAGGTGTCAGGCACTGGTGGTGTGTGGGTAAAATCACTGAGGAAGCCAATCCAAGCCAGTAAAAAAATACATATTAAAACCTATGTTGTGATAATTTTGATGTTTGCTCTATAACCCATTCCTTCATTTTCCGGCGTGATATACAATAAGGCCGTGACAACAAAAGAAAAACAATCACACAGTGGCAGAAAAAATTCAACTACACATTTGTTTGATCACAAAACCGGAGAGCAACATCTGTCCTGTGAAGTCCACAAAGCAAATATTGCATGTAACAAACAGCTATATGACCTGTCAGGGGTGTGGAATGTGTCCCATTCATTGTATCCTTTTTAGTGGATGTCATTCATCATCAATATCTGTCACCCATGGGAGAGAAAGGACTCTTTTCTGTAGGAAGTTCAGCATAAAATGGTCACAATCTCCCTGGCGTTCACTGTTATCGTCTTCGACAGGCTTGGCCAGTATACCACCTGATCATTTCTAGATCTATTATAGGTTTACAGATAGGATATCTATGGTCTCCCGTTGGCTAGCTCTTATATAAGACAAAAGAAAAATTCTGTAATGTCTAAATAAAACATGGAGATACCGTATCTGAAATATGGTTTCCTGCTTCAAAATAAACCCAAATGATTAATAGCACAACATTCTTGCCAGGTCTAGGCCTATTATCAAGAGCAGCTCTCTAGGCATACATCCCTGGCATTTAAATAAAGCCTTTGTGCTTTACTTCTGACACCCAGCTTTAGAGAAGAGTAAAAAATTGTCTCAAACTGAACACCCAGGCATTCAGTACATTAACGAGTAGTATTACTAGAACTACTGTACATGTACACTACCCAGACTCCTCGTGGGTCGAGCAGGCCCAGTATGGCATAGATGACCACAAACATGCCAATGATTTGAACAGCTGTAGCTGAGTAATGCACTGTGTTTGATGTAATAGAACAGGTGCAGAATTGAATGTATATGGAGTTGTTATGGTATGATGGGGCCTCTGAGGGGCCCATGGCTGTGTCTTAGAGCAGTATAAATCAAACAGACACTTATACTCAGAGCACAGGGGTCAGTGTTTGGGTTGGGCCTATAACATTTTCATAACATTCTCACCAAACAGGTAACACAGACTGTGTTACAAGCACTATGCAGCATGTTAACTCTACAATGTTATGGAAATGTGGATGACAAAATAGGTGCATGTTAACTTTTAATCAGCTTTGTAACGGCCCAATAATACTGTACATGTCTTGCATTTGTGTTTTAGATGCAAGTAGATTCATGTGTAATATACAGTACATGAATATTATATAAATATAACCTAGATATAAACCTCCAATAAAAGCTCATATTTACTTAGGTGCTTTTGATAGCAGCACAAGAAATGGTTCCCAGATCTGTCGTACAGTATCAGAGAATGGAATGTTGAGGTCTCCAGCTGGTCAAATGTCCTCCTTTGACAGTGGACCATGCACGTGCTTGTTGTTCTTGGCACGTGATTGACTCTCCAAGGAGGACCAATGACCAATGACATCCACTTGCCTCTTCTAGTTCTTTGCTTCTATTGGTGGAGCAAAAGGGTGCTTTTGGCCTGGAAAAGCCTTGATTTTTTACATTGTATGCAAACTGATATGGGACATGTATTAATGTCAAAATAACATGCAAAATAAGCAACCCTGTTTTGAGCTGGGGTCGCCACTGATTATAACTCTTACTGTGGCACTCAATCTCCAGACTCCAAACTCTGGGAGACTCCGCACCCAATCCTATCAGATAGTTGAAATGGCCATATCCTCTCTTCCCACACCCCTGAGCCAGTATCACCCAAGCACCTCTCCCTCCTCAGGCATCTCAAACACACCCAGACTGAAGGCTGGGTCAGTTCATTAATTCTCTCTGCCGCCAGTAGACACTGGTCTGGAACCTATGAGAGATGCCTGTGGTTGCTCCCACACTTATAGCAAATACCTCCATCCATTCCAGGGAGGTATGAGGAGTCAGAGGCCTACCTTGCTATGTTGCTAATGCCCATACCTCTTCCATCGGTTAAGATGAAACATCTGATAAAATAAGAATTCAGCACTTCAAGAAGTGTACAGAGTATTCCCTGAAATCTCTTTTTAATCAATTACTATGTTGATGAAATGTGGTGGATTATGTAATGGTGTTTCTGCAGAAGAGGCACGCTCTTCCATTTTCCTGTGTAAAGTACCTTATGTGCTGTATCTCAAATGATGAAATCTTAACTTTCCTAATCCTAAACAGTAGATCATTAGTCTAGTCCAGTGTTCTTGTCATTGCTATGGTCAAGGAAAGCCCCCCTCTCTAGCCTCCATCCACCCTCCTCTAAGCAATAGGCAGTAATGCAAAGGCATTGACAGATATGAATGGGCCATTGTGCTTAATATTTGAGTGGTTGTCCTGGTGGTGGAAGTTTGGGCCAGGCCTAGGGAAGGGTGGGCACTGTCCTTGTTTGTGCCCTCTAACATTGACAGAGGAAGAGCTCAAGGAAAATGTACATGACATAAGGTCGGTCACTTCATTCACAGGAACATGAGTTCCGTCATTCACCCTGTCAATGATACAAGACCATAATCCACATGTTATTCAAGGAATCTAATACATTGTTTTTCATTTTCTGGTTAAGATTTGTGTCAGCACTGTATAATTCCTAAATACATGTTGGGTATCATTATGGCCAATGCTGTAGATGTTCAGTGGCTTTTTGAAGTACTCTGGCTGACCTTCTAGGGAATAGTTAATTAAAGCATTGGAAATAGACTCATTCACCTCTGGTCTTAGTGTTCTGATAGGAACTGAACTGAATTCTTAGGGATATTCTATATCTATAATATACAATTATGTTAGGAGTAATGGTTGTTCCAGCCTACAGTCTTTTCCTGTATCTGAGTAGATTGAAATGTATGCTTTAAGGAATGCTATTGATATTCCTTGCCCCCCCCCCCCCCCCCCCCCCCCCCCCACTGCTGAGCCAACAGTCTGGAGTACATACTTACCCAGAATACTTACACCAGCCACAGGGGAGAGAGTGGGGGCTATCAGGGCTTCTCCAATGACACAGCTAAACACACTGCAGTCACATGTGTCCACTCTCACCCTGCCTGGCCTGCTGTCAACCCCACTACCCCCCACTGTACTGCATTGAATGTTTGTTTGACTGCTCTGTTGTTGGTCAATAGACTTGAGGTTCTAGTGCTATGTAGTTGTCTAGCACTGTGCATGCTACAGGGCTATGACTGTGTTGTAGATTTTTGGTGCACAGAGATGACAGGAGAAATACATTCTCACATGTAAACCACAGTGTTTTCTCTGAAAGGAGCTGTTGTATGGCCATAGACATAAAAACACATTTTTAGAGTGTGCATAATCTGATATTATACAGTACCATGTTATACACTGAAAAGGGAGATTTTCATTCATGAATTGTAAAATGTCATCAGCTCTGCAGCTTGCAGATAAAGGTCAACAGTAACTGTATAGCTTTGGTCTTGTGAGCATTTCAGGCATGTACAGTACAACCAGCGTCCCACTTTTCATCTCCTCTCACAAGGCTACTTGCCCTGGGTTCAATGAGCCACACAGCCATTCCATATTACTGTGGTCCTGCTCACCCTCATTAATTCCATGTAAACGCTTACTGTTGGAGGCGGTCAATTAGCACCAGGTTGTGAGGTGGTATGGTTCCAGAGTCGGGGCCGGCCACGTGACTTCCCTATACTGCCAGGGTGGTGAGGTATCCTTCCTGATGATGACTCAGGACCACGGGCACAACTCACTCCACCCTCTACACTCCACCCCATCATAATGTGACTCTGTCTCAGACCTCACCCCTGCTAACCATCGACCCCTGCTGCCCCCCAAGATCAAGAACAATCTTAAATCTAAACTTTAGAAGGCTGTAGGGGTTTATTTTCAATGTTTTATTTTCATTTTCAAAGATATACAAGTTAATTTCAAGTAATTCATATAAATGTAATTTTATTTTTTTATTGGAGAGAACAAAACATAGGACATACAATACGTAAGATAATACAACATATAAATATATTTTTAAAATATATATGTATAAATTAAACCATTAGCAAAGTAACAGCAGTCACTAGAGGGGGCTGTGCCCCTCCTTTAAGACAGCACTAATAGTATTCACATCAGTATTTACAGTCACTATGACACTTAAACTAGTCACACTTGTGCCTTATGAAAGCTGCGTCTCGCCATTATCAAAAAGAGCATTCATCTTGAGAATACCAGCATCATTCCAACTCTTGAAGCCCATATCCAGATTATTCACATTGGTACCAGACAAGAATGGGGATTCTGTATTCCAAAATGCTTCTGTACTCAATTCTACGATTTCTGGGTGTTAAACTCTTAAAGATGTGTTAAAGATTTTGTATAATTTCAGCCAGTAGTTTTGAAAGTAGTGCTCACAAGCCAAAACAAATCCCAGAAAATGTTGCACAAATGCATACAACATCATCCATTTCGTATGATGTGTTACGTCCTGCATACATTTTTTTTTACAAAAAAATGCTTAAGATCCCATTCAATCTCTTTAATTGCATCAAAAAGAGAAACAGATGTACAACCAATTGTCTCAAAGGTCTAAGAAAGAGGAATTATCATCATCCAATTAGCATTATAAACTGGGTGGTTCGAGCCCTGAATGCTGATTGGCTGATAGCCATGGTTTATTTAAGCAATAAGGCCTGAGCAGGTGCGGTATATGGCCAATATACCACGGCTAAGGGCTGTTCTTATGCATGACGCAGTGCGCCTGGACACAGCCCTTAGCCGTGGTATATTGGCCATATATCACAAACCCCTGAGGTGCATTATTGCTATTATAAACTGGTTACCAACATAATTAGAGCAGTAAAAATAACTGTTTTGTCATACCCGTGGTATACGGTCTGATATACCACGGCTGTCAGACAATCAGCATTCAGGGCTCGAACCACCCAGTTTATAACAGACCTTGTGGGGCCCCAGTGTTGAGGATCAGCGAAGTGGAATTGTTGTTTTCTACCTTCACCACCTGGGGGCGGCGTGTCAGGAAGTCCATGACCCAGTTGCACAGGGCGGGATTCAGTCCCAGGGTTCTCGAGTTTAATGATGAGCTTGGAGGGTACATGGTGTTGAATGCTGAGCTATAGTCAATGAACAGCATTCTTACAGTACATATGTATTCCTCTTGTCTAGATGGGATAGGGCAGTGTGCAGTGTGACGGCGATTGCATCGTCTGCGGATGTATTGGGGCAGTAAGCAAATTGAAGTGGGTCTAGGGTGATAGGTAAGGTAGAGGTGATATGATCCTTGACTAGTCCCTCAAAGCACTTCATGATGACAGAAGTGAGTGCTATGGGGTGATAGTCATTTAGTTCGGTTACCTTTGCTTGCTTGGATACAGGAACAATGGTAGCCATCTTGAAGCATATGGGGACAGCAGACTGGGATAGGGTGAGATTGAACATGTCCGTAAACACACCAGCCAGCTGGTCTGCGCATGCTCTGAGGACGCGGCTAGGGTTGCCGTCTGGGCCGGCAGCCCTGCGAGGGTTAACACTCTTAAACGTCTTACTCACATCGGCCACAGAGAAATAGAGCCCACAGTCCTTGGTAGTGGGTCGCGTCGGTGGCACTGTATTGTCCTCAAAGCAGGCAAAGAAGGTGTTTAGCCACCGCAAGATGTCGGTGGCTGGTTTTCCTTTTGTAGTCCGTGATTGTCTGTAGACCCTGCTACATACGTCTTGTGTCTGAGCCGTTGAATTGCGACTCCACTTTGTCTCTATACTGACGTTTTGCCTGTTTGATTGCCTTGCGGAGGGAATAACTATACTCTCCATATTCCCAGTGACCTTACCATGGTTAAATGCGGTGGTTCGCACTTTCAGTTTTACGCGAATGCTGCCATCTATCCACGGTTTCTGATTAGGGTAGGTTTTAATAGTCACAGTAGGTATTATATCTCCTATACACTTCCTGATAAACTCAGTCACCGAATCAGTGTATTCATCAATGTTATTCTCGGAAGCTACCCGCAACATATCCCAGTCCACGTGATCAAAACAATCTTGAAGCGTGGATTCTGATTGGTCAGACCAACGTTGAATAGTTCTTAGCACGGGTACTTCCTGTTTGAGTTTCTGCCTATAGGAAGGGAGGAGCAAAATGGAGTCATGGTCGGATTTGCCAAAAGGAGGGCGGAGGAGGGCCGTATAGGCATCCCGGAAGTTGGAAGAGGGGTAGAGAGTTTTTGCAGCGCGAGTACTACAGTCGATATGCTGATAGAACTTCGGCATCCTTTTTCTCAAATTTGCTTTGTTAAAATCTCCATGGGTGAACAGTCCCCTCCTGTACTTCCTGTTCACCCATGAGTGTGTGGCCAGAAATTTGGCTTGTCACCTAAAACCCTAACAAACTTTTACAGATGCACAATCGAGAGCATCATGTTGGGCTGTATCACCGCTTGGTACGGGAACTGCACCGCCCGCAACCGCAGCACTCTCCAGAGGGTGGTGCGGCCTGCCCAACGCATCACCGGGGGCAAACTACCTGCCCTCCAGAACACCTACAGCACCGATGTCACAGGAGGCCAAAAAGATCATCAAGGATGTCAACCACCCGAGCCACTGCCTGTTCACCCCGCTATCATCCAGAAGGAGAGTTCAGTACAGGTGCATCAAAGCAGGGACCAAGAGACTGAAAAACAGCTTCTATCTCAAGGCCATCAGACTTTTAAATAGCCATCACTAGCACATAGAGGCTGCTGCCTATATACAGTGGGGAGAACAGTGGGGAGAAGTGTTTGATACACTGCCGATTTTGCAGGTTTTCCTACTTACAAAGCATGTAGAGGTCTGTATTTTGTATCATAGGTACACTTCAACTGTGAGAGACAAAACAAACATCCAGAAACTCACATTGTATGATTTTTAAGTAATTCATTTGCATTTTATTGCATGACGTAAGTATTTGATACATCAGAAAAGCAGAACTTAATATTTGGTACAGAAACCTTTCTTTGCAATTACAGAGATCGTACGTTTCCTGTAGTTCTTAACCAGGTTTGCACACACTGCAGCAGGGATTTTGGCCCACTCCTCCATACAGACCTTCTCCAGATCCTTCAGGTTTCGGGGCTGTCGCTGGGCAATACGGACTTTCAGCTCCCTCCAAAGATTTTCTATTGGGTTCAGGTCTGGAGACTGGCTAGGCCACTCCAGGAACTTGAGATGCTTCTTACGGAGCCACTCCTTAGTTGCCCTGGCTGTGTGTTTCGGGTCGTTGTCATGCTGGAAGACCCAGCCACGACCCATCTTCAATGCTCTTACTGAGGGAAGGAGGTTGTTGGCCAAGATCTTGCGATACATGGCCCCATCCATCCTCCCCTCAATATGGTGCAGTCGTTCTGTCCTCTTTGCAGAAAAGCATCCCCAAAGAATGATGTTTCCACCTCCATGCTTCACGGTTGGGATGGTGTTCTTGGGGTTTTACTCATCCTTCTTCTTCCTCCAAACACGGCGAGTGGAGTTTAGACCAAATAACTCAATTTTTGTCTCATCAGACCACATGACCTTCTCCCATTCCTCCTCTGGATCATCCAGATGGTCATTGGCAAACTTCAGACGGGCCTGGACATGCGCTGGCTTGAGCAGGGGGACCTTGCGTGCGCTGCAGGATTTTAATCCATGACGGCGTAGTGTGTTACTAATGGTTTTCTTTGAGACTGTGGTCCCAGCTCTCTTCAGGTCATTGACCAGGTCCTGCCATGTAGTTCTGAGCTGATCCCTCACCTTCCTCATGATCATTGATGCCCCACGAGGTGAGATCTTGCATGGAGCCCCAGACCGAGGGTGATTGACCGTCATCTTGAACTTCTTAAATTTTGGAATAATTGTGCCAACAGTTGTTGCCTTCTCACCAAGCTGCTTGCCTATTGTCCTGTAGCCCATCCCAGCCTTGTGCAGGTCTACAATTTTATCCCTGATGTCCTTACACAGCTCTCTGGTCTTGGCCATTGTGGAGAGGTTGGAGTCTGTTTGATTGAGTGTGTGGACAGGTGTCTTTTATACAGGTAAGGAGTTCAAACAGGTGCAGTTAATACAGGTAATGAGTGGAGAACAGGAGGGCTTCTTAAAGAAAAACTAACAGGTCTGTGAGAGCTGGAATTCTTACTGGTTGGTAGGGGATCAAATACTTATGTCATGCAATAAAATGCTAATTAACTACTTAAAAATCATACAATGTGATTTTCTGGATTTTTTTTTTTTTAGATTCCGTCTCTCACAGTTGAAGTGTACCTATGATACTAATTACAGACCTCTAGATGCTTTGTAAGTAGGAAAACCTGCAAAATCGGCAGTGTATCAAATACTTGTTCTCCCCACTGTATAGAGATTTGAAATCATTGGCCACTTTAATAAATGGAACACTAGTCACTTTAATAATGTCTAAATATCTTGCATTACCCATCTCATATGTATATACTGTATACTATTCTAATGTATCTTATTCTATGCCGCTCTGACGTTGCTTGTTCATATATTTTTATATTCTTAATTCCATTCCTTTACTAGATTTGTGTGTATTGGGTATATGTTGTGTAATTGTTAGATATTACTTGTTAGATATTACTGCACTGTCGGAGCTAGAAGCACAAGCATTTCGCTACACCCGCAATAACATCTGCTAAACACGTTTATGTGGACCAAATTTGATTTGATTTTTAGATTCACAGCAGAGGTGTTATTATTGGTTAAAGTGAAGGCACAGCAATGTCTCTGGCTGCAGTAATTCAAAGGACTGTGGCTGGGTCTGGCGGCCTGGGTAAAGAAGAATAGACAAGGAGCCTGGTGCAGGGCTGCTGTTAAGCAGTTGACTTCCATCTAGCAAATATTTAAAAACATAGAAACGCAAGTGTATGTTCTTATGCAGTATTTGATAATGCCCTGTATATGTGTATTTTGATGAAAAGGAAGTGCCTATATCTACAGGTTAACCACTTGTAACCGATTGTACAGTATCTCATATACCATGATATCTAGTCTAATTCACATGACAAAGCACGTCAGCCTGTAGTTGACAGCTTTGTGTCTGCGTCAAACTGGGGTCTGAGGTCAATGAACCCTCTTCATTATCCTGGCTCTTAAGAAGATATAGACATCAAACTCAATCAGCCATTTTGAAATACTCTGATATGACAAGAACGTCCTTGGTGATAAAAGATTCCTATTGTTGAACAATGTGTCCGCTGCTGAACGGCTTCCAGGAAACATGTAGTATTTTAAAATATCGTACATTGTCTCTCCTTCTCTGTGGAGTTTCTGGAAGTCCACCTCTCCCTCCCATCCCCTCAGGAGCTGTTAAAACACTGGTTTCTAAAATGATACACAATTATACACAAACAACGATAAGACATCACCAGACAGGGGCCCAGCAGAACAACTTTTTCCTGCAATTATTATGCCGCCTTTTTTGAGCATGCCTCTTTACCTGTTCAAATGTCATTTTAATCAATGATGCACATTGATCATTTAAGAACTTTTAGGAGTTTAGTACAACTGCCACACTGTTATATATTATCATAGTGCAAGAATTAAAGGACTTAGTAAATTGTGTCTTATTGTAATAAGGAGTTTTGAAAATAATCTTTGCATGCTTACCCGTCGCTATGAATTTCAAAGTAGAAAAAGTCTGAATTCATAGACTATGAATTTGAATTCATTGTCTACGAATTTCCAACGTCGTAAAATTTCAAGGTGGCTAGTATTAGAGAAACAACAAAACATTGTACTTTTATTTATTCACCAAGAAGTAATCAATAGGCTACATACCCTGCAGTCGGAAAGTATTCAGACCCTTTGACTTTTTCCACGTTTTGTTACCTTTACAGCCTTATTCTAATATGGATTAAATAGTTTTTTCCCCCTGATCAATCTCCACACAATACCCCTTAATAACAAAGCAAAAACAGATTTGTAGAAATTTTTGTAAATGTTAAAAAAAAGAAAACTGAAATATTATATTTACAGATGTATTCAGACCCTTAACTCAGTACCTTATTGAAGCACCTTTGGAAGCGATTACAGCCTCGAGTCTTCTTCGGTATGACGCTACAAGCTTGACACCCCTGTATTTGGGGAGTTTCTCCCATTCTTCTCTGCAGATACTTTCAAGCTCTGTCAGTTTGGATGGAGAGCGTCGCTGCACAGCTATTTTCTGGTCTCTCCAGAGATGTTCGATCGGGTTCAAGTCCGGGCTCTGGCTGGGCCACTCAAGCCACTCCTGCGTTGTCTTGGCTGTGTGCTTAGGGTCATTGTCTTGTTGGAAGGCAAACCTTTGCCCCAGTCTGAGGTCCTGAGCGCTCTGGAGCAGGTTTTCAGCAAAGATCTTTCTGTGCTTTGCTCCGTTCATTTTTCTCTCGATCCTGACTAGTCTCCCAGTCCCTGCGGCTGAAAAACATCCCCACAGTATGATGCTGCCACCACCATGCTTCACCACTGGGGTGTTGCCAGGTGTCCTCCAGACGTAACGCTTGTCATTCAGGCCAAAGAATTCAATCTTGGTTTCATCAGACCAGAAAATCTTGCTTGGTGTGCCTTTTGGCAAACTCCATGCGGGCTGTCATGTGTCTTTTACTGAGGAGTTTCTTCCGCCTGGCCACTCTACCATAAAGCCTGATTGGTGGAGAGCTGCAGAGATGGTTGTCCTTTTGGAAGGTTCTCCCATCTCCACAGAGGAACTCTGGAGCTCTGTCAGAGTGACCATTGGGTTCTGGGTCACCTCTCTGACCAAGGCCCTTCTCCCCCGATTGCTCAGTTTGGCAAAGGCGACCAGCTCTAGGAAGAGTCTTGGAGGTTCCAAACTTGTTCCATTTAAGAATGATGGAGGACACCGTGTTCTTGGGGACCTTCAATGCTGCAGAAATGTTTTGGTACCCTTCCCCAGATCTGTGCCTCGACATAATCCTGTCTTGGAGCTCTATGGACAATTCCTTTGACCTCATGGCTTGGTTTTTGCTCTGACATGCAGTGCCAACTGTGGGACCTTATATAGACAGGTGTGTGCCTTTCTAAATCATGTCCAATCAATTGAATTTACCACAGGTGGACTCCAATCAGGTTGTAGAAACATGTCAATGACGATCATTGGAAACAGGATGCATCTGAGCTCAATTTCGAGTCTCATAGCAAAGGGCCTGAATACTTAGGTAAATAGGTATTTCTGTTTTTTTTATTTCATAAATTTGCTAAAATTTCTATAAACCTGTTTTCGCTTTTTTCATTATGGGTTATTGTGTGTAGATTGACGAGGGAACTAAATCATTTAATCCATTTTAGAATAAAGCTGTACCGTAACAACAATTTCGAAAAGTCAAGGGTTCTGAATACTTTCTGAATGCACTGTAGCTTGATCAAATCAATTTAAACATACATCCTGCCCACCACCGGCAACTAAAATCAAATCAAACGCTGTGTGTCACTACACTCTCTCTCCTCCTCCACTGACAATACTGCATTCACCAGAGTATCTAGTGTCCTGCCTTGGCATCTCTTTGCTCCGTGCACCTTGGAAGGAACCACTTACTAGGGGGAATAGGGGCTAACTCTTTGCCTGTTCCAGTCAGTGTGACCCCTTCGCAAAATACAGCTGACAGATATTTTTGAAAAATTGGGCTTCCGAGTGGGGCAGCGGTGTAAGGCACTGCATCTCAGTGCTAGAAGCTTCACTACAGACCCATGTTCGATCCCAGGCTGTTTCACAACCGGCCGTGATCGGCGCACAATTGGCCCAGCGTCGTTAGGGGAGGGTTTGGCCGCCTTTTACAAGGCTGTCATTGTAAAATAAGAATTTTTTCTTAACTGACATCCCTAGTTAAATAAAGGTTCAATTTATAAAATAAAGTTGAGTAAAAAGCAGGTCCTATCTGAGGGGGCATGAGCCTTTGTGCCCACTATGAGCATGACGCCACTGATGGTTACTACTTTCATATCACAGACAACATTAAGAGTTCAAAAGCAGATCTCTCATTTGATCTCATGATTTTCTATTCAGTAGACATAGTATACCATAGCTTTACATAAAATTATTGTGGACATAGTTATGGATTTGGTACTGGGTGAAAACACAAGCCACATAGTGGATGGCTGTAGGGGGAACAGTGAGGACTAGTCGGCTGTATTCTCAGTCAGGGGACAGGGGTTGGAGAGGGACACGGACAGAGAGCACAGCTGTGACGGGGGCAGCATTTCCTGTAGGAAGTGGAGAGAGTGCCGGATGTTTGCGACGTATGTTGTACTTCTCATCTTCCTCCCCAGGTCCGTGTGTGTATGTCAAGGCCAGTGGGCTGCTCTTGGCCAGCCCTGGATTCTGGGCTGGGCCTCCCCTGTTCCCTTAAACCCCCACCTCTCCCCCCATATCTCCCACGCACACTTACAGAATTTCCCGTGACAACATGCAACATTCAGCTTTCCCTTTTCCTCAACGTTATGACACCAGATGGAGTCAGCTGATACTGAGAGTCGGGATTCAATGCAAGGAATGTTAAAGCGCAACGCACTAAAACTGACTTTTACAAGTAAAGCAGGCATGCATGCTCAGCGTTTACCATGGATGCAATCTCTACGAATGCCAGTGAAAATGCCTTCTAAAAGGTGCATCGTTGGCTGTACAGTGCGCTGCTATATAATGCACCCTGAGTCAATACAGTCAAAGTCAAAGTGGAATAGTTGCGGTATGTTTGGTCTGAACTGAAGACATCTTCATCTTCATGTCATTATATGAACCTCAGTAATAATCAGTAATGTCATCCTATTTGTCATTTGGGTGGGTTCTCATCAAGGGGACACATGGCGCCACGTCTCTTCTTATGCCCATGACTGTTTTGGCTCCCAGTTGTGACAGTAATCTGGCAGTTTGTGTGCGTGTGTTAGGCTTGCACGATTCTGGTGACTTGAAGGATTCCCAGAATAAAGAGGGAATAAGCAGGAAATCCGGAATCCTCCAAACAGGATTTATAGAAAACCGGGGAATTTAAGGAAAGTTATCGTAATTTTGCAACCCTAGCGTGTGTGTGTAGCTGGGATGATGTGCAGACCAGGGGCAGTGACTGAGTTGACTCACCTCCCCATGGCCATGAGGCACAGCGCAGGGCCAGGAAAGAGGGAAACACACTGGAGCCCTCCAGCCCATGTCCCGTCTCCCTGCTCTGGTCCAGGATGGAGCCACTCTCTGCCCTCCAAGTATACATAAACAACACAGTCTGGATAGCCTGCCCCTGACTCTATAGAAGGGGGAGGGGAGGGGGGACTGTGGGAAGGAAGGTGGACGCAGGCAACCTGGATGGTTATCACATCATGGTGTCCAACACAGCTGACAAATGTGGATGTACCGGCCATGTGAATGTGTGGGAAAGAGGAGAGTGTGACGCAACAAACAGGAAAACATCAATCACGGAATTGGTGACGCTTATGATTAACTTCGTGACAGTAACCAAGGATTTATTCTGCAGATACTAACGTTGAGAGGATATGATCGAAAATATGCATTGTAAGAATTTCCCAAATAAAAGTAAACTACCTGTATCATCTTTCCAGTCCTTCCAATAAATCTTCTGTTTGATTCATGTCTATTAGATACTGTATCCAAAGTACAGAGAAATGGAAAGAGACATTCACTTTACAAACTTCTCATCTATGGTCCAGTCCAGAAGAAAGTTGAAAAACCATAACATGCCAACATTTTGGTTGCTGTATATAAGGCTCTTGGCCTCCCCACTGCTCTCTACTTATAGTCATAACAACCAATCATGACCCACATCTCTGGCAGGGAAACCACGACAACAAAACTCCAACCACTAAAACATATCTTCCCTTCCTTCTCCACACAGTTTCTGAAAATAAAGACATGACATTAGGGAAAAAGCTTATAGTGGGGACATGGTACTACTCCATGTGGACTTACTAAAGAAGAGAGGCAGGGACACAAGCAAACAGCACAATACACTTTGTAAGACTGTAAAGGAATGAGGTCTTTATTCCGTTTTCCTAGCATAGCGTACTATGAGGAACGTTTTACCATCCAACTTCAGATCAATTAGAGAACAGTTACATAGAACAACAAACACTTGAAAATGGCCACTGTAAGTCGGTTAATCACACACAGAATTCTGAGAGACTGAGAGCAAGGAAAACACGCATGCACACACCCGCATAGAAACACATACTCATGGTCTTGTGGTTTACCAAGGAGACCTCTCATTGTTAGTCATTAAAAATACAACTGGAAAAACAGATCCATATCC
Source organism: Salvelinus fontinalis (assembly GCF_029448725.1). Lineage (NCBI taxonomy): Eukaryota > Metazoa > Chordata > Actinopteri > Salmoniformes > Salmonidae > Salvelinus > Salvelinus fontinalis. Next base: position 18,383,807 of record NC_074684.1, read on the forward strand.
CAGAACCCCCCTCTCCATTTACCCGTGGTACACACTCTTTCTATCTCTCTATATCAATGACCCAGAAAACAGACTGCACAAACAACACCAACACTGCCACTTGTGATACATCCCATTAGTCATTAGATCAGAGAGTGCCACCACAACATCTGGTGGTATTCTGCACTAGCAGACAGGGAAGAATGTGTGATCTTATTTACAAGGGGCTGTGTAATGGATTTAGTTGTGATGATGAACACAGAGCAGGCATCCAGTGTTTGTATCGAGTTATCATTGAACTGGTTGTGTATATGTGACGCGTAACTGTTGAACACAGGTGACATGAGATACAATCAGGAGCTGCAATCTAACTGAAAATACAATACAGTCAAAAGTTTGGACACACCTACTCATTCAAGGGTTTTTCTTTATTTGTACTATATTGTAGAATAATACGTAGTGAAAACATCAAAAGTATGAAAAAACACATATGGTATCATGTAGTAAACAAAGAAGTGTTAAATCAAAATGTATGTTATATTTGCCTTGATGAAAGCTTTGCACTCTCTTGGCATTCTCTCAACCAGCTTCAACTGGAATGATTTTCCAACAGTCTTGAAGGAGTTCCCACATATGCTGAGCACTTGTTGGCTGCTTTTCCTTCACTCTGCGGTCCAACTCATCCCAAACATTCTCAATTGGGTTGAGGTTGGGGGATTGTGGAGGCCAGGTCATCTGACGCAGCACTCCATCACTCTCCGTATTGGTCAAATAGCCCTTACACAGCCTGGAGGTGTGTTTTGGGTCATTGTCCTGTTGAAAAACAAATTATAGTCCCACTAAGCGCAAACCAGATGGTATGGCGTATCGCTGCAGAATGCTGTGGTAGCCATGCTGTCTCTGCCTGACCGGTTCCCCTCTCTCCACTGGGATTCTCGGCCTCCAACTCTATTACGGGGGCTGAGTCACTGGCTTACTGGTGCTCTTCCATGCCGTCCCTAGGAGGGGTGCGTCACTTGAGTGGGTTGAGTCACTAAAGTGATCTTCCTGTCCGGGTTGGCGCCCCCCTCGGGTTTGTGTGCCGTGGGGGAGATCTTCGTGGGCTATACTCAGCCTTGTCTCAGGGTAGTAAGTTGGTGGTTTGAAGATATCCCTCTAATGGTGTGGGGGCTGTGCTTTGGAAAAGTGGGTGGGGTTATATCGTGCCTGGTTGGCACTGTTGTCGGACGGGGCCACAGTGTCTCCCGACCCCTCCTGTCTCGGCCTCCAGTACTTATGCTGCAATAGTTTGTGTCGGGGGGCTAGGGTCAGTCTGTTATATCTGGAGTATTTCTCCTGTATTATCCGGTGTCCTGTGTGAATTTAAGTATGTTCCCTCTAATTCTCTCTCTCTCTCCCTCTCTCTCCCCTCCCGGAGGACCTGAGCCCTGGGACTTTGCCTCAGGACTACCTGGCCTGTTGACTCCTTGCTGTCCCCAGTCCACCTGGTCATGCTGCTGCTCCAGTTTCAGCTGTTCTGCCTTCCGGATATGGAATCTTGACCTGTTCACCGGACATGCTACCTTGTCCCGGACCTGCTGTTTTTTCAACTCTCTCTCTCGACCGCACCTGCTGTCTCTAACTCTGAATGCTCGGCTATGAAAAGCTAACTGACATTTACTCCTGAGGTGCTGACCTGTTGCACTCTCTACAACCACTGTGGTTATTATTATTATTATTTAACCCTGCTGGTCATCTACGAACGTTTAAACATCTTGGCCATGTACTGTTATAATCTCAACCCAGCACAGCCAGAAGAGGACTGGCCACCCCTCAGAGCCTTGTTCCTCTCTAGGTTTTGTCGTGGTAATTTCCTGTATTACTCAATAGAGAGAGAGAGCCAACCACACACAAGTCAGAGTTAAATTATATATTCCATTTTTAATATACACTGCTCAAAAAAATAAAGGGAACACTTAAACAACACAATGTAACTCCAAGTCAATCACACTTCTGTGAAATCAAACTGTCCACTTAGGAAGCAACACTGATTGACAATAAATTTCACATGCTGTTGTGCAAATGGAATAGACAAAAGGTGGAAATTATAGGCAATTAGCAAGACACCACCCAAAACAGGAGTGATTCTGCAGGTGGTGACCACAGACCACTTCTCAGTTCCTATGCTTCCTGGCTGATGTTTTGGTCACTTTTGAATGCTGGCGGTGCCCTCACTCAAGTGGTAGCATGAGACGGAGTCTACAACCCACACAAGTGGCTCAGGTAGTACAGTTCATCCAGGATGGCACATCAATGCGAACTGTGGCAAAAAGGTTTGCTGTGTCTGTCAGCGTAGTGTCCAGAGCATGCAGGCGCTACCAGGAGACAGGCCAGTACATCAGGAGACGTGGAGGAGGCCGTAGGAGGGCAACAACCCAGCAGCAGGACCGCTACCTCCGCCTTTGTGCAAGGAGGTGCACTGCCAGAGCCCTGCAAAATGACCTCCAGCAGGCCACAAATGTGCATGTGTCTGCTCAAACGGTCAGAAACAGACTCCATGAGGGTGGTATGAGGGCCCGACATCCACAGGTGGGGGTTGTGCTTACAGCCAAACACCGTGCAGGACTTTTCGCATTTGCCAGAGAACACCAAGATTGGCAAATTCGCCACTGGCGCCCTGTGCTCTTCACAGATGAAAGCAGGTTCACACTGAGCACATGAGCACATGTGACAGACGTGACAGAGTCTGGAGACGCCGTGGAGAATGTTCTGCTGCCTGCAACATCCTCCAGCATGACCGGTTTGGCGATGGGTCAGTCATGGTGTGGGGTGGCATTTCTTTGTGGGGCCGCACAGCCCTCCATGTGCTCGCCAGAGGTAGCCTGACTGCCATTAGGTACCGAGATGAGATCCTCAGATCCCTTGTGAGACCATATGCTGACACATGCACATTTGTGGCCTGCTGGAGGTCATTTTGCAGGGCTCTGGCAGTGCACCTCCTTGCACTAAGGCGGAGGTACCGGTCCTGCTGCTGGGTTGTTGCCCTCCTACGGCCTCCTCCACGTCTCCTGATGTACTGGCCTGTCTCCTGGTAGTGCCTGCATGCTCTGGACACTACGCTGACAGACACAGCAAACCTTCTTGCCACAGTTCGCATTGATGTGCCATCCTGGATGAACTGCACTACCTGAGCCACTTGTGTGGGTTGTAGACTCCGTCTCATGCTACCACTTGAGTGAGAGCACCGCCAGCATTCAAAAGTGACCAAAACATCAGCCAGGAAGCATAGGAACTGAGAAGTGGTCTGTGGTCACCACCTGCAGAATCACTCCTGTTTTGGGGGGTGTCTTGCTAATTGCCTATAATTTCCACCTTTTGTCTATTCCATTTGCACAACAGCATGTGAAATTTATTGTCAATCAGTGTTGCTTCCTAAGTGGACAGTTTGATTTCACAGAAGTGTGATTGACTTGGAGTTACATTGTGTTGTTTAAGTGTTCCCTTTATTTTTTTGAGCAGTGTATATACAAGCTTCACCAAAGCCCTTTAATGACTCTCAGATCAATTCGGTGTCTATAAATGAATTCTCTGAGAGTCCTTACAAAACAATTCTTAGTTCCGTTTATAGCCAAGATACACCCCTCTCAACTTACAAAGAATCCTTTACCCGAAAGAGGAGTATCCTATCGCTAGACAGCGTCAGCTATAAATCATCGTTCAGTTTGATCTCCCAAGACAAGGTTTAAATCTCGTGCTTGGTACTTCACTGTCTACCAACCATTACCTCATCCAATGGCATATATCAATTGTCATTTCTAGATATTCCCAAACCTGGACAAACTCAAAATCAGACAGTAAGCCTCTTAGGTCAAATACTAGGTCAAGATAAGGGCAACCTCAGAGGGGAAATACAATGGTTCCAAACACTGCCAAACTCCTTCCCCCTATGAGAAAAGTAGGGAGAGACTGGCGTACAGACATTGGATGAGATAACTAACTGGTTCGCCAATTAATAACTCCATCCCGTCACATGGTTTAGGAATAGTTACAAACAATGTTCCCATAAGAAAACAACGTTCCACTCTGTCCTCCTCCCCTTCTGATATTTTACATAGCACCACATGGTTTAACATATATATTGACTTATGAAGACAAGCCTGACCTCTCCCCTCTCTGGCCCCAAGTTACCAATCCCTAGCTCAGAAGATTCTAATGACAAGTATCTCACAAGCATATGATGAAAATAACATCTTATCTATCTATGTTACCTTGCTAAATCTGATTCTGCCACGACAGTTTCTTCCTAGGTTCCTGCCTTTCTAGGGAGTTTTTCTTAGCCACCGTACTTCTACATCTGCATTGCTTGCTGTTTGGGGTTTTAGGCTTGGTTTCTGTATAGCACTTTGTGACATCGGCTGACGTAAAAAGGGCTTTATAAATAAATTTTATTTTATTTGATGCTTGTTAAATGTGCCTTGAATTCAAAATAAATCACTGACAATGTCACCAACAAAGCACCCCCACACCATCACACCTCCTCCATGCTTCACGGTGTGAACCATACATGCTGAGATCATCTGTTCACCTACTCTGCGTTTTACAAAGACACGGAGATTGGAACCAAAAGTCTAAAATTTGGACTCATCAGACCAAAGGACAAATTTCCACTGGTCTAATGTCCATTGCTCATGTTTCTTGGCCCAAGCAAGTCTCTTCTTATTATTGGTGTCTTTTAGTAGTGGTTTCTTTGCAATTCGACCATGAAGGCCTGATTCATGCAGTCTCCTCTGAACAGTTGATGTTGAGATGTTACTTGAACTCTGTGAAGCATTTATTTGGGCTGCAATTTCTGAGGCTGGTAACTCTAATAAACTTATACTCTGCAGCAGCGGTAACTCTGAGTCTTCCTATCCAGTGGAGGTCCTCATGATAGCCAGTTTCATCATAGCACTTGATGGTTTTTGCAACTGCACTTGAAGAAACTTTCAAAGTTCTTGTAATTTTCGACTGACTGACCTTCTTGTCTTAATTAAAGTAATGATGGACTGTCATTTCTCTTTGGTTATTTGAGCTGTTCTTGCCATAATATGGACTTGGTATTTTACCAAATAGGGCTATCTTCTGTATACCAACCCTACCTTGTCAAAACATGACTGATTGGTTCAAACGCATTAAGAAGGAAAGAAATTCCACAAATGAACTTTTAACAAGGTACACCTGCTAACTGAAATGCATTCCAGGTGATTAGCTCATGAAGCTGGTTGAGAGAATGCCAAGAGTGTGCAAAGATGTCATCAAGGCAAAGGGTGGCTATTTTGAAGAATCTCAAATATAAAATATATTTTGATTTGTTTAACACTTTTTTGGGTAACTACATGATTCCATATGAATTTCATAGTTTTGATGTCACTATTATTCTACAATGTAGTATAATAGTACTGTACATCTCTGGTACTGTATATCTCTTTAATGGGTGTGCATGAAAAAATTAATCTTGTAGATTCATAACTCCCTGACATCTGGAAAAGGAGTGGCTCAGAACTCTTACCTTAATTAGTCTAAACAAAAGCGGGAACCAGAATGAGAAATGCTTGGCTCTGTCACCTTTATTAGTTGCAAGATCTACTCCAATTGATGAGAACAGGATACTTCGCGTACTATCAGCAGCAACAGATGAATACACAGCAGAAGAGAAGTAGAGCAAGTATCAGTCATATCAGTCAGGGAAAGAAACCTACCACTTGTGTACAGTGTGAGTGGAATAAAGTCCCTTAGATACTGGGCAGTATAGTCTATCAACATATCCATTTCCCCTAGGAACTACTTTCAGATGAGTCTTCCCTCACTATGATCCCAATAATAACTGTCACTGTATTACTATAGCTACAAAATTAAACTTGCCCTGGACCTTTTCTGCATACAATTCTCATATATTTCTGACCTATTCCATCTTTCAGTTTCTGAATAATCAGGTACAAGAACACAGGGTATTTGGATTATGACTTCATAATATTTATGGTGGATAATATCCAGAAGTGGTCTCAACTACAACACTGGATATCATAGAATATAGAGCGTAGAACAGTCTCTATGATAGATATACACTGTATGCAGATAGAATATTGAACGTCAGAGTATAGCAAGACCATAACTATAGTATTGTTTTGTGCCATTTATTGAGGGAAGCAATCTAAGATAATTGGATGCGAGTAGTGATTTGAAACGTTTGCTTTTTAATGGGTTATGCATCCAGTGAACACAGATGAACAAGGGAATATTTGTATGTATACTATGTCCCATTGGAAACGCCAGAACAGGACATAAACATTTTACATTTAAGTCATTTAGCAGACGCTCTTATCCAGAGCGACTTACAAATTGGAAAGTTCATACATATTCATCCTGGTCCCCCCGTGGGGAATGAACCCACAACCCTGGCGTTGCAAGCGCCATGCTCTACCAACTGAGCCACACGGGACCAGTTGGTATCATCTGGTACCAACTGGTCCCGTGTGACATCATCTCCATTGTCAGTTCACCTCCTTATCTATAGAAAGATTGAAGTCTCTCTCTCAACAGTGATTAGAATTACATAAGTATGCTAAATAATAGATTAAATAGGTATTAACATACAGACATTTGACAAGGATACTTGTTACTAGAAGGCAATGTCAAACACTATACATTTAAAGGTCTACCAACTCTTAGATTTCCGATATCACAGCTATACAGTTGTAACAGTCTCTTGGTCAGGCTATGAATGGCCTGCATGTGTTAGGATGCTGCCTGTTCACAAGAAGAAAATATCATATGTCTACACTACCTACTTATAAAAAGGATTCCTGTCACTACATTTGACCGTTATTGTATTTTAAAGTGATAACTAGAAGGATTATTAAGATTTAGTATTGATATTAGTTTATCCTTTGAAACATGCCCATTTTCTGGAGAGATATGAAGCAGACTACAAAACAGGCTCAAATAAAATACAAATGAAATACAAATCATTTATGCTAGAGAGAAACAGACAGTGTTCATGTATCCAATGATAATGCAGGTTATTGTGTCACAAATAGCACACTCTCAGTGGTGTATAACAATAGGGCATGTGGGTGGTGCAGCGTCCAATATCAGTTCCCCCGACTCTGAATTTTGAACCATGACCTTTACCCCCTTCAACCCAGTTCAAAATTAAAAATTAAAACAATCTGCCATCTACCAGAAGAGCAAACCAATCCCTTTGCTCCCACTAAGCATAAACACAAAGTTTCTGCTTTACTTTGTTTCTTGTGGAAGCGTGGTTGTCCAACCTTGATGAATTTACCCCCACACCCCCCATAAATCCCTCACTGTCCTTCCTCTTACCCACTCCCTCTCTTCTTCCCTCTTACCCACTCCCTCTCTTGTTCAGTGCCCTGAGGAGGCGAGCGTGCAGGGGGGGGTGAGTCTACTCAGCAGTGATTTTCCTCTTGGAAGGGGGGATGAGATGACTGGGGAGGTCGGCGGGTAGCTCGTGCCCCTCCAGTTTGACTTTGATCAGGTGATTGGCCAGGGCAAACTCCTCGTCATCCAGCATCCCATCCTTATCTATGTCAGCCAGCTTCCAGATCTTCCCCAGCACCGTGTTGGGAAGCTTGGACTTCACCATCTCTTTCTTGGCGTTGGCGCCAGTCACCTTCCCGTTGACCGGCGACAGCGTGTAGAAGATCTCATCGTACATGGGCTTGTCGCGGGCAACCACCCACTCTGCCTCATCGATACCCTCCCCGGCGCCCTCGCCATAGCCATGGCCAAAGGGCCCGTTGAGGGTCCCGTCGAAGGCCCCTCCCTTCACCACCTGCTGGGGTCGGTTGGTCTCCTCCTGTCTGACCAGCACCATGAGACCGGCAATGTCGTGGGCCAGCATGTCGTCCACCGAGTCCAGTAGCTTTAGCTTCAAGGGCTGGAACTTGTTCAGGTCGTGGGCATTCAGTTGCTCCTATAGGCGGGGAGAGAGGGCAGAGGTAAGAGGTCAAAAGAGCAGTGTTTTACTCACTACAAGCATAGTTTGGGGTCAAGCTGATCTTAGTTGATGCATCTCTACAGTCTCTTATGTGTGAGAGGGAGTTGGAACAAGATACATGACTGTCCTGGTCTGTGCATCAGAGATATGTCAGAAAGGATCAACATGACTACTGCTTACTTTCTACCCTGAGCCAAGTCATGTTGGTGCTTCTCTCAGTGACGAAAACAAAGTGCTCATCAGGCCCAGATGGACTGGGGGTGGTTCAGATCTCATTCCTGATCACAGCCAATCAGAAAGGAGCTTGTTTTGTCACCTTGGCTCAAAGCAGTCCCAGTAGGGCATACATGTTTGCGTGTTAGCTCAGTAATCAGAGGAAAACAGCACAGATTGTGGGCTTCATCCATCACTCCCCTGGTAAACATTGCATTGTGAGTCATGTTCGTAGTCATTTTATATTTCAAGGTTTTTAGGTATTTATGGAATGATGTCGTCTGTCCAGACCATATTTTACACCTACCCTTAGCTTTACTCAAGAGAAGCCCCATCTTTCTATCTTACCTGCATCTTCTTGAGGTTGGGGAAGTCTCCAGGGGAGATCTGGTGTTCTCTCTCAATGCGGCTGTAGATCTCTCCCAGACTGTTAATCAGCTCTTTCTTCTTGCCCTCCTTCCCAAACACACTGGGCATCTCCTTTTTCAGAGAGCTGATGATATAGGCATGGACCTAACAGGGCACAGAGCAGTACACAGTCTACTCAGTGTGGACTGAGTAGGGTAGATAAAAATCACTCATATACTGCTTCCTCTCTTGGGTCATAGCTAGAAAGATTGTTTTGTTTATGTGTCTATTGTGCCACCAAGGGCTCTTCAATGTTCCTCCTAATATCTCAGATGTCCTTGAAACTGAAAATAATTGACATTATGAACGTTCAAACAGGAAGGAAGCACTTAAAGCAGTTTTATGAGAGAGCATGTGGCGGGTATCACACCCGGCTACACAAGAGGTTTCCCTTCCTTAGGGTTTCCTAGAACTGAGAGCGAAGGGGAAAATAACCTCATCACAGGACTTACTCCCCTTGAGATTTCTGAGAGATATTTCACCAGAACATGTTATGCATGTGCTATATCAGAACGCATAACTGAACATGGTATGTGTATTTGAAAGGAGGACACAGATTACATACAGTGCATTCGGAAAGTATTCAGACACCTTGACTTTTTCCACATTTTGTTACGTTGCAGCCTTATTCTAAAATTGATCAAATTAAATAAAATCCTTATCAATCTACACATAACAAAGTGAAAACAGGCTTTTAGAAATGTTTGCTAATATATTAAAACCTAAAAACAGAAATACCTTATTGACAAAAGTATTCAGATCCTTTGCTATGAGACTCGAAATTGAGCTCAGTTGCATCCTGTTTCCATTGATCATCGTTGAGATGTTTCTACAACTTGATTGGAGTCCACTTGTGGTAAATTCAATTGATTGGACATGATTTGGAAAGGCACACACCTGTGTATATAAGATCCCACAGTTGACAGTGCATGTCGGAGCAAAAACCAAGCCATGAGGTTGAATGCATTGTCCTTAGAGCTCCGAGACAGGATTGTGTTGAGGCACAGATCTGGGGAAGGGTACCAAAACAATTCTACAGTATTATTCTACAGTATGTCCCCAAGAACACAGTGGCCGCCATCATTCTTAAATGGAAGAAGTTTGAAAGTACCAAGACTCTTCCTAGAGCTGGTCGCCCGGCCAAACTGAGCAATCGGAGGAGAAGGGCTTTGGTCAGGGAGGTGACCAAGAACCTGATGGTCACTCTGACAGAGCTCCAGTTCCTCCAGCTCCAGTTCCTCGGTGGAGATGGGTGAACCTTCCAGAAGGACAACCATCTCTGCAGCACCACCAACCAGGCCTTTATGGTAGAGTGGCCAGACAGAAGCCACTCATCAGTGCACGGCACATGACAGCCCGCTTGGATTTTGCCAAAGGGCACCTAAAGGACTCTCAGACCATGAGAAACAAGATACTCTGGTCTGATGAAACCAAGATTGAACTCTTTGGCATGAACGCCAAGCGTCACGTACGGAGGAAACCTGGCACCATCCCTACGGTGAAGCATGGTGGTGACAGCAACATGGTGTGAGGATGATTTTCAGCGGCAGGGACTGGGAGACTAGTCAGGATCAAGGCAAAGATGAACGGAGCAAAGTACAGAAAAATTCTTGATGAAAACCTGATTCAGAGCACTCAGGTCCTCAGACTGGGGTGAATGTCCACCTTCCAACAGGACAACGACCCTAAGCACACAGCCAAGACAACGCAGGAGTGGCTTCTGGACAGGTCTCTGAATGTCCTTGAGTGGCCCAGCCTGATCGAACATCTCTGGACAGACCTGAAAATAGCTGTGCAGTGACGCTCCCCATCCAACCTGACAGAGCTTGAGAGGATCTGCAGAGAAGAATGGGAGAAACCTTCCAGGTACAGGTGTGCCAAGCTTGTAGCGTCATACCCAAGAAGGCTCGAGGTTGTAATCACTGCCAAAGGTGCTTCAACAAAGTACTGAGTAAAGGGTCTGAATACTTATGTAAATGTGATATTTAAGTTTTTAAATTTGTATAAATTTGCAAAAATGTTCTAAAAAACAGGTTTTGGTTCATGATAATGGAGTATTGTGTGGAGATTGATGAGGAAAAAAACAATTTAATTAATTTTAGAATAAGGCTGTAACATAACAAAACGTGGAAAAAGTCAAGGGGTCTGAATACTTTACGAATGCACTGTATGTTGAAAGAGTGGACATGATTGCTGAGAAAAGGCATACTAAAGGTGTAAAACAAGTTTCAAGCACTGAAACGGCAACATCTACTCACATCCAAGGCCACAATGTTTTTGTTGGTATTCAATAGTTGCTCCAGACATTATTGACTGTATTCTTTGAGGAATAAAAGTTATGTAACAATAGTAGGTGTGTGTGTGTGTGTGTGTGCACTGGCTGGCACTACATGAGTAACCAGCTCCTTCAGTGGAACCTCTGTATCCTCTGCCTCTGTTTCCCTTTGGCGGATGGATGAGCACACTGCTGCTGACAGCAGAGGAAGCCCACCTCTCTGGTCTGGTCAGGACAGAGGTATAGGACAGGACATTGACCAGGTTCCATGGACCAGGAATAGGGGGACAGGGGACAGGAGGAGGCCGGAGGTGGGTTACCATTTCCTCTCAAGGTGACCACCTGTTTGGTGGATTCTTTGGACTGTGGCCAGGGATGCCCCCAAAACACGCACACGGGCACACACACACACACTCCCTCCTCAGGACATCCTGCTGTGGCTGTGTGATCTCCAGAACAGCCATCTGAAGTGTTGAGATGAGGTGGTGCCTGTATTGTATGACAACAGAGGACCTGGTCATCAGTCACATATATTGGTTTGGGGCTAATAGGAGAGGTAGCCCAGAGTTAAGCCGCTGTAATGGCTATCACATAATAACCTCCTGAGCTCAGGTGGCATGTCAAATCAATGCTACCCAATCTATCTCTCTCTCTCTCTAATTTACATCAGAACGGTCTCTCCTCTGTCTCACTGCTCTCTGATGAATATCTCATGAAGTTCCATTCCACACTAACTGGACAAGAAGCTGATATTTCTGTTTAAATATCCGGTTGGAACCACATGGTAAGACCATCCCAGGAATTCTGACAACCTCATCAATTGACCACTCCCCACTATTGTCAAGTGCGCCGAATACAACAGTGAAATGCTACCTAGAACTTAATAAGATACCAGATGGAGAGAGAGACAGAAAGAGACAGAAAGACAGAAGGGGTTGAGGGATTCCCTGGCTGTCTGGGAGGCTGATACAATAAATACAGCCTTGGGGAGAAAGATTCTTCATGTGAGGCTGATTGTTAATCATCTGGTATGTCAGTGGCTGTGAGGATGATTGTATGAACACAGACACCCTGTACTGTGTTGATTGACCTGTCTTTATCCTGATTACTGCTTGGATCCCAGGATGCTCATCTATCGGTCACCCAGTACACTCTTAGAAATGGGTTCCAAAAGGGTTCCAAAAGGGTTCTTCGGCTGTCCCCATAGGAAAAACCTTTTTGGTTCCAGGGAAAACCTTTTTGGGTTCTATGTAGAACCCTCTGTGGAAAAGGTCCTACATGGAACCCAAAAGGTTTCTAGCTGGAACCAAAAAGGGTGCTTCAAAGGGTTCTCCTATGGGGACAGCCGAAGAACCCTTTAAGGTTCTAGATAGAACCTTTTTTTCTAAGATTGTAGGCCTTGATCACAGAACCACTGACCTTGCAATCTAGTTTGGAATAAATTATTCATCAATATAATAATTAAATCAATATAGTAACACGTTTTTCTTATTGCCGTAAGACAATAAATGCATACCAATGCTACTTTGTCACCTCATTATTTGAAAAACGAAGAGAATTCCGAGGTCAATCTGAGGTCAAGATTTGTCCCATGACTAACTCCATCTACCATGTCTTATTTACATCTAATAAACGCTCTATGCCAAATGAACAGTAGTGACCTGTGACTGATAATTGATTTAGTGTGACTGTGTTCCTAGTGCCACCAATGCTTTAGGACTCTATTAAAGTGTAGCTCAGTTGGGAAGGCACCCTGGTACCACTGTACCAGCCCTCATCACACCACGCAGTCACACAATGTCCCCTGGGGATTGCAGCTTCGCTCAGTAGGGGAAGGTTATCTTGCCCTGACAAAGTGGATGTAATTGCAGTCATTACTCTTGCACAATGAGTCACTGTACCCATCAGTCAGAATTGGTAGCTTATTAAGTTCAGTAGCAACTCCTGTATGGAGATTCTGTTCCATTCAAAATAGCTATTTAACAAAGACTTTTCTTCTCTTTCGAAAAATGACTTAATACCTAATAAAAGAGAACTTCCTAGTAAGGCCAAAATGACATAACATAGTGCATAGAGTACTAGCCACTCTTACTTTTGTGAGAGAATGTGTGTTAGCACGCGTGTGTTGGACCATGCATGTGTGAGGTTAGAGCTTACCTTGGCGAGTCGTGCCCTCTTGATGAGGTCATTGAGCTTCCTGAGGGCAGCGTTGCGGGGCAGTGACTGGATGTCCTTGAACAGGTCCTGCTCCTCCGCCTCAAACAGCTTACGGTTGTCAGGGATGAGCAGTGGGTGCGACCAGAATGACCCTATATATACACGAATCACCTCGGGTGTGTTGACGATCTTCCCCAGCGACCACATGAGGGCGCCATAGACCCTCATAAGCTGCTGCGTCTCGATCTGGTCAGCCTTGTTAAGAACCACCCGGATCTTGTCTTCGTGATTCTTCAGGGCCTTAATGACCTCCGAGAACTCGTCTGAGATGTCCAGCTTGTGGGCGTCGAAGAGGAGGATGATTCGGTCCACGCGCTCTGCAAACCACTCCAGCACGGCGGCGAAGTCGTAGCCTTTAGACACGAAGGGGGTGAGGGGAGGCAAGGGTGGGAGAGGTGGAGAGAGGCAAGAGAAAGGCAAGGATGGAGGAGAGCCAGGAGAGAGGCAGGGTAGAGGCAGGGGAATGGCAGGGAAGAAGCAGGAGTGAGGCAAGAGAGAGGCAGGCGAGAGGCAGGAGAGAGGCAGGTGTGGGAGAGAAGCGGGAGAGAGGCAGGGGAGAGGCAGGAGAGAAGCAGGAGAGAGGCAGGGGTGGGAGAGAGCCAGGGGTGGGAGAGAGGCGGGAGAGAGGCAGGGTCAACAACCAGCAGAACAACAGACTGGGCGGCCCAGTGGTGTCCGGCTGAGTAACCAGAAGAGTGTTGTGAACTTGGTAGGCCTTTTGCTCAAGAGTATGACAAGTCATCAATTACAAAAGAGAACAGAACCACTTGTTAAGATAGAGGCTGAAAGGCATTTGAACACAATGAGGTAATGGTTGATCATTTAGTATCTTACCACTTACCATTGAGAACATAACATGATGACATTATTTCTTTAAACCCCTGCTAATATATCTTGAACTCACTTCTTGATTTGCACTTAGTTCTCACTACTTCACATGACAGGACATGACAGTACAGGACACGACAGTGTGACTTCATGACCCTCTTCTCCTCTCCTCGAAGCATTAGCCTCCTAACCTCAAGGGGCTGCAGCGCTAGCCTCCCCTAACCTACCGTCGGCCCCACTGGCTGGATAACAGGCTTTACACCACAGGAGGCTGCTGAGGGGAGGACGGACCATAATAATGTCTGGAACGGAGTTAATGGAACGGCATACAACACCTGGAAACCATGTGTTTGATGTATTTCAAATCAAATCAAATTGTATTTGTCACATGCGCTGAATACAACAGCTGTAGACCTTACAGTGAAAAAGCTTAAGGGTTACAAGCCCTTAACCAACATGCAGTTTTAAGAAAATACCAAAAAAGTAAGAGATAAGATTAACAAATAATTAAAGAGCAGCAGTAAATAACAATATATATATACAGGGGGTACCGGTACAGAGTCAATGTGCGGGGGCACCGGTGTCGAGGTAATTGAGGTAAAATGTACATGTACTGTAGGTAGAGTTATTAAAGTGACTATGCATAGATAATAACAGAGAGTAGCAGCAGCGTAGAAGTAGTGGGGGGGGGGGCTATGCAAATAGTCTGGGTAGCCCTTTGATTAGATGTTCAGGAGTCTTATGGCTTGTGGGTAGAAGCTGTTTAGAAGACTCTTAGACCTAGATTTGGCGCTCCGGTACCACATGCCATGCGATAGCAGACAGAATAGTCTATGATTAGGGTGGCTGAAGTCTTTGACAATTTCTAGGGCCTTCCTGACACCACCTGGTATAGAGGTCCTGGATGGTAGGAAGCTTGGCCCCGGTGATGTACTGAGCCGTACGCACAACCCTCTGTAGTGCCTTGTGATCGGAGACCGTGCAGTTTCCATACCAGGCAATTATGCAACCCGTCAGGATGCTCTCGATGGTGCAGATGTAGAACCTTTTCCAAATCTTTTCAGCCTCCTGAGGGGGAATAGGTTTTGTCGAGCCCTCTTCACAACTGTCTTGGTGTGCTTGGACCATGTTAGTTTGTTAGTGATGTGGACGCCAAGGATCTTGAAGCTCTCAACCTGCTCCACTACAGCCCTGTCAATGAGAATGGGGGCGTGCTCGGTCCTCCTTTTCCTATAGTCCACAATCATCTCCTTTGTATTGATCACGTTGAGGGAGAGGTTGTCCTTGCACCACACGGTCAGATCTCATCGTTGTCGGTGATCAGGCTTACCACAGTTGTGTCATTGGAAAACTTAATGATGGTGTTGGAGTCGTGCCTGGCCGTGCAGTCACGAGTGAACAGGGAGTACAGGAGGGGACTGAGCACGCACCCCTGAGGGGTCCCTGTGTTGAGGATCAGCATGGCGGATGTGTTGTTACCTACCCTTACCACCTGGGGGCGGCCCGTCAGGAAGTCCAGGGTCCAGTTGCAGAGGGAGGTGTTTTGTCCCAGGGCCCTTAGCTTAGTGATGAGCTATGAGGGCACTATGATGTTGAACGCTGAGCTGAGGTCAATAAATAGCATTCTCACATAGGTGTTCCTTTTGTCCAGGTGGGAAAGGGCAGTGTGGAGTGCAATAGAGATTGCATCATTTGTGCATCTGTTGGGGCGGTATGCAAATTGGAGTGGGTCTAGGGTTTCTGGGATAATGATGTTGATATGAGCCATGACCAGTCTTTCAAAGCATTTCATGGCTACAGACGTGAGTGCTACGCGTCGGTAATAATTTAGGCAGGTTACCTTAGTGCACATGGACTATGGTGGTCTGCTTGAAACATGTTGGTATTACAGACAGACAGGGGGAGGTTGAAAATGTCAGTGAATACACTATTTGATACCATTCTATTGGTTCCGCTCCAACCATTACCATGAGCCCGTCCTCCACAATTAACGTGCCACCAACCTCCTGTGCTTTACACTAAGTGGGTGACTGAACCACTTTACTCTCCTCCTGCCAGCAGCAGATAGATAGAGTGAAATAGTTAGATAGTGAGAGAGACAGAGGTGTTTCAGCACAGATAAAGAGAATCCCCCAAATGATGGCTAATCTAATGGAGCAATTAGCTGTCTAATCTGAAGGCAGTGATCCCAGAAGTCAAGAGACAAAGAGAGCCGTCGGGGAAAAACAGATTTCACCCGCAGAGAAATGAAAATGTACTCTACTCTCTAGCTGGCAGCATATTTTCAGATGATGAGTAGTCCATTCCCAAAGCATGTATTCCTAGTAAAGAAGGTAGCTAGGTCTCCCACTGACAAGATGTCAGTGGTAGACGTCAATAAGTATGACAGCTTATTTGAATGCCATTGAAATGACAGAGGAGTTCCCATTGGATGGTGAGGGTATTTCACTGTATCTTTGATTGGACTCCATGTTAGCTGAGTCCTGACTCCAATTAGCTTTTGGAGAAGTCATTAGCCTAGGGGTTCACATACTTTTCCCAACCTACACTGTGAATGTTTACACGGTGTGTTCAGAGACATGAAAACGTATAATTGTTTGCGTGTTATTAGTTTAAGCAGACTGTGTTTGTCTATTGTTGTGTCTTAGATGAAGATTAGATCAAATTTTATGACCAATTTATGCAGAAATCCAGGTAATTCCAAAGGGTTCACATACTTTTTCTTGCCACTGTACGTGCTATAGCATTATGAGGACAATACATGAACATACAGGTTATGGGTACCTTGAGACAAATAAAGCATCTGTGAAGAACACACAATTGAGTTGAAAGAAGAGAGACAATTGAAAGGACTATGAAATACACTGAAAAAAACATAAACGTAACAATTTCAAAGATTCTACAGAATTACAGTTCATATGAGGAAATCAGTCAATTGAAATAAATTAGAATCGGGCCCTAATCTATGGATTTCACATGACTGGGAATACAAATATGCATCGGTTGGTCACAGATACCTTAAAAAAAAGGTAGGGGCGTGGATCAAAAAACCAGTGAGTATCTAATGTGACCTCCATTTGCCTCACACATCACCTTTGCATAGAGTTAATCAGGCTGTTGATTGTGGCTTGTGGAATGTATTCCCACTCCTCTTCAATGTCTGGGAAGAACTGGGACATTTTTAGCTTCCAGGAATTGTGAAGAGACCGTTAGACCCTTGCGACATGGGGCCGTGCATTATCAGGCTAATGGCGGCAGATGAATGGCACAACAATGGGCCTCAGGATCTCATCACGGTATCTCTGTGCATCCAAATTGCCATTGATAAAATGCAGTTGTGTTCGTTGTCCATAGCTTATGCCTGCCAATACCATAACCCCACCGCCACCATGGGCATTCTGTTCACAACGTTGACATCAGCAAACCGCTCACCCACACGACGCTGTCTGCCATCTGCCACATACAGTTGAAATTGAGATTCATTCGTGAAGAGTACACTTCTCCAGTGTGCCATTGGCCATCGAATGTGAGCATTTGCTTACTGAAGTCGGTTACGACGCTGAACTGCAGTCAGGTCAAGACCCTGGTGAGGACGATGAGAACACAAATGAGCTTCACTGAGATGGTTTCTGACAGATTGTGGAGAAATGATTCGGTTGTGGAAACCCACAGCTGTCTGGATGGCTTGTTTCAGAAGATCCCACACGTGAAGAAGCTAGATGTGAAGGGCTGGCGTGGTTACACGTGAAGAAGCTAGATGTGAAGGGCTGGCGTGGTTACACGTGAAGAAGCTAGATGTGAAGGGCTGGCGTGGTTACACGTGAAGAAGCTAGATGTGAAGGGCTGGCGTGGTTACACGTGAAGAAGCTAGATGTGAAGGGCTGGCGTGGTTACACGTGGTCTGCGGTTGTGAGGCCGGTTGAGCATACTGCCAAATTCTCTAAAACAACGTTGGAGGTGGCTTATGGTAGATAAATAAACATTCAATTGCCTGAGAACAGCTCTGGTGGACATTCATGCAGTCAGCATGCCAGTTGCATGCCCCCTCAAAACTTCAGACATCTGTGAGATAAATAAGCTTTTTCAGCTCATGAAACATGGGACCAACACTTCACATGTTGTGCTTATATTTTTGTTCAGTGTAGAAAAAATACTAAGATGACCACCCAGGACTTTCAATTCAGGTTGATTATTTGTGACACATCATAGACACAACACAACCTCCAACTGTGTTTTTGCAGAGACACTGAATATTTCAATATCAAGACACATATGCCTACCATCTATCACCTGCCTCCTGAAGCACCAAACAGCTCTTCTTCAATCTTTCCAACTCCAGGGGTGCTAGGCAGAGCTCCTCCTTACCTTGGAGCACTTACAGCGAAGGGGAAGAGTTCCACAGAATTCCCAGAATTGAAGACCGCACCAGAAGTTGGGATTAGTGTGTTAATGTTGTTCAAATCACAGGCATGGAATATGGCAGCCATGGCCATGTTTCAGGAAGGATGTTATCCCATGCCGACACGGGGGATAGAGGCGCATAGGCCTCATCCCTGATGATTTGGCAGTTTCACTATGGGGCTTTATTGTTACCTGCGGTAGGGATGGACAATATATCTCTCTCACCTTTTCTTATGAGGTGGTGGTGTTTATTACCTATTTACTACTTCATACGCCTGTTCTAGTGTTTCTTCAAGTTTATTGACTAGACTTACCCTAAAGATATTGTGGATCAACATTTACTGTAAGGGCTTAAAATGAACTAAACACTACATCTCAATGCTCCTTCGCCTCAGCAGGGACTTTGATACATATAGGCAGCCACACAGGAGGTAAGAGACCATACGTGAATAATGTGCAGGACAATAAGAGCAGTGAAACTGGTTGGCAGGGATTATAAAACGATGTGGGAACAATAGAGGTTAATGTCAGGGAACCCAGTTATTTCATGGCAGGTCTGGCTTGACGCAGCACTGCAGAAACTCCATAGGGTTTATAGTGTACTAGTATAGGCAAGCTGCATTGGTTAACACTGTGCTTTCACTACAATACCTCCATATGGGCATTTACGATACTCGCTATAGCCGGGTCCATGTTCATTCGCAGCTGTACATGGGGAGAGAGAGACACAAACAGAGGTGAAAATGAAATGAAGGGAAAGAAAATTGGGGTTCAGTGCTTCAAGTGTAGATGGAGACGTATGGGTGTACATTATGATAAACACAATACAGTCTAGTAATGCACCTCTCCAGTACTGAAATACAGTCAGGGTCCTGGTAGAATAGAAGACAAAATGTTTAAAGACCTAGAGCAGTCAAAATTTTGATTTTCCTGTCTTTTATATATATATTTCCACACTATGATGTTGGAATAATACTGTGAAATTGTGAAATTGATGCCCTTTTAGTGTAAGAGCTGTTTGAAAAGACCGCCTGAAATGTCTGCCTGTTTTGCTGGGATGTAGTTCTGGCCTGCCTGGTGACAGCACCAGGTGGTAAATTAGTTAATAGACCAATAAGAGAGTTCCAAACCTCTCTGCCAATAACAGCTAGTTTCCAGTTTCCCCCTCCCCACTCAGACCACTTCCAGACAGATATTTCTCTTCATTTTTGACCATTTTGATTGAAAACATATTCTGTGGGGTTACCACAGCAACGAGAGAAACCAGAGAGGTGGGGAATGAGACAGAGATAACAAATATATGCATACTCGTACCATTCACACTATAGGGCAAGCCTCAGACAGAGACCGTCAAGAACCATCACAGAAAATGTTAACTAATTAGCAACATTGCAAGTACTTACTACTTTTTATCATGTTAGATAACCCTTGCCCTAACCCTTTAACCTAACTCCTACCCTAACCTTAACCCCTAACCCCAAGCCTAACTAACGTTGGCTACCTAGCTAACATTATAGCCACCTAGCCATTTCATACATTTTGCAAATGAGTTACATATTGTACCAATTGCAATTCATAACATATTGTAAGAACTGCAAGTCTTAAAATATCATATGAATTGTAATTCGTAACATATCATACGAGATTGATGATGGACATCCACAAATGAATAGATATCATACGAAACTTAAGATATCATACTAATTGGAGTGTCCCAGATTTTATTTAATCTATGTTACATCTACCCCTGAGTCCAGTTGGCAAGGACAGGCTCCACACACACACAGTACACTCAAACACACACACACACACACACACACACACACACACACACACACACACACACACACACACACACACAAACACACACACACACACACACACACACACACACACACACACACAAACACAAACACACAGCTGTGCTGACTGTGAGTAAAATAAATTTAGCCTTCCATTTATTTGCTATGGGAACACATTGGAGTGGGGGACTTTGTTCTACACATTGATTTTAAGTGGGTGAACAGCCATGGTAGAATAACGTTTTAATACATTACCATATTTTAAGTAGTTTAACTATAAATTAAGAGTGAAGACTATATGTAATCTATCAATATTGGAAGCATCATAAAAGTGGACCTGCGTTAATAAAGAATTGTATACCTTGGCATGCAATAGTTAACAAACCTGGAGCCAATGTTCTGTATGCTCTGCTTCCTAATCAGATGGAAAGAGTGACTATGTTTTATAAGTTCCAAAGTCAATCCAAAGGTAACAAGTGTCAGAACTATGATATACCAAAACTCCCACATTCTTCACATCACTGACTTGGAACCGAACTGAACACACAATCAGCTAGCTCTATGACTTTGCCTACACTTGGGCTTTAGAAGCCATAGGGAGTGATTGGAATGGAATATCAGATTCAGGAATCTGTCATTTTCCACAGTTCAATGACAGTACAAAAGTAAGGGATACTCTTCATGTCTTTCTTAGTGCTGTACTTCTGACTCCTTGGCCCTCAGACGTTTAACTGTGTTACTGATTGACATGGGAACTCAGTCTTGGCACTTGGCTGTGAAAACACTCAGACAATAATCTACTTCGGGCAGGCATGCACCCTGTTGAAGATGACGATTGTTTAACTCAAAAGGGTGGAAACCACCTAGTAAATAAATAAATTAAGAAGAGACTGTGTATCTCTTTGTTAGATTCAAATTCAGTAAGCTGAAAATGCATGATCAAATGGTTTATAAAGACTTCATAAACTCAGTTCACCTCATCAGGGGTGGCAGTTGCTCACTAACTGACTATCAATTAACTGACTATCAGTGACTGACATCACACAAGAAAAACTGATGACGCGCAAACAAATTTCGAAATTGCACCTTGTTTATTCTACTATTCTAACTCGCAACTGTAAGTTGAGACCCGACTGAGTTCCTGAAAAAAAAAAATACTGGAGATACATGGTTAAAAAGCTCCAAGTCATTTTCTGAATTACTCTTAACGAGCTTTTATTTTACTGCTGTTTTCATTTTTTTTTACCAAAGGATAAAAACAACAGGTGGAGGTAGCATTCTCTAACGATGGCTGTCCATAAACAAACCAGCACTCCATTTCTCTATAACTACAAGGATATGGCACACAGTGTGTGGGCTTAGAGACTTTTTTATAATTGTCCCTTCTGGGCATCCTTACTGAGGTCATTATCCTGCCCATCTGCCAGGTAAGTCTGTGTTTTTAAGAAACCTGCTTCTCTCTTGTCTCTCTATCCTATGGCTCAGTTCTAAGCATACACAGATGGTCACCCTCCTTGTACTCGTGCTGCCATGAAGGAGGAAGGTGTGCCATATCTCTGTTCAAAGTAATACAATTAATTATTGTGCCAACCCTCTTCAGTCCCCATACATGAGCACTTGTCCCTGGCCAACTGTCGTCAGGCCTCTGGGACTGAAGTAGTTAACAGAGATATGGCCTGTTTACTACTTAGCTACGACTGGTACTAAAGGGTAATACTTTCTGTGAGTTACTTGAAAGTATCAAGCAGTAATTGTCTCTCAACTTTAACCTGTTTCAAACCCACCACTCTTTCTTAAATGTTTGACACAAGCCATCTAATTCAGTTGATGATGACAACATAAACATGGTCATGAGTGATGTTATGTTAATTTGTCCACTTATCCAGGAATCCTAAGACAAAAACAAGCTGTGAAAAGTATCCTCTAGGTCTGTCCACTACAGTGCTGGATCCTAAGCTGTACTACACTATTCAGCCTCATTAATCCAACAGGCCCTGTCAGGCCAACACGCAGCGCAGTGGGAGAGGAGACAAAACAGCAGGAAGTACACGCAGACACACACACACACACACAGGCATGTTTGACACTCACACACATGCACCTGTCTGCTCTAAAAGGATTACACTTGTTAAGCATCTTTTCAACACGACTACAACCCACATCTCCAAACCACATTAAGCCTAGAGCGGGTCAGCTGTTTAACAGAAAGGTTTATATACCTGCTATAAACAATGTTCCTGGGCTTTAAAGTAGTCTCTACAGAGACAAACACTGAGGGCCTATCTTGCTATCTTGTAACACCCGATTGTAAAAGGCAAGTATTTCACAGTGCGACTCAACCTGGTGTGCAGTGTTAAGGCTCCTCACATGGCCAGGCAGCCATTCTCATTAGGAGTGCTAAATCTGAACATCCCACTAACACACTAACGAGAGGGAGAGAGCAGCCTGACCCAGAGCATGGGAGAGAGCACAGCTTGCCATGAACTACCATCCCACATACTGTAACACAGTGTGTTTGAGTGCTCGCGTGAGTGTGTGTGTGCACGTGAGTGACAAATAGAGAGAGAAGAGAGAGGGAGAGATAAGGCAAGAGATAAGATTATAAGCGTCACACACAGCCATCGAGAGGGAGGCAGCAGTCCAGGGATTCCAGACCAGGGCTTCAGGCTGCAGGGCCGAGACACGGGCAGCTTTACACGCGAGACCGACAGGAAGAGGCTAATGAGAGAGCAGGGCCTAAGGCCCAGCCTGCCCTAATGACTTCTCTGCTCCTAATGGGAATGTACAAGGGCAGGAAGACCACAACCTTCCTTCACTGATGCTATGGATGGAACATTTAGACATCATCAGTGATGTAATATATTAATTTTATTGGGAGGAGAGCTTCTGATGTACAGTGTATGCCTAAACTTTACCTGGAAAAGAGCTGTGCTTCAAAGTTATCCAACTCTCTGAGGGTGTTTTCACACTTGGTCTTTTTCAGATATTTTTTGTGAACTCAATGCGGTTCGCTTATTTTTTTATTCAGTGTGAACACGCCAAAGAACTCAGACCCTTCAAAAGATCCCTCGAAGTGTACCGAACTGAGACCATCTTGTGAGGTGGTCTGAGTTCGGTTCATTTGAATTCCGTGGTCCGGTGCCCTTTTTTAAGGCAATGTGAACACAAAGCTCCTGTCACGTTCTGACCATAGTTCTTGTGTGTTTTACTTGTTTTAGTGTTGGTCAGGACGTGAGCTGGGTGGGCATTCTATGTTTGGTGTCTAGTTTGTCTGTTTCTATGTTTGGCCTAATATGGTTCTCAATCAGAGGCAGGTGTTTGTGTTGTCTCTGATTGGGAATCATATTTAGGTGGCTTGTTTTGTGTTGGGGTTTGTGTCTGTCCCGAGCCATTAGAGCCGCCCATCTGTCCCGAGCCGCTAGAGCCGCCCGTCTGTCAGGAGCCGCTAGAGCCGTCCGTCTGTCAGGAGCCGCTAGAGCCGTCCGTCAGTCAGGAGCCGCCAGAGCCGCCCGTCAGTCAAGAGCCGCCAGAGCCGCCCGTCAGTCAGGAGCTGCCGGAGCCGCCCGCCAGTCAGGAGCTGCCGGAGCCGCCCGCCAGTCAGGAGCTGCCGGAACCGCCCGCCAGTCAGGAGCGTCCAGAATCGCCCGCCAGTCATGAGCTGCCCTACAGTCATGAGCTGCCCGCCAGTCATGAGCTGCCCTCCAGTCATGAGCTGCCCTCCAGTCATGAGCTGCCCTCCAGTCATGAGCTGCCCTCCAGTCATGAGCTGCCCTCCAGTCATGAGCTGCCTTCCAGTCATGAGCTGCCTTCCAGGCATGAGCTGCCCTCCAGTCATGAGCTGCCCTCCAGTCATGAGCTGCCCTCCAGTCATGAGCTGCCCTCCAGTCATGAGCTGCCATTCAGTCATGAGCTGCCCTTCAGTCATGAGCTGCCCTTCAGTCCGGAGCTGCCCTTCAGTCCGGAGCTGCCCTTCAGTCCGGAGCTGCCCCTCTGTCCTGAGCTACCCCTCTGTCCTGAGCTACCCCTCTGTCCTGAGCTACCTCTCTTTCCTGAGCTACCTCTCTGTCTTAAGCTACCTCTCTGTCTTAAGCTACCTCTCTGTCATAAGCTACCTCTCTGTCATAAGCTACCTCTCTGTCATAAGCTACCTCTCTGTCATAAGCTACCTCTCTGTCATGAGCTGTCCCTCAGTCCGGAGGAGTTTCCTCAGTCTAGTGGGGACCTTTGTGAAGGTTCCTAGGCCAAGGTCTAGGACGCTAAGGAGGGGGACAAAGACAATGGTGGAGTGGAGTGGGATCCTCGTCCAGCGCCAGAGCCGCCACCGCGGACAGATGCCCACCCAGACCCTCCCCTAGAGTTTTAGGTGGTGCGTTCGGAGTCCGCACCTCAGGAGGGGGGTACTGTCACGTTCTGACCATAGTTCTTGTGTGTTTTACTTGTTTTAGTGTTGGTCAGGACGTGAGCTGGGTGGGCATTCTATGTTTGGTGTCTAGTTTGTCTGTTTCTATGTTTGGCTTAATATGGTTCTCAATCAGAGGCAGGTGTTTTGTGTTGTCTCTGATTGGGAATCATATTTAGGTGGCTTGTTTTGTGTTGGGGTTTGTGGGTGGTTGTCTTCTGTCTTTGTGTTCTGCACCAGATAGGACTGTCTCGGTTTTCACATTTATTGTTTTTGTATTTTGTATAGTGTTCACGTTATCTTCTCTTTGTTTATTAAACATGTTGAACACTAGCCGCGCTGCATTTTGGTCCTCTCCTTCACCAACGGGGGAAAACCGTTACAGCTCCCCAGGTTCACTTGTCATTATTCCCGCACTACAGACTAGACTACCGCAACACCATTTCCCCTGCCATAACCACTCACATTGGTGCCACTAAATCGAGAAGATGATGATGTGCAGGTTTGTGGAAATTCTTTGGGGGGGGATATTGATAAGCGATTGTCAAGGATGCACAGAAATTCCAAAATATGTGTGGAGTTTTGTACTGACACGAATTTCTGATTATTTTCTTGCAATATGTGATCTAGTAGCTAAGAAAGCTTCATACGCTGTTTATTCGATTATGAATAGTGTGAGAAGACAAAGACATTTGGTGAGAATCACAACATAGGGTACAAAATCAAGGTCCGTGCAATCCAGAATCCTTGGGACGTCACAACTCTGCCGGTACCCCATTGAAGTTGTCATTGAAAATGGTTACGGTAAGGGTTAAGGTTAAGGTAAGGGTAGGGGTTACAGTTAGGGTTAGGATTTAGCATAGGGACGTCCCAAATATCCCGGATAGCACGATCCTTCCTTTCTAAAGATAGCAATGTGAATGCAAAGAGAACCGAGTTATATCGCTTTTTAAATCACAGAGTTCACTTTAAAGAGGACTGAGATTGGTTCTTTTAAAGAGGACTACCATATATGTGAAAACACCCTGAGATCCCCAGGAAACTCAAACTGGGTCCAGGAGTACATTTTATGAATACCCACTATAACACACATGAGAGTGGTTTTTAGGGGCCACTTGGTTAACATCGGCTTTGAGACACGCTCACTTCCTGTTTTGAATGCTTTAGGGGCATGAAAGGTGCAAGTGCATCACCAATGACAACCGGGCCAAATTATAGGGAGAATACGTAGACAAACAAGCAGTAACCTGCAATCACAGGCTTTTGATGATGCCAAGTTAGAGTCCCTATACTTTAACTCTAGAATCTAGATACACGACCAGCAGTGTGAATCTGCAAGTTCATGTATGCACAATTTTGTGCCTCTGGTCTAATAAAATGGGAATTACTTGACTATACAAAGTAAGATCCTCAGCATATTAGTCATTCAAGCATCACCAGCAGTCCCAAAACACTGATTGATTTTACTAGTAAATGCTAAGCTTTACATTTGAATACACGTTCAATGACAACATAGGCCTACTCTGCATAAACTGCTGCATACAATTTGGCTCCATAAGTTCTTTTGAGTTTGGTTGTGGCAAAAATTATGTTACACAGTTTACTGGACTTTTGTGCTTATGTGACGACGTTGGAGTCACTCTGTATGTAGGGGCTCTGGTTCTGACTACTCCATGTTCCCTGTGTATAGCTCTAAAGCTGGGTTCTCTCTCTGCTTCCTCTCTCCTCTCTGCTCCCCTGAATGAGCCCTAATCTGACTGGACCGTGAGCTCACCAAACACATAGCCACAGACACACAAGCCACCACACCACTGCACCACACACACACACACCGGCAGCCCAAAGGAAAGTGCTGACGGCCAGGGTGGGCCGTGCTGGGTGATTACTGTGGGCTATCGGGTGGGTGATGGACTTTTGCTGAATGTGGAATGAAGTAACTAACCATGCACAAAACAAACAGGAGGACACGGACCCCCGCAGAGATTGGCTGGCTGATCTCAGGGAGAGATTACAACCTAGTTGAGCCTGATGCAAACACAGAGGCACACATCTATCTGCCACACCACATGTCCTATAGACTTGGCTTCAGTAGAGTATACAGTGGTGAGGTAAGGTTTAATGGGTCTCAGACAGAAGAAGAGCACAGCACAGTGTGATATGGTAGAAGGTGAGATGAGAGTAAGGTAAGGTAAGATGAGAGCTAAGGTACAGTAGAAGAGTAGAGGTGTAGCGGTAAGGTGAGATGAGAGCTAAGGTACAGTAGAAGAGTAGAGGTGTAGCGGTAAGGTGAGATGAGATATAAGGTACAGTAGAAAGGTAGAGGTGTAGCGGTGAGATGAGATATAAGGTACAGTAGAAGAGTAGAAGTGTAGCGGTAAGGTGAGATGAGAGCTAAGGTACAGTAGAATAATAGAGGTGTAGCGGTAAGGTGAGATGAGATATAAGGTACAGTAGAAGAGTAGAGGTGTAGCGGTAAGGTGAGATGAGATATAAGGTACAGTAGAGGAGTAGAGGTCTAGCGGTAAGGAGAGATGAGAGCTAAGGTACAGTAGAAGAGTAGAGGTGTAGCGGTAAGGTGAGATGAGAACTAAGGTACAGTAGAAGAGTAGAGGTGTAGCGTTAAGGTGAGATGAGAGCTAAGGTACAGTAGAAGAGTAGAGGTGTAGCGGTAAGGTGAGATGAGAACTAAGGTACAGTAGATGAGTAGAGGTGTAGCGGTAAGGTGAGATGAGATGAGAAGTAAGGTACAGTAGGGTAGGAGTTCTCAGCAGGTAGGTATCAGCTGGAGACTGGACTGGTTCACAGGAAGCCAGAGTTACTCTCTCTTTTCTCTCCCTGACATGGAACAAGGAGACCCTTTTTCCCGGAATATTGGTGTGTCGTGTGTGCCAAGACATACTTCCGTTCAATCACCTCTGAGGATTCTAAGAATTTTATTTGCATCTCTCACTGTGACATCTATCATCAGTGAAAAGACACAAGAGTGACGGAAACATTGGCACACACTAAAAGAAAAAGTAATGCACCATGTACATACAATGTTGACAATCCATTCTAGCCAGGTACTTCCAGAGAGGGTTTATGTCAGTACACTCTTAGAAAAAAAGGTGCTATCTAGAACCTAAAAGGGTTCTTCGGCTGCCCCATAGGAGAACCCTTTGAAGAACCTTGTTTGGTTGCATGTAGAACTCTTTTGGGATCCATGAACAATCCGTACCACTAATAGTTCGACATGTGACCCAAACGGGTTATCCTATGGGGACAGCCGAAGAACCATTTATTCATTGAGTATAGTGGGCCATCCCAGAGGTTGGGCAGGGGGGAGTGGTCAGCCTATGGCAGCCTGCTAGGCTAAGTGATAAACACCATATATGTCTACTGCAGAGTCTTGATGTCCTTGTTGATAAGAGGGCTGGAACACTGTGACATCATGGTGACATTGATCAGTACTCCTGTCCACTTTGCCATTCCCAGAACCACAGATACATTCAGAATACCAGAGGGCATAAATGAAGGTGTATTTACATACTTTGCAGCTTTGAAACCCCTATGAGAGTCATCACTGAAATAAAACACAGATTTCTTATTAGGATTAAGCAGAGTGTACTCAGAGACTAATAGACAATGGTCTTTACTGTTTACTGGAATTCATGTGGAAAGAGCTGCTGGACCATGTTAACACAGTCCTATAAACATAGGGGTGGTGCATAGAGTATCTCACTCTGATCTCTGGTGTCTTTCAACACATCATGATTGAATGCAGATTAAAACACTGCCACAGCTACACGTTTCCCTGACTTCCCATACAGTATGTGGTTTAAAGGGTCAAAGGGTCAGAGGAAAAAAAGGTCAGTCACAGAGAAGCAGGATATCTGAAGGTTGCTTGCTATTTTCACCACAAATACTGGGAATTGAAGGTTCAAACGTGTCCCAGAAAATGCTAATAGAGTAATTACAGAAGTGGTTTCAGTGTGGAAGACATATTCACACTGAAAGTTTTGATCCAGAACTGGCTATGCAAATGTCTCAATGGGTTCAGCAGCACAGGTGGAGAGAGGGGAGGAGGTTGTAAGGGATGGAGGGGTTGAGAGAGGGATGGAGATATGGGTGGAGATTAGGGTAGAGGAATGGAGAGAGGGGTAGAGGGGTTGAGAGAGGGGTGAGGACAGGGGTAGAGGGATTGTAAGGGATGGAGGGGTTGAAATAGGGGTAGAGATAGGGGTGGAGTGGTGGAGGGAGGGGTAGAGGGGTTGAGAGAAGGGTATAGGGGTGGTGACAGGGGTGGAGAGGTAAAGAGAGGGGTGGAGAGGTAAAGAGAGGGGTGGAGAGGTTGAGACAGGGGTGGTTGGTTGAGAGAGGGGTGGAGAGGTAAAGATAGGGGTGGAGAGGTAAAGAGAGGGGTGGAGAGGTAAAGAGAGGGGTGGAGAGGTAAAGAGAGGAGTGGAGAGGTTGAGAGAGGGGTGGAGAGGTAAAGAGAGAGTTAGAGAGGTAAAGAGAGGGGTGGAGAGGTTGAGAGAGGGGTGGAGAGGTAAAGAGAGGGGTGGAGAGGTAAAGAGAGGGTTGGAGAGATTGAGAGAGGGGTGGAGAGGTAAAGAGAGAGTTGGAGAGGTAAAGAGAGGGGTGGAGAGGTTGAGAGAGGGGTGGAGAGGTAAAGAGAGGGGTGGAGAGGTTGAGAGAGGGGTGGAGAGGTACAGAGAGGGGTGGAGAGGTTGAGAGAGGGGTGGAGAGGTTGAGAGAGGGGTGGAGAGGTAAAGAGAGGGGTGGAGTGGTTGAGAGCCGTACCTCTGCTGATCCTCTGCTTCTCTCCAGACAGGATACCAGGAGTATCAATCACACTGATGCTCTCCAGAACAGGGTTGGGCAGCTGGGCACACACAAACCTACAGGACATAAGACAAGACTTAAGAAACACTTTAGATAGCCCAACACTGAAGAATTACAGAGCCTACATGATCAAATCTGACACAGAAAAAGAGTCAGACGGACATAAGACAAATACTCCCAGACTGACACAGACACACAGGAAGATAGTTGGGTTTTCTTCATGTAAAACAAAGTATTGACCACTTTGGACAAAGTTTGTCTTAGGATTCAAAAAGGCAACTGGTAATGTTTGACATTCAACCATGTTCCAACTGTGACATTGGCTTTTTCTTATCTATGGAAACATGACACTGATGTCGGAAATACAACTGATAATAAATCAGAATGTTAGCTGACCCTTTACTCTTGGAGTCTTCACTTTGCTTAGGGAACGTGCATTATCTGTTTAAAATGTTTTCTGAGCCAAGACAAATTTCTGTATACTTACTGTGGTATGATCTGCAGATTTGCACAACAAAGAGCGGCCGTAAGCCAAGAGCCCTAACAACCCAAAAATGTGTTCTGCTACTTAACATCAGAGTAGAACACAAAACATGTATTCATATTTTACCGTCATTTAGCTGACGGTCTAGGAACAGTGGGTTAACTCCCTTGTTCAGGGGCAGAACGACAGATTTGTATCTTGTCAGCTCAGGGATTCGAACTTGCAACCTTTCGGTTACTAGCCCAACGCTCTAACAACTAGGCTACCCTGCCGCCCAATATCATCTCCCTTAGGACACACACTATGAGACCACAGCCTTGTGCTGACATTGGAAACCCTCAGTGGATTGCTATCTCAACCTCTCGTGATCCAAAGTATGAATAGCATATTTAAGAAACACTTAATAGGTAATAAGGCAGTGAGCAGTGAGCAGTGAGCAGCGAGCCCTTACCCAGAGTGAGGTGTGAGGTATGTATGACACGCACACATCAGATGATAAGGGTTAACAGACCCACTGACGGTCTGCCACTAAAAGGGGATACCCTGGGCGGTGAGCAGAGGGAAATTCAATCAGAGGTGGAATGTAGAGCTTGTGTAGCAGGTCTCTCCTCGTGGCATGATATCATCCTGTGACATGATATCATCCTGTGACATAGTAAACACAGCTACCATTGAGGAAGGTTAAACTTAACTTTCACTCTCGCTCCTGCACTCAGTCCGCCTCCCTCCCTTTCCTTCTCTCAAGGACTGTGAGTTTCATGCCAACTGAGAAATATTGAATACTTTGGCATCAGTAAGCTAAGCAACTTACATTGCTTCCCTACATAAATCAAAGCGTGGGGGTATTTCAAAACAAATTGGAATTTCAAATTAAATTGTAATCTGAAACTTATTGGAAACTCAGCAGGAGCACAGAGAAACTCACATGACTAACTAGTAGAGTTCCAGAGAAATCTTTTGGCCATTTGAGCAAACTCAAAGCAAGTTTGAAAAACTTCTTCTCCCAGGGGCCTTTAGAATGTGGAACTCAAAAAACAACTTTCTTTGATGCTCAGTATTGATATTCAATGCTAATAAGTTACTGAACATTCACCATTCCCTCTTTGATAAGGCAACTAAAAACAACCAGTAACAGTGCGCTTTTCATTTACTGTATACAAACATGAGTCATCCATCTCTATAGATCAGGTATTCCCAAACTGGGATGCGCGCAACGCCGTCGGGGTACGCCAAATAAAAATGTGATTCACATTTAAAAACAGTTCATTTATATTTTCCAACGGGGCTATACATTTGGGTGAGGTTTTTTTCTCGCCTGAGTATCCTCGTTTCACTGCCAAAAATAAACTTAAACCATCTAGTGTTCAGTGAAATAACAACACAATGTCAAATACAGGTAGCCTAGTCAAATAATTAACATCCAATTACATGAACCATTACTCTATCCACTAACGGTCCATATGTAGCCAAACGTAGCTGATGCTCATATTGGTATCTGTACTGATGGCGCAAAAGCCATGACAGGGAGATGGAGTGGTAACGCTCGTGCAAGCAGTTACTCCCGACGTCACTTGAGTACACTGCAGCATCCACCGAGAGGCTCTTGCTGCCAAGGGAATGCCTGACAGCTTGAAAGATGTTTTTAACACGACAGTGAAAATGGTTTACTTTGTTAAAGAAAGGACTCTGAAATCTCGTGTCTTTTCTGCACTATGCAATGATATGGACAGCGACCATGTAACGATTTTACATCATACAGAAGTGCACTGGTTATCAAGGGGCAAAGTATTGACACGTTTTTTTTTTTAATTGAGAGGTGAGCTTAAAGTTGTCTTTACTGATTTTCACTTGTCTGAACGCTTGCATGATGATGGGTTTCTCACACGACTGGCCTATCTGGGTGATGTTTTTTCTCGCCTAAATGATCTGAATCTATATTCAATGTGCGGGACAAAATTGAGGCTATGATTAAGAAGTAGGAGCTCTTTTCTGTCTGCATTAACAAGGACAACACACAGGTCTTTCCATCATTGTATGATTTTTTTGTGTGCAAATGAACTCAAGCTTACGGACAATGTCAAATGTGATATAGTGAAGCACATTCCGAAACGGATGACACAACTGGATTCCTTATCCCTTTCATGCCCTGCCTACAGTCCACTTACCGATATCTGAACAAGAGAGTCTCATCGAAATTGCAACAAGCAGTTCTGTGAAAATGTAATTTAATCAGAAGCCACTGACAGATTTCTGGATTGGGCTGCGCTCAGTTTCATACCTTGGCAAATCGCGCTGTTAAGACACTGATGCCCTTTGCAACCACATACCTATGTGAGAGTGGATTCTCGGCCCTCACTAGCATGAAAACTAAATACAGGCACAGACTGTGTGGAAAATGATTTAAGACTGAGACTCTCTCCAATACAACCCAACATTGCAGAGTTATGTGCATCCTTTCAAGCACACCCTTCTCATTAACCTGTGGTGAGTTATTCACAATTTTCGATGAACA
This sequence comes from Salvelinus fontinalis, assembly GCF_029448725.1. NCBI lineage: Eukaryota > Metazoa > Chordata > Actinopteri > Salmoniformes > Salmonidae > Salvelinus > Salvelinus fontinalis. The sequence continues at coordinate 18,416,130 of NC_074684.1, forward strand.
AATAAGGTTTTATATGTAAAATGGTTAAATAAAGAGCAAAATTATTGATTATTATTATATTATTATTTGTGCCCTGGTCCTATAAGAGCTCTTTGTCACTCTTTGTCACCCTACGAGTCGGGTTGTGACAAAAACTCCCACTCATTCTTATGTTTAATAAACATATCGTTTGGTGTGTGTGTGGCAGGCTTACATTGATGGCAAAAAACAACATTTGAGAGTGCGCTGACCCTGGTGCTAGAAGGGGTACGCAGCCGGAGGTTGAATGTTTGAAGGGGTACAGGACTATAAAAAGGGAACTACTGATATAGATGAATAAAAAACACTACATGTGGACTGTTCTAGTCTCACCTGTTGAGAAAGGCGTTTCCGAAGGCGTTGAGCTTCCTGAAGGGTTTCTTGGGGTCGACCACCAGGGCATTGCCAGGGATCAGCCCCTCCGTGTCTCCATGCATCACTGCAATGAAGGAGTCTGTGGTTGGCTCTGGCCCGATCCGCATTCCAGGGAAATCCTGCTCCAACAGGTATCTGGGGAGTAATAGGAGACATGGATCTCTGGTTATGCTTTTCTTTATTGTCCACTATCTTAGTTGACATGTTACTTTACAACCCCTATACACCTGCCATTTACATGGCAAACTTGTACTAACGCATCTTTTAAAATAAAATAATAGCAATGTTGAATTATAGGGTCACGGTCCAAGAGTTTATACTTGAATCAGTCTGAATTGATATCACAGATGTCAAATCTCTTCTAAATAGAGATTTGTGTATAATATTGTAAAGATTTAGTATAATTTTATAGAATGTGCAGAATCCTACAAATGCATTGAATTGTAAATCCTAGATTTCGCTGGTGATTCATTACTCAAGGCAATAAATTGTCATTTTAAACCACTTTCAACACTTAAAGCACTAACAGATGTGAGGTCAACCAGCTGATACTCTATGTATCCACTCGACACACACCCTGTCATAGGGGTCAACAGTGCTGGCTAGTACGATAGATGTGAGGAGCACTGACACAAGCCAGAATATATTGTCTCACTGTCCAGACCCAGATGCTTATCCTTCCCACTAGGGTTGGGCGGTATCTAGATTTCCATACCGTCATACCGTTTCTGTACCATACCGGGGTATACGGTATTACCGGAAGTGCACACAAGGGGCGCTATACCCCCCAAAAAAGTATACACATTTTTGACACACAAAATAATTTAGGCAACAAGGATTTTGATCCAAGTGGGGATTAAATGTCTCTACTATCATCAAGAAGCTTGGTCTTGACATCTAGCTACTTAGCTAGATAGTTAGCAAACCAAATGAATATCTGGAGCCCTGAGCTGCATGTCATTTATTTGACACATCTTAGATTTGTTCCAGTTATTCTTAACTTATAGTTATAAGGAGTGGCGTAGCATGCACCCCCGCAGCCCCCGTGAGACATTGGTGCCCCCAACCCCCCGCATTTAAAAAAAAGTATTATTATTATTATTGTTATTTACGGCATTTAAAATCATACCATCGGTATTTCGAAATACCCCGTCGTGTGGTATAAACGGTATACCGCCCAAGCCTACTTCCCACAGCTCTGCCACTGAGGCTTCGGTGAGATGAAGGGAGGCAGAGGGACTGTGTTATGTCCGTCATGATTGCAACGTTAATGAATGACCTTGGGTGTGCGTGCGTATGTGTGTGTGCACGTGTGTGTGTTTGGAAACAGACTAGAGAGGAAAGAGCTAAGCCTGTGTGCTTTCATAACACTTAGGACTGAGGAGTCAGCACACACACACAAACACAGGCCTAGCTCTTTCACTGCCACACTTCCTACTGCAGCCGCTGCTGCTTGCTGCCGCTACATAGGCACGTCCTCTATGAATAATGCACCACAGCACATGAAACTGAAGACGCTGCCTATGGCCCTATCCTGCAGGACAGTGGCCTCACATAGGGCACAAATCACAGAGAAATGGAGAGTAGCCCAACTAGCCCAGTCCACCTCTCAGTTTCCTCTATCACCAAGCCATTAGAGAGGCTAGCTATGGAAACTCTGACAATGGACTGAACCATGACCGTCACAGGCAGAATAGGAATCCAACACAAAGTCATCACCTGACTTGGTCAGTGCTGAACCGTAGCTGATTAAATAGTCAAACGTTTCCAACTTTTGAAACTGACATATATGGCCTGGATTCAGCATAAATCTTTTGTCAGTGCTTTATGATGCTTCAAAATATGATTTAGCAAAATAAACTTTAGATTGCGCAAGCAAAATAATCTGTATTATTATATTAAAAGCTTCCAGAGATGAGAGATTTTTATCCGGTGAACTGTGATCCATCCATCTAATACAATCTTGTCCAGGGATCGGTATACCTGGAATTCAGCGTAAGCCTGGTACAATCACAACCAGAGAAACATTTCAGGGATTTCTCTCTCTGTCTGTACCAACGGACCACGACCACGTCTGGTTACAGAATGTTATAATAGCGCCAGAGGAGATGGCTGCTGTTTTACCATCCCCTAAACAATTGTGATATTGTGTGTTATTTGTAACTTATTTTGTACATAATGTTTCTGCCACTGTGTCTTATGACCGAAAAGAGCTTATTGATATCAGGACAGCGATTACTCACCCCGTACTGGAGGAATACTTTTTCTTTACCGAGTTGAACGGGAAGAATTTACTTCAGACGTCCGACAAGGCCCTCATTGTCACGTTCCTGACCTATTTATGTTAGTTGTTATGTGTGTTAGTTGGTCAGGACGTGAGGTTGGGTGGGCATTCTATGTTTTCTGTTTCTGTGTTGGTTTTGGGTTACCTGGTATGGCTCTTAATTAGAGGCAGGTGTTTGGCGTTCCTCTAATTAAGAGTCATATTTAGGTAGGCGTTGTCACAGTGTTCGTTGTGGGTGAGTGTCTCCTGTGTTAGTATGTATGTTCGTGCCACACGGGACTGTAGCGTTTGTTTGTTTCGTTTCGTTTCGATGTCGTCTGTTTCCTGTACGTGAGTTTATGTTTAGTTATGTAAGTTTATGTTCAGGTTTCGTCAACGTCGTTTTCTTGTTTTGTAGTTTTGAAAGTGTTTTGTTTCGTTTCGTGTTGCCATCGTATTTTATAATAAAGATGGCTTATTTCCCAAATGCTGCGTTTTGGTCTGAAGATCCTTCTCTCCTCACCTCATCCGAGGATGAGGAGAGCGTCAGCCGTTACAGAATCACCCACCACGCTAAGACCAAGCGGCAAGGGAAAAATAAACGGAGTAAGGGACAGGAGAAGAAGGAGCAATGGACATGGGACGATTTATTGGATGGAAAAGGTGTCTACACATGGGAGGAGATCCTGGCTGGTAGAGATCGCCTCCCATGGGAACAGCTGGAGGCACTGAGGAGAGCAGAGGCTACCGGGGAGAGGAACCGGAGCTATGAGGGAACGCGTCTGGCACGGAAGCCCGAAAAGCCCGTAAGTAATTCCCAAAAATTTCTTGGGGGGGGGGCTAAGAGGTAGTGGGCCAAGGGCAGGTAGGAGACCTGCGCCCACTTCCCAGGCTTACCGTGGAGAGCGGGAGTACGGGCAGGCGCCGTGTTACGCAGTAGAGCGCACGGTGTCTCCTGTACGAGTGCATAGCCCAGTGCGGGTTATTCCACCTCCCCGCACTGGTAGGGCTAGATTGGGTATTGAGCCAGGTGTCATGAGGCCGGCTCAACGCGTCTGGTCTCCAGTGCGTCTCCTCGGGCCGGCATACATGGCACCTGCCTTACGCATGGTTTCCCCGGTTCGCCTACATAGGCCGGTGCGGGTTATTCCACCTCCCCGCACTGGTCGGGCAACCGGGAGCATTCAACCAGGTAAGGTTGGGCAGGCTCAATGCTCAAGAGTGCCAGTACGTCTCCACGGTCCGGTATTTCCGGCACCACCTCCCCGCCCCAGCCTAGTACCTACAGTGTCTACACTACGCACTAGGCTACCAGTGCGTATCCTGAGCCCTGTTCCTCCTCCACGCACTCTCCCTGTAGTGCGTGTATCTAGCCCGGTGCCTCCAGTTCCGGCCCCACGCACTAAGCTACCAGTGCGTCTCCAGAGCCCTGTACAAACTGTATCTTCTCCCCCTACTAATCCTGATGTGCTTGTCCTCAGCCCGGCGTCACCAGTGCCGGTACCACGCATCAGTTATAGAGTGGGCTTTGAGAATACAGTGTGCCCTGTCCCTGCTCCCCGCACTAGTAGGAAGGTGCTTATCCTTAGCCCGGTGCCTCCAGTTCCGGCACCACGCACCAGGTCTACAGTGCACCGTATCCGGCCAGAGCCATCCGTCTCCCCAGCGCCATCTGAGCCATCCGTCTCCCCAGCGCCGTCTGAGCCATCCGTCTGCCAGGAGCCTGCAAAGCCACCCGTCTGCCATGAGCCTGCAAAGTCGCCCGTCTGCCATGAGCCTACAGAGCCGTCAGCCAGACAGGAGCCGCTAGAGCCGTCAGCCAGACAGGAGCCGCTAGAGCCGTCAGCCAGACAGGATCTGCCAGAGCCGCCAACCAGACAGGATCTGCCAGAGCCGCCAACCAGACAGGATCTGCCAGAGCCGCCAACCAGACAGGATCTGCCAGAGCCGCCAACCAGACAGGATCTGCCAGAGCCGCCAACCAGACAGGATCTGCCAGAGCCGTCAGAGAGCCATGAGCAGCCAGAGCCGTCAGAGAGCCATGAGCAGCCAGAGCCGTCAGAGAGCCATGAGCAGCCAGAGCCGTCAGAGCGCCATGAGCAGCCAGAGCCGTCAGAGCGCCATGAGCAGCCAGAGCCGTCAGAGCGCCATGAGCAGCCAGAGCCGTCAGAGCGCCATGAGCAGCCAGAGCCGTCAGCCTGCCATGAGCGTCGAGAGCCGTCAGCCTGCCATGAGCGTCGAGAGCCGTCAGCCTGCCATGAGCGTCGAGAGCCGTCAGCCTGCCATGAGCGTCGAGAGCCGTCAGCCTGCCATGAGCGTCGAGAGCCGTCAGCCTGCCATGAGCGTCGAGAGCCGTCAGCCAGCCATGAGCGTCGAGATTCGTCAGTCAGCCATGAGCTGCCCTTCAGCCTGAAAAGGCTAGATACCCAGAACTGCCCATCAGTCCAGAGCTGTCTCTCTGTCCGGAGCTGCCTTTCAGTCCGGAGTTGCCCCTCTATCCTGATCTCCCTCTCTATCTTCATCTACCTCTATATTCTTATCTATCCCTCTGTCTTGATTTATCTCTCTGTCCCGGTGTTGTCCTTATTAGGTATGTTATTAAGAGGATTTTGTGGGGGAAAAAAGAGGGTGGACATTCTTGGAGGGAGGAAGCTAGGATGGATTATGGTGGGGTGGGAACCGCGCCCGGAGCCTGAGCCACCACCGTGGTTAGATGCCCACCCAGACCCTCCCCTAGACTTTGTGCTGGTGCGTCCGGAGTTCGCACCTTGTGGGGGGGGTAATGTCACGTTCCTGACCTATTTATGTTAGTTGTTATGTGTGTTAGTTGGTCAGGACGTGAGGTTGGGTGGGCATTCTATGTTTTCTGTTTCTGTGTTGGTTTTGGGTTACCTGGTATGGCTCTTAATTAGAGGCAGGTGTTTGGCGTTCCTCTAATTAAGAGTCATATTTAGGTAGGCGTTGTCACAGTGTTCGTTGTGGGTGAGTGTCTCCTGTGTTAGTATGTATGTTCGTGCCACACGGGACTGTAGCGTTTGTTTGTTTCGTTTCGTTTCGATGTCGTCTGTTTCCTGTACGTGAGTTTATGTTTAGTTATGTAAGTTTATGTTCAGGTTTCGTCAACGTCGTTTTCTTGTTTTGTAGTTTTGAAAGTGTTTTGTTTCGTTTCGTGTTGCCATCGTATTTTATAATAAAGATGGCTTATTTCCCAAATGCTGCGTTTTGGTCTGAAGATCCTTCTCTCCTCACCTCATCCGAGGATGAGGAGAGCGTCAGCCGTTACACTCATCCCTGTCCTTCGTAGGGGAAAGAGACAGAGATATCGGGGACGAAGGTCTGGGTGCCTTGTAAGGATCCGACAGTGAGTGTGTAGTCTCCCTTTACCATCGGTCCTATTAGCAAATGTACAATCAATAGAAAAAAAATAGACAAACTACGATCACGTCTATATCCTACCAACGAGACATTAAAAACTGTAATATCTTATGTTTCACAGAGTCGTGGCTGAATGACAACATTAATAACATACAGCTGGCGGGCTTTACGCTTTTTCGGCACGATAGAACAGAGGCGTCTGGTAAGAGGCGGTCTATGAATATTTGTAAACAACAGCTCGTGCACGAAATCTAAGGAAGTCTCAAGGTTTTGCTCGCCTGAGGTAGAGTATCTCATGATAAGCTATAGTCCACACTATTTACCAAGAGGATTTCCATCTATATTCTTCGTAGCTGTCTATTTACCACCACAAACCGATGCTGGCACTAAGACCGCACTCAATGAGCTGTATACGGCCATAAACAAACAGGAAAATGCTCATCCATCCAATGCTCCTAGTGGCTGGGGACTTCAAAATGATTCCAAAATGATGTCTCGCACTTGTCGCGTCTCTCTATAACTCCTGGACTAGTCGCTCTGGAAACTATTAGTGACTATAAGTTGCTATAGCAATAATGGAATGGATGAGAGGGTTGGAGACAGCAGGGTTAATCAGTGACACCAGAGGACTGCATCTCACCATTGGTCTTAGGATGGCAGGAGAAATACTAGCATGCACTGGCATTACTGCACAGCAAGAGGGATGCACTTAGTCTCACTAGTAAAGTTTGATGTGGAAACAAGTCACAAAGGCAATGATACAAGTAGAGAGCAGGAAAAGGGTACTAGGCTACACATCTCAACACACATAAGAGGTTCAACTACTTTCTGCCTTTCATTTGCCCATACAGCACATATATCTGATTTTAGTTAATTATACACTGAACAAAAATATAAACGTAACATGTAAAGTGTTGGTTCCATGTTTCATAAGCTGAAATAAAGGATCCTAGAAATGTTCCACACACACAAAAAGCCTATTTCTCTCCGAATTTGTGCACAAATTTGCTTACATCCCTGTTAGCGAGCATTTCTCCTTTGCCAAGATAATCCATCCACCTGACAGGTGTGGCATGATAATTACACATGTGCACTTTGTGCTGGGGATACACAACACACTGCAACAGATTTTTGGTTTTGAGGAGGCGTGCAATTAGCATGCTGACTGCAGGAATGTCCACCAGAGCTGTTGCCAAATAATTTTATGTTCATTTCTCTACCATAAGCCACCTCCAATATAATTTTAGAGAATTTGGCAGAACGTCCAACCGGCCACACAACCGCTGACCACGTATAAACACATCAGCCCGGAACCTACACATCCGGCTTCTTCACCTGCAGGATCATCTGTGACCAGCCACCCAGACAGCTGATTGCTGCACAAACTGTCAGAAACCGTCTCAGGGAAGCTCATCTGCGTGCTCGTCGTCCTCACCAGGGTCTTGACCTGACTACAGTTCGGTATCGTAACTGACTTCAGTGGGCAAATGCTCAGCTTCGATGGCCACTGGCACGCTGGAGAAGTGTGCTCTTCACGGATGAATCACGGTTTCAACTGTACTGGAAAGATGGCAGACAGTGTGTACAGTGTTGTGTGGACAAGTGGTTTGCTGATGTCAACATCGTGAACACAGTGCCCCATGGTGGCGGTGGAGTTATGGTATGGGCAACCATAAGCAATGGACAACGAACACAATTGCATTTTATCGTTGGCAATTTGAATGCACAGAGATACAATGACAGGATCCTAAGGCTCATTGTCGTGCCATTAATCCGCCGCCATCACCTCATGTTTCAGCATGATAATGCACGGCCCCATGTCGTAAGGATCTGTACACAACTTCTGGAAGCTGAAAATGTCTCAGTTCTTCTATGGCCTGCATACTCACCAGACATTTCAACCCTTCAGTATGTTCGGGATGCTCTGGATCGATGTGTACGACAGCATGTTCCAGTTCCCGCCAATATCCAGCAACTTCGCACAGCCATTGAAGAGGAGTGGGACAACACTCCACAGGCCACAGTCAACAGCCTGATCAACTATATGCAAAGGAGATGTGTCACGCTGCATGAGGCAAATGGTGGTCACACCAGATACTGACTGGTTTTCTGACCCATGCTCTGGGTATCTGTGACCAACAGATGCATATGTGAAATCCATAGATTTGGGCCTAATGAATTTATTTCAATTGACTGATTTCCTTACATGAACTGTAACAGTCAAGTTTTTGAAATTGTTGCATGTTAGGAAAAATAATTGTTCAGTGTACATGGTTAAAGTCTAGACATGCATAGAGTTCCCATGTTGTTACTCTGGGGGTAACTTTAATTCATAGTTCAGTTAAGGTGTTTGTCCTATATTTGGCATGTTTGGCTGGCAGTCATGGTGACCGTTATTAGATCAAATGCGTGACCTTCGCTGCATGGAAGCTCAATTTAATTCTGGCCTCCCATCGCCAAAACAAAGTGTGCTTTGTCATAGGCTCAGAGAGACCACAACACTTGCTTTTAGGTCCAATGTTTTTGCATCTGCCCTTGTATTCCTTTGATGAGCCCTAAGTGGGATGGTCGGCATAGCATTAAGTAGTCCATAGGGAAATGCTGGAATTTAGCATGGAAATATGATCTGTTTGATGGTCGTGGACAAGTTTGCAGACAAATCATTGGAGTAGCTGACATTCCTGTGTTTGGGGTGTGACTACACGGGAAAATTGATGCAGCTAATTATTGTAAGATAAGAGAAGATATGCACTATATATACCACAATTATGTGGACACCACATAAAATTAGTTCATTCGGCTATTTCAGACACACCCGTTGCTAACAGGTGTATAAAATCGAGCACATAGCCATGCAATCTCCATAGACAAACATTGGCAGTAGAAAGGCCTTACTAGGGCCTCCCGGGTGGCACAGTGGTCTAGGGCACTGCATCGCAGTGCTAGCTGTGCCACCAGAGTCTCTGGGTTCGCGCCCAGGCTCTGTCGCAGCCGGCCGCGACCGGGAGGTCCGTGGGGCGACGCATAATTGGGCTAGCGTCGTCCGGGTTAGGGAGGGTTTGGCCGGTAGGGATATCCTTGTCTCATCGCGCTCCAGCGACTCCTGTGGCGGGCCGGGCGCAGTGCGTGCTAACCAAGGGGGCCAGGTGCACGGTGTTTCCTCCGACACATTGGTGCGGCTGGCTTCCGGGTTGGAGGCGCGCTGTGTTAAGAAGCAGTGCGGCTTGGTTGGGTTGTGCTTCGGAGGACGCGTGGCTTTCGACCTTCGTCTCTCCCGAGCCCGTACGGGAGTTGTAGCAATGAGACAAGATAGTAATTACTAGCGATTGGATACCACGAAAATTGGGGTGAAAAGGGGATACATTTTTTTTTTTTAAAGAATGGCCTTACTGAAGAGCTTTCAATGTGTCATAGGATGCCACCTTTCCAACAAGTCAGTTTGTGAAATGTATGTCCTGCTAGAGCTGCCCCAGTCAACTGTAAGTGCTGTTATTGTGAAGTGGAAACATCTAGGAGCATCAGCGGCTTAGGCGCGAAGTGGTAGGCCACACAAGCTCACAGGATGGGACCACCGAGTGCTGAAGTGGGTAGCGGGTGAAAATCATATGTCCTCAGTCGCATCACTCACTACCGAGTTCCAAATTGTCTCTGGAAGCAGTCAGCACAAGAACTATTCATCCGGAGCAACATTAAATGGGTTTCCATGGCCGAGCAGCTGCATACAAGCCTAAGATCACCATGCACAATGCCAAGTGTCGGCTGGAGTGGTGTAAAGCTCACTGCCATTGGACTCTGGAGCAGTGGAAACGCGTTCTCTGGGGTGATGAATCACGCTTCACCATCTAGCAGTCCGGCGGATTAATCTGGGTTTGGCAAATGCCAGGAGAAACGCTACCTGCCCCAATGCATAGTGCCAACTGTAAAGTTTGTTGGAGGAGGAATAATGGTCTGGGGCTGTTTTACATGGTTTAGGCTAGGCCCCTTAATTCTAGTGAAGGGAAATCTTAACGCTACAGCATACAATTCTAGACGAGTATGTGCTTTCAACCTTGTGACAACAGTTTGGGGAAAACCCTTTCTTGTTTCAGCATGACAATGCCCCCGTGCACAAAGCGAGGTCCATACAGTAATGCTCTTGTGGCTGAATGGAAGCAAGTCCCTGCACCAATGTTCCATCATCTAGTGGAAATCCTTCCCAGAAGAGTGGAGGCTGTTATAGAAGCTAATGGGGGACTAACTCCATATTAATACCCATGATTTTGGATTGAGATGTTCAACGAGCAGGTGTCCACAAACGTTTGGTCATGAAGTGTACTTTGAACACACCGACAGCGGCATTGCATTTTGGTACACCAGAATTACATTCATTTCCAATGAAACACTGTGTTTGCCTTGCAGCATTGTGTTGCAGAGGCAGTTTCAATGCATTCGGTGTGGTACATACGTTGTATTTAAAGAACGTATGCATCAAACTGTATGCTTTGACAGCTTGACAGAAATGGTAGCAGAAGGTGAATGTTGAACTTTGTTGCATACATATCTAGATGATGCTGCGTACTATTTTGCGCAATGACGCTGTCGGTGTGTTCGAAGCGTTAGTCCATATGAGATGGAAATGTGTCCTCTGATCATTTTCCCAACCCCTCCCATATACACACACACACACACACACACTCAAACACACATTAGGTTGGAGAGGCTGGAGAAGAGTAACATGTAATCATAAAATGAAAATTATGGGATGATATCTATAACCATATAATAACCTGTGGTGGAAAAAGCACCCAATTGTCATACTTGAGTTAAAGTACCTTAATTAATAGAAAATGACTCAAGTAAAAGTGAAAGTCACCCAGAAAATTCTACTTGAGCAAATGTCTAAAAGTATTTGGTTTTAAACATACTTAAGTACCAAAAGTAAATGTAATTGCAAAAATATACTTAAGTATCAAAAGTAAAAGTAAACATAAATAATTTCAAATTCCTTACATTAAGCAACCCAGACGGCACAATTTACTAGTTTTTTCTTTATTTACGGATAGCAAGGGGCACACTCCAACACTCAGACATAATTTACAAACAAAGCACTTGTGTTTAGTGAGTCCACCAGATCAGAGGCAGTAGGGATGACTAGGGATGTTCTCTTGAACATTGGATAATTTTCATGTCCTGCTAAGCATTCAAAATGTAACGAGTACTTTTGGGTGTCAGGGAAAATGTAAGGAGGAAAAAGTATATTATTTTCTTCAGGAATGTAGTGAAGTAAAAGTTGTCAAAAATATAAAATACTAAAGAAAAGTACAGATACTAAAAAAAAGACTACTTAAATAGTACTTTTTTCTTAAGTACTTTACACCTATGATAATAACATATGATAACACTAGATTCCCATAATCTACTTATATATTTTTGTAAACTCATCTATACAGTACCAGGTGAATGCCATATGACCAAGAAAGCATTTTTGTCTGTTGGAATGTGTTATCCCTCTTCTCAAGTCAGAGTACTGGGTCAATATTTGACCTGTGACTGCCCAAGGTTGAACTGCAACCCAGACAACCATGCAGTCAACCCAAAAACGAAGACATTTATCTCCCTAGGATAACTGTTTTGTTCAATAAAAGCTCATTTTTGCATCAAGCTGTGAATATGCAGTGTGTCTGCCATGCATTTAATGTCCCCTCTGTTTGCATATCAGACCATAACTCACTAGTATTTTGGCCCACTGACCAGCAAGCAAAGTACCCACCAGTGACATTTCAAACACAGACCTACCGTATGAAGCTGGTCTTTCCAGTGGAATACTGCCCCACAAGGAGAACCATGGGTTTGTTGTCAAAGTCGGCATCCTCTAAGGCGGGCGAGTGGAACTCGTGGAATTTGTAGTGTTCCTCCAATGGCAACAATTTGGTTTTGTAGAGCTTCTTGAGGCCATCGCTGACTGTCTGAAAGACCTCAGGATCCTTCTTCCTCCTGTCATCGGTACCCAACCAGCTGAACATGATGCAATTCGATAATGGACAACCTTATACTCTATAGAGATCTCTATTGGTGATTTTTCTATTTCTATTCTAGTCTTCTATTCAAATAATTCGGAGGATCTCTTTGTCATTGATTTAGTAGATGGGATGTTTTTCCTTTCAATCAAACTATATGCAGACACATCCTTCAATGGAAGCGTTCGTTCCCCAAGTCCTTACAAGCCAAACACGAGACACAGATGCATTCAGACGACTATAAGCCAGCTAATTAACTAGACACATACCAGCGATGCTAAATCATTTCTACATGCACATTTTCATATCACAGCTATAATGCACGATTTTCATTCACGCTGTAGAGGAATTTCAGAAATTATGCACGTATCAAGCTTAGCTGTCAAATTGTGATCTCGTCTTACATTTGAATACTGACGCGGTTGAAGCTTCAAAATACTGTCCTAAATAATAGACCTTTCTCGAGTCAAATGAAGAAACAACAATATAGCTATAATAAAGCACTATTCCTACTGCTGCGTAGAATGTTGTGCGGTCACTGGTTTCCCCGGCATCGTTACTGCAGCAGATTTAAATGCCTGTCTGACAACGAAACCTGATCCGAAAGGAAATGCCCAACTACTGGCAAAGCCCCACCCAGTATTACAACGACTGAAGGCAGTGATGGCAGCGCCATATTGGCGGATGAGGGACCAGTTGCATCTATCTCGTTGTTGGTGCTCCTCTAGCGGTAATACAGAGTAACCAGCAAGGCGTAATTACAACCAGCTGCATCGTACATTACCAAGAAAAATTGAAAAGTACTATGTCAACATTTCCATATGCCTACACATACATTATATTGCTTGTGTCATTTGATGTATTTATCTTTTTTTATAAAAAATTTAAGACAATATTTTAATAAAATCTTCACATAAAAATGTAAAATACAAAAGTGTTACAAAATGTGTTCTGATGATGCAGTCCACAAATGATGGAGGGTATGACAGAAGTACAAATTGAAGAGAGGATACAACAATTTGTCTCAAGTGTACGGTAGGACTACAGTGTAGAATGTAGCCTACACTGATGTCAAAAGTTGTAGCTTTGTTCAAATTTAGAGAGAGGGGGTAGAAGGCCATCACCATAGTAGGACATACGCTGAGTGTACAAAACATTAGGAACACCTGCTCTTTCCATGACATAGACTGACAGGTGAAAGCTATGATCCATTGTTGATGTTACTTATTAAATCCAATTCAAACAGTGTAGATGAAGGGAAAGAGACAGTTTATAGAAGGAATGTTAGGCCTTGAGACAATTGAGACATGGATTGTGTATGTGTGCCATTCAAATCACATTTTATTGGTCACATACACATGGTTAGCAGATGTTAATGCAAGTGTAGCGAAATGCTTGTGCTTCTAGTTCCGACAGTACAGTAATATCTAACAAGTATTCTAACAAATTCATAACGACTACCTTATACACACAAATGTAAAGGGATCAATAAGAATATGTACATGTAAATATATGGATGAGCAATGGCCGTGCGGCATAGGCAAGATGCAGTCGATGGTATGGAATACAGTATATACATATGAGATGAGTAATGTAGGATATGTAGACATTGTTAAAGTGCCGTTATTTAAAGTGACTAGTGATACCTCCATTTATAAAATGTATTAAAATGGGAAGAGATTCGAGTCTGTATGTTGGCAGCAGCCACTCTATGTTAGTAATGGCTGTTTAACAATCTGATGGCCTTGAGATAGAAGCTGTTTTCAGTCTCTCGGTCCCAGCTTTAATGTACCTGTACTGACCTAGCTTTCTGGGTGATAGTGGGGTGAACAGGCAGTGGCTCGGGTGGTTGTTGTCCTTGATGATCTTTTTGGCCTTCCTGGGACATCGGGTGCTATAGGTGTCCTGGAGGGCAGGTAGTTTGCCATTGCGGTTGTGGGTCGGAGCAGTTGCCGTACCAGGCGGTGATACAGCCCGACAGGATGCTCTCGATTGTGCATCTGTAAAGGTTTGTGAGTGTTTTTGATGACAAGCCAAATTTCTTCAGCTTCCTGAGGTTGAAGTTGTTGCGCCTTCTTCACCAAGCTGTCTGTGTGGGTGGACCATTTCAGTTTGTCCGTGACGTGTACCCCGAGGAACTTAAAACTTTCCACCTTCTCCACTTCAGATGGTGAATGGGCAAGATAAAATATTTAAGTGCCTTTGAACAGCGTATGGTAGTAGGTGCCAGGCGCACCAGTTTGTGTGTGTGTAAATAACAGCAATGCTGATGGGTTTTTCACGTTCAACAGTTACCCCTGTGTATCAAGAATGGTCCACCTCCCAAAGCATATCTAGCCAACTTGACACAACTGTTGGAGTCAACATTGGCCAGCATCCCTGTGGAACGCTTTCGAACACCTTGTAGAATCCATGCCTCGATGAATTGAAGCTGTTCTGATGGCAAAAGGGGGAGAAACTCAATATTAGGAAGGTGACCCAATGTTTGTAAACTCAGTGTATATCCTTCTCCTTACAGTCTATTTTACATACCAGTATGACACCTGCTGGACTACATTTAGGTCTACACTAGTTTATACAATGGTTTATTCGAGGACTGACTACCACTAGATGGTGTAACTAGATGGTGTAACAAGACAATACATTTGTGATCCATTTGCGTTTTATTATTTGAGTCTAGAAGTTCCATCTAGAAGTAAATCTTAGTGTGATTAGACAATATCAAAAGTACAGTATAATATGTACAAGTTTAAAATGCAGAGTGGCGAATGTATGTGTATCTGAAGACTAAAAAAGTAGTTCTTAGCCTATGCCCAAACCCACTGAATTGTCGATAAAGATCGATTCTATTTTCTATTATATTCTATTCTATTAGTCTTTTGTAACCAGACCTCATCTCACCTGTGTTATCACCAGTATTATAATAGGCTTCCCAATAACTCTGGAAAAACACAAAAACTGGAGCTGAACTAGGCTGCATAATTAATTAAAGACTATATCCGTCAAATTGGGTGGAATCAAGTTCTATTGATATAAGCATTGCAAGTACAATATACTACAAAACCTTGTACATTATGATTTGCACGGTAGGTGGTGCTAAACCAATTCAGATATTATAGGTACCCCGCCAACCTCTGATTTTGATCAAGCTGGACGGCATCAAGTGTCGTACCTCGTAGCTCCAGCGAGTCATAGCGCACAGCCTAGCTATCAGTTCGGTCATAGAGAATCTTGCAACCAGGGCAGTCATTGTGCACGCGTCTGGAGCAAGCGGACGTGCAGCGTTCGAAAAGACGAACCAGAGAATGAGGGTAGAGCGCAAAAGCACGTCTCCAGAACCGACTTTCCTAGAAATGAGCTTCTCGTAGGTTGCCCCGCCAATAAAGGGGCGATATCTGCTCCAGGAACTCATAGGAAAATGAAACGGCTTTCTCGAAAACTGACTTTGGCTCTGGTGGTGCTTTGTTGGACTGCTGCACTACTGTATTTGATACTCCTAAGTAGGCAGCAAGTATCCGACCTGGGCACCAAAGACACACGTTACAGACAGGTAAGCAGCACTATCATTCCTTATCCTGTATCATCGCATCTAAGCTATATCCCACATGCAGGTAAGATAACTTCCTATGCATTTAGCAATAGTGCAGGCTAAACTCGGACCAAGTGCATGAGTGCGCGCAGGTAAAATGTAGGCGTGTTTCTATGTAAAACAAAATATTTATGCTTGAGAGGGTGTCAGAATTTCCACTCAGGTGTCGTCTTACAGTGTATCACGGCTTCTGCTCTACATTGCTTTCTAGAAGTTTGCACATTAGCCAACAACCAGTTGTTTCTAACTTTTTTTATTCGGGTTGACTGAATGTGTCCATCCCATACCATACAGTATGTATTGCAATGTGCCGTTTCAATTGGTTATAATGAGTTTGCAAATTGAGGTT
This sequence comes from Salvelinus fontinalis, assembly GCF_029448725.1. Classification (NCBI taxonomy): domain Eukaryota; kingdom Metazoa; phylum Chordata; class Actinopteri; order Salmoniformes; family Salmonidae; genus Salvelinus; species Salvelinus fontinalis. The sequence continues at coordinate 18,432,095 of NC_074684.1, forward strand.
TAGATGCGCTTTCTGTACATTCCAAACTGAAAACAAGATACTGTATAAATAATCCTAGAATATATAACTGCATAAACATCTGATATATGTAATGCCACGTTCACAAAGAACAGTCAGACGCTCACTAAATTGGTATGAACAAAAGTTTCACTAAAGTGTAGGCTACTACACAATTTATTAAACACCGATATAATGAATTCCTCGAATACTTGAATTTCTTAAAGCCGCGATAAAATAATTTAAAGCATAACCATACATTTATGCCTTTAACCATACATTTATTAGTCTTTCTGTTCTGTAACCTACTCTTGTCTGAAAATTCAGCATTAACCATTCAAGAGGTTCAGTTATTGACTTGTAATATGTGGCCCCTGTGTGAACTGATGAACATAATGTGATGGAATAATAATATCTACCATTACCAAGACAGCCAGACAGTGGCAATTATAGCCATAAAACGTGTAACGTTTTACAGCGGACACATTTCTGTGCTTATTACTCCTATTTTATACTGAACAAAAAAATTAACACAACATGCAACAATTTGAATGATTTTACTGAGTTACAGTTCATATAAGGAAATAAGTCAATTGAAATTAATTCATTAGGCCCTAATCTATGGATTTCACATGACTGGGAAGGGGCACAGCCTGGGAGGGCATAGGATGCGTCACTGCCTGGTATGGCATCTGACCGTAAGGCGCTACAGAGGGTAGTACATATGGCCCAGTACACCACTGGGGCCAAGCTTCCTGCCATCCAGGACCTCTATACTAGGTGGTGTCAGAGGAAAGCCCAAAAAATTGTCAGGGACTCCAGTCACCCAAGTCATAGACTCTTTTCTCTGCTACCGCACGGCAAGCAGTACCGGAGCACCAAATCTAGGACCAAAATGCTCCTTAACAGCTTCTACCCCCAAGCCATAAGACTGCTGAACAATTAATCAAATGGCCACTGGACTGTTTACATTGACCAACCCCCCCCTCCATTTGTTTTGTACACTGCTGCCTGGTATGGCTGTTTGTTATCTATGCATAGTCACTTCAATGTACAAATTACCTCGACTAACCTGTACCCCTGCATATTGACTCGGTATCGGTTCCCCCTGTATATAGCCTCGTTATTGTTATTTATTGTGTTACTATTTATTATTTTTTACTTTAGTTTATTTGGTAAATATTTTCTTATCTCTTTCTTGAACTGCATTGTTGGTTAAGGGCTTGTAAGTAAGCATTTCACAGTACGGTCTACACATGTTGTATTCGGCGCATGTGACAAATAAAGTTTGATTTGATTCGACTTGGGGACCTGGTCCACCCACTGGGGAGCCAGGCCCAGCCAATCAGAATGAGTTTTTCCCCAGACAGAAGTACTCCTCAGTTTCATCAGCTGTCCAGATGGCTGGTCTCAGACGATCTTGCAAGTGAAGAAGCCGGATGTGGAGGTACTGGGCTGGCGTGGTTACACGTGGTCTGCGATTGTTAGGCCAGTTCAACATACTGCCAAATTCTCTAAAACGACGTTGTTTGTGGTAGAGAAATGAACACTCAATTATTTGGCAACAGCTCTGGTGTTCATTCCTGCAGTCAGCATACCAATTACACACTCCCTCAAAACTTGAAACATCCGTGGCATTGTGTTGTGTGACAAAACTGCACCTTTTAGAGTGGCCTTTTATTGTCCCCAGCACAAGGCGCACCTGTGTAAAGATCATGCTGTTTAATCAGCTTCTTGATATGCCACACCTGTCAGGTGTATGGATTTTTTTGGCGAAGGAGAAATGTTCACTAACAGGGATGTAAACAAATTTGTGCACAACATTTGAGAGAAATAAGCTTTTTGTGCATATGGAACATTTCTGGGATCTTTTATTTCAGGTCATGAAACATGGGACCAATACTTTACATGTTGTGTTTATATTTTTGTTCAGTATACAAAGTCAGCTTTAATTCAACTATTTACACTTTCCCCCTTGACTTCAATCTTGTTTTGTTGGAGTGCAGAAGCCAGATTTCATTATATTTTGTGTGCCAGGTATTCTGGTATATATGCTGGGTTTTGTAAAGTTGTCCATGGCAAATGCTTAGGGTCAATGAGCAAGTGAGTGCTTTTTAGTGTAGGAGATGAATGGTGGAATTAGACGTGTGAAGTAGGCACTCAAGTCAGGCTTGATTGATTCAGTGTCAAAATGGTAGAGGGGCCTCTATCAACTGAAGAAGTTCTCGCCTGAGAGGGTTGTTTGGGGTTCTGGAGTTGGAATGCTCATGCAGAGCAGTGTCAATGTAGGGGAAAATATTGAAATAAATTCAATAAAACTATTTTCAAGAAGCTGAGTTATGGGTTGAAGAGTTGTAAAAAATATATTTGTGGAGTGTAACTGACAATTAACCTGTAAGTATATGTCGTTGTTTTTTTGTTTGAATTGTTTACGTGTTCGCTATGCGGGGAAATGATAAGACAAGCGGAACTACGTGGCTAAGAACTGTTGTAACGGGTATTATTATCGTAGCAACACACCTTTGGAGTGACAATCCCGCACTGTGTTAGCTAAGTTTACATGTCTTTGGGTGTAGTTCGTGAAGGTTGAAGTGTGTATGTTAGGATGGTAACGTTATAATAATTAAGGATGAAGCGTGAAATCATCCCAGGAATAATACGTGTGAAGTTTTGATTTCCTCCCTTCTGTAATAAGCAGCCAATGAGGTATTTTTCCTTTAGTCATGTGTTTAATCTGATACTGTTATATCTCTGGCTAAACTCTTTATGTATGTAAGCACTTAAGAGTTATACCAAGCTAATAAGTCACTCGTAAGACAAGAAGGTTGTAAGAGTGTGTTTAACTGTCTTTTCGTTTACTTTATAGTTCTCACGGAAGGTGATAATTCTGACTGAAACTACAGAATAAAACCGCCAGTTAAAATCAAGAAACAGTTGTGCTCGTGGTTACTGGAGGGAGCTACATGGAGTGAACAGGGAAGAAAAATGGGTAGTCTGTGGCAAATGCTACAGCACAGATAATAAAACATACAGTACCAGTCAAAAGTTTGGACATAACTACTCATTCAAGGGTTTTCCTCTATGTTTACTATTTTCTACATTGTATAATAATAGCGAAGACATCAAAACTATGAAATAACACATATGGAATCATGTAGTAACCAAAGAAGTGTTAAACAAATCAAAATATATTTTAGATTTTAGATTCTTCAAAGTAGTCACCCTTTGCCTTGATGACAGCTTTGCACACTTTTGGCATTCTCTCAACCAGCTTCATGAGGTAGTCACCTGGGTAGGTGTGTCCAAACTTTGGACTGGTACTGTATATTGTGTGTATCTGTCATTCAAATACAAATGCAATATTCCCACTCAGTGTACTTTCACCATGTAGGTTTGTTTACCTAGCTGCTTTGTGAACAATAAAAGCTACAAACTGCCTATATCCGTAGAAGAACATGGATTCATCCTTCCTTTGAAGAACACAGCAGTTTCTCTCCCCCTCAAGCTCTGTCTTTTGGGGGTCTTTGAGCTATTCCTGATGCAGTTTTTTCAGCTCCAGATTGGGAGCTGTTGCAGCATAAAGCACGGATCCAAGAGGGGGTCTAGCTAAGTCTTTCCATCCCCAACGATGTACTCTTTCTCTGAACCAGCTGTGTGCCGGCAGGCTCTTATTATTAATTTGACCTCGTTATGTGTGTCATTTCAGCAGTACACTTCTGTACAGTGCTTTGCATGTGGTTGAGACTCGCCTTGAGCTGTGGATGGGGAATGTAACTAATATGTAACCTTAGGATAATTGGGTAGTTTTTATGTCTGTTTTTATTTGTATTATTCTTACTGGCTTCTATTCTTCTCAACAAAAAAAAACCTTAGCGGCTCATTCCCATTCTTTCAGCTCTCAACATCTGAGTTATTTTCATAAGTCGTGTCTGTTTCCAATGCAGCTCCTGCCTGGTGAGCAAACAAGATAGATGTTCCAATCACTGTGTTCAGCTTGTGTCTCACAATGCCAATGACTCCCAAATGCTCTAGTCTACACGTTTGGAATTCTGAGTTTTCTGCCCTGTATGAAATGTAATTTTTGCACTTTTTCCCCATCTCTGATAAAGCAACGAGGGAGAAAGAAAATTAGTTCAGAGGATAAAAATAACTGAAACTGAGGGATGGAATGAAGATGTTTTACACATAAGGATTGCTCCAAAAGATCTTCAAGATTGTTACAGTAGGCGTTATAAGAATGTGCTAGGATTACTGTGGAGGGACTCTGTGTGATATTGAGTCATCTTGGAGAGAGAGAGAGAGTGTTTGTGATTACACAGTAGCTGAAGAGAGGATGCACTAGTTGTCTAAACACGTGTTTGTGTAAAGGCAACGCTTGGCTTGTTTCTGAACATCATTTTTGGGCTGAAACGTATTACATGCCTGTCTTTGTGCACAAGGTCTTTTGTTTTCTCTGACGTGACATTTGGACAGTGAGAGTAAAAGGTGAGTGTTATTGTAAGCCTTGTGTACTGTGGATAACATGTGATCACAGTACACCCAGTGAAAGACCTAAAGGTTAATGTAGCTTCTAAGGATCAACAGCAGCTTGTGTTTTTATATGGCTCCTCAGGTCTCCTGAATGGAAGCTACTGAAGGTACTATGAAAAGACTTAAACACTTAGCAAAATATGCAAAGTGTCTTTTTTATCAGTTACTCTCAGTGTTCCACAAAACCCGTCTCCTGTTAAGAGAAAAACAGTAGCACGCCTCATTTAATACGTGTTAGTTAATCATTTTGCTATTCCCAGTATGATATTGAAAGAAATTGCTTTAGCAGACACTATTAGACTGTTACTCTTAGCTAAGTGCTGTGATCGGGCTGTTTTGCAGTGATTACCCTGCCCTGAGGAGTAATTCCCCCTATTATGAGGAGCAGATCAATAAATCAGACCATCCTCATGTGCACAGACACACACACACACACACACATTGCCTGCATGATGATAACCTTCACACCCATATAGCATTGCAATGGCACAAAAACATATTGCTGCTGAAACATTCAAACAGGACTGATGGGATTCTATCTCGACTATTTAAAAATGATATACATGAATTCTAAATGGGCTGTCAATTGTAACCAATGTGTTTTTCTGTAATGCTACAAAAAGGTCGGTTTTACTGCTCATTTGTAATTTTCACCTTTATCTCCCAAGAATTGAGCCATCAATCTTATTTAGTCAGTACTGCTATTAGGGTTTTTCCTCAGTGCGCTAGACAGACAGAGCAAGCTAAGTTCTAAAGAGTAGTGACAGAGAACAAATATAACCATTTATATTTTATGTAGTCATTTATGCGAAAGCATCTGATTTCATCAGGAGTCAGTAAGGAAGACAGTGCAGAGGGATCACACACTTGAGTGAAAGGAATAAACTCTAACTTGTCACCGTTGGTATTTACATGAGAAATTGGGGGTGTTGAATGGACGGCTTTAGATCTGGGAATCTGCAGAGTTTGCTGCAACTAGGGCTGTTGCGGTCATCACCAGTCAAATTCCACGTGACCGTTTAGTCGCGGTTATTAGGTTCCTCCGAGCTCTGATGCTGCTGGTGGTCATTAGTAGCCTACTATAGTTGCTAACTGCCTGGTACCCTGCACTCTATTGTCCCTCTAATCACTCTGACATCAACGCAGATATATTTGAAAATCTAATCAAGCACTTCATGAGAGCCCATGATCTCATGTTTTGCGACATTTCAATAGGCTATGCAATTGCGCAAGAAAACAGAGTGACGGCCACTAATAAAAGGAGGAGGATCCCATCAGCTTACTATATGTATTCCTGAACTTTCCTAATAATAAGCACATTGCTTATATTTACAACAGGAGTATAGCCTACCTGGCTAGCATGAAAATAAATTGTTCTCCATTCGCTATTTAAGTTCATAGATGACATGTATTTTTTCCACTGCCCCAGTGTCACGTTCCTGACCTGTTTTCTGTTATTTTTGTATGTGTTTAGTTGGTCAGGACGTGAGTTGGGGTGGGCATTCTATGTTTTGTGTATCTATGTTAAGTGTCAGTGTTAATTGACCTTGTATGGCTCTCAATCAGAGGCAGGTGGTTTACGTTTTCCTCTGATTGAGAACCATATATAGGTAGGTTGTTTCACATTGTTTGTTGTGGGTGGTTGTCTTCCGTGTTTGTGTATGTTGCACCACACGGGACTGTTTCGGTTTGTTCGTTCGTTTGATGTAGTCTGTTCCTGTTCGTGAGTTCTTCGTGTATTTATGTAAGTTCCATGTTCAGGTCTGTCTATGTCGTTTTGTTATTTTGTAGTTTGTTGAAGTGTTTTCGGTTTTCGTCTTTACTTTAATAAACTTAATTATGTCTACATTCCACGCTGCGCTTTGGTCCAATACCTACTCCTCCTCTTCATCATCGCTTCTAGCCTACTACCATGTCCGCATTGCTGCGCTTATAATGTGAAAAAATAGCCTAATAGTTTATCAACATCTTAAGCTAAACGTTCTGATCTGTTGTGTCAGCCAAATTGCGTAAAGATGCTTTTTTTATGCTAGTGGTTGTATTAATTTGGGATCCATCGCATCCCACAACTGTCTCAGACTATGTTTGGAATATTTATTTCTTGCACAGAATAGAATAGGTTGACCTTGGTACTATGGGGATAGTAGATTGACAGACTAGTGATTTTGCTGTTCGTTAAGCCTACTGATCTTGTTGGCTGACAAAGTAAATGTGGACAGTTCTTCCATTTTCTTCGATATGCACCTTGGGAATTGGATAAGGATGCACGCAGTTGTATCCCCGATGTGTCTGTCTTTGCTTGTAGCCTGTGAGAAAGACCAGATCATGTGATGGAGCTGGCCACTGGCCACTGGCGATAAAGGCATGGATTTTTTTAGGGTGCATTTTGGCCACACAAAGGGGATGCCGCCTTGAAATTCTAGGCATTATCAAGTGCTTGTCAAATTGTGAATGAGTGACTAATAGAGGTCGACCGATTAATCGGAATGGCCGATTAATTAATGCCAATTTCAAGTTTTCATAACAATCGGTAATCGGCATTTTTGGACACCGATTATGGCCGATTACATTTCACTCCACGAGGAGACTGCGTGGCAGGCTGACTACGTGTTACGGGAGTGTAGCAAGGAGCTGCTAGCTAGGATTAAAAGTATCTTATAAAAAACAATCAATCTTCACATAATCACTAGTTAACTACACATGGTTGATGATATTACTAGTTTATCTAGCTTGTCCTGCGTTATATATAATCGATGCGGTGCCTGTTAATTTCTCATCAAATCACAGCCTACTTCGCCAAATGGGTGATGATTTAAGAAGCGCATTTGCGAAAAATGCACTGTCGTTGCACCAACGTGTACCTAACCATAAACATCAATGCCTTTCTTAAAATCAATACACAAGTATATATTTTTAAACCTGCATATTTATTTAATATTGCCTGCTAACATGAATTTCTTTTAACTAGGGAAATTTTGTCACTTCTCTTGCATTCTGTGCAAGCATAGTCAGGGTATATGTCACGTTCTGACCCTAGTTCTTTTGTATTTTATTTGTTTTAGTTGGTCAGGGTGTGCGTTGGGTGGGTTCTATGTGTTGTGTTTCTATGTGGGGTTTTCGTTTGGCCTGATATGGTTCTCAGAGGCAGGTGTTTGTCATTGCCTCTGATTGGGAGACATATTTAGGTAGCCTGTTTTGTAGTGTGTTTTGTGGGTGATTGTTCCTGTTATGATGTTCATGTTCGTATGTTCGCTATTTCGGGACTGTAGCGTCTTCGTTTATTTCGTTTGGTTATTGTTTTGTTCTTTCTTAAAAGTATTCAAAATAAATATGAATACTCACCACGCTGCATCTTGGTCCGACATTTCCTACTCCTCAGATGAGGACGACGAAGACTATTATTACAGTATATGCAGCAGTTTGGGCCGCCTGGCTCGTTGCGAACTGTGTGAAGATAATTTCTTCCTAACAAAGACCGTAATTAATTTGCCAGAATTGTAAATAAGTATGACATACCATTGAAGGTTGTGCAATGTAACAGCAATATTTAGACTTATGGATGCCACCCATTAGATAAAATACGGAACGGTTCCGTATTTCACTGAAAGAATAAACGTTTTGTTTTTCGAAATGAAAGTTTCCGGATTTGACCATATTAATGACTTAAGGCTTGTATTTCTGTGTGTTATTATATTATAATTAAGTCTATGATTTGATATTTGATAGAGCAGTCTGACTGAGCGGTGGTAGGCAGCAGCAGGCTCGTAAGCATTCATTCAAACAGCACTTTCCTGTATTTGCCAGCAGCTCTTCACTGTGCTTCAAGCATTGCGCTGTTTATGACTTCAAGCCTATCAACTCCCGAGATTAGGCTGACAATACTATAGTGCCTATAAGAACATCCAATAGTCAAATGTATATGAAATACAAATGGTATAGAGAGAAATAGTCCTATAATTCCTATAATAACTACAACCTAAAACTTCTTACCTGGGAATATTGAAGACTCATGTTAAAAGGAACCACCAGCTTTCATATGTTCTCATGTTCTGAGCAAGGAACTTAAATTGTAGCTTTTTTACATGGCAAATATTGCACTTTTATTTTCTTCTCCAACACTTTGTTTTTGCATTATTTAAACCAAAATGAACATGTTTCATTATGTATTTGAGACTAAATTGATTTTATTGATGTATTATATTAAGTTAAAATAAAAGTGTTAATTCAGTATTGTTGTATTTGTCATTATTACAAATATATATATATATATTAAAAAACAGCCGATTAATCGGTATCGTCTTTTTTGGTACTCCAATAATCGGTATCGGCGTTGAAAAATAATGTAGTGTGTACAGCCTGCGCAAAAAAACGAAGCAGAGCTCATGCCTTTCAAGCAACTTTTTTCAAATCATCATTAGTCTCATAATGCAGCCTTACAATATCTTACAAATCAAAATAAATAGCCCATTGTTTGTAGAACAACAACTTACATTAATAACTTTAAATGAAGCATATAGTAAAACGTATTTCTTTGTTAACCGCTCAACACAGAATAGCCGCATGTGTGCACTCCCTCAGATCATTTAGAGAAAATACCCTTTCTATTTTATTCGGCTTTGTTCAATTGTGTTCTTCATATTATAAAATAATGCCACGGAAATCTAAGCAAATCTTTTCTGCTAAATTAACTAGTATAGCCCAAAGCCATTTGGCATAGCCAGATCAGGACAACTCTGAGTATGCTATTGTGTTCTTCTGAAATAGACTACATTTTCTTCATATCATGCTTCTTTAGACCTGTCTAAAATAATGGATTTATTGTGAAAGTTTAGGCTATATTACTTGGATTTAGACTTTTTTAAATGTAGATGTTCCAAAGGTCAGCAAAAGTGGCTTATGTGGAAGCCAGGAGGTGCTAAATGTGTTTATGTTAATTACCGGTCAATTACTGTGAGACCAACAGTTATTTGCTTGACAATTCAACAACATTTTGTGACCGCCACAGCCCTAGCTGCTACAGATGTAGGATCTTAATTTGATCACACTGTTGCGTGACATTTTTAAACTTGTAGTGTATTTGAGGTTAAAAAAGGCTTCTGAAGTTTGTAATCTTTCACACTTGGTTTTCCGTTACGAAAAATGTATCAACCCTTACAAAAATATCCATGAATTATAATCCACATAATAATTCACATTTCCTGTTGCTGCAGGACTATTTTAAGATCCGACATCTGTACACATTGAGCTTTCATAGTGTGTCTCTACTGTAAGCAGAATTAGATCATAGATGATTCATGTAGAATGCCTCACATATGAATCAAACCTCAGAGGTTCTATAGAGAATGATAAGATAAGTTCAAATGAAATCCACTTTCATGGGTTGTTGTTGTTTGTCTGATGATTAATAATGGATTAATAACCATGTAATAGCTGCAGTTTATGCATGGTTAAAAAGTGTTACCAATTACTGAATATGAACATGTTACTTTCATGTGATCAACAGTTTCTTTTTTCAGACAAAATAAATATGGATATTTCTTTTAACTTCATCCAGTTTATGAAAGAACAGACGATTTATCTCTGCTCAAACACAGCCTGAATCTGAGATTTAGAGGTGCACAATGTCTATACACCTTGATGCATGGGTTCTGGCACATTTCTGTGAATTCAGTTAATATGGGGGCTATTCATCTTATTGCCTTTCAGCAAATTTCTTTCCCAGCTATGAAAATAACACTTACAGACCTGTGTCCACAGAGGAAGCGTTCCAGTTATTAGTTTTTCTGTCTGTTGACCACTGTCGCTTTGATAACCTCTCCACTAATGTTCTTCTGAAGCCTGCTGGAAGAGGGAGAAGAGGGAGAGACTGGAAGGGTCACCTGCCATTTTCTGTTGCTTTATTGTTTCCCCAGCTTGAAAGACATGGTCTATAATTCAATTTGGAACCCGGGAAGCAGCAGCAGCACAGACGGCAACATGAGGAGAATTTCAGCCATAGAAACCTTGATGCTCTTTTATTTTTTTTCTATTTTTTCTATTTCATGACCTTAGCAAAAAAAGAAAATGTTGCATAGCTCTTGCTTGCAGATCACGTATGCAGCCATGATTGCAATGCCCCCCCCCCCCCCCCCCCCCAGTAATAAGTAGCAATGGGTCATACATATTCAGTGATAAAATTGAAGGAACGCAGCTTAGGGGAGGGGGGATGGAGAAAATCCATGAATAGATCTGATTAAGTAAACAAAATTAGATTCAGGTAGCTTATTATGTGCTTTAGTAAACTTGAAATACAGCATAGGGACCATTACATACACCCCACCCTGGAGTGGAGTCATCCACAGGGTTACCAATTAAAAATGACTCACTTAGTATGGTAGTTCCGTGAGAAATTAACAATCCATGCATCCAATTTCCATTCATTTTAAGTGGTCCACATGCAGCAGCCAATCATGGCAAAGTCAACAAGTTGTCAACCAAAACGCAGAACTTTAGTAAGCCTGCTATAACCCAGTACATCAGTGATCAAAAGAGGCAAGAGGCAAACTCTTTTATAAACAGTTTTGCTGTGTTTATGCTAGTTTAAAAATGGAGAAGTTGCTTACCCCAGATGCCAAATGCAGGAAAGCAAAAAATAGCTTAATGAAATAGAAAATCGCTTTTTGGAATCAAAGGGAATATTTAATACAAACATCAGCCGGCTCAGCTCTCATACAGTATGGTTGAGTTGTGATTAATCAAAATTGGTTCCAGTGCTGTGTAGCTCAAATTCTATTGTTGATTATTTTAGCTCCACTTCTTCATGTTTGAACTAGACCCACAATGCCCTGGAGATACCAGTTTCCACTGCTACTCTGGCAAAATAAAATTACCAGGGAATGATCAACTTTATACACACCCATTTGATTTGCATGGGATTTTAGATATGAGACTGAGAGCCATTTATAGTATTTGTAGGGAAACATTTGATGTTTTAATGTCATTATGCTTTAGTACAAGGTATGATGGATAAGTGAATATAGCTATAATGTGTTGATAATAAAAAAGCACTTGTCTGTTCCCAGAATGGAGGCCTGCTCAGGGAAAAGCACTCAGAGACCCAGCAATTGATTTTTGTCCACTCTAAGGGACATTGGTTTTTGGTCTGTATCTTTGTGGCCATACATGCCACTGTGATACGTCCTATTGTACCTTTGACAGGACATTCTGGGCTTTTCAATGATATCACATGTGTGGGGGTGTGACCTGGATAACTTTCTCTTACTGGTTTTTCAAAATGTCTGCCAGCCCAATCAGCATATTATATGATAAGAAGAAAAGTTGTGCTTTTCAAATGGATTATTATTGAGAGAATATCTCAGGAATAGTTTGGTGAGTTTTCAGAGCAGTGTAATATTTTTTTTCTTATTTAAAGAGCTTGTTTATAAATGTCCTTTGTAGTGGATGCGGCAACTATGATTTTACCGACTACCCATTTACTGTAAGGTTACATTTTTCATATTTACTATCAATCGATTCCTTATGTGCGCTACAGTGCACATAAAATACAAATACATAAATTAAATAAACAATTAGAATTGTTTTCTTTGTAAAATATTTTTTCCACCGCGATGTAAACAATTATAATAATTAAAACCCTTTTTTTTTGCTGGGTCTCAGGAGGATAGCCTATTTATGTTTGTATTTATTTATACTTGACCACTCCTCCCACATTTAGACATGCTTTTGACTCATACTTGTACACATACAGGCGTGCACACATACACACACACGCACAGTCGCAGAAAACAGCACATTCCACATAACAGCTGCCAGACCAATATCACACCCTCTTACCCTCCTGCAATGATTCATAAGACTGACAGTGTTTTCTCCATCCTGTATAGTGCCAGGCACCACTCCAACACTGTTTTCTCCATCCTGTATAGCGCCAGGCACCACTCCAACAGTGTTTTCTCCATCCTGTATAGCGCCAGGCACCACTCCAACAGTGTTTTCTCCATCCTGTATAGCGCCAGGCACCACTCCAACAGTGTTTTCTCCATCCTGTATAGCGCCAGGCACCACTCCAACACTGTTTTCTCCATCCTGTATAGCGCCAGGCACCACTCCAACAGTGTTTTCTCCATCCTGTATAGCGCCAGGCACCACTCCAACAGTGTTTTCTCCATCCTGTATAGCGCCAGGCACCACTCCAACAGTGTTTTCTCCATCCTGTATAGCGCCAGGCACCACTCCAACACTGTTTTCTCCATCCTGTATAGCGCCAGGCACCACTCCAACAGTGTTTTCTCCATCCTGTATAGCGCCAGGCACCACTCCAACACTGTTTTCTCCATCCTGTATAGCGCCAGGCACCACTCCAACAGTGTTTTCTCCATCCTGTATAGCGCCAGGCACCACTCCAACAGTGTTTTCTCCATCCTGTATAGTGCCAGGCACCACTCCAACAGTGTTTTCTCCATCCTGTATAGCGCCAGGCACCACTCCAACACTGTTTTCTCCATCCTGTATAGCGCCAGGCACCACTCCAACAGTGTTTTCTCCATCCTGTATAGCGCCAGGCACCACTCCAACAGTGTTTTCTCCATCCTGTATAGCGCCAGGCACCACTCCAACAGTGTTTTCTCCATCCTGTATAGCGCCAGGCACCACTCCAACAGTCCCCATTGAAAAATAAAGATAGCATTAGACAGAGATAGATTGGTGCAGGCAGAAAACAATGTAAAAGTGGTCTTTGGTTGTGCGGCAATAGATTTTCCCAGACTCTTAATTGATGACTGTGCTGGTTTACTTGATTGTGTTTCTTCCTCTTTAAGATGGTCATGTCACCAATATTGACACACCCCTGCTCTGCAATGTTGGGCAGAAACCAAGCTAAATAACCACTAGCTCAGGAAAGCAGAAAAATAAGTCAAACTAAGTAAAACCGATTTGAAAAATGAATGATGATGATGCAATGATACTATTTCTATGTATCCTGCTTTTCCACCTTGAATCAATGTGTCCCTCGACAAAGGGCAGGGATGATAAATCCCAGATACAGATGAGTCTTTCAGGTGACACCGACTGTATGAAACATCCAATGAATTGTATTTTGTATTGCGATTAACATTTCTGTCCATACTCCTAGTCTCCGTATTTCTCTATTTACCCTCCAATGCAGGGAGGAGAATGCATCACAGAGGGGAATTTTCCCTCCCTGAGCAATCACCTCTGCACATTGTGCTAACCCTGAAAGTTGAAAAAGGAATTGGCTGTCATCAGCAAGAGGATGTGTTAACATTCTATAGGTCAGGGCTGCCTCTGCCCGCCATAATGACTGACTGTTTCTGTGGTACCTGGGGCAGGTGGAAACTGTTCCTGCTGTAGACCAGACACGCATCTATAATTTACCCACTATGCACCATGCCCAGAAACTTCGATATCTCTATCTCTCTGATGACATAAGAGACGCAACAATAAAAAATAGAGATGACACATTATGATGATAGTGGTGTAAAAGGCTGAGGCTTTAGTCCTAATGTGACCAGTAGGATGATGAATGAACCTGTAGGTCTCAGGGATAAATCAACCAGACAGGATGTGCATTATTGTGCTGGACTCTCCACGCCCTCTTTATGTTATTGGTGTCTGGGCTGTCAGCTCGGCCTTGGCTCTCATTTGTACTTTATCATCCGCTGGTTTATGAGCTATGACCCCCAGCACTAAATAATACCACCACGTGGACTCCTAATAATATCTGTGTGTGTGTGTCAGTGTGTGTGTGTGCGCGTGCGTGCACTGTGCAGTCCTGAACATCACATCTGAGATAAGACGAGCCAGACAGAGATCTGTAAATGAGCTGCTAGGGTTCATCTCATTACCTGGCTGTGAGTCACACGAGGCTGTGCAATTATTACTGCATAGCTTTGATACTGGAGATATACGGATGTGCACCTCCTATCGTACCACCACGACTATATAGACAGACTATGAAGAGATTCCCCGTTATAGATTTCCTTTAGTTATCTCTGTTGGGTAAGAAGTGTTGCGGTGGAGTTCAGGGGTGTAGAAATAGGACTGACATACACAACCACACATACCCAGACACAGGGAGGAGTTGAGGGGGGGCTAGGATCCCATTACAGCTCCCTCTGTCATCCACAACTCATTAGGACACACATCTCTGTCTGAGGAGGGAGCCAGGCGAGCCTGCTAACTGCTGGAGGTTGAAATGTTGCGCTGCTCTGTCTCACTTGTTCCCTCCTTCCCTCACTCCCTCCCTCCCTCTCTCCCTCCACCAAGGCATCACATCCAATTAGGCTGCAGTATCCTCCACATGAAACCTGGCTCTCTGGTGGCTGAGCTGCCTGCCTCGCTCCTGCCTCAACAACAGAGGAGAAGCAAAGGCAGGATGATGACTGCACCAAAGACAGGGGTATTTCTGGAGGCCTTGCCTTGCCTTGCCTTGCAGCCCGTGGGGAATTCCAATCTCGCCCGGTTCTTTCTTGAGAAATGGATCCTTGGTCGGCTGTTAGGGACTGTTGGAATTTGCTCAAGCCGGTCAACTTTGTTGTGACAGATCGATTTGCAGGCAGATTGTCTGTGTTGTCCAATTAGAATTGAATTCTGTTTGCTGCCTGGGCCAATAAAACACAACCACTTTGCCCAGATTGGTGGGTGGCATCATGGGGTGAGATTGACACTGCTGGAGATGACAAAGTGAATAGGTGAGCACCAGTTTAGCATTCCCTCTGTGGATTCAGCTGTCAACCATCGTAACTCTGAGAGAACCTCTGAAGGCAAAACATTCATTGGTGACGTGTCAATGTTGTTCTCAAGCTTTTTGGGGAGTTGAATTTGTCTACATTCAGATAACTTCATTCTGTAGAGATCATTAAATGAAGAAAACAGATTTCATCCTCAAATATTCTGTACACATAACCCCCTTTTACTACATCAACTTTTATTATGGGAACTATATAACAGAAAGATATGCCTTAATGAAAATATATTATCTTGTATTTTGCCAGGTTGCGCCCCCCAGCCATTTGGTCCAACTAATGCAGAAAGCAGACATCTGCAATTATCCACCTCTATTACAGACGTGTAGGATGCTGTTGTGAGTCTTGGAAAGTAGCAGAGCATGACATCTCCCGCCAGACTGACAAGGCCTTGAAAGATATCGGCAGCATGCTATCGAGGGAATTGACCCACCACACGGACGGACAGATAGCCGGCTTTAAAGACCCTAACGACTCATTACTGTCCTCCTAATGTGTGTAGGATGCACCACTTATCTCCCAACTTGTTTACCCTAGTCTTTTCCCTGTTCTCTCTCCTCCTCTCCTTTGTTTCCTCCCCTTCTCTTTCCTGTTCTCTCCCCTCTCTTCACAGTCTCCTCTCACAGTCACAGGCCAGCAGTGTCCTCTGGGAATAATGGGCTTGGCCAGTTACGACAGAGGAGCTGATGTGAGCTGCCCCCCTATGGCTCTGTGGTCATTGCCAAGTGCCCTTGTGCTTGTATCACCTCATTTAGGTTAGAACCCCACCACCTTCTATCTACTGCATCGTCTCCTCAATGGCTTTGTCTCGTGAAATGATCCTTCTTAAGAGCAAGCAATAAATTGCATCACCATTTCATCACCTGTGTATGAAATTAATACTGCCCTTCCCATTGTGATTTAAATGGAAGCAGTCATGTCAAGGAAAGTAATGGGATCCCTAGTTGTTTTGTAGTGTTCAATAAGATGATGCTGTGTTTTGACGTTATTACATGATTCCTGTTTCTGGAGGTCATTTATTTCATGTCTGTTTGTGTAATGGGAAGAGGCATTGAGACGGCTGGCTAGTCGTCATAACGATGGCGCCGGGACACAAATCTGGTAAATATAATGAATCTACAGGACCTTGAGCAGATTCTCCGTTCCAGGTGTATAGGCCACAAACAAAAGCACCATGAAATAAAAGATGGAATTCTGGAATGGCTCCCTCAGGCTACCTGCATCTCCCCTGAGTTTTGCCTGAGGACTCTAGGCTATGTCATTCTGCTTAAAAAGATTAAATTGAATTTGCTGCGTTTTGTATGCGAAACAGAGAGCCAACTCCTTGCCACGACCTCCAGCAGGTTCTTCCTGAAGGTGGATTAAGTTTCTGGTGCATTGATGCAAAAAGCCCTAAGCCAGGGAACATATTAGTAGGCTGTATTATCCTCTCAATGACCAACAATTACCCATGCGCTGCATTGCATGGAAATCAGATTTAATCACTCAGTATCAGCAGGCAGTGATTCATGAGCCTTGTAAGCCTTCAGTCACAAAGTCGGCTGCCTTTTGTTACCCCAGGCCATGGGGGACATGACAGCTTCACCCAGAGCCCTCCCCTGCTGCCTGCCTGCCTCTACACTGGGCTTGCAGTAGGATAAGTGCTTGTGTGTTTGCGTGTGTTTGTGAGCCTGTGCTGGGGATTTTTCAGGAGACTCCATTCAAACTGTAATCGGGAGAAACTAGCAACCTGCTAGCTTGCTAATCACCAGCATCATCCAGGCTGAGTGGAACATAGACCTCTGGCTACCTTCAGCCCTAATGGCTGGAGCTGCCGAATCTGGCACATCAGCAAAAAAAAGAAGAAAATGATAGCAGGAAATATGAGGCTCCGGTTTATGGGTGATTTCAAGATGCTGCCGCTTCACAAAATAGGCTGGTTTTATTAGACTATAATTGATACGCCCTCCAGATTCTGCACCAGCAAATGTGGAGGTGTGTGTGCATCGTCTGCCTGTTTGTCTCCATGGTTGTCGAATTGTCATCGTTATGTTGAGGAATTATTGCGAGGATGGGGACTTGCCAAAATGCTGCCATCAATTGTTATATTTATGACAGTTTAGACTTAATTTAATATCATAACCAGCCAAAAACCTGCACATGAGCTTACAGCACAACTTCCACAGTTGGAAACTGAGGTTTTATTGCATGTTTGAAAGTGAATTCTACCCCAGCAAGTTGTTGAGTTTCTACGGTGTTTGTGTGATGAGTTGAATGTTTTTATGTTTCAGATCTCGGAGGCAGAATGGGACGACCTCCTGGAAGAGTTTGAAGAGAAGAACTACCTCAACGCCAGGCGATGGAAACCAGGACAAGACCCGTACAAACTGTATGCCTTCAACCAGAGAGAGAGTGAGAGGATACCCAGCAACAGAGTTCTCAGAGACACACGACATTACAGGTAACCTACACAGCACAGTACACTTACATAGCCCATTGATTGATGTGTGTGTGTGTGTGTGTGTGTGTTTAAGTGTGTGAGAAGGCGTTTGCGAGGATGAATAATATCCGTCTAAATAGCCCATATTATGCCAGATCACTCTGGCTGTGACAGGGCTGCATGTATCTACTTCTGTGTAAGCTAACGATAGCTTGTTTCCCCACATTGTGGCTCTGCTCCTCCTGAGGAGGAGGACATGTTTTTTAGCAGATGAGGGAGTTGATGTGTCAGAGGGAAGGCTGTATAGTGGCAGCTACAAGCTGCATAGAAAGAGATAATTGCCACATGCGCTGTAGCAGTTTGTGTGAAAACACTCCCACTTCATTGCTCCCATAACATTACCTTCATTTGTATGCTTCCAATAAGACTAAGGCCTTTAGTCTTAAAGTGGATATTATTCAAATCCTCACTGCACTGCTGATGTCTCAAATATCATTAACCAACTAATCCTACATGAATCCATCAAAGATAGCCTCTGCCTTTACACTGATTTCCACCAGAATGAAAAGAACATAGAGGATGCCATCAGGACCGGCCCGCTCATTAGGCAGGATTAGGTGGCCGCTTGTGGCAGCAGATTGACGAGGGCGGCATTATCTAAGCTAAACTGACCAACACGCACCTCCAACAACACATAAAACCTCACATAATTCTGCCCCAAAACAATGTCAATTTCTCTCAACCAATGGCATATGGGCTTTATAGGTGAGCGCTTATGACACCCTGTGATAAGCAGTGCCCACTTTGTCATATGCCGGGACACAAAATATTTATCTTGTCCATTCCCAGCGAGCCTCTCCAGGGTGCTGTTGGAGAGACGCATCACTGCGGCGCTCCACCAACATTTTGTCCAAAAAAATTATCTAACATAAATCATGTAGCAGATATAGGATATGGTAGAAAGAGTGTGGCCTTTTCTGTAGCCTACAGGCTGGAGATAAAATGTTTGACAATGTAATGAGACGGAAACTTTTTACATCATGCAGGTTTCTCCGATTTAAATAGGCTAACCTAAATTGCGCCCAATCAAAATAAAATGTGCTGACATGTTAACAAACAACAGGACAGGTCAAAGTTAAATGGACAATATGGAATGGACAATCAGGTTACTCACAACTACTGTCCCCTAGTTTCATCCCATGGGGTAAATTATCATGATCAGTAGTTTCAAGTTTATATCCGTACATTTATTACAAGCAGTTTTGATGTCTTCACTGTTATTATACGATGTAGAAAATTGTAAAAATAAAGAAAAATCCTGGAATGAGTAGATGTTTCCAAACTTTTGACTGGTACTGTACGTGTTTTCAACTTTCATTCAAAACTGAAAATGAACCTGATTTCAATGTCCAGAAAATACTGTAAGTATTCAGAACCTAAATTGAACCTAACTTCAACGTCTGCAAAATACGTATTTAGGGCGGCAGAACGTCCAGGACCGCCCTGGATGCTACTATAAGTGGAAAACCCGCAGTTATCAAACACCCTGTTTGCAAATATCATAGGATGATTTTTGACCATACAGTATAAACACAGACTTGGCAGGGACCTACTCACTGATGTGATGTTTTCATTAATGAAACCAGTTTAACATTATGCTGACACAGCCTACCCTCTAAATATTTAACTTACATACTAAAACCCTTAGGAGGCGAGAAAATCATGTTACTTTACCCAGACTAATCTGCTGGCATGAAATTTTCATTTTTAGAGCACAATGCTATTTCAACCTAATTTGACAGTGATGTTAAGCTTCTTTTCCATTCTGTTTTTAGGACTATTAGCTGCTTAAGCTGTGTGCGTGTGTGTGTATTCTGTGGATGTTGTTTTGTCGCATGTGTGTGTGCCTGTGTGTATAACAAGCAATTGTTTCCAATGCCTACAGTACAGTGTATGACGATGCTGTGTGTGGAGATCTCAGGCTCAGTATGGTTCTGGCTCTAGGCCCACCCAGTTCTTCTTGACTTTGGTAGACAGTTAAGGACACTGATGCGCCTCTCAGCCATACTCCCATCTCCCACAGTTTCTCCCATCCACCCTGGACTGAAGGGTGAGAATCGAAGGACCTCTATTGATTTTCACTATGAGCGGCGCGTTTGTCTCCAGCACTCAGGAGCCGTCTGCTTGTTAGCCTCAGCAGCAAACGCTGCTTATGTTATCCATCTGATCTGCTCAGACCAAACAAAGGAGAAAGAGAGATATTTGTCTTCATCACAGACATTATAGTGTAATGTTAGAAGTTTTAATTTCATTTTAGAATTTTTTTGCCCTTCATTATAAACTCAGCAAAAAAAGAAACGTCCCTTTTTCAGAACCCTGTCTTTCAAGGATAGTTCATAAAAATCCAAATAACTTAACAGATCTTCATTGTAAAGGGTTTAAACACTGTTTCCCATGCTTGTTCAATGAACCATAAACAATTAATGAACATGCACCTGTGGAACGGTCGTTAAGACACTAACAGCTTAAAGACGGTAGGCAATTAAGGTCACAGTTATGAAAACTTAGGATAATAAAGAGGCCTTTCTACTAACTCTGAAAAACACAAAAAGAAAGATGCCCAGATGCTCATTTGTGTGAACGTACATTAGGCATGATGCAAGGAGGCATGAGAACTGCAGATGTGGCCAGGGCAATAAATTGCAATGTCCGTACTGTGAGACGCCTAAGACAGCGCTACAGGGAGACAGGACAGACAGCTGATCGTCCTCGCAGTGGCAGACCACATGTAACAACACCTGCACAGGATCGGTACATCCGAACATCACACCTGCGGAACAGGTACAGGATGGCAACAACAACTGCCCGAGTTACACCAGGAACGCACAATCCGTCCATCAGTGCTCAGACTGTCCGCAATAGGCTGAGGGAGGCTGGACTGAGGGCTTGTAGGCCTGTTGTAAGGCAGGGCCTCACCAGACATCACCGGCAACAACGTCGCCTCTGGGCACAAACCAACCGTCGCTGGACCAGACAGGACTGGCAAAAAGTGCTCTTCACTGACGAGTTGCGGTTTTGTCTCACCAGGGGTGATGGTCGGATTCGCGTTTATCGTCAAAGGAATGAGCATTACACCGAGGCCTGTACCCCGGAGCAGGATCGATTTGGAGGTGGAGGGTCCGTCATGGTCTGGGGCGGTGTGTGTCACAGCATCATCGGACTGAGCTTATTGTCATTGCAGGTAATCTCATCGCTGTTCGTTACAGGGAAGACATCCTCCTCCCTCATGTGGTACCCTTCCTGCAGGCTCATCCTGACATGACCCTCCAGCATGACAGTGCCACCAGCCATACTTCTTGTTCTGTGCTTGATTTCCTGCAAGACAGGAATGTCAATGTTCTGTCATGGCCAGTGAAGAGCCCATATCTCAATCCCATTGAGCAAGTCTGGGACTTGTTGGATTGGAGGGTGAGGGCTAGGGTCATTCCCCCCAGAAATGTCCGGGTACTTGCGGATGCCATGGTGGAAGAGTGGGGTAACATTGCTAGCAAGAACTGGCAAATCTGGTGCAGTCCATGAGGAGGAGATGCACTGCAGTACTTAATGCAGCTGGTGGCCACACCAGATACTGACTGTTACTTTTGATTTTGACCCCCCCCCCCCTTTGTTCAGGGACACATTATTCCATTTCTGTTAGTCACATGTCTGGGGAACTTGTTCAGTTTATGTCTCAGTTGTTGAATCTTGTTATGTTCATACAAATATTTACTCATGTTAAGTTTGCAGAAAATAAACGCAGTTGACAGTGAGAGGACGTTTCTTTTTTTGCTGAGTTTAGTTACCTGGTTGGACATGTGCTGATCCTCACATCTGTTTTATGCATTTTCACTGGTGGGGAGATGGCTGCTGCAATGTTGATGAAAATGGGTCAATTACTAATTTGTAACATTTCTCTAAATTGCTTACAGCTATGGGATATTTTCATATGAACAACTGAACACCCAAATCTGGGCCAGCTAGCTATATTTGAAGGCCCAGTTTACTGTAAATCCATGAAAGTTTAAACAAGGAAACTGCATTATGAGTTAGTATCTTTTGGATACACAAGAGAGGAAGTAGCAGTGGAAGCCAGAAAAAAAAGCCATTGCAACCTATGTGTTGTGATAATTGCGTTGTTTGCTCGATAACCTCTAAGTTCATATGCCCTGTGACCGTGATATATAGGCCTAAGGCCAATAACAATAGGAAGTCACAGTGGCAGAATAAATTCAACCACACATTTGTGTCATCCCAAAACTGGAGAGCAACATCTGTCCAGTGAATTCCACAAAGCGTATTGCATGTAACAAACAGTTACATGACCTACAGCATGGTCAAGCAAGTTAATGTTTACGATATTTTCGGACCACTAAACAACTATTGATTTAGAACCATGGAGAGTTACCGCAAGTCGCAAAGGAAACAGTAGCTGCCTCCACTATTCCAGTACCATTTCAATTTCAACATTGTAACGGTGACGCTGCGAGTCAGGAAGCAGGTGAAGGTGGTGAGTTGAATAATAATAATGAACATAGAGTGATACAAAACAAGAGCATGTCTGGACAGAAACAATACTGCCTGAAGAGTGATGCAAGGAAGTGCTAGATAAAGGGCGAGTAATCAGGGTAGTGATGGAGTCCAGGTGGCCTCATGATGGGGCGCAGGTGTGCGTAATGAGGGTTGCCAGGTGTGCGTAATGAGGGTTGCCAGGTGTGCGTGATGATGGTTTGCCAGGACCGGTGGTTAATAAACCGGCGACATCGAACGCCGGAGCAGAGGAGCTGGAGTAGACATGACAAACATAATCAAATCATCTATGCTTAGTCTAATAGAGTGACAACTGAAGTATACCAAAAAACGATTTAGTTCAATCAACGTAAGCTAAATACGATGTGGCTGTCCATGGTTCTGATATCTTTGTTTGTGTGTGTGTGTGTGTGTGTGTGTCGTGTGCCATCCTCATTTCTTTCATGTTGACGAACCTGTCTATGACTCTGTCATACAGCAAACACTATTATTTTTTGTTGTCTTAGGCTACGTGGCTGAAATGCTTGCTCGCCAGCCTAACTTCCATTTTTTTAAATTTTAAAATTTATTTTTTTATTTCACCTTTATTTAACCAGGTAGGCTAGTTGAGAACAAGTTCTCATTTGCAACTGCGACCTGGCCAAGATAAAGCATAGCAGTATGAACAGACAACAACGCAGAGTTACACATGGAGTAAACAATAAACAAGTCAATAACATGGTAGAAAAAAAAGAGAATCTTTTTTTATTTTTTTTATTTTTTTCATTCATGGACAACGTTAGCTGGTTAATATTAGCCTTCTACATCTAGCTACATATTGAACTTCCATCGTCTCAGGCCAGGGACACAACAATGTATGAATTAATGGTTGGATCAGAATCGCTGTTATAATCATTGGCCAGTACGGAGAATTAAGTAAAACCACACGTCCAAATCCCTATCTCCCTCCATGGCTAATTTAGGAAAGAGACAATTTTAGCTAGCTAGGACAACAACACAACGAGATGCAACAATTCAAAAAGTTTTTCTGTCAATGACGTAGGCTCTCAATGGGATTTGATATGAGTGACGCCAATATCCAAGCTGGCTTCCATTGACACTTTAAAATGTGTATTATGGCTTCCCTTGCCTTCAATGCTACGGGCGGGAACAATGTCATACTCGTTTGGACCAGACAGCATCAGATAGATGGCTTACACGTGGAGAGACATAGGGAACGGTTTTTCGCTCGCTCGTATGCTTTCTCCTGTGAGATACATTTATCCTCTCGCGAATTGAAGGAACATTACGAAACACAGAGAGACGAAATATCAATTATTTTTTACAGTGAGGATACGTGAGGATAAATGGAAAAGCTTTCCACAGAATCATTTATTTGCATCTCGTGATCTACAAACATGTACGTTGAGCACAAATCTAACCACAATGATTAGCCAAGATCCAGTTTGAAAAGCCAAATTGAGAGTTAAAGCTTTTCTCCAGGTATGACACTGGAGCTTTTTGAATGGAGGTTGGTTGTTACTTTTGAGCTTAGGGTAGAAAGCCCTTCCTTCCTGTGTCATTGATCGGGTCAGTCAGAGGGAGCCTCAGGCTTGTCCACACATTGACGTAGCTTCAACCTGTCTGTCAGCCATCGTATCGCTCCATCGCTTACAAGACAACCACTTGTCTCACTCCCTCTCTCTTCTTTCAGGTCCCCCTGCGGAAAGAGAGAGGAAATGTGTGTGTGCGCGTGTATGTGACTGCGTGTGAGCGGTAGAAATGAGTCAGGTATTGATTGCTCCTCTGTATTTGGCTGACACCAGATCTACGGTCAGCCGGTCACCAGGACCTTTGCTATTACACAAGCCTCGCCCCCTTCTGGGATACACATCAAACCAGTTTAATAAACTGGGACTGGCATCCAGCCTTTGTTTAGGGATTCATATTTACTCTAAACCTGAAACCTCAGCCGCATTATGCCGTTTCAGCAGGTCTGAAAATACTGTATATCCTCACGATGTCTGCCATGTCTCATTTCACTGTAATATTTATGTTGAATTGATGCCAGTGAATATTCACCACAGTCAATCCTCCCTGTAGACAGACACTAACCCATTCTATTGTGTTACGAGCTGTCTGCCTGCCTTCAGCCCAGAGTGACGTTCCTAGAGCAAAGACTTTCATAGCAGTCACCACACCTAGTGCCTTTCTTCACCTGGTAGCTAGGCTGCTTTGTGAGTGGGGGGAAGAAGTTGCTGTGACATTTGGTATGTTGTGCAGGGTGGCTCAGTGCGGGCGGTGGTGTAGGAAGGCAGCTGTGCTTAGAGAGGAAGTTTGCTCTCCATATTTCCCCACAGACTCCCCTCCCTCCGCCTGTCAGTCAGCCATCGATCTCCATTGCAGCACGGTGCTTTAGTAATTACACAGAAAACACAGTGCAGAAAATAAGTTAATTGCTCTCTGCTACCACCTGGGTTGTTGTTGTAGCTGGATCTAAATGTGTCCTGGAAATATATCAGTCTTTACTGACTCACTTATGGCCGGCCTGTTTATACCTGAACAGCTCAATGTTGACTCTAAAAAATAAACTACCATCATCTATATACAATAATGTTCTCCACCCTCCACCTCTTGTTGTGTGTAGAGCCTGCAATCCACAGTGCCTACATCCAACATGAATCATTCAACTCCTGTCAGTCTCCTAGTAAAACATTGTTGCAGCTCACACAGCTCCACAGGCTTGATTAAGATGCCAGGGAAGGCTATTGAACAGGGTGAGTTCTCTTCTAAGAAGGGGAATTCTTCACCTTTGATTAAAAAAGGGGGCTGTATTGAAATTGCGATTGCTAAAGCATTGTACACCTCACAGTATGAGAAGTTTCATAACACATTCTCACTCAGGTTACTGTAGAAAACCTTCACGGGCTCTACTCACATTTCATTAAAGTTTCTCAGTCAAATTTGATCAACTTTTTTCCTTTGTCAGATAACTTGAATATAGTATATACGTACACAGTATGCAACATCAGTAAAGGTTGTGTGAAACAGTTTGAAATACTGGCATGAGCCATCATTAGTCAATATTGAAATATAATACAATGCTGGCTACCAAAATGTATTTTTTTACATAGACATTACACAATCTCTACCTCCGCTGTTGCACTAGTACAAACAACAAATCTATCATTCCTTAACTGGAGCTAGTTTAACCAGGACCTGTGATCCTGTGGCTGGGACTGGGTTTCAGCCATGGTGACACGTGACTCAGCCAGTGACCCGTGACTCAGGTTACAGAGTAATGCCCTCTTTTTCCCTCTCCAGCATCCTGCTGCACCATACACCCCCTGCACTATGGTGGGCTTCGGACTGCACTCTGCATAGAGAAAGAAAGAAAGAAAGAAAGAAAGAAAGAAAGAAAGAAAGAAAAAAAGAAAGAAAGAAAGAAAGAAAGAAAGAAAGAAAGAAAGAAAGAAAGAAAGAAAGAAAGAAAGAAAGAAAGAAAGAAAGAAAGAAAGAAAGAAAGAAAGAAAGGCGAGAGAGAGGGGGGGACAGAGAGACAGAGACAGACACAGAGAGATGGATCAGTGTTTCCCTCTTTATGGCAGTCTCATCAAAGACTAAAGTGGAAGAGAGAGGGGCCCCTGATTAACGCCAGCAGGGCCCCCTGGCTGCTTTCTCCGGTCCTGTGATGTGAAAGAGAGGAAATTGGGCTGTCAGAAGCCTGAGAGGTCTGGTATTATCCTCCAGGGCTGTTTCACTGTCGTGTCCCCTCTCTTTTGTCTCTCTTTTTTAATCTTATTTCTTGTCCTGCTGCCTAATGAAATAATTCATGCAAATGGTGTGGGCGAATAGAGCCGAGTGGAGGGCAGATGAAAGACGAGGAGGAGGCTGATCAGCCGGGCCAGACGTATGGGCATTTTAGGTGAGTGCTAATGCTGTCCTATGATAAGCAGTGCCAACTATGTTAAAGGCAGGGGTGCAAAATATTCCACTTGTCCATTCCCATGCAGTCAAAGTAAAATGGCAGTATGGAAAATCAGGCTACTCATAACTGCTGTCCAGGAGGGGCTCCCGAGTGGTGCAGCGGTCTAAGGCACTGCATCTCAGTGCTAGGGGCAGTGCTAGGGGAATCACTACAGACCCTGGTTAGATTCCAGGCTGTGTCACAACCGGCCGTGATTGGGAATCCCATAGGGCAGTGCACAATTGGCCCAGCGTCGTCCGGGTTAGGGTTAGGCCGTCATTGTACATAAGAATTTGTTCTTAACTGACTTGCCTGGTTAAGTAAAACAAAAAAAGGAGTCATTATCAGTAGTGTCAAGTTTCTATCCGTACATTTTTGATGAGCTGATCATAGTGAAAAATAAAATATTTCTGCATTTCCCACTGTAAACACATTGATTCTCATTGCAAATAGGCTCAGGATAACTCCTGATAAAGTTGGGAAGGATATTCAGAGCTTAAATACCCAAATTGCTTAGTCACAGGAATCAGGACTAGTAAAGCCAATGCAACTGCCTATTTTACAAACGGTAGGCCTACCACATGGATGGGCATTCATAAGATTCCATTGGGGAACAATACTGTAGACTACACCCCAGTAAGCAGGGACTGACACCGATGTCTTTTGGACATCTTTTTCTTGTCCTGTGTGGACCAGCCGTCTTTTTTTGGTGTTTTACAAACGTTAGGCCTATCACATAGATGGGCAATCATAAAATTCAATTTCGGGCCAACACTGTAGGCTACACCTCAGTAAGCACGTCTGTCCGGACGTCATTTTTTGGTTTAGTCCGCACCGGCCTTGATTTTCACGTCCACGGACATAGATTTTTGGTCCAGTCTGATAAAACACACAGGTGCAAAATCAAGGTGACTTGCAAAAATTAGGAGGACCAAGAGCATGAGAGGGAGTGCGGTGATGTAATGTCCACAACTAAAGAATCATTGTGGAATCTGCAAAGACACATATCCCGAAAGCATGGTGGTGTACTTACTATGTGCAAATGCTAAAAGAAAGGAATGAGGTAGATAGCTAAGTAAGTGTGTCAGAAAAGTAGTAAAGTATTTATAAACAAAAATCGTATCACTTAAAAGTCTCGGCCCATTAGGCCTGGCATATTGCAACTTTCAAGGAGCTTTCCATTTTGATTGGGTTATTTTGCCTAAAAACCTTCAGGCCTTCCTATAGAAAAAAAACAACCTCTGTATCCCTGCCCAGCCTGGCAAGAGTGTCCAAAAGGGTTTTAGCATCCCCAGTGGCTCTGCAAGCGTGGAGAGGATATTCTCC
Source organism: Salvelinus fontinalis (assembly GCF_029448725.1). Lineage (NCBI taxonomy): Eukaryota > Metazoa > Chordata > Actinopteri > Salmoniformes > Salmonidae > Salvelinus > Salvelinus fontinalis. The sequence continues at coordinate 18,459,642 of NC_074684.1, forward strand.
GCTGCTGGCCTGCTCTCCGGGCACCATCGCATGACCCTGAAGCCACAGACTCTGGCCAAACTGATGTTTCTAAACATGAATTCAAAGAGTAAGCCTAATAAGGCATTTTTTGTTTAATTTGTATTTCATTCTAAGTAAGTCACAGCCTACAGTATATGCGCAATTTACAGACTATAATGATTTAATACAACGTGATGTTGTTTAAATGCTGATTGCTTAATGTCCCTGACTCCCTACCAGCCTAGTATGTTGCGCAAGCAAATGCTTCACAATGTATTTCTTTGTAGGCTATAGCCTTGAAATAATTGAAATAATATAACCTAAATAATTAATTTACGTTCCTTCTTAGGCTCCCTGTCTGTGTCCTGACCTATTTAGAGTGTTTATATGCTGTTTAATATGACATGTAGCCTATTTGAAATGATGAGCGTTTCTTACATTCACCTTTTCATCTTTATTATAATAATTTTTATTCAAATTATATAATTTGGTTTCAATACTTCAAAACGAAATGGTAGATTCAGGTAGTCACCAAAATGTGGTTAAATTGTGATTTTAATGAATAGAGAAAATTTGAAGCAGCAGTTGTTTTTCCTGTGAGTGAGTAGCGATTTTTAGAGGAGCGGTTGGAAAGTCCGTTCACAATCACATCCCCTGAGAAATAATAAGTATTTTTAACGTCCGCTCACAATCACACCCCCAACGAAAACACACTGCGCTGCCGTAATCTCTCTCTCTCTCTCTCTCTCTCTCTCTCTCTCTCTCTCTCTCTCTCTCTCTCTCTCTCTCTCTCTCTCTCTCTCTCTCTCTCTCTCTCTCTCTCTCTCTCTCTCTCTCTCTCTCTCTCTCTCTCTCTCGGCATCAGGATTTTGGTTCACATTGCTGTCTCTGAACTGTTGTTGTTGTTCTAGGGAGCAGCAAGGCATACGCAATCAACGTCAGCTTCAACTCTTCGATTGAATTATCTCAAAAATGGGAAAAACAAAGGAGTCCTCTATTACACATGTAAAAGTCAGCGCCTTATTTTTAGCTGTGGGACTAATGACATTTTCACAGTGTAACTGAAATCTCTTCCTCAGTTCTTGTCTTGTACACAGAGATGGAGAGTTTGTAGGATCTGTCTGTGTCAGTCATGTCTGTTTCACCCCGTCTCATCTTGGTGTTCTATTTCAGCTCACTCCTCCTCGGCGTGTCTCCACTGACAGCTACTTTCTCAGGTGCCTCGGCTGCAGAGAGGGATGGTCCTTGGCTGGAAGATTGACATAAAACATTCTGATAAGATCTGGCCTCTCAGTCTGGGTTCAAATCAGCTGGTTAGCAGACACTTCTCTCTGGGATAGTGACAGCTGAATAATCCTGCGTGTGTGTGGTTGGCGGTGCATATTTATACACTTGTTAGAGGTCTGTAAGAATGTTCTTCACTTCCTGAATGTGGTCTGAGTTGCTTAATAGGACTGGTGGTCTCTCATAAGACTGATCCAGTGCCCTCTGACATCATAAGGAGAAGCTGTTAAAGTGCCAGTGGGGTCTATCAGGTTACTGCTAATGTATGTTGTCATGCACCTAATATAGACCCCCTGCTATTCATGAGTGGTGCTGTAGCTATGCCAGCTTTGGCCTCTTCAGGCTTTCATTACCTGATCAACAGTATTGCATTACTCTCAGAAAGGGGCCGATCTGAAGTACATTAAAGGAAGTCAGTTTCAACACCTGAAAATGTTTTTTAGTGTAGGCCTACTATTTACTTTTATCAACATGATATGAGTGCTGGTTTCCCCAGTCAATACCCCTACAGTGCCATGTAGGACAAATTGAATGACGTTAGTTTGAGAATAATAACAACCAACATCTCTTACCTTGTTCACCTCTTCATATCCACTATCACATCCACCAGGTAACACTGTTTTCTTCCAGCTACACACTCTCCTTGTTCCGCCCAGATGCTCTCTACTCACCCATCTGCTCCTGTAGAAACCTCCTTCAAACCTCATTTCCTCCCGCTGCTGTCTGTGTATCAGGGTTATATTACCCTCTGCTTCCTCACCGGTAACCCATTCCCCAGCCTGGTCATGGTGCGCTGGGCCGGGCCCTGTAGAGCAGATGGGGTGGGTAAGGGAGGGAGAGGGAGAGAGAGAGGGAGAGGAGCAGTAAAGTACCAAGTAGGCTCTGTGGTAGCCCTGTATGGAGCTGTCATTGTGACCAGCGGGAGATACAGATGACAGACAGACTGGTACTGTGGGTGTGTTAGGGCCACTGATTACCATTATCGGATAGAAGACCTCTCCATGGATACACCATAGTCTTTTTCTCTTACTCTCTGGATGGCTCTCTCAGGGGTTTTGGTTTAGTTGCTTTTTCTTGTTTTGACTCTCTTTTCTGTGCTTCCTTTCTTTCAGTGGCTGTTGCAGGCTTCTACAGACGATATCTTTTACCCCCGACCCTATATTTTCTCTCTGTGTTAAAGAAGTGCATTGATGTGTCCCATGACTGTCAGTGTCCCCCTCCCTCGTTTCACCAGGAATGGCCTCTGAACCAACCTTACATTGTCGGATTAGTGGAAACTGATCATACACTTGGAGAACACTTTTTTTAATTTTTATTTTACCGTTATTTTACCAGGTAAGTTGACTGAGAACACGTTCTCATTTGCAGCAACGACCTGGGGAATAGTTACAGGGGAGAGGAGGGGGATGAATGAGCCAATTGTAAACTTGTAAACTTGTAAACTTAACAACACTATAGGCTTATCCTCTCTTGCTGTAGCGTATGCATTTGATTTGCTATAATCTGTTTTTGGTCTGAGGTGAGCTAGAGAGAAGGTGTGGGTGTAGAGTCTAGACTCTCCAAGGCTACAGAAAAAGCTTTTAACAGTTAGCTGCCCACAGCTGTCTGCATTGAACAAAAGGCCAACAAAGTGTACTTATAAAGGTATAGATTTTGTTTCACTGAAACTGAAATGGCTGCAGTTAAATGGAGATATTCTTCAAGCCATACTTATGTGCATATACCACAAGCATGTATATTTTTCATTAAACAAGCTGCTTCAAGAAGTTGACTGTTGGAGGCTCATTGTCACATGTTTTACACTCAGAAACAAGGTTTCATGTGCTTGAGAGAATAACAGGGAAAACAGAGGCAAGGAAAAGTGATGACATCCATGTCAGAGTCTGTGTGCGTGTGTGCGTGTGTGCGTGTGTGTGTGTGTGTGTGTGTGTGTGCGTGCGTGTAGTAGCGCCCAGCTCAATATTATTGTCTGTTTGATGTGAATCCTCACATATGATGTACAGTTGTCAGATATGAAAAGCCTCTTTCAGGCCCATTTCCTCTGTTTCCAGGAGGAGCAGACAGAGAGGCATGTTGACAGGGGGATGTCAGATATCAGCGTGTTCCTCCTATCCCTATCATCCCCTCCCGTTGCTCTGAGCGAGAGGTAGAGTAGAACAGACCCATTCTGCTGGGGACTACAGCCCAGCCCTGTTTGAAAGCAGCCTTTGATATAAAATGATCTGCTAGATTAAATCGCTGTGGAGAATATTGGTCGCACCACGCTTGCATATCTAGGCCTGAGAAGTTGAAAAGGAACTGGCCTGATTGATTATTTTAGTGCTGTGTGATTAAAATGTTCTGAGGAGATAAAGAAATGTAAATGAACTTGGCTAATGTTGACTCTAACTCAGGAGGAAATGGAGGGATATTGTAGATGATTCCCCATGCTAAGATAAGAGGCCAAATGTGGAGCACCACTGGTACTGACATTCTCTGCTCTCTGGAATGAAATTCCCCCAATATCCAGCCAGGGCAGCCAGAGAAACCAATATATACTGAGACAGCAAAGGGGATATTGAGACTGTTGCAGTTTTACATGAACGCAGCATTTGCTTAATCCTTTCCCTGGCTGCATATAATCCACATTTTTTAATATACTTAAGGCGTTGGCTTTGCATGAGAGATTTTTATGACATTGTCCGGAGATTAAGAAGGTTAATTCCAAGCCATTCTGAAGTCTGCATAGAGATGAATGTGGAACGATGACAGAGCAGAGCTGGTGTCAAGGTGATAAATCCACAGAGATCATTGGCTGTGGGCTGTGGGCAGGCCCATTCTTTAGGTGTCTTCAGGTCAGTGTGTGTGGCCATCTGAGGGGGACAGATAATGAAAAGGTGGGCTCCTCGGGGTGAGCTAGCAGAGCATTAAATCACATGTAAAATTAGACTCACACAAACATCTGTCGCTAGGACTCCCTCCCTCACTCTCGCTTCCCCCCGTCTCTCTCTCTCACTCCCCCATCTCTCTCTCTCACTCCCCCATCTCTCTCTCTCTCGCCCCCCCATCTCTCTCTCTCACTCCCCCCATCTCTCTCTCGCTCCCCCACCTCGTCTCTCTCTTGCTGTAATAGGTAAAGTACACACAGCTCACACATTAGGCAGAGTAGCTAGAATTTCCGAGAGATTCTATGCATAGTAGAGAATGCTATTTCCCCAGCGCTCACTGGGTGCCTTGCTCTCCTCACTGCCATGTCACAGAATCAACAGGAGAGTTTGGTTCTCACTAGGTTGGTACACCAACACGCCATGTTATACTATACAGTACAACTTAATAAACAGAATGTTTCTCTACACCAGTGCTTTTCAAACATTTTCTCCCATGGCCCACAGGACAAACACATGGCAGTAGCTACTGTACCCAGAGGACCCCCATTGGTCCACAGACCACAGGTTGGGAATCTCTGCTCTACACCATTAGACCAAAACTCCCTCCCCATTCTACTGTAGTTCAGATTTTCTCCCCACAGCCACAGGCCCTGTAGTGATTACACTGACTGTACTGTACACCTCATTGAAATAGCTCTTAGAAAATGTACAATGTATGGATCTCAGTTACTGAATTTTTGCTTAAAGACGGATCACACTCTCAACCCTGATTTCCAAAGTTCGTTGGATTGGAGAGAGCCCTCATTCAGAGTTTTAGCTACTCAGATAATTGCAGTTTTGTCTTGCTCTAAATCTTTAGTGTCAGCACGGAAAGCTTTTTCTCTCTCTTTCACTGATTGAAGCTCCTGGAAGGCTATTTGTGAGTGAAATTGTACCTTGAACCAATTATGTTGTAAGTTATGACTGGTCGACTGAATGACATCCAAATGGCCTACACGGCTGTAGTGAAACTCTACATTTGTAAATCAATACAGAAACCGGGGCGCCTACAATCAATAGATGTCGTTAATGATAGGAAACCGTTACGCTGAGCTCTGGGGACATTTTTTACGTTGTGAGGACGGCCGCAATGAAAAACCAAATTGATGTAATTTATTCAAGCGTACATATCAATTACAGGTCATGACATTTCCCAATATGTGGTTAAATGCAGGGCCATGCGGGCAGTCCTAGGGCATTGCCTCACAGAGGAGCAATCACAGCTTTACTAGTGCAATACACTTTAGCTCTGTGGGGTACTTTCTATTGTTTCTTAATATTTATAACTCTAGACATGGTTAGCACATATTCCTAAGAGCACCATAAAAACTATATATATATTCTGTTACTGGAAACAGGGGAGAAGTTCGTTTTGAGGCTTCTCTATTTCTATTACAGGATTTTCTTGTGCGATACTGATGAAATACATCAATGTAGGACAGAAGTTACCGTTTCATACAAAACCAATTATAAACAGTCACTGGCCATTCCACCACTACATCACAGCTTGTGTTTCTCATGCTAAACATAGCAGAAAGTAGTTGAGTAGATGGCAGATTTCCATGCAGATGTCTTCTACTTTAGTTACCTGAACCTGCCATGCCCATCACTTCTTCTATTTTGAGCTGGACACTGAGCGGTCAGAGAGGGTTACATCAGGAAGGATGGCTCCTGTCTCTGTGTTTATCACTTCAACCTCTGGTGCCTCTTAGCTGAGAAATTAGTGCAATCAGAGCTCACTGAGGGGGAGAAATGAACTCCATAACAGACACAGACCCGCCAATAGCATTAGCACTGTGTTCACAGTTACGGGCAAAGAGAAGTAGGTCTCTGGTGTTTGGAACAGTCTGTTCAATGTTTCAATGTTGATGAGACATTAATCCAAGAGGAGGCCATACTGTTAGATTATCATTCATCAACTGCTAGATTCATCTCAGGAGATATTATTACTTCATTCCCCTTCCTGTGTCACGTTCCTGACCTATTTCTGTTAGTTTGTTGTATGTGTTAGTTGGTCAGGACGTGAGTTTGGGTGGGCATTCTATGTTTTCTGTTTCTATGTTGGTTTAAGGGTTGCCTGGTATGGCTCTTAATTAGAGGCAGGTGTTTGGCGTTTTCCTCTAATTGAGAGTCATATTTAGGTAGGTTGTTTCACAGTGTTCGTTGTGGGTGGTTGTCTCCTGTGTCAGTGTTTGTCGCACCATACGGGACTGTTCGGTTTGTTTTGTTCATCGTTCGGTTTGTTTTGTTCATCGTTCTTTTGTGTAGTCTATTTTTCCCTGTTCGTGCGTTCTTCGCGTTATTTGTAAGTTCGTATTGTTCAGGTCTGTCTATACATTTCGGTTTTGTTATTTTGTAGTTTATTCAAGTATAGGTCGTTTTCTGTCTTCATTGTTTTGTCGTGTCTTTATTAAATTATGTATTCACAACCCGCTGCGCCTTGGTTCAATCACTACTCCTCCTTTTCGGTTGAAGAGGAGGAGGACTACCGTTACATCCTGTCTGTCAAGGACATAGATAAATGAAGTCAAAGCAGGGGTGTCAAGCTCATTCCATGGAGGGCCTAGTGTCTGCAGGTTTTTGTTTTTTCCTTTCAATTAAACCCTAGAAAACCAAGTGTGTGGAGTACCTTACTAAATAGTGACCTTAATTTATCAATCAAGTACAAGGGAGGAGAGAACCCACAGCCACTCTGCCCTCCGTGGAATGAGTTTGATGCCTGTGTCAGAAAGCAAACCCACATTGACACACTGTAAGTTAAGAGAACCTCATTTGACAATGAAACAGCTGTTGCTCATAGAATAAAGATGAACTGAGCTCACCTGAAACCTTGAGTGTGTCAGAGCAGTGATAATCCCTTCCCTCTTAGTAACCAACGTCGAGCAGTCCTGGTGAAGAGGCTGTCTGTTCTGGGGTGTACTGCATTGGACAGCTGCTCCATAGGGACAAGAGCTACTTCAAATACCATCTGGCTAATCTTCTTCCCATGCATCAGCTGTCATACTCAACATCACTACTAGCATGTGCACCTACCATTACCCTTCATGAAATCACTGTGATATGTTCGGTCACAGTTTACATTGCACATTAAGCTCAGATCATGCTTTAACTGGAGGATTGTGCTTGCCTTACTCCGGCTCCTAAATGTTCCTGTTGTTCCTATGGGTATCATGTGACAGCAATGGGCTGTCATGATGAGAATGATGTGTGGATCAATGGCTGGGAGAGGTGCTAATGGGTCCATAGAGAGATGGTTGAACTGTTCTTAATAAGCCTGCCACATATCATGCCCTGGGCTCACTTTGACTTCACCTCTAATGTGTAAAAGAGACAGGGGCAGGTTTACTGAGAACACGGGTAGTGTTTGCGCTTCTCTTCCAGACCTTGGATAGATGCGGCAGGCTCCACAGCTGCTGTGTGAGTGTGTGTGTGTGTGGGGGTGTGTGAGTGTAATATTAGACCCAGGAGAGTAGGAGGGGTGGTCCTCAGGCACAGTCCCACCATGCCTCTCTAACTGCGGCCAACAGGCATCTGTTTCCAACTGGGAACTCCTCCAATGCAAATCAAAGCATTGATTCAGCCAGATGTTTAACTCAGATAGCACATAGCTGTCAGGACCCGTTTTTCAACAGGGCAATTATCTCCAATCACTGCTGTCCTTCGCCTACTCATCTAGCCGCCATGTCCACCCCTCTTACCGGATATTACAGGCATCACATTTGGTTATCAATAACGACTGCCAATGTGGAGGACTCTGTGGAGGGTGGCTGGAGGCTGGAGGAGAGAGGCCTGGGAGTGGTGACAGGATCCAATTAAGGAACAGGCAGAGAGCGCTACGACTGGCTGCCCACTAAATCAGCACAGGCAATGAGACACCCCAAACTAAGAAGCAACTCTCAGAGAAACCTCAGTGTGATGGCTCTCTCTCTCTCTCACACACACACACACATACACACACGCACACACACTCAAGCCACTGTAAAATACCTGAGGATGAAAACACCTGGGGAAATTCTTCAACAAACAACAACCGAGAGTGTCACTGAATTGTCATGAGTGTTACTGTGAAGTGGTTGCTTGTCACGCAGAGACGTGCCAGAACCTTGACAATGCATTAAATGTTTAATGTTAGATATTTGTTGTTAAAATATGCACCCGAGAGACAGATTTTAAGTTCAAAGGATTCGAAACAAGCACATTGTGACACAAATAGAGCAGGTTTGAGAGTCCTTTTTATATTTTTAATGAGAAAACATAACCACCTGGTCTCTGGTATGGTTTTGCATGCTGTATTACAGGATTACTACTTCAGTTGGAGGGCAGCTCCAGACAGTTAACGAAGTAGCAGTTGCCCTTAAACACAGATTTAGGATCAGCAAACCCTCCCGACCCTAACCAAAACCATTACGGAGTAGAAGGGCAAAACTGACTTTAGATCAGTGGCTAGAGGCGAGTACACACTTCCCAATTGACCTTCAGTCATGTCAGTGGAAGTACCCATAATGCCTCAGTGTTTCCTGCAGCTGATTTTCATGTGGGAAACAAACTAGGGAAGCAACCTGCAGGCTGAACACAGCTCTTCACACCATCTCTTCCTACGGGATACGACGAGATAACTAACGTTTAAAGACAAGATTGGACAAACCAGCGTCAGAGACGTGTGTATCAGATCAAATGATATAGTATCATTTCATTATTACTTCCTTAAATGTACTATACAGGCATGTTTCATCGCCAATGGTGTGCGATTGAATCCTTAGCCTGTCTCAACTCAGCCCAACATGTTCCTCCTCTCTGAACGATATTTCCCTTTATGGCAATTTTTTTTATAGAACTGTCTATTCTACATTTAGGACCTATTTCTGGGCTGGGAATTCAAAGCATCCAATATGAATTTAGCAAATAGGACAAGTGAACTGTGTCACAATACCTGTGAGCCAGCTATAAAAGAAAAACGGTGCCTTATCCCAGGCTGGCATCACATGCCAGGGCCTATTTCAGGTTAACATGACAGTGTGGTACAGTAACGTTAGGATGGCAGCCTGGCACACTTTATCTGACCTGGGGACTATGGCCTAGATAACACAATCAGATGGGGTTGTTTGTGAGGTGAGAGGGTGATGAAGGGGGGATGGGGAGTGGAGGTTGGTACTGTAGGTAGCCATTGTCCCAAGCTGGCTGTAGCCTACCCACACACAACCTGGGGCCTGTAAACAACAAGCTGGCTGTAGCCTAACCACTCACAACCTGGAGACTGTAAACAACAAGCTGGCTGTAGCCTACCCACACACAACCTAGAGACTGTAAACAACAAGCTGGCTGTAGCCTAACCACTCACAACCTGGAGACTGTAAACAACAAGCTGGCTGTAGCCTAACCACTCACAACCTGGGGACTGTAAACAACAAGCTGGCTGTAGCCTACCCACTCACAACCTGGAGACTGTAAACAACAAGCTGGCTGTAGCCTACCCACACACAACCTAGAGACTGTAAACAACAAGCTGGCTGTAGCCTAACCACTCACAACCTGGAGACTGTAAACAACAAGCTGGCTGTAGCCTACCCACACACAACCTGGAGCCTGTAAACAACAAGCTGGCTGTAGCCTACCCACACACAACCTAGAGACTGTAAACAACAAGCTGGCTGTAGCCTAAACACTCACAACCTGGAGCCTGTAAACAACAAGCTGGCTGTAGCCTAACCACACACAACCTGGAGCCTGTAAACAACAAGCTGGCTGTAGCCTACCCACTCACAACCTGGAGCCTGTAAACAACAAGCTGGCTGTAGACTACCCACTCACAACCTAGAGACTGTAAACAACAAGCTGGCTGTAGCCTAAACACTCACAACCTGGAGCCTGTAAACAACAAGCTGGCTGTAGCCTAACCACTCACAACCTGGAGACTGTAAACAACAAGCTGGCTGTAGCCTACCCACTCACAACCTGGGGCCTGTAAACAACAAGCTGGCTGTAGCCTACCCACACACAACCTGGGGCCTGTAAACAACAAGCTGGCTGTAGCCTAACCACACACAACCTGGGGCCTGTAAACAACAAGCTGGCTGTAGCCTAACCACTCACAACCTGGAGACTGTAAACAACAAGCTGGCTGTAGCCTAACCACTCACAACCTGGGGACTGTAAACAACAAGCTGGCTGTAGCCTACCCACACACAACCTGGGGACGGTAAACAACAAGCTGGCTGTAGCCTACCCACTCACAACCTAGAGACTGTAAACAACAAGCTGGCTGTAGCCTACCCACACACAACCTGGGGACTGTAAACAACAAGCTGGCTGTAGCCTACCCACACACAACCTGGGGACTGTAAACAACAAGCTGGCTGTAGCCTAACCACTCACAACCTAGAGACTGTAAACAACAAGCTGGCTGTAGCCTACCCACTCACAACCTAGAGACTGTAAACAACAAGCTGGCTGTAGCCTACCCACACACAACCTGGGGACTGTAAACAACAAGCTGGCTGTAGCCTACCCACACACAACCTGGGGACTGTAAACAACAAGCTGGCTGTAGCCTACCCACACACAATCTGGGGCCTGTAAACAACAAGCTGGCTGTAGCCTAACCACTCACAACCTGGAGACTGTAAACAACAAGCTGGCTGTAGCCTACCCACACACAACCTGGGGACTGTAAACAACAAGCTGGCTGTAGCCTACCCACACACAACCTGGGGACGGTAAACAACAAGCTGGCTGTAGCCTACCCACTCACAACCTGGAGCCTGTAAACAACAAGCTGGTGTGAAGGGATTCATTCCAATCACATTGGAAAGCTATGGCAGCTTTCAGAAAGCAAAGTCTCTTTCCCCATTATTCCTGTGCTTTGTCTCGGTGTACTAGCCTTTCTCATTGGATTATGTTTCATGTTTGCTGTGTGGGTCCACAGAGAGAGGATGAGTCTATCCATGGCAGCAGCAGGGCTGAAGATAGACCCCTCCCACAGTCAGTGGTAATCCAAACAGAATGTGAGTTCCTCTGTTCAACCCCATACTGCATCACAACTCCTCTCCCCTAGCTGGAACTTTCACATGCCATCCCCTTGCACAAGAGAGATATAGTGGGATTCTATACACTCATTCACTGATCCACCATGAGACACTGCCAGACAGGTACATATTTACTACTGCACACTGGTCCACACAGAATGACCCATTTATTAATTGCATATTAATTACATTAATTAATGACAGTAATATAAATGTGTAATAGCCTATATTCATTCCCAGCCTTTTTGCATTCAATTTAATTTTTCAGAAGCTGAGAGACAATGTATGTGTGTAATCTGGAATGTGAGATTTTGCTATTCATTGCCAGCCTCAGTTGTATACTGATATTTGCCCCGAGTCCACAACGTGTTGTCTTCTCTCTCTATTTGGCCATCTGGTTCAGTAATAATAATCTGAGTGCATATGGGTTCCCTCCGCTCCTCAACAACATATGGGTTCCCTCCGCTCAACAGCATATGGGTTCCCTCCGCTCCTCAACAACATATGGGTTCCCTCCGCTCCTCAACAACAAATGGGTTCCCTCCGCTCCTCAACAACATATGGGTTCCCTCCACTCCTCAACAACATATGGGTTCCCTCCGCTCCTCAACAACATATGGGTTCCCTCCACTCCTCAACAACATATGGGTTCCCTCCGCTCAACAGCATATGGGTTCCCTCCGCTCCTCAACAACATATGGGTTCCCTCCGCTCCTCAACAGCATATGGGTTCCCTCTGCTCCTCAACAACATATGGGTTCCCTCCGCTCCTCAACAACATATGGGTTCCCTCCGCTCCTCAACAACATATGGGTTCCCTCCACTCCTCAACAACATATGGGTTCCCTCCGCTCAACAGCATATGGGTTCCCTCCGCTCCTCAACAACATATGGGTTCCCTCCGCTCCTCAACAACATATGGGTTCCCTCCGCTCCTCAACAACATATGGGCTGAATGTACTGTAGCCCAACATATCATATCCACATATTGCTTAAATCATCACCTCAGCAGAAAATGTTTTAAGTAAGAACGCAGGAGGGACCAGAGATTCATTTTATGGAACCCCCCAACCAGAAAAACTCTCTCTCCACTTCGCAAGGACGCATTTATCTTCCCTACAGAAAATTCACCAAGTCCACCAGCAGCAATACGCTGCTTCCCTTCCCAGTCCCCTCACAGCTGTTGTGTTTGACAGAGTGCCTAGTAATATGCTGTGTGCATGCTATTTAAGAAAGCCTTGTATGTAAAGTACACTCCGGGCTATGGCTGAAGTGACTGATGGTTTCTATGCAGCGCACCAAGATGCGGCTGCTGTCCCAGAAAGCCAGAGGCATACACAGCAGCTACACTAGTTTATATATTCCTCCTCCTCCTCCTCCTCCTCAAGCCGTATCAGATTATTCTCACGTTACTGTTATACAGTATATAGGAATATTGCCTATTGTCTACTGGTTATTGCCTATGCCCTAGTTTTTCAACGTCACTGACGTTTTCTTCTACCATGATCTGTACATCTCATCTAATGTTGCTCATATCAGCAATGAAACTGGACTAATACTTGTGCCTGATACTATGGGTCTCATAGTATGTTCCCTGCTGCCCTGTACCAGTGTGCCATCACTTCAACAGGATGGTCTCTCTCCTCATGATAATTAGATGCAGTCCTCTTCACTGAGCTTACTATACTGCAGCAGGAGACTGTTGGCGGGGGTTTACTGAGGTAGTGTCGTTCTGGGGGGAGACCTGCATTTTCATAAGCTGTTTTTTCTCTCCTCTCTCGCAGAGGAGAGATTTAACGTGGGCCTCACAGCCAGGAAGCGCACCAGGGCTGCTATTGTTCAAAGCTTCTTTGATTTGGCAGATTTTAATCGCTTCTTTGCGTGGCAGGTAGGTAGGAGTTACAGAGAGAGTCATACTCCAAGGCTGGGGAAATGCATGGTAATATTCATTTCAATCTGGCTTTCAAGTGGTGCACTGACTGAGGGACCTCACACAAAGCACTGCAGAGACCTGTGATAACCTGTCAATCACTCTATTGCTATAGTCAGACCCAAACAGCAGAATGAAGATCAGTGTTTGCAGAACGAATCAGGCTTTGCTACAGTAGATTTTAACTTCATAATTCTCTGTTGGAATATAATTGACATATATGGTAGTTTAGTTGGAACAATAATGAAAGGACAAATACCATGCTACAGACTCCATTTTGCTGTGTCACTGAAAGCATAGTTTTAAACTCTCCTATTATAAATATTTGTAAATATAGTATTAGTGTTGTATTGATAATATCCCTGGCTCATGTTTTTCAAACCGAGGAAAAACTCTTGCTGGTCATTTAACGAACTGTGACTTAACAGATGAATACGATAACACTACTCAGGGGAGCGCTTTTTTCAAAAGAGACCATGGCCTAGGTACTATCCTCACTCAAGACAGGCATTCCTCGGTACTTGTCTCCGTTAATAAATCACTATATCCAGTCT